>NC_135071.1:8817960-9442960 GCF_051401765.1 Calliopsis andreniformis
TGAGTTGATAATGATGGTGAAAGAAGTATCTCAGACGATAACGTGAGAGTCAGGTGCTAATCTCTATATGAAACTGACAAACTTAGAAGGTTAACGTGATAACGATGTTAACGCTTCCTATTTAAACTTAAAAACCAGGTGGGTCTGTATGATCTATATCTTTCCTAGGAATCTTCGGCCGTACCTATCGGTAAGAGTCTAGTTCTTGAATGTACTTACTGGGAGCTGACTGTTTGATCAAGATGGCAGACGAGAATTTGTTTTCACCGGCGCCATCGATTCCTGCGAGTCAGTCTGATTAGAGTTATAAATAATATAAATCTGAACTACCTTTATCATGTCCCCAAGGTACTTAGAAACATAGTATTAGAAACAACATCTTCTATTTATTAAATAGAAATCTGAAAGAATGAATTTCTATTCTAGAACAATAAATTTCTATTTTTCTATTTAATCTTCAATTTAGGAAATTGAAGTGCTCTTATATAAATTGTGTATAAATTAGAAAATTTTTTGTGGGTGATTATTTCTTGATAAGTTTTGTAACTCATAAACTAAATTATTAGTTGATTATCTCAATGATTCATTTCTTAGAGGTTCCTAAATGATAGACAGTTTGAGGTTTTCCTGTGGTTGGAAATGGTTTGTTCGTTTTTGTAATTAATTTAATACTTTTTTGATTAAGTAGTTTATTTTCTTAGTTCTTTTGAAGTAGTTTTACAAAGTTTCTTATTTACAATCTGTAGTTGTAAATAAATAATTTTTAGTGAACTATTTTTTATTTTTTATTTATTATTTTTTACACCTATAGAATCTTCTAATGTTTTAATTTCAAGTAACAAATAATATAACTAACACAATGAAAACAAAATTAAAAACGTTTCAGTCTATTAATCCCTCAAAAATCTAGCCCTTAAAGCTAATTATCGGCTACTTTCTCCAGGTACCCAAGGCAAAAAAGTTAAACTTTACCAATGTTCTTAAACCAACGGTGGCGCAACCCTTTAAAATCTACTGCCACCCAATAAGACGACCCAAGATACTCAATGGCACTTCGGACCTCTATTTCCACGCAGAATATTAATTAAGCTCATTCACAGGCTCGTTTGCACCATGAAAACGTCTGTCAGTAACAAAAAAGCGTCCCTGAACTTGCTCGAGAGGGAGCTGTGCCGTAGTCTACGTTAGCAACGATGAGATCAACGCGAACCAACGCGAAACGAGCAAATGGACTTGATCGGCTTCGCTAACGGAGGTTCACCCAGCTCCTCGAGATTCGACAAGTGTTCTCGCTTAAGAGACCGCCAAGGAAAAAAAGGGGGGGGGAACGAGGGAAAGACGAGAAGGTCGACGCAGCCCCCATAAAAGTGTCGTGCTACGTCCCGAAGTGTTACTTTAAAGCACCACCGAGCTGGGCCCTGACGAGAGGGTCGAGAAAATGAGAGGAGAAAAGGGGCAGCAGGGAGGAAGGGGGATGAGAGAGGGACAGTAGCAAGAGAAATAGGTGGATTCGATTTTTTCGGAACCTGCGGCCACATGTCGCGTCATAAATCTCGGAATAATCGCTCCTCGGGCCATTGAGATTCGATGACGCTTCTCTAGTTCGATTCTCGAGTATCCGGAATCAGGTAGACGGATCTGGCCACAAGGTTACCATCGTCGTCCGAGGGAATACTCAGAAAAAGGGTTCCTGAATTTCGCAACGATCCAGGCCCCCGGAAATGCTGACGAGGGGACCGACGGAGAAAGAGTAATGGGGTCTATGGTGAATACGGTGCCTTAGAACTCGACCGCGAGTCGCGGCACCAAGGATACGGGATACTGTGTGAAACTTTCGACCGTGGGCTTTTTTCTTTTCATAATAGCGGGCGATAATTAACCTCTTTTGTACAGCGAACTGATTTATCGCATTGTCGTAACGCGGCTCTCGTCGCTCGATGCGTTATTAAATGTGGCGTGGGGTCCAGGAAAACCTTCGATTTCGAAATATTTCCGTTTGGCGTGCGTTAGGTGGAAGTCTTGATGTCTGTTGAGAGATATTGAATTAGGTACCCAAATGATGGGGCGTTTCGAAGAGTCGAGATCAGGGGAATTGATTCGTCGATCTGAGAGACATTCTTTTTTGGAAATTCTAGGGATTTTCAGGTAAGCTAATGAAAACGTATTCTTATATGGTATTGTTTTGTGCTTCATATGAGATTTAGTATCTTGAGTTGATTTTATGAAGTGTTAAGAAAAGGGTAGTTGCGAAATAGGCGATATAAAGATTTTTCTTGTGCTTCTAATTGCAGTTGTTTTGTACTCAAATGTACTTGAAATTTTACTGTTTTTAAACTATTAGTATAGAAAAAATTGTTCTTATGCTAAATGACAATATTCGCTTTATTTTTCAGAAAACTATGATTTTTGAGTTACATCGCTGTTGTTACACCCAATGACCGATATATGTAAGTATGTATATTTACATGTATGTATTTGTTATGTCTATCTGTTCCATTTTACACCTTAAAGTGCATTCAGTAAAGTGCGCGTAGTAAAATAAGAATAAAGTTAAAATAGCAAGTATTGTAATTGTTACTAATAATGATAAGTTATACATAAACTATTTCAGGTGATGAAAGTTCTAAAAACTTAAAACCCAACAATAAATATGTACAATTTACTTTAAAGTATTAAATTTCTTTATTTCTATTTTTAGTTTTATATTTTCTATGCCTTTTTTATTTATTCTTCTCGGATGTTGAACAAATTTTAGGAAAATTACAGCATCTATAACATTATCAAAAACTGAGATAAAGCGACGATAGAATTTACTAATCAAATGTTTGTTTTTCCTTATGTATCATCATACTTCCCTTTATAAAGCAAACAATAACGAACAAAGATAAGTGAAATCAGTTTCACTTAAGAAGAGATGAAATGACTTACAAATTCGATTTCCCCTAACAAGAAATGATGTAATCAACAGTTGTGAATCTACAGCTAGGTAGGCTCATAACATATACTTTAATCTAAATTTATGATTTCTGATGAAAAATATTCACTAATAGTTATTCATAAATTAATAAATTGGAAAATTATGAATCTTTCGTCTTGTTACAAACCATTTCTCATAATAACATTGCAGTAATTTCAGTACAATGTGTTATAATACTTATCTCCTTGAAGCAAAGAATTTTAGAAAATCAAAGGGCTCGTAACACAGAAATTTTACTCTTATAAAATTTAATAAAGTAGATTCATTTCAATTAGTAGAGAATTGTTGTGCTTCAAGTACTTTTAATTTTTTAAGGTAGTATAAACAATATTCCACTATGCATATTTCAATATTAAAAAGATGGGGACACTTTGAACTCTACCATGCTTGAAAGAGTCAACAGCACGCCAACTAAAGGTTGAAACATTGTTCTCGGTTCTCGTAATTCTATACTCCATTGTACATTGGCTTATAATTTCATCCATTGTCAGAAGTAAACAAGGGAAACACGCCTGAACTCGATAAAGCAAGTAATTTTTCCTCGACGTTATTCACCGTGATCAGACATTACGGATTTATTGTTCCGCAAATGTGGACTTTAAAACGATGCAGAGCGTAATCTACAATCACTGTAAAGCTGCCTACGCTGGGCCTGAGATAGGTGTCAAGCACCCACGAAATTCCAGCGGAATGTTTAATTACCTTATCGTCGACTACCTGGCCTCTACCATCTATCGCATATTACCTGTCTACCGATAGAAAGCGACCAAGGTAAATAGTTTAAAAAGGAGAGAAGCATTTCTGGGAACACATACGAGATCCCCTTTCCCCGAGCCGAAACCGCCGTGGAATTTGGCAACCCTCTTTCTCGGAAAGCGGCACAAAATAAATGGAATGTAGTTCGGCACGAGATAATCTCGTGTCGACAAAGAAACGTACTTCTGATTGTCTTATTAATGTAACTAATTACGCGACTATTGGTAAATTATGTACACTATGGCAATGAAGTTTTCAGAAGTTCGGGGGACAGAAAAGTAGGCGCAATAGATAGGAATCTTTAATGTTAAAGTAAGTTGTAAGTGTGTAGCATAGTGAGTCACAAATATTCTACTTAGAATACTCTTTTTCAAAATGAGAAAATTAAATTGTTTTTGTATTTGAAGTATAAATTCATTTATCTTTTCTTTTACGACAAATGAATTTTTAACAAAAGGTTATGATAGTTCTTGAAACTGTAGAAGAATTATTAAAAAATTGCTTTTATTTCAGATTTCAGGTACTTGAAATCTACAAAGGTTTGAGTATCTATTAATAAACTATGTATGAATTTACATACACAGTAAACTACAAGTACCAAGCAGTTCCAAGTAGGTACTATTACTTTTAATAATCTGCTAAAAAGTTGTGCTAATATTAGCATCACAGTTACCATTATTATTATTATTAATTTCCCTTGACTGTGGACTTTTATGTATTTATAAGAAGTTTCAAGTTGCAAAAAAGTAGAGGATCCATACAATATGCAAAATATTGAAAGTTAAGTGCACTTTATAATATTTGAAGGGTGAGTGGAATTTTTAATTAGGTTGTATTTCTCTAATTGTGTTTATGAAAATACAAATTTGCAAATATATCCGCAGTCTAATTACTATCTATTACGATTATTATTATTTTGTGTACAATTTCCACTACTACAACTATATTTACTTCTCCTTACTGCTATTTACGCATGACTGGTTATGTTCCTATATTGCTAATCGTTACTTACAATGAATATACAATAATGGATTTACACCTATAAATAAATACAAACTTGCTTTTAATCTCATAAAAAAATCTGTTAATTGAAATCTACAGTTACATCCTAAACGTTCGTCAATAAATGAACTAGGTAATTACCAGACAAATCGTACACAAAATAATTAACCCTAGAATGACACATTGAAGTCTTTCATGACATTTCAGTATAACACTGATTTCTGTCACTATACTGCAGAATAATTACAAATAAAAACGTTCTTTAATTTTTTATAACATTTAACTTGCATAACCTTAATCTATATACTTCAAAGTACTTCAGTGAATTTTTACAAAGCTTGTAAAATATTCAAAATGTGTAAAAATTATGCTAAACTTGAAAGACCTAGTATGCCATATGACAATTCGAAAAACCAGTTCGTCCTTCCAAGATTAATTAATGTCCCCACCGTAGGTAGTAGAGAATTTGCTAGACAAATGAACACCCTTGAAACAGTTCGATTTCCTTCGCGGTGCTCCACGTAAGAAGGAAACGATTATTCGACTAGACGAGTTACATCGTATCGTTCAATGCTGGTACGTAACTTTCAATCGGTCCCATAACAATCAGGGATAATAGAGCATGGACCATGCCGAATCAGATCAAAGGGATTCCTCGTTCCTTCCGCTGCATGATATCGATTACGATCATCTCCTTCTTCTCCTCCCGTGCGACTAATAAGGATCTCTGGGAACCACTTATTTTATTACAAACCGTCTATCTGTATAGACACATACACACACGCGTGGAACGGTACCGTTTTGTTCCTCGTACTGACCTTCGTTCTATTAAATCATAAATTGTCTGAAAGCCCATCGTGGGTAAGGTTTCCTGGGCCACTTGGTTCAGTAGCAACGCGATCCTCGGTGCTCCACGGTGTCCCCATGGAAAGAAGACACCTCGGGATAACCCACGAGGGGGATAGTGGAAAAAAAAGCGTAGGCCGAGGGTGAAATGGACAGGAGAAATTGTTGCTCCAGGACACGTTTCCATAAATATCGTCGGACTCTCGAAAATAAACACATTCACTGAGTGGCGTGACACCATTTGTTATACCCCGTGATCGTTGTGGCGAGGAATGACCTCTCAGCTTTCGAGATTTCTCGGAAGCACCCCGTCGAGGCAGAGAAAGTCGACTCCTGCCTGGCTTTTTGACCGCGTTTTAACAGCTGTTTACGTAATAGGCGCCAGCATATCAGTTCTTCTCAATGATAAGCTCTGACACTTTTCATCTGCTTCGAATACCGATTAATGAGCGATTATTTTATGCGGTTTTTAGACTAATTTAAAATTAACCTGCGAGCTCGTTTCATTAAGATCTGTTTATTTTCTATTATAAAGTTCTGCTTTTTTGGGAAACAGGAACGTCGTTTGTGAATTGTTAACAGAGAGAGAATTGTTGAGTTTATTATCAACTTCTGATTTATTGATATGCAGTTTTGCGAATATTGAGTTACTATTTTTAATTAAGTATCCTGTTAGAGCGAAATTTTTGTCAAAGAAAATTATCTATGAATTTTGTGTTTGCAGTTGCATATTATATAACTGACACGTTTAGATATAATTTTGTATTTTGCTGTGTCATTGCTTGTATATTTATAGTTTATATGCTAATTCTTAACATATAAAACGTATGTATATAAACTTCTGAAATTAATATTTTTTAAGTGTTTGTGTTTCTATTAATTATTATGATAGATTTTAAAAAATCACAAATTTCTGTATAGATTTGTCATTAAAGAAAGTAAATCTTTTTGCATGTAATTAATGTGCCCCTTGAATGCACGGCAGTGTATTTGTTTAATCAATAAATTCTTTTGCTTACTCTGCTATCTTCACTGCGCAATTGTATTTTGTTACGACATTCTTTTGTTTGTTCATTGTTGCATTCTTAGGCCCTTTCTAATATTCATAATAAAATTGGCTTCAATATTATTTCGTACTAGATCAGCCATTTAGGCATTACATAATAAATACATAAAAAATATTGCAATTTGTAATAGTTAGGGTATAGTAAATTTGTTTTCAAAGATGCTGTTTATAATTCCGAGAGATTTACCTGTGTACATGTGTACATATGAATATGATCTTGTGGTGTTCGACAATATTTTATATAAATAAAGCATAACGATTTAATAAAAATTGAGTCATTTGGTCTACCATCAATTTTTAATAACTTTATTTAATGTTAGGTTATTTTTAAGTAACGTTTTATGGAGGTTATTACATATTATCAATTCTCATTAGTGACTTAAATTACAATAAAGTTAACATTTGCATATGTTTTTTTATAAAGATTAAAATAACATAAATGTTTCTAAATATTTTACGAGAGAAAAATTTCTAGAAAGTCCATAATTTAGACAAAGTACTGTAATATTCAAATTACTTCTAACTTAGAAGTTTTAAGAACACACTAAGAAAAAGACATACATCTTAATTTTAATTCAAAAATGATGAAAAATTTATATTCTTGTACATGAGAGAAACGTTTCAATGAGAAAGAAAGTACACATAAAGGAACAATTATTTACATTAAAAAGTACACAAAACGAAAGTCAAAGCATTTATTAATAAGCTAGTTGTCTTAATGGCATATTCGTGCCAGACAAGTACCGTATTTGTAAAATCAAAATGAAACACATCACGTAATAGTAATTTGCTGTTTGTCGTTATTCATTAAACGGAATTAATCTCAAGCCATAAACGGTTGGAAATAATAAAAGAGAAGCGGGTACGCGGAACCGACTTCGTAGCTTGGCGAGACAAATAGAAAAAGACCAGTTGCGATGTGATCATGGAAAAGTTCAGAAGTTGCCAAAAGATAGGGAGCCACCGGCTACTATCTCGCCTCGTCTGAGATTTTGGCAATTAAACCAGTCACTGAGAGTTTTTATCTCGAGGATGCGTAACGTCTCCAAAGAGACGACGCCCGATCTCGATTTCATGCAATCTGGACACGGAAAGTAGTCGAACCCAAAGATTCCGACTTTGACGTGATTCATGTCACAACAGAATTTTGGATTTTTTACGATGCTGTGATAATTACACGAGACGCTCATTTCTCAAATCAGTTAACTCCACAAAAAATATTTATATTTATTTTAAATATAAAAAGTTAACTATCAATCAAGTGCTCTGATATTAAAATTTTAAAACATTGAAAAAGTGGAGTTAGTCACTTTGGCCTGTGAACGGTCCATATGTATCTATGTACTGAGGAAAATAACAATGTAATATTTTATCATGGAAAAGTGAATCAGTCCTTGAAATGGGGTCCATACATTTTAGAACAGTCTATTCGTGAAGATAAAATAATAACAAAAATTCTATGAAATACGTATGTTGTCTAGCTAATTTAAATTACTCGCCACCAAATTATTATCACGCAGTGATTTTTGGAAAAAGTAGTAGTTAATAAGATGCCAGTATTTGGTCAGTTGCTAGTAATTGAGAATTGGGGTGTCAGTAATTTGATCCATTGTATTTTAAAAATATATTTATTAAATTAAAGAGATCAATGAATAACAAGAACTTCTAAAAGTCACACAATTTTTTTTCAAAGACATTTCAAATAATTATTAATCTAAAAAGCACAACATCATTGTAATAAATAATATTTTATACACAAACATTACATAGTATCATATGTCACGCTACACAGTAAAATAAACTAAATTATCGAAATCTCTTATACCTGATAACCTATTTATCTGGCGATATCGTTCTTCGTGTCAGTGATTCATATAAATTGTAAATAAAAAAGAAACGTTGAACTACCTAGAAAGCGTTTTGCAAAAACGATATAATGTAAATGAACGCATTACGCATCTGCTCGTTACATCAAGTAGCGTCCATCGCGTTGTAAGAGATAAGATCATTAATTATGCGTTATATCAAATTTGTTGATAAATCTGCGACCTTGACTTTATGATTAATCTTTAACTTACGAATAGGCCAACAGTAAGTCAAGATTTGTCCAGAGCATGAAGATCGATCGGTCTAACACGGATTAGTCTGACCAGGATAGAGCATGAGTAGTAAGAGATAAAGTCGATTTGAGCGATAGATTAAAATCGTGAAAGGGCGAATTGTCAGTCGCCAAGTGGTCGAACGAAAAGTGCGAATAAATATAGAAGAATTTCGCACGAGTGTAGTTCCATTATCTGTAAATTAGATTGTGAATATGGTGTAACACTTGAGATAATTTTGAAAGCATTCCTACATGTACGGATAAGATGCACGTGCACAGATAACTTTCAAATAGAGGAGTTAATTTCGATAAAGTTATCAAGGGATTCGGAAAAAAGTGACGCACTACGAGTGCCTTTTAAACATTTCTTCGTAGACTGACGATTTCCAGATTATACATACATATGTATGTATACATACTATGTCTCGCTGATATTACTTGACGCCATCATACACTTGTCAAGATGATATATTTTTTGCCAAGAATTTACATTATGTTTTCGAACTATATGTTGTATTTTTGTAAAAAAATTATTTCCTTAAAAAAATATTCATTTTAATCATAGAAAATTATTTTTTCAAAACGTAATTCGACATTGTATATTTATAGTGTTTTCTTGATATAGTCTTAATTCATTTTTTGATAAACTTCAATTCTGTTTTTTTTATAGTATCCAGTTCAAGGCCGCATAATGACATCTGCCTCACTTTTCTGTCAATGAATCTTCTTATCGTAATCTTTCTTATCGTAAATAATGGTAGCAATGATTCCTGTCATTTGGATCATTTACTTTCAATGTCTTTTTATCTTCGAAAGTAACGTCTTCTCCAGCTTCTTTTTTGAAGATGCTTACTTGGAGTATGTACGATTGCGTAACGATATATGAAGCTTGCAATACTAATTAAAACTTTATTAACTTTGACGTAAGTGTTCGAGATAATCATGGAATTGTGATTTCTAATTAACACTATGGATGTATTGTTAGTTTGCAACAAATATAAGTCAAATTAAAAATCTAAATAGTAATGGAATGCAGTAGTATATTTAACCTACTGTAATTTTTGTTATAAGCAGTTAAGCGTATTAGTATTAAAAATAATTGTGCTTGGTCACTGCATTGTTTCTAATATAGGAGTTGCAATCACATATTGACACATTAATAAGTAAGAAATCCATTATTTAGAAAAAAAGCTCTTTTCTATACGCATAACTGCCGCGTGGTCTTAGTCTCCGCAATTATTGGAGTATGCAACACATTTAATCTCCAAAATTCTATGTTCGCGCGACCGATTCCGCAGCGCCACAAATTTCCACGAACTAACGTTCGCCTGTCGATCTCTCGGCCTAGTCGCGCTAAGGGAGACACTCTGCACGCACTAATAAAGTGATTGTGTCTCTAATAATTGTGAATCATTTACTTCACACCCTGGACGACTGTCTGTCCTTCCTCGCCCTGATTCCCTGATCTTTCTATTCCTAACTCCGATGATTCTGGGCGACCATCGACACCGCGTTCGAGCCGTGCTACAAAGAGTTGCAAAATCGAACATTTTGCCAGGATCAAGTTTGGCGAAGGTACTAAAACGAGGAATCGGTGAGCGAAACTGTTCGTCTGCGTGGACTAGGCTCAATCGCTTCAAACGGTGTACTTCTTAAGTGTCAAACGAAGTGAACGCTACGATGTGTAAGGTGAAAATTTTAGGAATTTTTCATAGTATATGATGGATGTAATTTGTTGAAGAATTAGATAATACACTTAGACTACTTCGCAGCTGTCAAAAATAATGGTTTAAAGCAGAAAGTGACTGTTGCTCCACCCTCCCCTAAGTCTCGTTAATATTCAAACACCAATATAATTTCAACTTTTAAATTTTACACCTTAAATAAACATAAAACAAACATAACAAATGTATTACACCATACCTAAATACCACAAATAAAAAGATCATAAATTTATTATACACGATTATTTAATTTGTAGAAGTTCCAAAAAATAACGAATTTTGATGTTTCACTTCACCAATTTAAATCATTTAACTAAAGCAATTTAAACCAGTTAATGTATAGAAATAAAAGCATTCTTGTAAAGAACCGTCAGAAAGAAATTCCCAGGTCTAACTGTTCCCTCGAGTTCGTCTATTCCTCCACCGTTGTGTTGCCCAGGTCCATCGTGACGTTTTATTGCTAGAGTCAGGGACTTCCGATAGAAAATCTAATTAGGTTCCTAGGGCTTGTTAAAATTTATACCTTAATTACTCGTTTGGGGCACGTAGCCGGCCATGGGCGAAAATAAACGGTCTCGACAACCAGCAAAAGTCCAGTTGGTTCCACAACCGTAGAAGGATGCCGGGAATTCCGGTACAAAGGACCTCTTTTCTACTCGTCTCGGGATTTTGGCGCGGTGTAGAATCGCGCCAGATTACCTGGCTGAAAGGCAGGCCAGTGTTAAACGGTGACCCGGGCTCGTATTACTTTGATCAGCGAATGAAGATGATAGACGCGAATAATCTCGTTGAAGGAGGGCCTATTTATTAAACCTTTACATGCCGACGGTCTTTTTTCTCGTCTTCAGCTTGATGTCCTTGGACCGCGTTTTTTGCTGTCGGTGTAGAATAATTCCTTGCGCAAGGAACGACGAATTTTTCGTGTTTTGTTTTTGTCTGCCGTCTGGATGAGGGAGTAGAACATTAGGGTAGAAAAATCTTGCAGAGAACTGCCCAATTATATGCGGTTATGATTTTCATTTGAGTTAATATAAATACATGTCGTGTATGTATTTTGAAAGCGACGTAATGTTATGAAGTATGTTGTTTTAGAAAAAAGTGAAAACTATTTGGCAGTTGGAAATATATATGTTAAACTAATGAATTTCGCAAAAAAATGGAATTTCAATATTCGAATTTGAGAATCTTCTAGTACTAAAATTGTCATATAATATAACTTTTCAAATGTTTCTATGTTTTGAAACCTTTATATGCATTAGTTTAATACTTAATAGTTTTGAATATATAGATACTTGAAAAACCTAATCGAACATTATTGCAATTTGAAAGAAGCAATTTTTACAGTGAACACAATTAATTTTAATTATTTATTTCTTTGTTTCAATGAATTTTTTAACGTCGCATCAACTGCATCTTGGTTATTAGCGGCGATTATTGTAGATGGAAATAATATGACTGTCAAAACTTATTAGAGTACTTATTTTTTTTGTTTTATATGTTCTTCAAATACTGAAAACAATATTAATTAGATGCTATCATAATTGAAAACAATGTTGAAAGCAAGTTTCTTTTAATGTCACTTGTAGTCGTATTAATTAAAATTACAATGTTTAATCACTATAAATTCGCTATTAGAAACCAGTAGAGGTTGTCGAGAAGATCTTATATGATTAAGTAAAAACATACATTTCCTGCCTTTAACAACTTATTTATTTCTTGCCATCACCAAAATTAATTATGTATGTAATAGTAATAAATATAGAACCTGTAAATGTATACTTTTTAAATAATAATCTCAATAGCATTTACAAAGTAGGATGTTACTTTTATCGAAGTTCGTCATAAATGGTACGTGAACAAACGGAGAGGAAATTAAAACTTAGGATATAAAAATTATCAAGATCACAAGATGCAGTGTACCGCAGAATTTGATGCATCAAATTGCACATTTAATTGCAATAAACGAGAGTCAAGCGGTAAAAAGTGCAAAAATTGCAGGATACGGTAATTATGTAGGTCGGAAGTAAATTAGCAATAATGTCGGTTGTACCTTGTGTCATGGGGACGGCAGTAGCATCCTGAACATTTTTCAACACTTATAATATATGCACATTATTTTGTAATATGGTTTCTCGCAGTTGATCAAAGTAACAATGTTTCGTCAAAGATTTCAAGTGACCGTAAAGAAAATTAATGTTCTCTGTAAAAATCTTCAATTGTCATTTTAAAATAGAAGATCGAAGACTGGATGACACATTTAAAAAAAGTCCTATCATTATAGGATTTTCATAACGCGATTTCTATACATGTACTGTGGAGCAAAAATTGCAACAAGTAGTAGTCTTAAAATACGATGTCTTTATGATATGTACACTTTTAGTTGAAATTAGTGGGGAATTCCCCTCTTTTCCAAATAACTCGATACGAATTATTCTGATTTACACTAATTCTGAGTTTCTTATAAGGCTGTACGAATTAATCGTATTATAGGAGGATTAACTGTACCACCAAGAATTATCGTTTAGACCGAGTACTAAACGAACTTGTACCTACTAGAAGAAGTTAGACTACAGAAAAATATTGAAACACAGTAGATGTAATAATATTTATAATATTGTATTTTTCTGTAGAATCAGTTTTAAAAACTAGTAGGTATACGAGATGCATCTACTTAGGTAAAAATTGACACAAGGAGATTGCCACTGATGTATATGTGTCAATAGGACCTAAAAAGCTGAGTTACATTAAGAAGTGTAAAAAAGACACCTTATACCTGTAGTCTTAAAGCAAAAAGACAAGTCACATATTCTTACTTTCGATATATCGAAAAGTATTTTATGTTTCGAATTCTAACTCTATTTATATTCTATATTATAGACTTACACAATTTTATTATATTCTTTCCTTTTAAAGCAGAGGTTTCTCTTGCTAAAACCACAAATTCTATCGTCTACACTTCACTTAAGCTATAACCTCAAATTCTTAAAAAATCTGACTCATCATTCTCCCTTACAGTCACATATATTAGGTAACCAAAAAAATTCTCTCACTTTTAAAATTAAAAAGTCGCTTATATTATAACAAAAACTCTGAGTTTTATAAAAATGAAACTCGTAAACAATCTTCTTGTTGGGGGAGAGTTAGTTCAGTGTAAATTCTGAGACAAAGCAATCTTATTTAAAAAATACAAGCAATCTCAAAATACTTTCAAGAGCGACAAAACTCTTTTATTTATTTGATATTACTTCAGGCACTTCTCATATAGAGGTTAATGGAAGAAAGCCAATCCCGTCGAAAGTGAAAACCGCGCGAATGGAACGAAGATCGAATCCCGTCCCTTTGAAAGGGGGGAAAACTTAAAAAGGCCTCACCTACGCGGTAATTAGGCATCTTTATTAATTACCCAATTAAGTCGGTAACAATCTTGATCCTCGCCACATCCTGCCGCGCTTCGTTAAAGGTCGCGATGCGCGCGAGCGAAACAGAAGTAGGGACACGGTGGTTTGAAAAAAAAAAAAGGGGAAGAGTGAACGTGCACGAGCTGGAACTCGTGCAGAAGTTAATGTGTAACATTTACTGAGTGCACCGGAACTTTGGATCGGTCGTCGGAAGTGGCAGGTTCTCGGAGCACCGAGGAGCCATCGATTGAATATTAATCTCGGCTAAAAAATGCTGATTCGGAGCCAGCAATTTGGGCCCACTTATCGTGGGCTTGACGCGATGAATTCACGCCGATACTTTCTTACGAATGCAATTTCGACTGGTTAATAAAGAATCGGCGCGCTCTTTTATTGCCCCCTTAATAAAAGGGGTTCAAGGGGGTTCAGAGAAAAAGCGCAGGTTGCCCACTTCCTGGTACTTATTCTTACTCACGGACAGATTTAAATTTAAATAGTATCATTTGTATCACGGTTTTCTGACCGTTCCGTATTTCGTCACTCGTTTCTCCCCTTTTTGTCGCGTTCCTCTGCACGAGGCATCTTCAAGGAGAATGATTGTGCTTCTCAAGCGCAATCCTGATGAATGTCCATTTCAGTTGACGAAACGGGCGGAAAAAATTGGGGCCCATCGACTGATGTCAACCCTGATTGGCGATGTTCACGCGGGACTCGTTCCACTCGGTGAATGTCAATTTGGGTGAACGCGTGTCGAATACACACGACAAAGAGAATTTTGCGATGATGGATAAGCGTGTGCTGGATTGCTGGAGAAACTTTGTTTCGCGCATGAGTGGAGCTGAAAAATTAGACTTTTAAGTTGAATTGAAGACAAATACTTAATTATTTTATTTAATACTTGTGTTAATACTAAGATAGCAGGATATGTACAATTACATCACATTGTGATTTCAATTAATAATGAAAAAAGAAACTTTTGATATTATTAAATAGTCGACCTACTAAAAAAGTTATAATAAAACTTACAGGTTTGTTCATACTATTGAATTGAATTTATTGGAATAAAAGGAAATCATATGCTCTGATAAATTTACATAAGTTATTGTTTACATTAATTCTATACCTGAAAGTCAAGCTGACGCAAGTCCTTTTTTATTATTTTGCAGAACAACAGAAAAACAGATGTGATTACCCATTTCTTAGCTTAACATTTAAAGTAGTTTATACTATTTATAATCTCCTATATGTATAATAAAATTTAAATAAGTTTCTACTAGCTTAACAAAATTAAGAGAGTCTAGCTCCCAGATGCAGAATTAATATTAAAAACTGCTGTACTGTATTTTTTCTTTTAATTTTCAGTCCCCACCGTTTCAGTCCTATCCACTACCCTCAACTATAACACAAAAGAAATATTTTTAAAATTCCAATGTTCAAATTTGCTACTCGGTTACGAAAACATTTGCACTTCGCTCTATTTTTCTAACAATAACCCCACAAGCAAGTGTCCTAAAAAAAATGCTTCTCTACCCCTACAAATTGCAACCTCAATCGAAATCCAATTTCCGATAATCGTAAAGTCTTCCTCCCGCCATACGCACATTAATCTGCAATAAAATTGTCCGTCAGTCCCCCACCCCATGGATCGGCCCACCATCAGGAGCATAGGATCTCTCGACTGGTGGCCATTCAATCAGTCCCATTTAATTTCAGTGCAGCAACGGGCAGCATGAAAACATTTCGAAAGAGATCACAGGAGGATCCCCAACGAATCGTCCCTTGCATCGTCCTCGCGTATGCAAAATGCAGTTCCGGGGTGCGGCGCGGTTAGGAAAACAAACGGGGCGTAAGAAGGGCGTCGGCAACCGGGGGCTGAAGGAAGATAGAGCCATAGGGACGAACGAAGGGGGACGAGGCGAAGGGCGGGGGTTCAGAGGAGGGTAGAAAGGGAGAGGCAGTTGTCCGGGGGCATACAGGTGTCGGTCTAGACTCTTTATATTCCCTATAATGTTAACAATAAGCAAGAAAGAGAAGCGAAGAAATAGAAAGGGGGCCGGGGTGGGGCCCAGGGGAGGGTGGAAAGCAAGAATGGAGAAACGAAAAAAGGAGGAAGAAAGGAGCAGTGGAAGGAGGAGGAGGGAAAGAGTGGCGCAATTCAGGCCAATGGGAAAAATGAGACGCTACGTTCGGCAGAATAAAACCAGTTCGAAATGCATTATGCCACTCGGAGGCTGCGCGCGCGCGCGCGCTCGCCCCTGTGCGCAAAAGAAAAAGTGAGAGCTCCACGATTTCTCTCTGCGTTGCAGCGAGGCATCAGGGATAAAGAATAAAGTATAAGGAATAAAAAGGAAAGGCAGTCCTTCGGTTAGAATAAAGGAAGATCAGAGAAGGAGGTGAGAGGAAGGCCAAGGGGAAGGGTATCCTATCCCGTAAAATTGTAGTGACTATATAACCATTAGGTTTCACGGCCGTCTAAGCCTTGAGTATTATGTTGTTCATTAAGAATCGATTTTGACGAACTAGGATGCCTGATCAGTGATTTATGGGACGTATGGTACTAAAGTACTTATGTCTCCAACGCCTATCTTGTTTTATGTTGACTTTAAAGGGACCAAAATGGACACCTTGACACGTTACGTGTTAATTACTTTCACGCTATGAGTTTGTTTTAGGTTTTAATATTCGTTATTTATTAGGTTCTTGGAGTATTTGAAATGTTGTAGGAAAAATGTAGAATTCTATGAAAAATTTTGAGAAATTTTGAGACATGCGTAGATTTGGCATTTTTCTTATTCAAAACTGTTTATATGAGATAATATTTAGACCTGTAATGTTTGTAATCTTAAATGCATTAAAAATGTAGTATGTGATTGAAGAAAGACGTGCAATTTTCTATAAAAAATTACAATTTTTAGAAAAATAACACACTCCTTCGTAGTTCAACTTGTTTTTCTTTTTACCTTTAATAATTACATTTAATTATATTAATGTGTATAATTAGAGATAGACATCTATGTCAATTTGAAAAAAAAATTTAGTTCCTAAATCATAAACAGTACTTAACGTCTTTAATTTCTATCTTTCAAAAGTCGTACATATTTATTTTCATAAAGACCTTCCACCGAAAACACTCTCGTTTTAAACCAGCCAACGCAAACAGTATTTCTCCCAGACCCAGTGAAGCATCAAACCTCCATCCCTTTCGTTCGTAGGAAAACTAAAAAACTGCAGCGTGCACTTCCTCTCTTAATCCCACTGAACTAATTCAATGCGCCAGCAATATGATAAAACGCATCGTCATTCTCCACCTCGGAGAGTTTCACTTTCAAAACCTCTTTGACAGTATTATTCTGGCCAAAGAAAAACCAGTTTGAAATATCTATTGCGCCACTGGTCGTAACCCTACGCGCGCGCGCGTAAACGCGGCTGAGCGTCTGCTTACCTAGTGCACAACGGCGAATAAAGAATGAAGAGGAAAGAATAAAGGATCAGGAATAGAGAAAAAAAAGGAGGAGGAAGCAGTCCTCCCCGCGAGGATAAAGGAGGAAAACGAGAGGGTGAGAAGAGCGACAAAGAGAGCGGTTTAGAGAGGGAAAGTCTGACGGGAGAGCACGCTGGGTCCACGTGTCCTGCAAAAATACGTTGCACGTAGCGTATGCGGCGGACGCATCGGTTGTGTACTCAGCGATGCGTAGCCACGCAGCGTCGCGTCGTGTTGCGTCGCGAGTAGCGATGGTAGCTGAAATATGTACACGTGTCCCATGAGAAGTCCTCTAGAGAGCATTAAGGGTAATGCTGTCCAGGGGACTTCTCACAGAACACTAGAAGTAGGTACTTTGAATCGCTTCGAATTTGTATGCAAGATGTTGCAGAAATAGGTGACTAAATTTTGGTACAATATTCTACACATTTTAAGGATGGAAAAAGGGTATATAAGCATAAGCCCGGGGACTCTTTGGTTTGGAGATATAAATATTTTTTGTTTATTTCAAAACTTTACATGAGATATCATGGCACTAGGAAGCCATTTTCAGCAGTTTTTTTGAGTAATTAACAAATTTTTTAAGTATTCTATTGCAAACAAAAAACGTTTATATTTCGAAAACGAAGAGTTCCCAGACCTACATATGTTTATATGATCTCTTTTGATCCTTGAGAGGTGTAGAATATGATACCAAAGCTTGGACACCTATTTCTGTAACACCCTGTATAAATACAGTATGATCTTTATTATGAGAAATATCGTCAGATTCAAATCTGAAGTACTCCTTTTACCCTCTATCTGTAATTTGGGTAGTTTATGAACCAGATCATTCTTGTTTTTGAATTTTCTGTTACCTTGTTCAGAAAAGTTAAGGTAATATATAGCAACAAAAACTACTAGACGATGTTCTAGAAATTTGGAGGAGTATTTTAGAATTTCTTTTATTTTGCAGATGGCATCAGTAAAAACATGGTTGCTGACAGAGAGTTAATAACTAGGGTAAAATACCTAGTTTCCGGATATTAAATTAATTGTTTAAAAATTAAGAAAGAAATATGAAGTAATTTAATCATTATATTTTTTTAAATAAAATTTAAGATTTTCTTTATGTATGCACATGAAAATGATATAATTTTTATATATTTCTTTTTATATTTAAAAAAAAATAATTCAGTATCTGGTAATTGAATCTTTTACCCTAGTTTTATTATCATAAAAATATAAAATTTTTAGATAATAGAGAGTAAATACTAAACAAATAAGCAAATAAATAAAAAATAAAAAGTGTGAGTAATCGAGGTTTTACCTTATGACGAAAAATTCGAATCACTTCGAACAGGTTTCGAAGCTTAGAGCTTCTGTGAAATCTTCATAAGTCTTAAGTCTCTAAAGTCTTGGAAATTTTGGTCTTGAAAGCCTTCATAGTTTCAAAAGTTTTGACATATTCAATCGATTTTGAGAGTTTCGTAATAATTCAGTATCTCAAATGCATTTCAAATATCTATTTTTGCCTAAATAGTACCTACTATCAACAATAAGTATTATGATTAACCCTTACTCTGTAAACAGGGGTCAGTTTTATCCTAGAATTTTTTGAAAAGCCGCATATTTTCTAAACAAATGAGTGCCAAATCTTCAACAATTCGGTATGTTTAAAGATGATACATGAATTTTTGCAGATTTTTTAAAAACTTTTATCCACTCAAAAACATATCGAAAAACGTTTACAGAATAAGGGCTAAAAGAATTTGAACAATTCGAGTTATCTTTCAAAACTTTCAAGAGTCTTAGGCTTCAAATCATGTTCCAAGTGATCGAAATCTTCGTAGTTTTGAAAACTTCGAACCACTTCGAGTCTCTTCGAATCGCTTCAAAGTCGAGATTCGAACTCCCACCACTAGTTGCGATCGTCTGTCCCATTCGTGATTCGTGTGCAGTCGCCGCGATGCGTCGCGCCGCCGAAAATAGAGGAGGCGATGGGGGTAAAAAGGAAGAGAAGACGAACGATCGTCGTGCGGATTAAGTGGAGACAAGCGCGTCCTCCGGAAGTTTCGGTCGACTCGCACCGACGAGTCGCTAATCGAGTGGCAAAAAGGCTACGGGGTTCTTGACCTTAAACCTTCTACCGCGATTTCGCGGGGCCCGCATGTTGTCTGAACGTCTACATTCTGTCGCACACTTTCCTCTTCCCCCTCCCTATGCTTTTGCAGATAAATTTCGCGGATACTGTTGCTGGGCTTTCGCTCGAATGTTGTTTGGACAGCTTGGATAGAGACCGTAGCTCTGAGGATATATTAAACCTCTGTGTGTGCTTTTTTCTGAAGAAAGAAAATGAAAAAATCAGGTTCTTTAGCCGTGGGAATCTTTATTTCAATATAGTTCTGAGGAACGTTTACACGTTGGGGACCAAACGAGGTATAGAAGCCCTAAAACCTAAATAGAGAAGTTTCTGAGTCTGAATCCCTTTTTTATATTTTACAAAGATCTGCTCTCTCGTTTTTAATGGTAATTAATAGACTGCGGGCGTTTATGCATTTATGAAAACTTTAAGTATACAAAATACTACAGAATTCACATAATTAAATAGAATACGTGTTATGATATTATTTTTTGAGGGTGAACAACATCTGTATTTAAGTTTCATTTCGGTAGTTGTTAATAGAAATATTGTAAATGGATTATCTAGAAAGCTCAATTCGGATTTTAAAGTAAACAGATCATTGCATTTTAATGTATTTGTTTCTTTATTTAATAAGCTATATATATGAAAAATAGTGATTTATATAAAATATATATAAACTTCATAGCAAACTTGCACGAATTTCCCGCACAACCCACTGTAATAACGTACTAATAATATAAATAATAGTCTGAATCACATTTCGATTTGAATTTTGGATTATACGAAGAAATTAGTAACATATTTATGCAACTGTAAACAGAAGAGCAATGTGGCATTAGTGTCATTGAGGACAACTCTTTGAGACATGAGTCCTATCTATGACAATGATAGAAGAAGAGAATCATTTGATCATTTTTCAGCAGCAGTACAATGGCTTTAATCAATTGCTTAAATTGGCAATGAGTTCCTAGAAATGGAGTTGACCTCAATTGTTTTAAATCGAATATTGAAGTTTTCCTTTGCGGTATAAAAAGTGTCTATCAAAATGAGTTCAGTGAAATATAATATGATAATATTTAAGATTATATGAAGTTAGAAATTGTATCTAATTATAAAGAACTGTGTTAACCAAAGTAATTCTTTTTTGTAAATAAAAGAGGATGTTTTGGAAATATTTTCTATTAAACTATTATCAGCGTTAAAACAGTTGCTTGTTACATGGAAATAAGTTGAACTATGCTTTAGATACATATTCCTAAAGAAGAGTTTTGGATGTATATATAAATTAAATTGTTACGTATGTTTTATCTCTGCTGCTACCTGTTTTGCTCAACAGTTCATAGTGTCAATCATATCGCAATTTTGCATTCAATAATAATTTAATTCGACCTTCATATTAGACGTGAAGAAATTTTTAGATTTTAACAAATTTGTATAGTGTTTCAACCGCAAATAAAACTGGGAAAAACCATTTCTAATAACGATAGACTGAAGAGGGTAGCAATTAATGATGGGTTCTTCAGTAGGCGGTCTTGTTTCCTTTTCTTTGGTACCGTCGTTCACACTTTTTTTTCGGCTATCGTAATGAAAATATTAGCAGGAGTTTCGCTTTTCTAAGAGGCGTGGAGAGAATAAGCGAGGGAGAATGGGGTGAAACACTCCAAAGTCATCGACTTTGGCACCTCAGAAACCTTTTGAGGGAGGAACAGCTTTCGAGTTTAATACCATTTAACTCGACGCCCTCTTTAATCGATCTGGTCTTTGGACCTCGAGCGCAACCACTTCAGGACTCCTCTAAGAAGAGAGGGAAGTTTACCATCCTGGACTCAATAGCTATTCTTTTTTCAATTGTTTAAGTATACGTGTAGATCAACGTCAGACCAGTCTGTTGCAACATTCGTGTAAGAAATTTTAAACACTGAACACTCATATTACTATTACTCATAGACTATCCGCTAAATTCAAAGTTACATTATAAGAAAGGAGCAAAAAGTCACAGTCAATTTTTACAGTAATCAAGAATCTGACCATAAACTACAAGTTGACG
This sequence comes from Calliopsis andreniformis, assembly GCF_051401765.1. NCBI lineage: Eukaryota > Metazoa > Arthropoda > Insecta > Hymenoptera > Andrenidae > Calliopsis > Calliopsis andreniformis. Next base: position 8,839,484 of record NC_135071.1, read on the forward strand.
ATTAAATTTTAACATCAGCTTATCAGGATGACAATTTTCATTCCAGAAAGAAAGATAATTGCCCTAAAAAATTGACTATTTTCGAGTACGTTTACTCTGCACTGTCATCAATTTCTTTAATTTTTTTTATCACAAGAACACCTACGTGCTTTCTTGCACAAAATTCATGAAGTGTAAAATAATACAATGTTAATATTATTGTTTGTTAAAAAGAGAAACATGACCCGCTAAATGGCACTTTCAAAAACGGTAGAAATGAAAGATCTCTGCATAAAAATGATTCTATTTAAATAATTTTTATAGACAAATAACATTATGCAGGAGAATCTTCAAAGATTTAGGAACTTAATGAAACCACTAGTTTCTTCCTATTACAAAATTTTAACAATTCGTCAGCAATCTTCTTTTACGTATACCGTCAGCAATTTCTGTCATTTATGTTCTTCAAATATTTATTTAACGTTCCAGGCTTTCAAAAAATCTACGAAAATAGTTTATTTCAGTTTCTTTTTTAACTCCACAGAGAATTTTAAGAAAATAATAAGGCTTATGCCTTCAAATACTCAGATTGCTCATAATAGATTAACTTTTAACTACCCTAGCGGAATATTTTCCCAAACTTTATTATCAATACACTCCACAAATAAGGCTGTGGTTATACTGGATCCGTTTTCTGACGAATTAACGACCTAACGAATATGCATAAACTTGTCTTGTAACCGCAATCTAATAATTGATAACAGTAGTTGCAAAGTGACACACAAAACAATGTGACTTAATTGAAGATTACTAGGACTCTAAAAAAGCTATCTATCAGTAGATAAGAAGACAAATACATATATCGTCTGGGGTTTTGCAAGATTGCATTTAATTTTAAAGCAGTTAAGGGTTAAATAACTGAATTCGATCAAAAATTTAACTTTTTCCCGCCCAGTCAGCCATGTCACTACACACCGCAAAGTCAAAGCATTCGATTGCAAGTTTCTCTCCCTAGTACTCTACGAAGCAAAGCCACGTGCCTTGTGCGCTTGGTTTCCTTCACCGTTCGACGAACGCCAACAGGAAACGTTGGGGGTGCTAGATGGAATTCTATGTGCGCTGAAGAGCAAAGGTGACGCGAGGCGTTCGCGCTGTTCCGGCGAGTACGCCGCTTGTACACGCCTGAGGACAAGGGATGGCAAGGAGGAAGAGGAGCGAAACGGGGCCTGAACCCCCGGCAAATTCGAAAACGGCGTGCACCGTGTAACTTTCCCACTGTTCGGGCGCGAGGAGAGCGACGTATGGCTTAGGACAGACGCGCGAATACGGTGCCCTTCGTCGCGACGAATTGAAAGAAAGGAGACCCTAAAAAAAACTGGTTCTTTCTTTCCCCTCGTGGGTCCGGGCCTAGCAGCACCTGGCCCGCCGGTTCCTGCTCCTTTACGAGCCAGAGACCTTCGATCGGATCTTGAATTTCTTCGGCGACCACAGCGGCGGTGCTCTGACGAAAATTAATCGGCGATTAGCCTAAACGATAACGTTCTGCCTAGTTAGAGCAATATCGATACCACCGATGTCGCAAGGGTATCACGCCAGGGGCCTCGATCGTCCAACGTCCCCTTGGATCCACCGAGAAATACCAATTGGGTTTTTCTGGATCGAATATCGTGACGGGGGACTTTCGTAAATCCTGATCTAGTTCGCTCGGGACTCCCTGGCTTCTGGGCCACTTGCGCTAGCGACGCAGTTGGGGACTTTGCTTTGTCTGTGATGGGTTGCCCTAAGAGGTTTCTACGGTTTCACACGCTTTGAGGTGATTTGGAGATCGATGTGGGGATAAAATTAATGTGTCTCTAATTATTTTGATCTGTGCGTGATAGTCGCATTTTGTTAATTTTGATAAGATGGTTACGGAGATATGGGCGTCGTGTAGGAAGTAGGGTAAGGGTATCTAATGTTGTCTAGTCGAGTGATGTCTGTATGAAATGAGAATAGAAAGTTGTAGTATTTTATGAAAGAAATGTTTTTTAGGGGATCTTCGTAATGGGAAAATGGAAAACTTACACCGTGACATTTTCAGATGCATTGAAGTTAAGCTTAATCATCAACTGATACGGTGTCAGTATTGTAACATATTTGTTAATAATGGTTCGTAATAGTATACAAAAACTGTATAACTTTCCAGTTTATTAGTAATGTTGTACTAAATATTAAAACCTCAGTTAATATAAATGCTTTGTCTTCTATCATATAGGTGAAGGGTTAGAGATTCTCTGAATGCATGAATATTTATTGACAACATGAAAGAATTTAATATTTTTGCACTTCCAGAAAGTATTAGCCTAATCGACAAAATAGCAATTTTTTAAAGCAAATTTAGAGTGTTACTATTAAAAGTAACCTTTCTCTTAATCTCTTTTATATTGTATGCTCTATTCCGACTTCCAAACACTTTATCTTTATCCTTCCTATCTGAACAATAAAAACTAACTAATTGTTACAAAAATTTAATTAAGTACACAGTTTTTTAACTACTCTAATATGTACCAACATATTTCTCAATATAAACATACAATTTTAATTTTCTTCTTACCTAATAAATCATTAATTTTAAGTATTTCATAAAACCCCGAAGTTCATCTGTCAACAATTTGCAAGCAATTAACAATAACAATATTGCGACAATCGTAATAGTTGAAAGAAACCATCGGCATATCGAATACGTACGGTGCAACAGATATGCTAATGAGGACACGTAGGTAACTGATAATCTTGACAGTTCATCTCGCGTGTTTATTCCTAATTATGCAAATTACGCAACTTTCTGATCAGTCCACAGCGCCTATATCCAGGCACGAGGATCATGATGCCCCCTCTAGTTGCCGTGAATTAGAGGTTTTTTTTTAATGATATTGCTTGTAATTATATGTGTCCAGTTTTATAGGACCATGAACGCTTCGGTACGTAACGTCATCCATGTTCTATCTTATTCGACGTTTGCACTGTTCCTTTGAAAGAAACCGTTGATATATATTTGTTGCACTTTCGATAGGCGGCTGGAACGGATACTGACGCTGCAAGAAATTATTGTATCTCTGGTATGCATATGTATAAAACCTTTTTTGCATAGATATTGCCGCTGTTTCCCACATTCTATATCCGTTATGACAATATGGGCATTTACATAATACTCTTTCGTTGTTGTTTTATGAAATTCTTAAAGAATTCAGGATACCCACACCTCTGTACTGAACTTTTACGACATTTTCCATTTTCGGTGAATTCTCACTTTGCAACTTAAAAGATTAATATTGGATTACTTTTATTATAAATTCCATTGTGAATGTGTAGGCATACGTTTAATGTACATATTTACTCTAACTGCATAGCTGAGAATAATTTAATTACTTAAATCCCTGATGTTATTGTGCTTTTACTGTATTTCGTACCAGTAATGTTGGTAAAAGAAATGTTGAACATTGAACCGTTTTTTAAATCTAAACTATTTAATCTTATATCTTTTACACCTACTAGTCAATATTTTTATCCATTTTGTGATTCTCTTCTCCATCATTCTAAGATAAAGAGATGAATCTCAAATAAACTATTATCAACATAACATCTGCTCACGGATTATAAATATTTTCAGCTTCGAATGGTTATAAAAATTACTCAGCCTACAGAACAAAAACATCAGTTTACAAAAGAAGCATTACAGACATATAGACATATAGACGTAAAAGTATGAAGACTAATCAAAATGATTTTTAATTGTTCTGCTTATAGGCTCAGCTACAGATGTTTTTAGCAATGAAAGCATATAACCTACAATTTTATTATAGTGTTCGCAGGGGTGAGCATGGTTTACTTATAGTTGAACGATGATCGATCATTGTTAAAGTATTTCATTCCAATGTTACACCGATGAAGAATAGTCGAGGTGAAATTTCTTATTGTTTCTTGCCCTTCTCTTCTGCTTTCAGTTCTGTTATTTATTCATCCGAATATTAAATCAAGACATTTGACGTGTGCCTAGTCCATAGTTGATGAGGCAGTAATTTTTAGAAAAGCCAGTCGAGGAAGAGAAACGAGATCGAGATCGACCCATCTGAGCTGGGTCAATATCCTTGAAGTCCTAGATTTCATTGTACATACATACATATCTAACTTTCGATCGGTCTTGCTTCACATTCCTATATTGCGAGTAATCGTTGGAACCAGAAAATTTTTAACTATTATTGTCAGAGAAATTGTTTTTATTAATAATCTGTTGATAAAAATATTAGAGTACAAATATTGGTACAGCTTTGCTGGAAAGTTTCGAGATACCTTTGGTAATGTCAATTTCAACTTAAAGAAGGTAATGTATTTTACTTAATTTAATATAATTTGATAAGATTTCTAAATAAAGCGAGATTTTTTATATAGAATTGCCTACTCTTTTGAGAAAGTGTACAGGATGAATTGATAAGCTCTAAGGGAGTTGTATTTTTAATGTCAGAGGTTTGTATTTTTAATGAGTTGGTGCAGTTTTATTAGACACCACTGTAACCTGATTTCAGAAATATGTCTCTCTTTATAAACTCGATGGTGAATCATGAGCGTATATTGATGACACACAAATTACTAGTTGTACCTATTATTAACTTACACACAAGTATGAATCAGGTTAATAAGAGTTTATTAAAGTCGGGAAAATTCTACGAAAATAGTGAAATATCGAGAATAAGTATATAGTATTTTTTTTATTATAACAGTGCCGTTACTTTATTTACAATATGAGTTTTAATTAGAGGGGAAGAATTTTATTTATATGTGGCAAAGAACTGAAAAGACACTGTCCTTATAGTTCGATTAAAGTTTGACAGAAATTCTGATAACAATGGGATAAAGTATCCAGTATATACTCGAGACTTTCTGTGACTTCAGCTTAAAATTAATATTCTAATTTGTTAGTTTATTATTTTAGTTTAGAATACCTTACTCTCACATTTGAATCAACTTGTTAATCATTCTCTTTCTTTCTTACTATGCTAATACATTTTATCTATATTTGATACTCTATTAATTCTTCGTGCACCTTATCGATCAAAAAGCGAAACAAGGCCCACAAGATGATTACTAATTTATGGCAGTCGGCTAGCTCTCCACTGCAATGCTCTTAATCTGCTTTCGAAGTCTCGTCTACTGAAGAAATTCAGCTGAGGCCCAGGACCATGTCCGAAGTGTCCAGTTTAGATAAATGGATCGCGAGATCGCGTACGGTTTTAAACTCGGACATACTGGACCTAAGGCATTTCTGGGCCCATTTAATACCTTCCTTCCCATTGTAGATCTGGTTAAGACTTCTCAGATAGACGATTTAAGATGTCCTCGGTGATGTACGGTCCCGATTTCATCTTTTTCCTCTTCGTCGATGAATTATTTAGCGTGCAGAATTGCGAACGTGTGTTGCAGTCCAGTTAAGGACATCATAAATTCAATACTATTGAGTGGCGTGGAATGCACAATGGGATTTGCTTTTGATCGCATGTTGAAGCTTTCAATACTTGGAATAAGAGGAGTCAGTGTTTAGACAAAAGAATTCTTGATAGTGAAATACAATCTTTCGTTATAAATCTGTTACTGGTCTTTTCATTTCTTCAAATTATTCTCTTATTTTCTGGGTATATTATTTTTAATAAAACAGAAATCAATATAGGTTACCTCAAAGCATGTGTCTTTTAAATTTTAAGTAAGGCGTGTGAAAGGTGTAGATCTACTAAGTTAGTAGAACCTCGATTAATCGACTTAATACCTACTAAATTCAGGACCAGAATCGCTCTTTCGATGCCCAATATTCTTATTTGCAGTAGACTATTATTAAGTAACAGTTTAAGTCTCAATGAACATTTTATTGTACTCTTATTATTATTATACTTAAGAAAATCCTTAATTATAGAGACTACGAATAATTGAGTCCCAATTAATTAAGATTTTACGATACTACTATTGAACATTCTTGTACCTGAAAAGAAACTGATTCAGGTTCTTTTGTCATAAAACTATACATAATCAAACATTTCACATCAAATGAATACAGACTTTGCAGTTCAAAATTAAGATACCATGACAAAAACCTAAAACTATGAAGACTTTAACACATTTGTTATTTTTCTATTATTAAACACAATTACTTCATCCGTTAAATAGTTTTCAAAGTTTCATCAACCAACTGAAATTCTACCGCGGCACTCATTATGCTGATAGAATAAAGAGAAATCAGTCAGTTTCTACTAATGAATAATAATAATAAAAGTGTGAGTTCTATCGTTTCGCTTTATAATCGCAGATGTTTCAATCCATCCTAATTTACTTACCTGCATACTTCAGTCTAAAATACCCACGCTTTGGACTTGGAGTATGAAGAACGCGACAAACATCAGACTGAAAGATAGTGTATCCAGAAAAAGAAGAAAGTTTCTTAAGAATCATGATTTATATTCCTAAATGTAAAATTGTGCTCTAATTGTGTTATACACGACAGGTAGCTTAGGTTTAATAGCTTAATAAAAGAAAAAGAAGAAGTCAGCTCTTTGCCCCGATCGCGCTACGTAACGCAATTCCAAGGTATCAAAATCCATGAGATCGACTGATGATACGGTCGCGTTGGCGTAGGATGTCCCCCGTATAAAGATCACTAGGTAACCGTGATCCTTTCTGGATCATCTCATGGAATCGAGGCATACATCCCGAAAAAAAAGAGAAGATGGATCGTCTAAAAGGGGTTGGATAACCTCCGGGGGCAACTAGAGCTTCTTTGAAAACTTCTAAATAGCAGCGAGCATCCGTACCTTTTGTGTTTCCTGTTCGAGGCCAAACCTTCTGCTCGCAGGAGGCCATGAATGGCCGTCCTGTCTACCTGAACCGGGGATCCTTCAAGGACTGTGGCGGCCCCTCGACGAGGCCTCAATGGCTGATGCTCCCCTCGCGGCGGTGTGGGCTGAGGAGATCAAATATTATAAATACGAGAAGTCTCAACGTGCGTTCTCGGGGCCCCGAGCTTCCTTATCGGTCGCTTTGATAACTGCATCCGGCCTTATCCTCGTGCAAATAAGGGGTCTAGAGTTCCCGGGATCGCGAGCACACTATGAGAATTCAGTTATATTTGTTTGGATCGATATTCTACAGTTTGGGGATTCGTCGAACAGTGGTTCCTACGGTTCCAGACGTTTGGATTACCTGGCCCCTTCAAATGGGATATCCTTGGCTCGCGTGAATTTAATCCTTTGTGGATGGAGCACCGCGTTAGCAGAAACTTCAACAAAAGCGGTGAAAGTTGGGATTTTGAATGAGCGATTTTTCGACGAGCTTTGATAGGCGAAAGAAAATATTTGGGACAGTAGTTGCCAATGTGAATTGAATATTTTTGTTAACCTGGAGAATTAATATAGGTGTACACTACATATAATTTTGTCGGTTTAATTAAAGGTCAATTAAAAATTGAATAATCCTTCTTTTTCTATCTAATGGGTAAGAAGAAAATCGATATAGAACATTCTGTTCATTTGGATATTACCTGCTTAAGATAGTTTTCTAGTTTCCACTTCTGAAACTGTTAGTAAATACTGATACTAGATACTATTATGTTCTTAAATAATGATTTGCGTCATCGTATTTGTTTCATTGATGTGAATGCTGCACTAAATTGCATTGAAGAGTAACGCTGTTGCAACAGCGCATTTATGCAACATTGTTTTTACGTAACGCTGAATAGTAATTTTCATAAATTATCATAACGTGATAATAACGCGAAAAATAATACGATTGTACATAGCATTCGTCGTCGATGTGGCGCCACGTAAGAACCAAAGGCGTCTTTACAGACTTAAAATTGTTTAACTTGAACATTTGGTACTCTCTTCATATTGGAGTTTTTGCAGACATAGAACCGCTACTAGAGATGTATATTTGCGAATGTTTACAAAAATTAGAGGTGATATCAGAAATAAAAGTTCCGTTTCATCAGTTTATTAAATTATTTTTAACAAATGTATGAAATATCTCCTAATTTAAAGATATACTTTACCTCCTACGTTTCTATAACAAATAAAAAGTATATGGATTATATGCATAGCGGTCAAGAAATACATGTGTGGTTTCAGTTACCAAAACAAAGTCAACCTTGAAATCTTTTAAGCACCTCTGTCTATAAAAAAAAGTTAAGAGTATCAGATGGTGTCCTTCTGATATCATATAACATCACAAAAAGAATGCAAAATATTAAGAGGGTTTTGTATAAAAACTTAATGGCCTAATATTGCAAATATTTCGAAAGTTCTAAAATAGCTTTATTGGATTAATATTATGTATTTTGTATTTTCTTAATCTCTCTATAAATATAAGTAGTTTAATTTCCACTGTTTTTTGTTAATTATATTTAATTCTGTGCAGTAATATGTACATAGACCATAATATACTTCTAATACAAAAATATGAAAAAGTAAAAAAATTTGGTTATTATTTTTCCCTTATTCTCCATAACACATTTTAGAGAAAAAAATATTTTATTTTAACATTTAAAATCGCGCATTGTAGAATAAAACATCCAACAATTACATCCTTTACCTAACCTCTACTCCGTCTACCAAAGTAATATGCACTAAAGACATCTAAGTAGATTGAAAATACAATCTGAACTAACAAACTCAGTTTGAATTGTTCAAACCAAATCAAGTACTTAAATGTTCAAGTAAAGTTAATCATTCAAGTAAACTTACTAATCCAAGCAAATTTGATTATTCAAACAAACTTGATTATCTATTCTTACTTAATTATAATACTAAACTTTAATAATACAGTTTGCTTACAATCAGAGTTGGAAAAGTTTGGACGAAGTCAAGAATGATCAAGATTATTCTAAAAATTAAAAAAAAATATCAATGCACCCAAGCTTGAGTGCAACCAAACTGTTCAAACATTCGAGCAGGTTGAATTTTTTCAAGTTCGTTCAAATATTCAAGCTGTATGGATAATCAAATACTTCACTTGGTTTGTAAGAAATGAGTTTAGTCTTGCTTTGAATTTCAAATACTCGGACAGCACTAGTACACTCATAAGCATAACTCATCAGAAAGCTCAAGAACGCAACATCGTCTCTTTAATTACCCGCGGCGACGTTAACGTCCACCAGCCGACGATAACATCGTTACCCTAATTTCCCCTGCCAAAGTAAATTCCGTTGCGGATAAGTTGAACGAATTCCCGCAACGTATCGGCCGAATGATAATCATATTTCTCGGATCCCGCGAGGACGCGTGATAAAAACCAATCAGCGTCAGGGATTCGATTCGACGCATAGAAATTCCACAGGCGGCTCCACTTTGCCGGCTCGAGCCAAATCGCATGTCCGATTCATTGAATTACTCCAGCCGTCCCTGCGAGGCACTAGGTTGCAGAAAATTCGCGTAGAAAAACCGTGGACAGTTAGCAACCCTAATGAACCCGACTCGCTGACGTCGTCAATGACTGTGCTCAATGGAGTTGCTTTTTCGAGAGACTGCTCGGCACGAACCGCGGGACCCACGGCTCGTCTCCATCCATCGAACAGGTAGAATTCTCTCTGGGCCTCTCCTGTGGATCCTCTCGGCTGCCTCCTCTTCCTCAGCGACTTCTTTATTTTTCGCAGACAGGTAGGCCTGCAGCAGCAATTTTCGGCAGCCTCTTGGTCTCCCTCTCGCTGGGTACATCAGGATTCCCCGCTCTCTCGTTCTCGTTACGAAGCTGCCGCGCGCTACAGGCGCCTCCCTTTGTTTCGGGACCCGAGAAAGCGATCCTTGAAAATGTCGTAACCTCGTGGCGTCCTTAAATTCTGCTCCGTCCGCGTCATCTCTGCTGTATCCTCGTATCGGGGCGCCGTTCTTCTCTAGTAGAGGTGAATAACGATGCGGGGACGAGTGGCCGATTCAAATGAGCAACCCTACTCGGAGGCAGAGGTCCGCCGCTACTCTTGAAGCCTCTGATATCCTTTTACGCTTCTGGAGAAGCGATAGCACGTGTGTGCTGTCATTGGGTTCTTCGGGAGGTACAGGCAATCGAACAAGTGTATGTAGGAGGGTGGGTCAAAGTGATCCGTTTGCAACTTTGCTAAAATGTGTTTTTAAACGTTCAGAGTATGTATTGGTAATTCGAATTATACTGAAGGAATAAGGAATGCAACTGTCCTGTTTTGCCCAACTATGTGGATAGTATTATAGAAAAACGTTTAGCATTATTTGACCAAGCAAGTTACAGAAAATGTAAACACGCACTTAAAAAACTAGATAAATCTTTATTAAAACATATTGCTTACTTTTTCCACATTTATAAAATGTTAAAATCCTCTTATATGAAATTAAAGTTTTTCGTGCGCAAAATTTTAAACTATGTGCACGGTAGTGCCAGCTATGCTTTGCATATACTTGACGTCACGGCAGTACCATATTGTTTAATCGGTATTCTGCCTAACTATGGAGAAAAGCAATAACTACAAAAAAATGTGATATTGAATTTTTTGCTATTTCGAGCAATTTTGAACAGTTGTGTCTTTAGCGCAGAGTAGAAGTAAAATATTTTTAGTAGATACTGCTTTCCTCCATAGTTGGGCAGTACTAATTTAAGTGTCTCGATACCCCAACGCTTAAGATGTCATATGTCCCAGTAAGTGGACAGCCTAAAAGTGCATGTCCCGATATTTGAATTTCATTGCAGTAGCTGAATATTCTATTTTATGATACTTCTGTTTCTTGCTGTTTTTATTGCTGTATTTAAAATTCAATAAAATAAGCGCTAGTGTCCAGGTACCGGAACATGATAATGGGACATTTTCCTTATAACTTTCTGCAATATTTTGTTCCCTACGTCTCCACTATACATAATTTATGATTTTTAATTGTTTTACATATACTTGTACGTCATATGAAAAGTATGTATATTGCCAACAATAAGATAGTAACATCTACAAAAGCTATACCAATGAGTATCCCGTTTTATTTGACTACGACTACGTATCTCATTTTGTCCATCCTTCCCCTACTAAGCCGCTTATGTTTAAAAATATTTTTATTAACGTAGCCATTTGGAAAATGCTTCAGGTTCGAGCTCATGTTAAACCAATTAATTGAGATCTTGTTATAATTCACCAGAAAAGTAAGGCATGAAAGGAAATGCAATAAAAATAAAATCTAAAGAATTCCAACGTTAGGAAGCCAAATTTTTCGAAGTTGTAATGTCTATAAAGAGGAATCAGAAAGTTATTTAGAATGTATTTCTACATTATATTAGATTCAAAACTGTTATCTTTTGGCAGATAGTATATTAAACATTTGTAGTATATTAAACCTTTTAAGAGGATATGTACTACATTTAACATCGATTTTGTATCTTACGCAAAGTAGTTCTGAATTGGCAAAGGCTACCGAATTGGAACGAGATTGGTATCCATATTTCTGTGTGCGGTTTTTTCTTTTTTGGAAGACGTCGCTGATCTAAATGTCTTTTATGAAAAGCTTTCCTACTTTCAAATAGTCATGACATTCAAATAAGATTCTTGAATGTGCTGAAATTTACTCACGAGAAGAACTTCTCAAGTGTAAATCGCATTTTTAATGGCTTTTGGCCAGTTTGCAGAATTCGTCAAACTGAACTAATAACCTTTGTAGCCGCCAATGCGCAACAATTTCCGAGACATTAGCAATTAAACTTGTTTAATTAAGAATTTAAAGTTCGATTCTTGTTTTCGCAGATCTTTTTTACATTAGTTTTACTACTCCTTTTTGTTAATAAATGTAGTAATTTTATTATATTATTCATTTTACTTATTATTTTTTATTTCCATTATTTATGTTAACAATTTTACTTGTTAACATCTCGTGAAGTATTGAGCGTTGGCGGTTAAAAATACTATTGGCGAGTTCGACTTGGCGAATTCTACAAACTGGTGAAAGCCTATTAGAAAATGCGAGATACAGTTGGGAAGTTCTTCTCATCAGTTGTAACTCTTGTAAGTGTTTAATAAAACTACCATATAACAAGAATTACTGTATCAATACCACAGTAGTACGTATACGTTCGAATTGATGGCAAGAAAAACGAATTTAAATTATTTCAGAAAATACATGAGTTTTAAAGTAGAAAAACTTTTACACAATATTTTTCTGACAGCAGGAAAAGATTATAATGAGAGGACGAGTGTATTAAATAGCGAAATCGAATTTGTAATCATTCGAAATTCGTCATCTTTCTTTTGCCCCATGCCAACATCTGAAGAATACATTGGGTATTGAAATATATGAAATATCGCGCGTAATTCATAAAATTAAAACAGTAAGGGCGTGACGAATGGCGCAATGTATCAATTGTGTACCAGCAATTTAATCCGTTAAGGCAGCGTCCAACCAAATGTTGCAAAAAGAGTGCAAGAAGATTGCAGGAACTCGATTGGAAACTTTTAGCACACGCATCATATTCCTTGAACTCCATCACGCGAGGATATAATCTTTTTTTAACAATATTGCGGAACTTTATGTATTTATAGGAAATTTCAATACTTTAAAACCTACAAAATTCGCATGATATGCAAAAATGCACAAAATATTCGAAGTTAAGTGACTTCTCTAAATGTATTTACGAAAATAGGAATTTGCATAAATATCTGCAGTCTAATAATGATAATTAACACGTTGACTACCACGTTAAATTCTATCATATTGGCAGTGATTTCAACTTTAAAGAAAAAGTGTTTTTAACTCCTTTCTATATAGATTTATCTTACAATGCTCCATTTCTTTTAATAATTGTCGCTGTAATTTTATCATTAAAATTTATACAATTTATTATTATTCATAAACCTATAAAAATTGTCATCGATATATAGATGACATGATATTAAACGAGTTAATAAATGATTTCAAACTTTTTATCAGTGGCGTACCTCCGCTATTTCTACATAACTCGTAAAATTAGTGTCGTAAGATAGAATAGCCGAAGCAAATCTTCAAGTTTTTCATCAGAAAACTTCAGGAAGTTTGCCACCGTTTTATGCCCATCCAGAATGATAGGTGTTTATGTATTCATTAAGCTGTTGCACTTTGTAGTATAAAATCGTAATTGAAATTTTTACACGAGTTATACGATTCCTCTCCTGGCATGTCCTCTGCTTCCGCGGTTTTATTCTTATATTTGCATTCTATATTGCTTGTAATAACACGTGCACTGGGGATTCAGGTGGAATTCAGAAGGCCATCATAGAATCGTAAAATGTAGCTGTGTACACAGTGGAGACAAGAGAGTAGAAATTTTATTGCTTCACAGCAGCTGCTCTGCGAGTAGGACCTTGGAACTGTACTGTGCACACATTGTACATACATACATATGTACAATATATATGTTCTATATACATACAGAGATACCTATATACATACAGAAATTTCATGTTTAATATTGATGCACGGATGACTTAGCATTGACACAATTTTTCTGCACGTGTGAGCAATTCTTGTCAATGACCGATAAGATCAAGGCACTCTCCTAAGTTATACAAATTTTTCCTAGATGGGAGCTATTAGCAATTAATCGTAATTAGTAACATTGAAACATTTCCATTGTTTAAGTTTCTATCGAATGTGTTATAGATTTCCCCGCGTTCTGCACATCGTTTTGTTTATTCAAATGTACATCCTATCATAGTGTAATGGCAGACTCATTAAGACTATTATCGTTATTAAAATATATGCTTCTACAAATGTTTAGATTTATTTCGTGTATTTTAACACTGACTGTCATGCTAAATTCAGTAAAAATTCTATCATATTGATCATTCAACTATAAAATAATGATTGTTTATTCATTTTCACATTTTCTATTTATAATACCTAATTATATGTTCACTGCGTTTTCAATTAACGTTTAATATAAACTTAAATATCTTAGTAATCCAATGAATAGAATTAGATAGGCTAAACCTAGGTTGGGTTGTAGTTTACATTAGGATAGTTATGGTACTAGATATGTACGAGTATATGACCGTATGCAATTAGCCAGATTGCTGATGCATTTGTAACGACAATGAACAACCCTGGATTTTACGTGCCTAAGTCCCTGGTGGCAAGTAGTCTCAGAAATGTTACACTTTTATGGAGTTCATCCATTTCTTTACGATTTTCCGTAGGATCTATGCATCAAGCATAAACTAATAAAAAAATATGTAGGTGTAAGCATAAACTGATAATTAGATTAATAACACGAAGATAAATTAACATTTTAGTGGCTGTTAAAGGGTTTTTCGCCTTCCTCTTTATTAGCTTCAATAATATGATGTCTGCTTAAATATTTGCAACACACTTCACGTCATGCGTATAACTTATAAAACAAGGGATTGAAACTGATGACACGAAGGCAGCTCAACATGTTCACAGAATAATTAATGAAAATTGGTTAAAATATTTGCAATACATAAATCTTGATATTTGCAAGCTATAATAATGCAAGACAGTCAGTAAAATCAAAATCTGGTACGAGCAAAGCTTCCAAATGCAACGTTCACTATTTAATAAATTTTTGCTCCTTTTTACAAATAAGGACTTGTCAAGGTTAATACAATAGTTCACCTTTGGGAGCACAATAATTTCGAAAATATTAATAATGAAAGTTGCACCGTGTCCCGTATTTTCTCTAAACGGTTTGATGACTTGGAAACTTTAAATACTGAGGTGTTCAAATTTAAAATATTTCAATTTACTTAAATTCATAAATTTTCAAACTCTTAAATATTGAAATTTCTACATTTTTAAATTGTTAAGCTTTCAAGTATTCAAATTCTTATATTTCCAAGTTTTCAGATGGATATTCAAATTTCTAATTTTTAGATACATAAGCTTTTAACCCCTCAGCGGCCAAATACTTTGTCTTTGGGTCTCTCCATGATGAGCAGCATTCGTCGAAGTCCGCTAAGAGGTTAACTATCTAAATATTTAAGTAGTAAGAAATTGTCAGATCTTCAAATCAAATCAATGCAATTATGCCTATTAATACGTTAGCATGCACAACTGTAATAATAGTAGATAACATAAGAATAAAGAAAGAACAAAACTTGGAATAAAGTTCATAGTTAAAGACATCTTTGTACTTAGATGTAGGACAAGAAAGTGAAGGTGGTCTTCTTCCCTGAAAAGTTTCTAGGAGGACTTCCAAATCCTAGGAGTCACAGTAGGTATCTAGAAGTCACATGAGGCTCGCAAGCCAAGTTTTGGCTATCGTTGCTATGCAGGGTGTCCCAGAACTGACGGTATAAGTGGAAAGATGGTAATTCTACGTGAAAAAAATAAGATGAAAATGTAGAATAAAAATGTTTGATACCATGCTTTGTTTTCGAGAACATTAACTTTGAATTTTGACCAAGTACAAGTGTTCCAATCTATAGTTTTAGGTATTTGAGGGGTAAACGGGGAAAGGAATGCTTCTACTGTACCATAGAGACACTCAGTGGTCAGATGGACAGTGTTCCCGTTATTCTGTGTACCCTTCAAGCGCCTAAAACTGTAAGGTAAATGTTCCAGTATCTAAACGCTTAAGATGTTAAATGTCTCAGTAAGTAGCTAACCTATAACTGTATATCCCAATACTTTAATTATGAGGTCCCAAAAACTGAGGATACTCTTCTATGATACTAGTTTCTATGGTTGATTAGATATACTTAGTGCATTAGAATTTAAGCTTAAAATTGAATAAAATTAACGTTACTGTTTAGGCACCGGGACATGGTCACCTACTGGGACATTTACCTTATTTCCATATACTTGCACTCGACCATAATAATTCAAACTCAATTTTCTTGGAGACGAAACACGATATCAAAACAGTTTATTGAATATTTTCGACTTATTTTGTCATGTAGAGTCACTCCCTTTCTGCTTCTACACAGTGTTTTGTATACAGATACTTACGACGTCGACATGACATACGAATATATTAGAATCTAGTAAACTATTAACCATACGTGCCCAAAGGGAGCTATTAGTATACACAGTTTGACGAGCTTTACAAACTGGCGGTGATTCATTAAAATATGATTGTTACTCTCAGAGTTCTGCTCCTCAAGCTTCATCAAAAGCTGTTACAACGTGTTCTGCAGGCTTAGGGTCCCAGCCACGACTCGAAAATACAATTAGACTTCATGAAGATACAAGAGCGCGAAACACGGATACTTAGTTACATAGAAGTTAATCGAGTCGCGCGAAGTTAAACTAAACAAAAGGAGGGTGGGTTCCGCGTACAATAGTCCCTAAGTACGACGCTCCCATCCAGAGTTTCATTTGCCTGATTGAAACGGTTCCCCATCAAGGTTCGAACTCTCGCGTTTCCCGAGCGGAACCGATCGCCTCCTCGCTTCGGTCCGCGCTCCTCTTTCATTAGCCGTCGCTTTCCTTGCGAACGGAACGACAGGTGTACGCCACGTGCGCGATACGTGATCACACACCCTTTAACGTTAATAAGACAGTGTACACGCTCGCGGGATACGCTCTCGGAGGATCGTAAGCGCCGCGACGAGCTGCGAGCGCAAAAGCAGCATTTTACTTTTAAGGTCAGTTTTACAACCGTTATAATAACGTTCTTTAATTTAAGGGTGGCTGCGCCGTGCATCGGGCAGCCTGTTTACATACGAACCCGACGAAGATGCCCTTGGCTCGCTGGATCGCGTACACACGCTTGCTTGATACGCCTGTAAAGCCACGTTTGCAATAGGCAACTTTCGAGTTGCAACTTTGCAATTGTAAGCAATTGCAAAGAAATAGTCAAACATATTCTTTTAACGAAACTTTTATTTGGTTGTTTAATGCCTTCGTTATAAGCACGCACAAGCTGATTCTGATGGGTTGATTAGTTCTGTAGTTGTGAATTTTTCAAGAAAATGTTAGCACTCTACTAGCACGTTCAAATTTGAAGAAGATTTAAAATGTTACTTTGAAAAGTGTCCGATTTCGCTTGGTTTAAAGTCTTCAAAGTCAGTTATGTAAAGGTTCGTTCAGGTTAGTCAAGTTACAGTAGAACCTCGATTGACCGAACTTCGAATATTCAAAATTTCTGTTATTTAGAGTTGCGCATGTTGGATGTAATAATAATAAGAGTACAGTAGAATATCAATTAAGATTTAAACAGTGAAATAATAGTAGTACTGAAGAAAGATATTCTAGCTATTCAAAGAATGTTTCAAACTCGTATTTCATGATATTTCGGATAATCGAGGTCTTACCGTATTTGAATTAATACTGTACTCGAAGTAGTTTGAATGTAAGTAATTTTGTATAACTTAGCCCAAGTGAACTTGTTATTTACTTGACATGAAATATTCTTTCAAGTTTCTATTTCATCTAGAATCTAGGCTTATTCAGATTCGATAAGTTACTTGAACTCAAGTAGCATTAATGCAAATAATTTGAGGTAACTTGACTAATGTGAACGTATTATTTTACTTGACTTGGAATATTCTTTCAAGCTTCTAGTGAAGTTGAGGTCCTTTTTTCTCTTCCTTGCCTTCAAATACAGATTGATTGATATGACCTACCACACTTGAATTCAAGAAACTTAGCTTCTGTGAATACACAAGCTTGATATCAAACTACTTGAATAAAAGTGACTTGAATTTAAGTAACTTGACTAATCTAAACGAGCCTTATACTCAATTTCAACGGTGTTGAAACGATTTCTGGTAATTCAATTGAAAGTAGACCATTCGTCTATTTTCGGTTGAGCGATTTGATCACACTGAAAAAAATGTTAAGCTGAAATTATTGAAGTCTCTCCTGGAATCTACAAAAATACTCTAACAGGCCTGAATTTAATAGAATCAGTTAGAGTCGACTTTATAGATTTAACAGAACTGCTCTTACTGTAGTCGAGCTACCTTTCTTAAGTTTACAAAGGTCTACAACAGATTCTACAAAAATCTACTCTGCTTAAATCAACTGAGAAGACTTTAGCAACATCAGAATGGTCATTTTTTCCATGTGGCCGACTACAAGTTGCCTAATATAAACGCAGCTTTACTTAACCAATCTGTACGAGTCTCAATGTAAACCTTTAAGTTGAACGACTTGGGTCCAAGTTGATCAACCAGAAGTTGCCTAATGTAAACGCGGCTTAATATAAATGTCGTTTATCGTGAAAGAACCTCCTCAACGTATAATTACACGACAATGATTTTACACGGAATACGGAATAAATCGACCGTACGAAACTATGTATCTTCGTTTATTACCGAGCAGAATATTTTTCTGTCTGCTCGTGGTCGCGCTTGCCAGCAAAACGGGCCCAGTGCAACGCTTATTAAACGGCGGAGTTACGATCACCGATCTGATACAACGTTGCTCTCGCTCACCGGCCGGCAACTTTGTATAGACTATTAAATTTAATGCGGGACGAGGACGATAACTGCCGCGAAATCTTGTTAAGTAATCTCAACCACGACACAATGTCCGTGTACGACTATCCGTGAATGAGGCCCTTCGCGGAGACGAGCTCCTCTAAGCTTGGGTTTTTAAACAGGCGCTAGGGGAACCTGATCGCGAGGCAAGTGGATTGAGGAAGTTTGGAGAAGTTTGAGAACTGTAGACTGAAAGTTAAACGTACCTACGTTTACAGCTGACAGTAAATCGTGGCTTTTGGGGTCATAAAGCGAAATGTCTTGAGATTTGCTGTTATACAGGGTGTCCAAGTTGAAGCAGGCCACTTAAATATTTTCTCTGTTTTTAATAACACGACAATTTTAAAAACTAGAAAAAATGATACTGCATGGAAGATAGTTCTTTCATGAAATTCTTTCTTCGGAACTATTCAAATTATACCATAGACGATTTTCGTATGATTAAAAATAGGAAAGATATTTAGGTAGGTTGGTTTAGCTTGGACACTCTTTATGCTACGACTAGACGTCATGTTTACAGAATATTAAATGTGTGATATTGTGATACTGATGTCAGGAAATACATTTCATTTTCGAGTGGATGTCATGACTACATTATGGTTTCTGTGCGAATATAACATAAATATAAAATAAATCTTTACATATATATAAAATATATGCGAGAAATACAGATTCAAGGTCCAATACAATTGTACTTTTTGTATTTATTGATGAGAACATATATTCTAAATTTAAGCCTCTTTTTCTATTAAATTGTTATAATTTTATTTTGTATTAATTGTATTAAATTGTATTTTTCATAAACATCCGTAGTCTAGCTATGACATTAAATTGTATGGAAAAGGACTTTATAAAAATGTCACAGAGTCATGCAATGTCACAACTGCAACGATTGTATACATAAAATCCATATAACATTTGAAATAAAGATACGAATTCCTTTTTTTTTAAATTTTAATATCTCTACAAAATTATCATTGAATTTAGTACTTTTCCAATACAATCTGTCAAAAAGAATGCTCTAAAGATACATGCCACGTAAGTACAGTGTAAAAGAACTATACCCTGACCTAGTTTCTATAGTTATCCTTCGTTTGGTATAAGTACTACATGTTTGCACATATATAAATTTCTTGTGTTATCACTAATGTGATCGTTTTATAGCATTTCGTTTAATATGGCATTTACTATCGTTTCCTTATGATTTTGTACTCTTACAACAAAAAAAATGTACTTATAAGTAATATCATGTTTGCACTCTTTAGATAAACTAAATCACTTAAGATTAACATGCATACAAAAAAAAGTAATATCTGATGTAATATTAATTTTCTATTACGTTAATCATCGCAACCTAAATAAATTAACGTTAATTTTATACGTTTAATGTTCAAAGTCATTTCAAAGAATTGAATGTGGAGTAATTATTTTAGAGCCCTGCCCCAATGTAGATCTAATTCTACAATTCTTGATACTGTTTAAGGCATTCTAGGAAAGCGTAATATAAGGGTGAAGTAGTTAATTAAGGGGACAAAAGAAGAGGAGCAAACGACTTTATTGAAAGAGAAAGACCATCACCCCCATCATGATTCACTTTTCTTACACTCTTAATGGTATACTGAGAAAAAAAAATCAATTGTTAAACATATCTACAACATATCTATGATAAAAATATTATTTTTTAAGAACACAATAATTTGTTGAAAAATATACCCAATAACATTACAATAACCCAACAACAATGATAACATTATCAACGGTTAAAAAATTGTTAATTAATTAATTAATTATTTCTGATTATGTGTTTAATTCAATCGCTTTATTTCTTCGATATCTTAAATTAATAAATAATTTTGTATATTGCAAATAAAAGTCTTTAGTTAAATAGCATGTATTAGGTAGTAATTATTAACATAGAAGCTATAACATAGAAGCTATTAACAGAATAATAATAATCACTATAATATCAAATACCAACAGAGCAAAATATAAGGATCTAAAACTTCAATCCTCAATTTTCTGCAACATCTCAGTTACTAAAGACATCATGAAGACTACTTCATTATAATTATGAGAGATGCTCATGTAGTTCCTTAGTAATTAAGCACAGCCACCATTCGATGGAAAACGATAAACTTTATTTCGGAAAAATTGGAGATCGTTAAAGGGGATAGCGACAAGCCGTTCAAGACTGCAAAGAGGAGGATCAGTTAAGGCTCGAGAGTTATTCAAGATTAGTGATAGGACGATGCACGTGCCACTAAATATTATTTTCCCACGCAGATACATTCAACATCCCGTACACTAATTAATAATCGTCCGTGTAAGTGGTGTGCACGCGCGCGCTCGCGCACGCTCTCGGAGAAAGAGGCTTCTGGCGAACACAATCACGTTTGGCGAAATACATGAGTCAAGCCTAATCAACGGACCCCAATTAATTGGGTTTAAGGGTCTTAAATTCCTTCGATTGGTCACTAAGTTTTGTATCCGTCGGAGACGACATCGAGATTAGTTGATGAAGTTTGCGTAGACGTCATTAGAAGCCGTAAGATGTTCGCTTTCAACTTGTCTTAATCGAATAAACATGAATGTGTTCGTCTGTTAAACAGAATGAAGCTTTATCAGTTTGCCATGACAATCTCAATTTGCTGTAATAATATGGAGGCAGACCGCACGGAAGATTCCACAAAAATGTTCAGACATTCAAATTCAGACAATTATGCAAACACGAGACTACTGTTTCTTTACGTATTCCTGATAAGAGCTGTTAATTCTCTGATTGTAAGTAGAATCAAAGTGTTTGAGGAATTAAATTACTATATTATAATTTTTTTTTAATGTTTAATTAA
The DNA here is from genome assembly GCF_051401765.1 of Calliopsis andreniformis. Lineage (NCBI taxonomy): Eukaryota > Metazoa > Arthropoda > Insecta > Hymenoptera > Andrenidae > Calliopsis > Calliopsis andreniformis. The sequence continues at coordinate 8,860,748 of NC_135071.1, forward strand.
CAACTATATGCTACTGAATATTTAATTAAAAACTTTTTATTAAAAATTATTTACAGTTTAATTTACACTTCAATTACTCAAGAAAATATCGTGTCCACAAATTAGCAAGGTAAATGCTTAAGACGTTAGAAAGTAAGCTAAAACGCTTAAGATGTTAAATGTTCCAATAAGTGACCAACTATTTTAGCTATTTTTATACACATCTCAACACCTAAATTACTTCCCAGTAGCTGCATATAGTGTTCCACGATAATATTTTGTATTTCTGATTAGGCATATTAAAATAAATAGTGTTTAGGTACTGGTACATGGTTGGCTACTGGACATTTACTTTATGGATAATTGAAGTTTTAGTTTACTTATTGTCCAAACAAAAATTTTAAATTTAGTATCTAAAAAAATTAGATATTTCTTTTCAGTTTTTTCATTTCTTTAGATATTTCTTTTTAAACACATCTTATTCAAAAATGAAAGTGAAACACATAAATAATGAATAATATTTAAACGAACTCTGGAATCCTTGACTCGAGCTATTGAAAACGCTAATTCTAAAATCCTTCCAATCCCACATTCAATCAATAACTGTTTTTTGCAATCCCGATATCCGTCTTTCACGAAGCCTTCCGTTCCATAAACGATCACCCCCGTGCTTCCTTTTCACCAGCCAGGGAAATTACCATCCCCTCTGACTGGCTCCCTATCCCAAGTCAGTCGTCGATTCCAATTATCTCCGAGGCGCGTCGTCAAACGAAAAAATTTCATCTTAATCGAACGACTCGCGACTCATCGATTTTTCTCCTGCCCCAGAGCGACGTCGACGCGCTCCGTTCAAGGTCGAAGGTTCGAAGGCCTCGAAATTAACGGAGTTGAAAAATTGTCTTTGCCTCCCGCGCAATATCTCTCGACGACCGCCTTCATCCACTGCGGCCTGGATATCTATTTGCGATCGGGAAGACGGCAGAAGAGGTTTCTTGACCCTCCTGTCGTCGCGCGGCAAGGGAGCGAGCCGCTCGAAGGGCGTTTTCCCGCTTTGCACCACGCTCGGAACCGCTCGATGGGATCACCATGGAGACAGACGTCCCCATACCTTTATTCCCCGAGATGTTTCCCCATGAAACTAAGCCGCGCCTTCATCCCTGTCCCGCAACCCTCATACCCAACTTTCGTTCGTTCCACCTTGATCGAAGGTCGTCGGATTGAGCTAGGTCGCATTTACTCCAGCGAGGATCCGCCAAGAAAGGGGTGGGTTTTCGTCTAGCGCGCCATGGTCGCTGGCCTTCGGGTCTCGCAAAGTCGACACCCGGCCATGACCACAAGCAGGCTTTCTTTTCGGGCGATGGGCGAGACTGATTTCGCTAGGAAGAGTTTCCTTTCGTTAGGAATACCTATGAATAGGCGGCGAATGTTTGTGTTTGTGAGAAATTTTAATGTGCGAAACAAGTCAGAATTGATATATAAAAGTATATAAAATACTGAAAATTAAATAGACTTTACGATATTTGGAGAGTGAAGTAAATTTTAAAAAGGGTTCACATTTTGACGTGTCAGTTGTGCTTATGAAAATAGGCGTTTGCATAATCGTCCGCAGTTTACCATGAGTAATCAATTATTTCAAAATTAAACGCGTTTGTGAGCTTATTATTGTAATACAGGGTGTCCAAGCTGAAGCAGGCCATCTAAATATCTCCTCTGTTTTTAAAAATATAAAAAATAAACCTACATGAAAGATTGTATTTCCACGAAATTCTTTCTTCGAAATCATTTAAATTTTGCCACAGATGATTTTCGTGTCATTAAAAACAGAGGACATATTTAAGTGGCCTGTTTCAGATTAGACATCCTGTATAGTCCCTATTATTATTCACAACCTCTTGCTAAATTTTTAGTAAATTTTTAATTCCTCTGTTATAAAAATGCCCTAATTTAGGTACTTGTTTAAAAAGATTGGACAATTTAGTTATTTTAATAATTGATTCGTTTAATAAAAGGTTGTTCCAATAGTCGTTTGCAATTACGAAATCTTTTGTCATCTATAGATTGTGCAATGAGTTATTGGCGTCAAGTTAAAAAGGTGTCGCAGACGTTGAATCATTTCATAATTATAGCATTTAAGTTTTTTTAGTACTACTTGTTATGTGTAATTAGACTTTGTCGTGGATAAATAGAATTCCTCTATGATTCATTTAATATAATTACAAGTGATTCCTCAGATATGTGTACGTATCAACTGTGATATCTTGATTAAAATTTGAGAAAATAAATAAATTACATTCGTTAAAATACAAAATAAAATTGTGAGGAAAATCGCATTGTATTGATATAATAATAAAATAAGTATCAGGGAATATTAGAATATAGATACTAGTAAACGAGCGTTTTTTGGTACATATAAATCAGCAAATGTATTTTGTGTGAGATTTTGATTCTAAGTTTAGACTGAATGCAATGTCCATTTGGTATTCAATATTTTATAATTGTTTCATTTTTTCGAACCAAGATAGAATTGAATAGAATATATTTCAAATCAATTTTTCTCTAACTGCAATATTTAAGAATTTGATTAAGGACGAATAACGAGCAGCATTTTCGTTTTAGTCTCTCAGGTCGTTTTATATAATATTACGAAAGTGATTTACTAAAAATTGCACATACAGTTGGCAACCTTGACTGGAACTCCACCCAACTTCTAGCTTTAAAGAACTCGACTTTCGACTCTCCCTCTCGTAGGGTGAGTCTTAATCTTGTTCGTGCAGAGTCGATACATTTGAAGAAAAAATACAAACACCTAAATTTACTACGAAATAAAAGAGTAATTTTGTGGAATGTAGTTGAATATTTAAAGAAATTAAATTTCCTGGCTTTAAAGATTATTAAATATAGAATACTTTTTACATAAAATTTTATCTATTAGGAACACTGACTATCGTGACTATCTCGAACAGACTATCATACTTTCAGTGTTTTCAACGTTGGATGGATACTGTAATCTGACAATGAGTTAATCTACCTTGCTTCTATCGAAACTATTAATGTATAAGATAGGTACATTTATTTGTCATAAGTATCAAATGCCCTCATTTTCTTTTTTAGTATACTTGAGATTATTTAAAAAGACTAGAGATTATATAGAGTCTAAAATCCAACATGCGAACAATTCATTTTTCTAGGTACAATTATCAAAAGTTCCAATTTAAAAGTTTCTCAATATTTAAACGTTTACACTTTTATATTTGTAAACTTTTAGATTTTCAAATATTTCGAATTAAAAAATTTGAAATGCATTTTTAAAAAGTCTAAAAAGTGTAAGATACCAGTCTAAGATGGAGAGATTTCTGATAAGACTTTACTGATGTCAATCATTTAAGCAATTAAAAATTTAATTCATATAAAACAATGATTATATTCTTCTTGTACTTTTTGGTAAAAGTTATGAAACTTTATTATTTAAATGTCGGCATAACATAAAGTTTTCTTTTACATTCCTTCGTATAACACATATTTCAAGTCTCACAGCCAAAAACATTAAAAATTCCATTACAGGTTCCACACAAGTATAAAGGTCCCATTACACTTACTTCCTATTCAAAAAATTGTGTTTCCTTCATACAATTTACTCCAAATTATCGAATCCAACCAACAAAAATGAATTTTCATTCAAACCAGTGGACACAAAGAAGTCTCCAACTTTGCCCAAGAAGTCCCACTCCTCGTCCTATTATGCAGTCGATGAATCAACCTAGTTACGCAGTGCTATCATGACAAACGATGTTACTACCTTTGTTTTTCATATGTGCCAGTTATGCAATTTCGTGCAATCACGAAGGCGAGCGCAATTGTTCTCGCCGGCGCCGCTGGACACATTTACCATTAAATTCATCACAGTTGACCATTACGATCTTTCCGGTGGTTTTCTCACCTCGAACTGGCCGCATCAATCGTGACCGAAAGCCTCGGGAGTTGAGTCAGGTCGCGGTCACGAGGGTGTTGCACCACGTTGCGCCACGCTTTGCGCCACGTTGCACCAGTTGCGGAGATTCAAGGGGAAATACCGTCGGCTGGATTGCGGATCGTTGCACGTGCCACTGGCAAACGCCCCCGCCTGGAAGCGCGCATTCTTCGCCTAGGGAATCGAGTTCCTTGTCATTCACACTTGGGCCCCAGACATTTGGGGGAAGATAAGACGATCGCTAAGCGCGCCTGATCTTCGCTGCTTGTGGATTCGTGTGTATCGAATTTATCCAATGAACGGGAACTCGAGACGAGTAAACACTGATAAATATCAGAGGATAGGCATAGCCTGTAAACACGTGCACGAATACTGATAAGTACAGTTTGATACGCAAGGCGATGTTAATCGCATGTCCGAGCGAGCATTGTCCCTTCAGGGATCTAGAGGTTATCGCTGCTGTGGATGACACTAGGGAGATTAAGGTAGTTAAGTGATTTGGGGACGAATATGGAATTGTTGTTTTTTCCCTTTTTCTGTGCGATGATCTTCTTTTCGTTTGGAAACATTTATTGGATACAAAAGTGTGGGTGAAGTATTGTCGAAGAATGCAACAATCTTGTATTAAGAGTAATTCTTTGATTGTGTTTTAAAGAAAGAGACCTAACCCTGGAATAGTACAGTCTTTTTTACAGTGCCACGTGATACACTAGGTCTTTCAAGTTTAGCGTGATTTTCACACATTTTGAATATGTAGAAAATTCTGTAAAACTCGTGGAAATACTTCCAAATGTATAGTTTAAGACCGTAAAATTCAAATTTAAAAAGAAAATTAAGAAACATTTTTATTTGCCATTATTTTGCAGTATAATATCAGAAAGCAGTATGTACTTTACTGGAGTCACGAAAGATCCCAGTGTGCCATTCCAGGGTTAATTTCATGCTCCTGTTCCTTCTTTCTGTAGACACTTAAGAACGGGTGGGTGGATCAATTCCCTCCTTTATTTGCATATTATGTGGTGCATGACCAGCGTCCTGAAACACACTTGATTGCACTAGGTGCTGTGCACTGGTACATTATATGAACAAAACAGGGATGTCGTTTAGATACATAGCACAGTTTACATAGTAAATTCAAGTTATTATTTTCTATTTCTATAAAATGTAAAAATATAATTAAATTCATTTAAACTTCTGTATATCTTGTACATAATTTTTAATTTTGAAAATATCGAAAGCAAAGTTCAACGAATATTTAATAGATACAATTTACATTGGTTTCTTCTTGTATATAATTTTATAGTTTTAATATTATGTGTATTTTATTCAAATTTTTATCTGATATATCTAATGTCTAGATAACATTCGTTACAGAAATAAACTTAAAACTTTCATGTACTAAATTGTTAACTTTTTCAGAAATTGTGTGATACTTCATTTCTAAAATATAGATACTTTCACTAGCTTATATTACTCTTACTGATACTTGAGCAAAAAACAAATCTCATCTGCTGTCAATCATAATCGTCAATAATATCTAAAGTTGTCGTATTAAATAACAGTTTCAAAATAATATTTGCCTCAGCTGTCAAATGATAATGCTTGAGTACGTTACTCATTACGACAAAGACGCTTAACGAGGGGTTGATAGGCCATCGAATCGAAGAATTTCCTCGATTACTGAAAGAATACATGTTTGCTTATTAGGAGGTAGCAGTAAAAAAGGAAAGTCTTAACATTTGTTTCCTAATCACGAACATGTTTACTACACTTTCTCCTCCCACAGAGCTTCTGCACCACAAAGCATTAAGCTATCAGAAGTATTTCAGTCTTCTTTTATTTATTAACGAGAAGCATCATAGAGTTATGTTATAAAAAAATATACATTTATTGACAAATAAATAAATCTCACGTTTCCACGTTTCAACGTTTCAACGTTCCGTAAAAATGAAAGAAGAAAGTAACGTAGAGTTGTTTCTCACGCATCAATTTACAATTCAAAGCAAGAACATGCATTTGTAATAAATAGGAAATAAGTGCTTCCAAAGGTTTACAGAATTTTAGTTTGTTTTCTAATTTGTAGCTCTTGTTAGCGAAGTTTAAGCATGTTCTAGGTGATTGTGATGCAAAATTGAAATTGGGGCACCCTGATTCCCTGAACCGAAATATGTCTTGGCCGTAATTGGTAGCCTTTGTCATGGTAACTGTTGACAACCGTTTTCGACGGCCTCCTTTCAGTTTTTCTGCTTCGATTTTAATATAGGGGAGCAAGCTGCACGTGAAACGAAAACGACAGCATCTGTACAAATTTCGTATGATCTATGCCAACCGGAAGCATCTTTTCTTTTTCTTCCATGTCGAACGATAATAGGCACCTGAGTATGTACATCGCTTTTGTCAGGATTCCAGGAGGAAAAATACCTACTGAATAATGCAACGACGCTTCCTCGACGCAGTGAAAATGGACGACTGATTTTTCGTTTATCGACTAGTTTTCCAGAGTTTCTCAGTATGTGTTACATAATATGCTAATATTTACACAACTGTGTATGTAAATTTTAATTTTGGAAACATTGAATTTCAACATTTATAATGGTTCGTTTTATTTAAAATAGAAGTAAATAATTATAACGTTAATCAATGGTTGGTTTATTATTGAGTTTGTATATGGACGTTATTTATATAATACCTACTTTTAAGAACAATGGTTTCATGATATGATTACTTTTTTTTATATTAAGTTATGATGAATACTGAAACTGTTACGTAACTGAGTCTACTTTTCCTGTTATTTTTGTATAACTCGTATATTTCAAAACGAATTTTAGCGAACGAATTAAACCTAATAAATAAAAAAAGTAGAAACAAAAAATTTTGATATTTCATATTATCTGATGGAACTCGAAATCAGCAAAATAACGAATTAATTCTTTTCTCCTTTTTTAACACTACTACACAAAGCTTATATATCACAAAAGTTCCTTAAATCCACCAGAAAAAACTGTTTTTCACTATCTGACACGAAATGACTATTTTTTCGTAAACATATGTCTAGGATTAAAAATTCAGAAGGAAAATTTGTTGGTTAATAATGACTTTTATATAACACAAAAAGTTCCAAGGTCCTACAAGAAAATGTGAGAACCCTCCACTTGTCAAACTTCCCCATTTTTATAAATTATAGATTACGCAAGGCATATTCCTCATAAAAGTTAATAAAACGTTTCATTTTTCGAGTGTTACGACAGGGTCAATCACTAGAAAGAAATTCAATGCTCAGGAATAACATAGAAACCTATCATCCAGTAAATTAACACGACCCGATTGAGTCACTAATTAGGGGTTAACAGATGTGATGAAGTGGGTGACGCGAAACAGTATAAACGTGTCCTAGGAATTGTATAACACTATCAAGCATCATAACGTTTGGTACGATTCTATATGTTATATGTTCCAACGAGATAATGGCTATCGGGAGCGACCGTAGGGTGTCAAGGAACTTTTTTCCTTGTAGTCCAAACAAACGATAGGTAGAGGTATCGTATTTCTTGAGAAGCACATCATGAACACATGTCATGCCGTGGAAAAATTCACGGCTTGTCTCGCACGATTGCAAAGTACCACGATTATAAGGAGGTCTCTGTATGCGTATCGAAAAGCAAAGTTCAGTTACTAATTTTACCGTTTCTCGATAGACTGTGATCGAACGAATATTCAAGGAAATAGTAAAATCAAAATTCAACAAAGCACATACGTCGCATCGTATCCAATGGTGCATGCTGATTCAGTTTCACCCTCTTGTTTATGTCAATTGATGACAACAACATTTATTTCCAGCTGCATTTAAATATTGAACACTTTCCTGCAAAACTGATTTTATTTTATTGAATTTTGTTATCGTGGGCTACTCAAGTCTGGCTTCCTCGAGTTATCGACTGATATCGATTCTTGTTTTTGTTTCACAATATTGCGCCAAGGGGTTTTTGAAACGTTGTGCAGGTATAAGAAAATTTGATATCCAGAAATTGTGGTGATTAAAATTCAAGCTCTACGTATTCTATGCTAATATTTCCATATATTTAATAAATATGTATATTTATTTTTTGATACTGCCTTTCTGGAATTATGTTTCTTGATATTATTCTTTTCCTAAGGTTCCAAATTTAGATAAATTTCCACACACTTATATCTATCTTGTGATGAGAAATTATTTTAAAGTTAAGTTTATTTCCCATAATTGTTAATTAATTTATAAAAACATTAAGTAGTGATATATGTTTGAGTAAAACAAACTTAGAACTTGAAGTTTCAAAAATTTACTTTCATCTAAATTCAAAATTCATTATATCAAAAAATTAGAATTTTGTGTATTTCACAAAATAGTTTAACTTACAGATAATTTTATTTAAAAAATCAATCACCTTTAAGGAGACTATGTAAACAAACCAGAGTCCTTAATTGTTGTTTCACCATCAATAGCTTTCACAAATTACAATACTATTAATTAATCATATTCTCCAATATTACTACCATAACCACAAATAATATTTCTCAAACATGCAAAGTGAATAGCAATAGACTACTCGAATAGAACAAATAAAATTATTAATCAATTTATTTATCTTACGGTTCGCTAATTAAGTCAATGCTATGAATCGACTTAATTTTTCGCCTCAATTATTTTCAATTCTGCTGTAATTCTTTTATTAAGAGCTTGTCGATCATTAGGAGCGAAAAACAGTATTGAACAGCACCCACGACGTGAAATTAAATGCCGTAAAACCACGAAGCAAGGGACAATAAGGTTCGAAAGGGATGGGTACTGGCGACGATTTGATCGATTATCTTGAGAGCTCGATGTTACTTATCATTCGAAGCCACGTTTCCGGTGGAAATACGTGTCGGAAATTACACCTTCCGCGTGTTACATCCGAGTCGCTAATACGCGCGGATAATTAGAGAACCAGTCACGAGATGGTAACGCGCGTGGAAATTACCAGTGATCTGATGGACAACGAATCAGCTATGATAGTTTTCATGAGTAAATGAAATGTGGTGGTGAATCTACTCGGGAGCAGATAAACACACCCTTCCTTCACACTCTGACAGTGTTCGCACATGTAACCAATGATGAGGCTAACTGAAGGGTTCAGAGGATGCAGGTGTTAATAGGATAAAGGCGTCTAGAGTCGCTTATATAGCATATAATATCCCTATTCGCAAATAAAAAATAAATGTTGGTATCTCTTGGTGAAGATCGAAGTAGAATCGAAATATACGATGTAAGTGTATTTTTATATTATTATTGGTCAGTAATATCTACTACTAATAATAATATTCCTTCTGCATCAAATACTTGTAGTAATATTTAGAAAATAATAAGAAGTATAGAATTGGTACGTAATTCAAGAATTTAGTAAATATATTAATAATAAATAAAGTAAAAGAATATTTTTTTCTAAAGGTTTAAGAATGGTGAAATGTAGGAATAAATTTGATATAATAAAGAATAGTAAATATTGTATAAGTAATACAATAAATATGGAGTTCTAGAAATGCTTTAATTTCATTTTCCGAATTTTAATAATGGTAGTTCATTGGGAAAAGGATTTTTTTATACATATCTCAGTGGTAGCAAAAACAGGGATAATTTTTTAACACAACTCTACAGTGTAGTTTCTGTTTCAAGATTTTTCATGTCCTCTGTCGTTTCATTCTTTGTGACCACTACGCCAGTATGCAGAGGAGTCACGAATTGTGTGTGCATTCGTATTCCAGCTGTTCGGCTGGTTAAATTTACGACCTTTGTTCTTTTCTCGTTTCCTGGAACTACGAAGGTACATACTAACAAGTAGGAAGGGGTACAACTAAATTAAATGTTCCTGTATCATCGAAATATTTTGTCCTCCATTTGTCAACAGGGATGTTCTACAAGAACAGAACAAATAGTAATGTTACCAAACAAATGCTAATATTGAACGTATAAAGCAGACGATTGTAAAAAAATTAGATAAGAAACTCACAAAAATATTGCATATGCTTAACTTTTTACAATTAATTTTAAGCAAATTTAAGGTTCAGGTTGGTTTTCAATATAAACAACTAAGTTGATTCGATTCTCACACAGGTAGCCTAAATTATGTTTCCTCCTTCTAATAGGACCGTGCGTGCGTAAACCATGCCAGACAGCAAAAGGTTTCATAGTAAATCACCCAACCCTTCCCAATCTACAACATTGGTCATGTAACCCTTTCTTTCGGTGGAAATACATATAGTATGTTTTTCTGTTCCCCCTTTCTAATATTTTAAATTGAAACATTAGAAAGAGCAAATACTGGCGTGCAGACTATCAGTGTCATTTGAGTGTTTGATCGCTGTCATTTATACTATAATTCATTAAATTAAACTTTAAACTTTAAAAATTCACTTACGATATACAAAAAGGGAGAGCTCAAACATATTTCATCATATCTATTATTAAGTGAGTAATTCAAATACAAATTATAATAATTAAAAATTGAAATATGTATCAATTTGTTTCCATCTCCTCTGTTATACCATTTATTAAAATTTGAACTTAAATATGATAAAAATTCTAATATACATTACTAAGCCCTTAACTATATACATGGAGTCTAACAGATTCTACGTGATAGGCACGTAGTGATTCTTCGTGAAAAATTGAGACAGAATAACTTCCAACTCAATTTCCTCCGAGCATCATATTCATAACACTTTCATCCTCAGAACCTTCAATTTCAGACGACCCCAAACACATCCATAACCACTACCCCCGCAGTTCAAACTGATCATCATCACGCCTCCGCGAATCAAACGCTCCGATGCTCCAACTTTTTCCACGTATCTAAAAAACAGGGGAGATTGCGAGTCCGTCGACAGGTGACTCATCCCCAGTGAAAGGAAATAAAGACGAACGGTGTCAACAGATAAACTTGTATCGGTCGCGGCGCGACACGCGCGATTGTAAAACGTCCGTTTACGCAACGAGAGCGTAGCAACGTCACGAAACGGGATCATCAGTTGCAAAACGCAATTTCCACGCGACACTCGCCACGAAAGCTTCGCGTTCCACTGGAGGAAGCTCACCTGCTGAGCCAGGTTAATTGCAGATCGCGCTGGGTCGTTCTGCGAAGTCGACCGATTGCTGGACCGCGGCGCAGGACCAACCCAGAGGTCCTTCGTTGCACGCAGAAACGAAAAAATGACTTAACCCGGTCATTAGCGGCGCGGGCAAACAGTTTCCTTTTGGGCTGGCTGCGAGATCATTAGGAGGATTTGAGCCAGGAAAAAGAAAGGATTACATTCCACGGGACTGACGCGTACAAAAGGCTGAATTCGAAAAGGCTGTGGTCGCGTCTTTAATTTCCTTTGTGCGCCGCTTTGTGGAATAGACAGCGGCACAATGAAGGTTAACGATATACCAATTAGAGTTTCGTAGGTCTGCAGGAGGGGCCTGGGAAAGCGTGTTGCTCTCTCTCCATTTCGCGATAGCTCGACCTATTTACCGTTGTCGCTAATATTTTAGATCGGTCTTTTTCACTTCTCACGACCAGCTGCTATTTTGCACCTCGAATTATGTATACATTTGTTTGTGCTTCGTTGAGTCCCAAGTGGCCCGATTTATTTGCCACGGGATACGAAGTAGCAAACCAGTCTGCTTAATGTTGAAACCCAACTGCCCTTTCTGGTGTATCAGGTTGCTTCACTGTCAGGCTGGATGGAGAAAATGTCTTGAATTGCTACTCTGTTATAGTAAACCGAATTGGTTGAGGGTTTTCGATGCTTCTTACCATTAATGAGACATTTCTGTATGTTTCTAGACAGTTATTATGTGGAAGTAACTGAGAGATGAGTAGGGTAGAAGCAGATACTAATAATAGTTTATGGGAGAATATTCTATTTCAAGTAAATGACTAAAGGAAGTTGAGAATTATTAACACATATCATCGTTACTTTGAATTCCCAATATTTGTCAGGAATATTTGTAATACACTAAATATACTAATTCTGGTAATATCTATATTAAAGTATCTTAATATTTACTAGTTTTTTAGCCAACTATAATACACTTCGAGTTTTATGTAAATTGATAAATGTGTTAATTAATCATGAGGCGATTACAGGAGTGGAGAATGCGACAAATCTGGAAAAGTGGCTTGACAATGAAAGTGTTCTATGTACGTGGACAGAGATAGTGTTCAGGTACAGGTTGGATAAAATTTAAAAGATGCTTCTAAATATCAAAATAGAATAAAAATCAAGCATACTGAAATTGCAGTTAAGTCTTTGTTTGCCAATTATAAGCGTTTAACAATTAGTGAAATCCGCCTGAAACTCAGCAAATCGAATGGCACCATTGCTAGCAAAACTCGTGGCAGGGATCAAGCCATGGAGAGCAGTGATTATCATAACCATTATCCGAGTCGAGAGTCGTAGAATTCCAGTGCAGCACAATGGTTGAAAAGCTCATAAACTGTACCAAACTTCACTTGTTAATATGCGAGTGAAAAAACTTGCATATGTGGGGGATTAAGTATAAACGATGTAAAATCTTCTATTCTTTTCATTTTTCAGTCCATATCTCTTAAATATGGTACGTATTTTCGTACTACCCTTAAATCTCAGCTTTTAAGACTTTTTTAGAGTAATAAAATTAACTATTCTTTTCTTTGGTTTAATTAGCATTAGTTTTCAGGTATTTGTGTGTAATTCAGGTGTAAGTAATGTGTCCAAAATGTAGACTCACTGTAATTATAAATATAATTAATCAAAGCTAAATAAATATAATAAAAACTAAATACAGTATTGTGTGAAGAACGTTATGATCTAAAAAATGTAAATGAAATTCGTAACTCGAATTTCAGAATACCTATTGGAACTATCCAAACATTTCACCTCAAACTTATGCAACAAGGAAAACAAAATCTACCAGGTCCCTGTGAATAGAAAGCCGTTAGAAAAAGAAGACAAACAGCGCTAGGCAAGTTGCCTCCAAAGACATCACAGTCAAAAATCCCATCTATCTTAACAAAAAAATTCGCCTTCTGTTTGGCGTAATAATTAGCGCGAGTTCTTACAGCTTAACATTTGTTTCTCCTCCATTCCTTCTACCGTTACTCAGCTGTCCATAAATTGAGGTCGAAAAAGAAGGACTTCCGACGATTAACACGGCGAACTTGAAAGTCGAGACAGCCTTTTTCGTTCACTGAGGGAACCGATGCTACCGTCGCGCCTCCAAAGATGAGCCCGATTTAAATGCCTCTGACCAAGCTCGCGGTTTAAAGAACGCGGCCAGATTTAAAGGTACTCGACACTGCGTCTGGCAGATCTCAACCCCCAGAGGCTGTCGACGATTATCCATGGACCTGGCCGAGCCTGATCAGCGCCACGAGCCGTCAACTGCCTAGGGACAGTTCCCAGAATCCGTAATCCCGGTAATTTTCGAAATCGAAACCTACTGAAAGCGATCCTAAGCGGTCAAAGAGCTGGAGAAACGAGGAATATATTTATCTTGCGGAAGGCCTTGGAGAATGAAAACACCAGGATGGTGGCAGCAGGTGTTCCTGGCCAACAAAACGAGCACGAGCTCTGGGGAAGAGGTAGGTCGGAGGAGAGGGCGAGGTGTTCGGGGAGGTGGAGAAAGAAGAAGAAATCCCGTGGAGTCCTCGCGATATGATCCTGTTTAAAGATAATGGCTGTGAGGTAGACGCGTGCCAGCTGGGTAATGCTTTTGGGCCTGATTTTTATTCGTTCCTTTCTTCTGGGCACGCAATCCGAGGGCAGATGGCTCGCCACCTTACCTTCGCCTCTTAAGGCCGATTCACGTGACCACGAGAAAAAGGTGAACGACACCCTTCCCCTTCAGTCCCCTTCTCTATCGTGGGTCCGCTCACGCGCTTGCACCAACTTTTCCCTAATTTTTTCCTCTAAACCTCCAAATATTCATATTATTCCGTTATTTTCTTGGAACTTCAGAGTACGATAAATGTGGAATATTAATCGAGGGACGTCGTGTTTTTATTTTTGTTTTTGTCTATCTATTTTCGGGTGGTTGAAGGTTTTTTGTGTAGCGTCATGATGCTAAACAGAATTAGTAATTATAATTGTAGTGTATTTAGTTATTTTTTATCGATCACAATACAATTCTTCAGCAGACATTGAGTAGATAGTACTTGTCACCTGCATCGATTGAGTAAATATATTCAACAAATGATTATTTTACCAAGTTTACAATTAACAATGAAATTTCCAATTGCAACTAAATTCAGTTACAATTGATAGTAGTAGCAATAAAATGAATCAATTAGATTTTTTATTTTTTACAACAAAATTTCAATTTTCATTGAATGCAGTAAAATATAATCAATTTGTAATAATTTTGATGTTTCTGAAGCTGTGAACTTTAAACTGTAGCTGCAAAAAAAGCGTTTTCCCTTTAATTCATTCGTAGTGCTGCGAATAAAGATAACTCTGATTAGTATCTTTACTGAACGAATAACGAATACAAATTCTTAATCTTTCATTCAAATTTTGAAATTTTTATTTAGATAAAATTTTTTCCATCTTTAGACCACAGTAGATCTCGAACGATCCCAGAGTGGTCATATAGTAAAGTTGTCTTAAAGTGGTCTCAAGGTAGTCCCACATTGGTCCCACATTGGTCCCACATTGGTCCCACAGTGGTCCCACATTGGTCCCACATTGGTCCCACAGTGGTCCCACATTGGTCCCACATTGGTCCCACATTGGTCCCACATTGGTCCCACATTGGTCCCACATTAGCCCTACCCTGGCTCCACTCTGGAGCAAAAAAATATTTAGAAATCGATATATTACTTTTATTTTTAAATGAAATTAATATCTAACTTTGCTAAATAATTGTAACTATGTTTTATAAAGTTTGCAGTGAGATAACACGTTTGTTAGAAGTTTTCTACAGGATATTTTTGAATACTTTATTAAAGTGCTTTAAAAACGAAAATAATTCTTTTAGTCCATTTACCCTGCGATACCATTCAAATTACATGTAAAATATTTGTTCGTCAACACAATTAAAAATTATTAGGCACAATACTTGTACTGTACAATATTTATAAGTATCAAAATATTGCATATCTACAACATTTTTCGTAAACGTAATATGTATCCACGTTTTATGCACGCGATACTTATAAATACAAAGTATTGCGATTTTTCAAATAACTTTTGTCATTCAACTGTGACATGAAACAGCAAGCTTTTATCCACTCACTAATATACAGAACATTTCGAAACATTATGTTGTAGTTTATCACGCTATAACTCAACCCATTGCACGATTGCAACTCTTAAGGGTTCATTCTCCTACAATCGTGAAAAATTGTGCGTCTTATATGGAACCAATCGTTTTTTATTTCCCTGCTTTAGCCCCAGTGGCTTGATGAATTTAAATATAAATGCAAATCAATCCAATATCGCTGGTAACGGTGAATGACAGTTGTAAAGTCTCGAGACTCGTGTAAATGGCGTTTAGTGGCTTCTAGAGACCATATACCGGGTGTCCCTCTCAAAAATAACTTAAGAATAAATTTTGAAAGTCAGAAACTTCAGATGTGGGACGCTCTCACATTTGATAATCTTCAGATGCTTCTAAAATCATATTTTATCAATCTAAGTATACTTATTTCTAGATCGCGGATGTTATGCAAATTCAAATTTTCATAAGTGTCGTTAAAGAAATGGAAACGACCTTAAAATCTGTTTCAGTCTTGAAGTATTATGCGTACTTTACTTTTGACATTTTTTTACATTTCTGTATATTGTATGCATTCTACATTACACTACATTCTACACTACAAATTTTACATAAGTGCATAGAGATTTGCAGTACTTTATAGAGGTATGATCTAAGGGAAATAAAATACATTTTTGAGTACTATTACGGATTTTATTGAAGCTTCGATATATCAAAGGGTTTTTCAAAATTTCGTAAATTGTCGATTTTAAAACTACTTAAAGTATAGTGCAAATTGATTTTTTTCAAGAAGTACAACTTCTGAACTAGCAACCTTATAAGAATGAATTTTGAAGTATTTAAAGTGAAGATATAGGATTAATAAGTTATGATTCTTATTCTTATAATCAGTGAGAATTATCCCTGTATCCCATAAAGTACTAGAATTATCAACACCATCAATATATTTCATATCATATATCATAACAAAACCAGATCCATCAAATTGTATCGTCTGTACAGTGCATAAAATAAAAGTATAAAAAATAAACTAATCGATTCTAATCCATCTTTCCAGAAAGGCAATATCGACGAACTGATATCTACGCCCTAACAGTCACCATCACGTATCAGGCACAGATTTTGAGTAGGTACAACAGAAAAAAGGTTGTACTGGGGCTGTGAATCAGATACATGTATCCTCTCCTTTTTCATCCTGTGCCATATGTACCCGGTTTCCTTCATCTTTCTAAGCCCCTTCCTGGCTTCTCACTACATAGGGCGTGCCAGTAAATCGTACCAACACGCGTGCACCCAGCCAGCCTGCAGGTAAACAAGTAGAATCTTATATACGCCTGTACACACCAAGCCGTACCTGCACGCACACGCGCGCGGAAAAGGATTAATCGCCAAAAGAGGCAGGTGCTGAGAAAGCGACAGCTGCGGATTCGCGATCTTCTTTTATCCGAAGAAGCCGAGGCTTTAACCCGTTCCTTTTTATCCTAATAGGCCGCGGGTTTATAGAGGCTCTGGCCCCGTACGCGTCCAATGAATATCGAAGGAAAAAGGGGGAACGTATCTGTCGCTTCCATACGGCAGATAAATATTCATCGATCTGCCGAAAGACAAGGATCCTTATGACGAATGTGCCTATACAGGGTGTCCTTTCAGCATTCCGTCAAGTTTCACTCGAACGTTTCATTGGTATTAGGATCAGGTGAATATGAAACGTCTGTTGTTTTATATTATCGATAAATAGCTCCGTTTTTTTTCTTTTTTTTTTCAAATGAATTGCAATACGTAATGATAATTTGCTGAAGTTGGGTATGGAGGGGTGGTTCTTGGATAATCATTTTAGAAAAGAGAAAATTCATGGAAGATTGATACAAGGTAGTTGATCCACATTTCATCATGCTAACATTTAAAATTTGTAATATTTCTAAAGACATCTGTAGTAAAATTATTGAATGTTTCATAAAGACGATTTTTAATTATAGTTTAGAACAAAATAGTGAAAGGCTGCAACTGGCGAAAGTACGATACCCGGGATACGCAGAGATTCAGAGATTACTGGTCAAATTGAAAGGATTGTCTGCGCTAGTATTAAATTTGTGGACAAGATAAGACAGGTCTTACTAAACATATTGTAATTTTTTTTTTAAATTATAAATTAATGAATTTTTCATGAATGGCGAATTTCGAAGCTCTGGCAAAATTCTGGTCATCTACCTTATGATTAGATGGGGTAATTTAATGAATAGAAAAAGTCTTATAAATCAACGACAATTGATGTCAATATTTAAGCATCAATCAATTTGTATACTATCATATTTATCTGACACAGTATCTACAAATTGTTAGTCATTTAAATCAATACAGAACTTTTTAAATAACCAAACATAAACATTCACAAATGAGGAGAGTTAAGATAGGTAGGTGTTGATGGCTTGATGAACTTTAAAGGTCAAAAATCTTTTTTAAGAGATATCAAGAAAGAAAATCAATAAAAGTACCGAAAACAATTGTTACATTTTTATTATGTAAAATCAACAGAAGTTTTTCTCGTAAATACTAATCTTAATGGTGATAGGTTAATTTTTTATTATTAGAACGCTGTGAATTAATGGTAAAGCTTAACCAATTATTTTGGAAACACCTCTTATAACAGTGACATTTTATTAGAAAGGATACGGTTAATCATCATCAATTACGTTGCAATTTATATTCCTTTTTCAGATCGAATTAAAATTCCTTCTGATATGTTTTTTAAGGGGACAATTAGTCACTGCTGTCACTTTCATGGAAACGAAAGTTTTGTTAAAACTTACGTTAAGCGGAAATTCAAAGGGAAAAAATTCTATAACATGTTCTTTTTATTTTTACTTTTTGCATGTTGCAAAATAATTGTTAAATCTTTATCTTATCATTTTATTGATTTTTCTTCAGACACGAATACATACCCATGCAATTAATAAAATGAGAAAAGAAGTAACGTATATTTGTCCTGTGTCCAGCAAGTAATATTATTTTATAATTGGGTACTATTACTTATTTTAATTACTTTAGAATGGGGTTTTACAGTGATAAAACGACTCTCATATACCATTCGCGATAATATTAATAATTTGCATAAAATGTATCTTGAAATCAATTGCAGAGACACCGTGAACGGCTAATAATCCCATTTAAATAAATGCTACACTGACCAGGGTGCTGTTAGCGGTACTTCTTTTTATGCAAACTACGCTGGAACACCTGACAGTAGTTCATTCTTTAACTGGTTTTTATTTGTACTTTTATCGTGTATGCTGTCCAATTTTTGCTAATCGGTGTAAAATATCTTATTTACCCTACAAGATAATTTAATTTTTCTTTTTTGAGACTATTGCCTCGCTCGGAATGTTAATGTTATGTTTATAGAACACATGATTGTAGGTGGCCAAGCATATACAAAATATGAATGTTAATCTATATATATGAATATAACAGAGATAAGAAAATGAAACTACTTTCAAGAGAGACTAAAAAATTGCCAACTGTTAGGCTACTTTTTAAACGATATTAAATATTTTAATTTCGAAAAGAGTCCAAAAATAAATATTTTTTCAAGTAGTAAAGAGACATTAGTCAATTTAGTTTATTAGTCTATAAGTAAACTATTAATTTGTAATATCTTTTTTAAATTTATAGTTGTTGAACGTGCAGAATATTTCGTAGACCCTGATTTTTAAAATTATCTGAACTGTTAAAACGTATGTTGAAGTAGAAAATTTGTATTTTTAATTTGAATACGATTTTTGACATATAAACAGTACAAATTTCTTGTTATATAGTGATGGTACAGTAGCAGCTAAAATGAAGTTAAAAATTATAATTTGAATATTTAATCTACTCGGAAGTTATTAATACTTAAATATTAGATAGAATTTTATATTCTTTATAAAAATTAAATATTACATATATTAAATATTACATATATTTAATTTTATATCCTTTATAAAAATTAAATTGCATGAGATACAACAAAATGTATTAAGACCCTTTTTTTATATTTTTGCCCGTCAATGCATCCTTAAAATGACAGAATCCTCTTTTGATTGTTAGTTTACCACTTAACTATGTTAACTTTAAGGTATTATTATTGCAAAATGGAAGTAAATTAGACATTACGTCATACATCATTTTGTGTTCCATTCGAGCTTCCCTAATATCCTTTAAAATATGATATTACGTATATTGTTTATATTACACCAATGAACCACGTATATTGTTTACACCCTGTAAACACAATGCCCACAGTCATAAAGCAGTGAAAGATAGCATCGCACCTCTGTGAGAATCAAACCCAAAGGAATGAAGAAGCATGCCAAGTATAAATATCATTCGACCATGTTATGACAAAGTGTATTTGTAGTGCACCTGACGTCAGCACATCCCTTAAAAGTTACTTTTTTCTCACTTTAGATGCGCAGCGTCCACCGCGGGCCACTTTGCACAAGTTACATTCGGTCCCGTACATCGTATGGCCATTTGTTCGTGCCCGAACCACGTGTTACATACGTTTGTGCTTTGTTACCCTCCTCGTCCTCATCTTTCTCCTTTTGATCGACTTTCTTGTACGCACCGCGTGACGATAAATACTCTGCACACGAAAACTTCGGGTCAATAACAGCTGGCAAACAAGCGAACACAATTGTTGTGCAATAATCGCGGGGAGGTTTTAACCGTGGCTTTGGTGCAACGCGACTGGACGACGGAATCGGAAGTTGAGAATTAAGGATCAGTTTTGATTATGGTTTTCGTGTCACGTGAAAGGAAGAAACAAAAGTGGGTCGTTAAGAAAGTGTTCCTATGTTTCCTACCTGTTCCTCGGCCCATGTTCAGATCCTCGAATTGATATTCTGATTCGTTTTTAATAGGCGGCCTTTCCAAGCCGTGAAATTTCAATACATTTATTGAAGTTTATAAAAGATCGTGTTAAACGAGAATTAAATTATATTTTAAGTCAGCGTTATTTTCGTCAATCAGAATTTTGAATCTATATTTTTTCAAACATAAAAATGTTTATATAAGATTTTTAGTATCGCTTTTAATAACTTTTGTCGGAATATATTTTTGTTAGAGATCCTAACAATTTGGAAGACAATACATTTGTTACAGAAAGAAACACATATCTAAATTCAATGCATGTTGTGTTGTACTGAATTTTGTTTAATATAATTGTTTGTAAAGATTAGGGGAAGTCCTAAAGTTTCTTTATAAAGACAAAAAAAAAATAAAAACAAAACTTTAATAATACACAGTGTTTACTGAATCAATGATAACTTTTCTCAATTTTCAATGCAAATATTAACAATTAATGAAAAACAGAGAAAATTATGCATACATATATTAGTATATACTTTACATTAAAAAATGCAATTGTTTTAATCCGGTAAATGAGTGTACACTCTTAATGAATTTTATTGTCATATCTTATCTTACACGCTAATCCCTTAAAGATCAGTTTAACGATTATTTCAATTTCCAAAAGTGAAGCAACTGGGTGACCATCTGATATGCCTTGATCAATCATATTAATACTCATAGGCAAATATCACGTATGTTATAAAAATAAAATTTTATAGTAGTTCAAAAAACTAATTATTTAACTTTTATATTTATTATCTTTAGTCTACTGAGTATAACGAAAAGTATGAAAAACTACTTTTGCGAGTTTCTTATACATTATATGTTAGGATTTTAAGTATCCCACGTGCTTATCGTACATCTACTTATAGTATCAACCACTACTTAACTGTTATCCAGTATTGATTAATCAACTGCTGGACAATACAAACGAAATTTTTTATCTGTAATCTTAATCTGTTGTCAAGAAGCAAAAAATTGTACTTTTATAAAAAAGACATTAAATGTGTTATTTGCAAGGAATTATTGAACGAAGATTGGCCGTAGTAATGAAATGTAAAAGTTAGACAAATACACAGATCAGGAAAACATTAATTGTTTCACTTGTGATACATAATTATCCATTTTCAAAACTAACCCACAAAATGGATGTTCTACATTCTAGATTCTAAAGCATCCAAAATTTAAGTCTTATAAACATTCTGAGGATGTGAATCGAACATTAATCTGACGTCCTTTGGATGTATGGTGCTGTCTAGGGTTATACAAATGTCTGATTCACGCTTCCAAACACCTTATGTTACAAAATCGGAGGTCTTTAAGACGTCTTCAGTACGTTAAAGAGATATTTTGAAGACATCTTAACACATCGAATTCGAGGTCGATATATGTATCGAGTAGAAGGTCGGGACTTGTGACGAATAGAAGGTGTATAACACGCTTCATAGATATTTAAAAGACAAATGTTTCAGACGCTTTTAAGATATCCATCTGATACGTCTTTGAGACATCTTAAGGACGAAAATTTCATATGTTCTTAAAACATCTCCCAAATAGCACAGAGACATCTTAAAAACGTCTTAAAAACATCCAAAAAAGTCCTAAAAATTCCAAAAAACGTCTCTGAGACGTCCGATGTTACAGATCAGTATGTCTCTAGGACGTCTTAAGAAACATTTATAAGACATCTTAAGGACGTCCAAATTATGTCTATAAGACGTTCAGACAAAAATTAGAGGTTTTTAAGACGTCCAAAAGCGTAAGTCTGTAGGACGTCCATGTAGTATGTCTTTAAGACGTTTTATAGACGTAAGACTTTGCAAGTCTTTAAGATGTACGCTCTTGGATGTTTTTAAGGCGTCTAAATTATGTCGTAAGACATTCAGGCATAAAATGAACATAAAATAGACGTCTTCAAGACGTTGTGTGCTATCTGGGCTATCTGATACATCTTTTAAATGTTTTAAGAATGTAAAAAGACGCCTTTAAGATATCCATGTAGTATGTCTTATGGTACGTCTTATGAACGTTAATTTCAGACGTTTTTAAGACATCCACGCGGTATATCCTACAGTACGTCTTAAAGACATAAATTTTGGATATCTTTAAAACATCCATTATTGTGTCTTTAAGATATCTTATGGATGTAAATTTCAGAAGTCCGTAAAATGTCTGCTGTCAGATGATTTTAGGCCATCTAAATTATGTCGTAGGACGATCAGCCATAAGATGGACAAAAAATGGACGTTTTCAAGATATTGTATGCTATTTAGGATAGGATATATGTATACAGGGTGTTCCAAAATCGATAGTATAAGCGGTAAAAAGGTGATTCTATATAAAAAAATAAGCCAGAAATATACAATAGACTTTTTTGATATCATGCTTTGCTTTCGAGAAAATTGAGCTGGAATTATGGTGGGGTGCAAGTGTACGGAAATACAATTTTTGGTGCTCGAAGGGTACACAAGGCAAGGAAAACACTCTCGATCTGATCACTGACTGTCTCCACTACACGCTAGAAACATTCCCTTTTCTCCGATTATCCCCCAAACGCCTGAAACTATAGTTCGAGACACATACACGGTCAAAATTCAAAATCAATTTTCTCGCAAACGAAACGTGATATCAAACATTTTTATTCTATATTTTCGTCTTATTTTTACGTATCGAATAATTCCCTTTCCGCTTGTGCCATCAGTTTTGGGACACCCTATATATGAACTTTTCTCATTATTTTTAGGTTCTGAACCAGTACCTAAAGTATTGCCTACTTATTACAAGACACTTTGTACAATATATATATTAGAAGTCTGTAATGAATCTATTATAAATAAATTTCTATGCAGAAATTTATCTATTTACAAGTTACAAAGCATTTCCAAAGGGCGTCGAAAACGCAGATCAGCCTTCGAGGCCAGAAAAGTCGACGAGGGGCGTGGAGTTTCCGCGCAGCAGTCAGGGGAAGAGGAAGACGGAAGGGAAGGAAGGATTCGCTGATCTCCTTTATTCCTTTTCCACCTGGATTAGCCGAACTCCAAGAGGCCCCGACCCTACTCTTTCGCGTATTGACAAGCAACAACGGGATCCTCCTCTGTCCCTTCGACTCGGCTCTCCTTCACCTGCGCAGCACCGGAGTTTCACCTGGATTGCTGGATGCGGCTATGCATATTTTTACTTCCTGCGTCCCAATGCGTGCTGCCGCTTCGAGAGGCAGAGGAATAGCTCTCTGCATCTCTCCCTTCCACTTCGAAGTCGGCCACCGAGCTCCAGGTGCAACTCGGACGACGCAGGTGTAATCACTAAATGATTTTTTTTTTCCTCGCTTTGGTGTCGCGTGCGGCTCGGATAAGACAGATGAATCGCATTACACGAGTCGACCATTAAGTTTGGAAGTCACTCCTTGTGCCCCTGCGCTTCGACTTTCGACGCAGTTGTGTTTTTGAAGGATTTTATTAGGCAAGGGTAACAGTTCTCTCATGCTTAAGCGATAAGGATCTAACAAGTGTTCTTTGTGTAGTTCTTTACTTACGATTGAATATTTAGTTAAGCTTTGTTTGTGTTCTGAGTATGAGGTATCTAGAACAAGTAATGTTGGTGTTTGGTCTCGTTTATTCATTTCGTGTCTATGTAGATTTAACCAAGTCGTTCACAGGCTAAAATGGCTAATTTTACTTTTTGAATTTTTCAATATTCAAGGTTAAAGTACTTATTCAATGTTTAACTCTTCATATTTAAAATAAATGTAAATATTTTTGCTTTTTGGTGTTAGTAGATTTGATAAATGAGCGGCTTAGTTAATCTTTAATTTTAATTAAATTCGTGACTAGTGGAACATATAGAAAGTATCCCATTTTATACTATTATTGCAATTTACGCCTACATTATTTGATTATTTGTTGTACGTAAAAACGATTAAGGTGAGATTGAATTGTTTCAAGGGAAGCATACTTTTATGAGGGATATAATTAGTTGTTTTTTTGTAAATGAACACGTATAAAAGACGTGTAAAAGTCACATACATTTTTTAAAATGAAATGCCAAAATTCTATTACTATAGTCTGTTATATACTTTTATAAAATTTTAAACAATTCTAAAACATTTTAAGGTATACAATGTACAAAAAATATTGAAAATATGTTAGCGAACATTATTTTTTTTTGTTTTATCGGTGATCGATTAAGTTTTTATCGGCCGTCTCAGTTACAATTCGCGGTCTTTGCTCTCGCGGCGGGATTTTCGAATCAAAGCGACACGCGTGAAATTAATGAAATGATTTTACTTTTATTTCTTGCGACCAACAATGAGATCATTCAATGAGCCTTTCCTTTTTATCGGGACGGTTTATCTACCCCTTGCATTTATCGCTTCGCTTTACACCAGATTTCTTAAATTAATTCAACCTTTTGTCCAAAATCCGCCAACTCACCTCACTGTGAAACAAAGTTGATAGCTGGACAGAAAATAGTCGACTACTGTCGCTAATCAGACTAGTGACTCTGTCTGAGAATATTCGAGATATGGGTGCAATTTTTTTAAAAGTAGTTAAATCTTTTTTTAGCTTCATAAAATAATTTTGCATTATTTTTATTATTCTTGCTTCATTCTTAATTACTCCTGTACTTTCTTATATTATTATGTATTTTTTAAATTTTCGTTGTCAGTAACTAATTTGCTTTTTAAAAATTTTGAATATTTAATCATGCAGAAAATAAAATAAGATTACGAAAGACAACGCTAGATTAATTTGACAATAAATTTAAGAAAACTAATAAAGTCTCATTAAGAATAGAAGTAGACAATTTTAAAATTTGTATTCATGAACTGAATATTTGTAAAATTTATAAAAGAAAATTTTCCTTCATTTTCACGCAGGAAAAATGACCAAATTCCGTTTTTCTAAAATTATTGGTTATTTTAACTTCTTCTGAGATACTAACACATGTAGGTACATATGTACACTTAGTTCAGACGAATCTGGCCGCACTGTACTCTCATTGTCAGCCATTAAATGAGAGAGAAAGAAGAGAGAGAAAGACAGACAGACAGAGAAAGAGAGAGTCGGTCGCACGTTTATGTTTTTCCAAATTAAATATTGTCGATGAAAGCATAACAAATTACATGTTACGCTTAGGACACGAAATTCTTCAATATTTTTTAATCCACTTTAAAAACACAAAATATAAAAATCCTTGAATATTACCAGATACTGTGTATACAGTGATCAATCTGATTAGGGTCTGTAGCTAATTGCTTTCTTTTCACTCATGGGCAGGCTCGTAAATAATGTGAGGCGGTTCCTTTAGTGTGCAATCTTGTTGTACGCTCACATATACACGTGAAACAAAGTTGAATAACTTCTGCTTTGTCATTGTGACGGGAGGTGATTTCACGATATTATCTCACCAGGAAACCCCACTCTTACTGACCATTAAGAATCCCGTCTGAATTAAAGCAACTTGGGGCAGTCATTAACAAGGTTGAATTATTTCTGCAAACTTGTGGGTTCCGTTTTGCTTGTTTGGGACGTTATGGTTAATCACTGTTCCTTTCCAAGGCGCAGTTGTTTTAATTATGAATTTCTTAATCTTAATACATGTTGTATTTGTTATTTTGTGTTTAAATGAAAATGGCTACTTGAAGAAATGGTAAAATATGTAATAACTGTTGTGTATTATAAAATATAACCTAGCTCATTGGAAATTGGAATTTTAAGT
Organism: Calliopsis andreniformis; assembly: GCF_051401765.1. NCBI lineage: Eukaryota > Metazoa > Arthropoda > Insecta > Hymenoptera > Andrenidae > Calliopsis > Calliopsis andreniformis. The sequence continues at coordinate 8,886,553 of NC_135071.1, forward strand.
TTCTTGAAAGGAAAACTGGTGAGTATAAGAATTTTGATAAGTACAAATATTTATTACACGTTTATGATTCACTGTGCATGTTTTAAGTGTTAGGATGGCCTACCTCTGAAGCAAATCGAGGCCACTAATATAAACAAAACTCTTGTTTACGTGTTTTATGTAGGTAATATCGAGTTGATGAGTACATAGAATGTATGTACATTTTAGAGTTAGCCGAAATGTCAAGCGTATAAATATGTACTTATTTGGCTCCTGAATTTTTACATTTCTTGTATTATTTTTTTATAATGTATTAATTTTAAAATCGTTAATGTACACATTGTGCATATATTTAAAGTTTAAAGTTTCTAGGTTTTAAGAAAAATCAAGAACTATTTGTGAGTTCGAAAGAAATTATACTTGTACTAAATCAATTAACAAAATTGAAAAAAAAATCAAAATTATCTAACGAAACTTATTTTATCTAACCTCGCTTCTTGCAATAGTGTATTTCAAACAATTTGTAGTTGCGTCTCATATACCACAAGGACGTCTTCAAGACATCCAGTAAAGTCCTAAAAATGTCCAAAAGACGTCTTTGAAAGGTCTGAAGTTACAAATCAGTAAGACTTTAAGATATCTTAAAAGATATTCATAAGATTCTTAAAAATATCCAAATTACAGTTATGAGATCTTCAGAAAAAAACAGATGTTTTTAAGATGTCCAAAACCGTAAATCTTTAAGACGTCTTATAGCATAAATTTCAAAAGTCACATTTTTTCATTTCTCGCAATTTTACAAAAAACCAGCCCCACAAATACTCTGCCTCATCGTACATAAATTGAAAAACACATTCCCGCCATTTCAAAAGCCTCATACTTCAATTTTTTATCCCTCCATATCCTTGACACCTGAACCATTTCATCCTCGCAACCCCATTCGTCCACGCGACTCCGATTGCGCGGATGTACGATCTGAAACTTATGTACCAGAACAAACATTTCCGGACGCAGCGCAGTTCCATTCGATGAAAAAGATATTTATAATCAGCAAACATTTTCAACCCCCTCCCTCCGCGGCCTCGCCCCTCTTGAAATCGTACCATTTAACCTCGCCACTTTACAAGCAACAAGAGGCTGCCATAGCGCATCAACGTCCATCGTCCCTTCTTTCTGCAGGTGTGTAAAATCATCCAGGTGTATAAAATTCCCTGTTACCCACAGACCTGCAATTTTGTTGCATTAAAATACGCAGCTATAACGCGCGAAACAAGGTGCTGTGCTCAGCCATTACGCGAGCACGGCCACAGGCCTCATCGCGTGGACCAAAGAGGGTGTCGTCCCTGCAACCCCGACAATTGGACAAGATGCTACGTTAGCTCCTGTAATAGTAACAAGGAGAATTGCGAAGGGGAACATTTTTTGTGCTTATTGCAAACAGAGCAGAGAAGGAACATGTTAATTTCGCGGATGCACGATTTAACATGAGTAATGATTTTGGAAATTTTGTACACCGTGCTCGATAATCGGATTGCATATATGTATTGCAAAAGTGACACAACTGAAAGAAGTATATACATTTCGTAAGAAGTGCAGAAGACAATTTAGATACTTACGAGTAAAATATTTACTAAATAAATAATATGGATGTAAAGAATAGTTTTACCTAATGAAAGCCATTTTAAATAATTGTGCCGGTTAAATATTACGAAAGTGGTGTAAGTCCAACATTTTTTTTAGAATTTATGTCCTGATTTTTTGTGATTCAGCTCATCTCCATGCGATTCAATTAATAAAATAACTTTTTTTAAATTTGAAACTTACACCACTTTCATAATAACCAGCACAATTTATCTGAAGAACAGTTATGTTATTTGCGATAGATGATTTTCTTGTCAATATTTAAATAATTTATAATTTATATTCGAAGCGCTCTTTGAATAAGCTCTATAAATTCGATATTATTGTATTCAATATAATAAAACAGAGCGCATGCAGTTTTAGTGGAAGGCGGGGAATGCGCAACTCATTAAATTATGGTGCAATTTACAATCCCAATAATTTTCTAATTAGTTTGTTTCATTCTTGGCACGTGTCTTCATCTCCTAGACCTTACATACTTCACGTGCTGGTAGGGACGCGGAAGCCTTAATCGCCTGATGTTATCTGCGACGAAGCCCTGACGAGTGAATCGCAATTTACTGTGCGCCACGCTAAGGCTCAAATAAAACGAATACCCAATTAAATTTCCTCCACTCACCGACCGGCCTTTGCCGCTTCTTTTTTCCCCAGATTTTTTCCTTTCGACTCCATGCGGGCGCCACCTGCTCGTGCATGTTCGATCTACGTTCTCAAAATGGACAAAATCAATAAAACCGACGACTTCAACCCTAATATTATAAATACACCATCGATAGAAGAAACTTCTCTACCTAAAATGCCGACTAATCTTGTCTACGATACTAATACTGTGACTGCCAGGTTACTTGGTTGAAAGCTGGTGGTGTTTTTTTTTACGGAAATAGAAATAGTATCGATTTGCATAACTATGAATCAAATTAACAAGATTTGTGTCTAACCTAGTAGAAAGAGCCACCCAGGTAGTACACGACGCCTCGAAGATGTCTATTTTATGTGTGAACGTCTTATAGATGTAATTTTTATGTCTTTGAGATGTCTTATGAATATCTTCTAAGACGTCTTAAACACAGACTGATTTATAACTTCGGACATTTCAAAGACGTCTTTTGGACATTTTCAAAACTTTATTAGATGTCTTTAATGCGTTTTTAAGACGTCTTTGGACATTTGTGGGACTTTACTGGATGTCTTTAAGACGTTTTTAAGACGTTTTTGTACTATACGGGCACTGATTTTGTTTACTGGTAGCTTATTACAGAAAAAATATTATTACATGTAGCAAGACCCTGATTAGCTGGTGTAATACTAAACTTGAACATAAGGAACCCTCTTGATGACTAATTTTATTATTTGCAATAGATTAACCGTAATTTAAGTATCAATGGATGTTCTATTGTACTCTTATTATCTAAACTGCGGACATTTATGCTAATTTAAAATTTTATAAATACTATTAGAATAATGAAAGCGAACTACAAATTTGGTCGAAACTTTAAACATTAGAACGTATATTTTAATTTTTCAATCTTGTACATTTTTGCATATTAGGTGCAGTTCGTTCTTATTTGCAGATTTAAATGTTTCATAAACGCATAAAAATTCGCAGATTATTTATTATCATATCAAATATGATTAATTTTGGATAAAAGGGACTACGAATAATTAGAACTCGGTTAATAGAAGTTTTCCTACATACGAAACTTTTTTCTTAATGAATTTGAAGAGCATCGTTTTGGTAAAGTTTAAAAATGTTTACTGACACTTGGCAGTACCGCTGCACTGTAACAAAAGTAAAACTGAGTAAGCTTATCTTCTTGAATTGATGTTGCACTCTGAAATGCACTAGGTGTGTATCTGACTGTGTCAATGTATTGAAGCTACATACTTATGGAGCTGAATTTGAGATGTATTAATAAGACAGGAAAGGATCCATGAGTTGGATCGCGCATGAAGCGTGACTTTGCGTGCTGGGAAACAACGGAAACAGTTGTGCAAGTCGTGATGAATTTGCATCTACGGTAATGAGTTTATAAAAAATCTTTCCAGACAGTTTTCGGAGAAGATGAAAATGGCGTTTGAGACGGACCATATGATACATGTTGAATTACATAACAAAATAAAATTTTACACGTGGGCAAAAATTGCAAATTTTTAGGTATCATTAATTACGTTTTTTACATATTGATTGATCAAAGGTAATAGGTATTATTCATGATCAGATCATGATGATAAATAATATTCTAATTTGCGAAATTAAGAAATCCCTCCTTTTAGTTTCTCTACGATTAAGTTATTGGACTCCAATATTCTTTTCTAATTGCATTCAGTAACAGATATCTTATTCCAAATATTCAAATGGAACCTGTACAGACAAACTCCAATAACTGTCGCATCGGAGTTACCTTTTTACACCTTGGAATATGTTTATCAACACGCTTGACAGCGCCGAATGTTTTGTGCCCAGCTTAACATTGTTACGTTTCAGAGATCTGGTCGACATTATTTGTCAAGTTAACCGAGACGTCCTTTAACTACAAGCACCTGAAATTAATATCTTTAGCTCAGTTTATAAAAATTAAAATTCACATAAACATTCACAGTCTACTTAAGATTTTAAACACCTAACCTATTAAGTTTGCCCATTTTCTATCATCCATCTTTATCTATTCCTCACTCTGTAAAAGAATGAATAAAACAATTATCATTGTCAAGAACTGTCACGCAACTTGCAATCACGACTCTCTAGAAGTATAGACAGTGTCAGGTAGACACCCTGTATATTATACGAAACGTAGGAACAAAGGAAAAATATTTATCGTTGAATAGGGCTAAAGTGGCAGATAGCGTCGATAAGGGCAGGGAAGAAGAATTTAAACGAATGCCATCGGTAGCTAGTAGTCAGTGAGTGTGTGTACAAGTTGGACGCGTGTGGAAACCTTGTGCGTGTGTACACATGACAGAGGCGTTCGGTCGAGAAGGAATGCTGCTTGGAATCACTAATTTTCTGTCGAATTTAATATACCGGTCGCGGCGGAGGGTACTCTACGAGTGTTATGGAAATTTTCAGTCTGTTAATGTGAGGAGACGGCCGCCGAAAGTTTGTCCGAACGTGTCATCGCGGTCAATTTAAATATTCGATGGGACCTGGTTTAGGGAGTTAAAATTGGATGGTCCTTAACTCTCCATGGATTAATGGCCTCATTAATATTCTTCGTTTAAGTGGGATTTACCGCTTGTACGAGAGGAAACAATTACTTTGTGACAAATGTGACTTATGAAATTAATACATAATGGAAAAATATCATGTGCCTCGGTAAGGTGCTACATTCGTAATAGAATCTACGTGGATAATTTATTGATGGACAGGCATTAGTGAAATGAAGCCTTTCCATTTTTTTTTTTTCTCTTCCTTACGTTCTTTCAGCTTGTTTCGAAATCAAGGTTTTGACCTCTACAAGGCTGAATTTGTTGAATAATTCTTGTTCACTCATGATGCAATTTCTTACATATAGTGTCTCACCAAGGACAATTAGATTTACATGGTCCAATACTAAAGATTAGTTACTTCTTGTTTAAAAATGAAGAAATCTGGATAAGAATTTGTATGTGAGAATTGCAAATGGAGTAGATAAAAAAATTCATGGCAGTAGTTTATGTAATTGGCTCAATAATGTTCTGATTGTATTTGAAAAAATCTCTAATTCACTGTTCCTATGCGCTATAATAGTCAACCTGACTTCAACAGTATTTAAATTGAGAAGGAATTAAGTAGAAGTTAAGTTAGTATGATTTTGAATTATTTACCTAAGGAAAGAGAGTAGTCTTTATAAAAAGAAAGCCAAATCTTTCAAACCAACTTTAAACTTTTAGTGTTAACTTTCTCGATCCAATAGTAAAGTTAGATAAACATGGAGTACCATCATATTAATTTAGTAGCAAATATGCTTTAAAAATGTCTAATGATAATAATTTTTAACCTTCTAGCAACTCAAGAATTATCGACGATACGACGCGACGTGTGCTTGCTACATTCTAAATTTGAACTTCAAACATCATACTGGAAAGCTATCTAAAAACAGGTTCCAGGGTTGATTAGAATAATATATTGAACGTGTTTACACAAACTAGTTTCAGCTAGTGAAATTTCGGAACTGAACTGAGGCAATGCTAAAACCTTGACATCAAATACGATTGGCACATAGTAATGGGATGTGTACAAAATGCGAACTTCTTAAGTATTGTTATATAAACAAAAAATATTACAGTGGACATTAAGAGATAAAAATATATAAAAACTATTCGATGATCAATTTTAGTATAGGTGCAATAATTAAGATATTTAAAAATATTTAATTTTGCCACACTTTTAGCCTCCTAGTGACACCTATCGACATTATGCTACATTAGAATCTCTCTCCACATTATGTTTCATTTATAACTGATTATTCAGTTTTGTAAGTATTTTATAATTTTGTATTACAAAATTACAATGTTATTTACTAATTACAGTACTCTAATACTAACTTTGTTGTTTCAGAAATAGTTATTTCATGTGCTACTAAGCAAACGTTACATACATAAATAAAATGAGCATGTGCAGCATTGAAATAAATTTGAAAATAATACATGGATTATTTAAAAAATTTTGAACTAAAAATCATGTATCTTCTAATGTCTTTTTAACCATATGTTGGTGCAGTGATCGATAACTTAACTGCTCTATCATCTGATGGCAAATATATTTTTTAGAGTTTTCTATTTTATCACCAAACAGTCAATGTTCAGTGCATTTCGATAAATGTATGTACTATGTACTTCTGTTTGTGATAAAAATATTATACATGTAAAATAATAATGAATAATATTCCTATATTATTTTCTTGAAAAATATAACACAAACAATTTATAAACTGACAAGATGAAAAAATTACTCATTGGTGAATGTTGAAATTTTAAAATACTTTTTATAAATACATAACTTTAATTATACTTTTTATAAATATATTTTATAAACATATAAATTTTACTTCAAGAGCAGAGTACTTTTTCTTTTTGAGATTGTATTAAAACAGAGATTTAACAATGTTTCTAAATATGTAAATCGATGTAATAAATATGAGATGTACAGCAATACTTTTTCACACATACCCAGTTGAAATTATTAAAACTAAAATATTATTTAATGAAATATATCACTTTTCCTTCATCTTTACTGCACACATATTACTCACTAAGCACAATAATTGTTCACGTAAGTTCGAGCACATGAAAGTTTTATAGCTAATAAAAATTAAAAATTGAATAATAAACCAAATTCGAAGATCTGTGTTAAACTAGGACTGGTAGGAGGTCAAATAATTTGTAAAGGTCAAAACTACTTGCTTTGTTGATAGGGAAATGGGTGAAAAACAAAGTTTCAATGAATCTTGATTAGAGTAATAAACCGTGACTAATACCGTCTACTAGTCTCTAATATTTATATCATTATCATTGAAGGAATGTAAAATTATTGAAAAAATATAAAATATAGAAAAATATAGAAAATTCCTTGTTTCTATTCTAAATTTTCTAAATTTTCCATTTAATTACTGTACCCATTAAGTACAAAACTGGGCTTAAAAATTTATGCAATTATTTCTGTACCTTAATATTTTCATATTCTTTTAAATGAAAATTATTTTCCTAATACATTTAATTTTAGATCTACTATAGGTTTAGATCTAGTAAATTTTCCAAAAACATTCTTCTCAAATTGTCAAAACTTACATAAACTATTACAATTTCAGAAAATTAGTAATAGTAAAAATTTATATCTTACGATTAACGAAAAATTATTTTTCCAAACACCATATGCTTCCACTTTCATTCCTGTTAATAATCACAGAGACTTTCACGAAATTAAAACCCCGAAAGGTATACTGATGCTTCCACCATTCTGTCGGAATAATGAAAATTTCAAACAGTCTATCCCTTTCGTAGTCTTTTACTTTTTAATGCAGGAGTTCACGATGAATGGACGATAATTCATTATGTGAAATTACGGCCTTTCATGCGTTTCAGTGTTTGTGTTTTCATGCATATCGAATGGCTTGGTTATCACTTAAAAATTAACGGGCGATTACGTATTTCGTTCGTACGCTAGCGATAAGAGCTGCATCGGTAGGGAAGATGGTTGCATAGTCTGGCGTGCAGTCTGCCGTTTACCATACCAAGTCGTTGGACTCAGCGTGCACTAATCGCTATTACATATGCACATTGCATTAAGGCAGGTCGCTGATGCACGTCGAGGAAGTACTTTCGCGCAAGAACCATCCACCTACCGATTTAGCTCTTCCTAGAAGCGGAACATTGTTTATCGAAAGTGAAACTTTTTCGAGTCGCTGACTGTTCGTAATTTCACAACAACGTTATTAACTTCATTATTCATGATTTACTCAGCGTTTCTTTGTCAATTTTGATGAAATCTGAATTATATACAATATACAACAGGCATTATTTAAATAAAACATATTAAAAATAATTATTTAAACAGTGTATACTCCTGCTCGTAAGTGTTAGGATATTTGTCATATTTGTATTTAAATCTGAAAAAATGAAGTAGTCTTTCAGAAAAGAGTAAGAGTTGCGTTTTTATTTAACGGTACATGTATGAAGGAAAGGCTTGTCTTCATAAGATGAAAATCTCACCAAAAAATAAAAAAAAATATTATAGCTTTTTCTCACTGATAAACAGTAACCAACTCAGAAACCAAAGTTAAAGCATGATATGTCTGTATATTGGTCCAACTGAAGACAATGAATTATCACTTGTTGAACTTATCAGAATTGTTAAAAACCAATAGGAATACATTTTTTTATAACTTTTATCACAAAATAACTAACATCAGTTTTATATCATAGAACTAATATTGAATATACGAAGTTACATACATTATGTGATTACTGTGATTAAAGGTTCATAAGCAAAACAAATAACAGAATTTTATTAAAAACTACAGCTGTCGTAACGCTAATGAGCAGAAGTGTATATCGTTTTTTTTGCTGAAAGTTATTTTAAAGTAACTGTATGTCAATGTACTTAAAAAAGTACATGATTTTTCTTTGACGGATTTCAAATAAGGAAATATAAAATTATTTCATTGATTGGACAAATGATTTTACATTTTATTATCTAAAAATGAAACCAGACATTTTTATCGCTGCGATAATGTTAAATGATAACTATTCTTAAATTACACAAAAATTGTAAAAAAGAATTCTTCTGTTGGAAAAATCGTCTGCTAGGTAGGAAAACTCTTAGCTCTAATTGAGAAGGAAGCAAGAGGCGTGGAATCCTGTCTAGACCATAATTTTACGCGTGAATCGTGACTGCACGTGCGATTGTCGATCGTCCTTCGAAAAAAAGTTCTGCCCGCGGTCTCTCCAGGTGAGTCACTCGAGGAACAAAAAGAAGGATAAAATGGCACAGCTATTTATGTCGCGTAACTCGATCATTAAAATTGCCTGGCTTCTCTTCTATTTTCTTTATTAACTATAGCGTAAATAATTCATATGCCATACGCGAAATTATTTCACGTTCCACAAGTACGAGTTGGTAGAGTTACTATGCTATTTTCTGCTCGACAGTTTCGCGTTATTTCCGATTTCCCGTTCTTTCGCATGTAACTTTCACATGTTGTATAAGAAATGCATTGAAAATTGTGTGGTTTCGATGAAATCAAAAAATACTTCCTAGTGTTTAGTTTCGATCAATATTTTGTAATATATCGTATACAATAATATGAACTAAAACAATCAAAGTTGTGTGTCTGTTAAAACAAATATCTATTGACCACAAGTGTATTGAAATTTCAATCTTTTTACTCCCAAAAATATATTTTAAGAATTTTATATTTTTTAATGTTTTATACTGTAGGAGTGAACAATTGTTTTCATATTTCCTTAAGAAAAGGAAGTTATGTAAGAAGATATTTAAGTAAATATCTATATATTTTTTAAATTTTTTACCCTGAAAGAAAAATAAGAAAATTTTGTTCAGCCAACAGAAATGATTTTCAAGTGACTTAAAACACGTCAACAATTTCGAATTTTGGCGCCTTAAATATCAGTAAAAAACTCAAACATAAATAATATTACACTCGACCTTACTATAGATAAAATATTATAGTGTAAGACAAAGAGTTCTGTAATTTGATTATATGACCAATCTAAACAGGTCTTTCAAACAATTTGAAAATTTTCATTTTCACAGAAGACAGTAGCTAAGCACTTCAATTATTATTAAAGGTATAACATCAATTCGCTACAACCTTCGTCCATTTATCGTGGGTCGTCGTACGTAGTTACCCTCGTGGGTTAGACGATTGCTATCGTTAATGTATTTTTTACGACATTCATCCAGTGTCAAATAACGCGATACCTCGTTTGCTTTGTAGCTTGAAATGAGCTAATCTTTGTGCACCGATGGCGCGACGCCGTGCAATTTTGCATCACGCGCCACTTGCACACCAGACAGGTCTGTCGACAATTTTTCTTGCTCGCAATCGTTGCATTTGCACGCACATTATTATCGTTGATTATCTGACACATTGTCGATAATGAACCCCAATCAAAAGGAATATCAGGATAATTCAGGAATATTAGCATTTATAGCTTTGCTCAAATGCACTTTTTTGATCAGAACTGTTTTCTTTGCGGCTTGGAAATATGTGGAACATAGTGCATATATGATATTCTTTATAATCGTGTTTTTCGATCAATTTATGTTACTTACACTTTATATTACTGTACTTTAATTTTTTATATACATAGCGAATTTTGAATTTGTTTGTCACATCGTTATGAAAGACACTTATGATTTATTTTGTTAATTCAAAGAATTTTCACAGAAGTGTGATTATTTATGACTTAGAAAAGAGGGAAATCAAAATCATTTTTGGGAAATCATGTTTTATGACTTTTTTCTGATAAAAAAATGGTAGTATCACGTCATTCCATTGTTTAAGTTATTGTTTATAGAAGAGTAATTATTTATAGTTTCCAAGAGAATTTTTTACCAGAGGAAACATAGACAAAGAAGTTTTTATCGAAAGCATAATTTTTGTATCTTTGACATACTATTTCGGAAAACTTCTTTTAAATATATTACATATAAAAGATCTTTTCCTTATTGCATTCTCAGTATTTATATAACTATCAGTTAGTTCGTATTTTGCCGACAATTGCATTTAAATTTCATCAAAATTGACAAGAAAATATTGAATCAAAAAATTAATTACGCTCTTGGATAAAACAAAACACTGCAAGTTTATAGTAAATGTATTGCGAATATTAAACGTTTCTAAACATTACTCGATGCATTCAGTAACATTCAAGAGATTAAAACAGATAGGAAATATACAAGAAAAGTCGGTCAGTGAATCACGCTCTTATATGTTTTTTTAAGTTATCAAAGAAAAACATTCATCGATTAACAGACAATGAATCATTTTTTACGAAATGTTCCACTTACATGAATAGTAAAGGAAGTACAAAACTAACATGCTTTCTGTAGATTAATATTACAAATAAGAAATGTTTTATTTTAATTCCTAACTGCTGTTCATCGATACATCGCACATGTATTTCAAAAGTGATGCAACTCAACAAATTTTTCAATTACAGCTATAAATCAATTTGATAAATGCAGCTCTATTTATTATATAAAGTTTACTAGTTAAAGATAAAAATTATAAAATTTATTCAAATAACTATTCAAATGCAAATTACAAATTATTTAAATAATAACAAGAAAATCATTTAACACAAGTAACACGTTATTATTTTTTAGACTAATTATTCACGTAAGATAATTTTCATTACGTAAAACTTCTCTGGATGTCAATATTATGTATTTAATAAACAATTTTCTCCTAGACCCATAAATAGTTCCTTGCTTCCCCTCAAAAACATACTTTTTTGAGATGTATCACTTTTGTAATGCCTGCACGTGCGACATGACAACTAGAAGAACTCAAAATTTTATAGCCTAAATTCTCAACTAATGGAAGAGCAATAAAAAATTCAAGTTTTGTGTTTTATCACAAAATGTCGGAATAGACAGCTAACTAGTGTTAAAATAAAATAAATTCAATTTGTAAGAATTTGTTGTTTAAACCACTTTTATAATCATCAGCACAAATGCCTTCCGTTCCTTCTCAGTCAGTACAGTTATGGCTCAAAGAGAAATCACGAACGAATGATTAACGGAATCGAAAATCCATAATCCGCTGTAAAGACAGTACACATCAAGAGTGGGGAGCACCAGCTGACTGGTCTCCCGGTGAAACTGTCTCGTCGTTTGCTGCACGCCGTTGCTTTGACAGTGTTATATGAACCTCCGTGAGAGTGAAGTCGTGTACCCTCACACCATTAATTTCACCTTTTTCCTCGGAGAAATTCACACCCGATTTTCTTCTCATCCTCTCGCGCGTCGAACACCTTCGCAAATTCATTTTTAAACGAACAACCGTGAGGACAATTTCGAACATAGAAAAACAGACGCTGTTAAGCGATTCGAGCAGAGAAAGCTGGAACCCTGTCTCTTCAACCATCGAAATTCCCAGGACACCACTTGTCAGAGAGATAAAACAGATATCTGCGCGACAGCCACAAGGGAATCCTTATTGGGACATTCTACGAAATTGTGCTGCGTGTTGTGAGTGATAATCCTTATCGTTTAGAGACCATTGAAGACCTCTCGTGTTAGTTACGCGCAGATCGTTTTGTTCGTTTTCTTTTTTTAAAAAAACGGAGAAGAACACGTATTGGAAAAGGATCGGTTCTTCCTGGAGTACCGGAAGTGGGTATTGAAGACTGCAGGGAGGACAATGTCAACGCTCCAAAACAGCTTCCCTTGAGGCTTTCTCGCGTTCCTGAAGACAGCTCGACTGTCGAATCATGGTCTGGCTTCTTGCATCCCGTCAGAAGGTAAATAAACTTTAGTTCGCTGAATTTGGAGAGAACACAATATGTTCACTGTTAAAGGAGTACGCTACCTTGTTCGAATAAACTCTATATAGACACTTTTAAGATGAACTTTCACGAAAAAGTTAAGATACCTGAAGTAAATACCTAGTAATTAATTACTAGAGTAAATACCTAATAAATACCTAGAGTAAATAAATAATATATCAATTGCTATGCCCACAAAGATTACCTGTCCCAGTTTTTGTTAAATTAAAAGGAATTACTTAATATTTTCGTACTTCTTAACATATTTACACTAAATTCAGTATTTTCTCTATTAATAAAAATTGTTTCCTAACTAAAATATTAAAAACACTTTAAATATTAACTAAAATACAAAAAGAAGTTTATGCACCAATTACTGCTACACATAAAAATGCATGGAACAAATACCATGTGTCAATTACTGTATAATTATCGTGTTTTCAGTGTTTTAAAAGTGTAAGCATGTTATGTTCTCAATTCGAATACGTAATTTAAAAGTTCAAGTTTATGAAAAAAATTAATATTTTTGATTTAATAGTACTACATTTTGTTTCATGGGAAAATAAAATGGGGGGACAGTATTCGGTCCCGCACAGTAATTGGTATTCGTATAACAAGAATTTTATCCCATGGATGAAATAAAATTAAGCAGAGATTCAAAAGTTAAAAATTCGCGTGTAATTTATACTCATAAATATTAATGGTTTCACTTCATCCTTAGTTTCATTAAAGCCACATAATATATAATTTGCTTATGTAGATGGCATCATTATCTCTGTCTGTCGTTAGAATCTATGTTCCTTTAGGAGAGCTTAGCTCATTTGTTTGTGTTTGCATTCAAGTGAACCTGTAAACTTAGAAAATTGGATAAATCATTGTGCACCAAATCCGCAAAGCCTAGTATCAATGGTTAACTTCCTCGTCCACGCATTGGCAACACGAATATTGATACGTTTTATCAGTCAATGAGATGGCTTGTAAACATTGATATTTTTACATGCGATAAAGGGACTGGAAAGTATGAACGCAAATTAAGTTACTGTTACCAACCAAACGAGAACATGTCAGTCTCTTTTTAGTAAAGTCGATAATTGCATAAAGTGCGAGTATTTAACAATAGGCAGATAAATGGAAAACTAAACGAAATCCTCTGAAATATGTAGTACAAGGTATAATGCAACAGAATTTTCGATGTAGCCAATGCGTGTCATTCTAATTGGGGCTAGCTTATCTATACATATAGAGAAATATTGACTGTCGATAGAAAGTATTTCTTTTTCGATATGATACTGAACTTTATGTGAAATATGGTTCCTAACAAATATAGCAATATGTGTCAAATGATAGAAAATGTTTAGTTACCCTAATCTTACACGAAGTTGATATTAATTAATCATCAATTGCTTTCTTTATTTTAAAAATTTCCACTAGAATTTTAGTTATTTATAATTAGTATTCATAATCCTTTACAAAATTAAAATTAAATACTTGTTACAGTATTTGAATTCGATTTCTTCTCTTAACTTTATTTATTATATTCTTACTTACTCTTATACATATTATATTCTTTTAACTTTATTTATTATTATAGATAACTAACGAAATACATATATAGTTAATATTTATATTAATAATCCAATAATTAATAACAGAATTAATTAATGAAATAACCCAACAACAGCGTCGAAATAAAATATTCAAGCCACAGTTACAGTCTATACTTATTAAATAGAATCTTTCTCATAAATGCTGAAACATTTAACAAAAGACTTCGACTTGCATAGAGACGCTAGTGCAATGAACGTTCGATGTGCAGTCGAATCGAAACGTTTGTTTTCGCAAAACCGTGCACGAGTTAATCTGTCGCGGGTGTGCTTTCGCATCGCGTGTAAATTCATTTCCGCGTGGAAGTCAAGTGCGTATCAGCCACTTGAAGAGACGCGAAGAGACCATTTACCGAAGGACCGAGAGAGAGAGAGAGAGAAAGAGAGAGAGAGAGAGAGAGAGAGAGAGAGAGAGAGAGAGAGAGAGAGATCTCAACGCCAGATGCACACGGTGCTGCTTTCACATTGAAAACTTTTTATCGACTGACAAAGGAAACCGCGAAACTCGAGGCGTGTTGGTAATAATTTGCGCCAGAAGCTGGGTGACCTGACGGCTCAATTTCATTCCACGCACTCGGTGACTTATGCCGATTTGCCAGACGATTTTTCCCTCATCGTTGTCTCTTACGACTGTCAGATCAACACAAACGATTGCATTCACCTGAAGGTTCAAAAGAGGCACACAATTTTGTTTCCCTTTTTTTATTAGCTTAAAATATTTACCAAATTGTCAGTAAGCTGGATACACCGTGACATGTGAAGAAACAATTAGTTTGGGTACTATAACATAAATAGATACGTGTCTGTGGTTACAAGGAAAAACGACTCAAGTCACGTTTTTAAAAAATCGAGTTTATGACTCTATGAGATAGAATTCAAGTTTTTAAAAGAGGAAGAATGGATTAAAGTAGCTTCTTCGTATTATAATCTAACTAACATATTCCATGAAAAAATTAGTTTCATAACGACTTATATCTTTTTTATTAATTTTTGACTCTCAGGATAAATGTAACTTTTTAATTCTTTAACCTTTTCGAGGCTAAATAACTTTCTATTGGGCCTTTTTTAATTCTATTTTTCTTACGAACCAGGCACCTAACATTGTTGTAGATACGATGATATGCCTCGCCAACCACGAAACAGTTAATGTACAAATTTGTTCACTCTACTTCTAAAAAACTAAGGT
This sequence comes from Calliopsis andreniformis, assembly GCF_051401765.1. NCBI lineage: Eukaryota > Metazoa > Arthropoda > Insecta > Hymenoptera > Andrenidae > Calliopsis > Calliopsis andreniformis. The sequence continues at coordinate 8,901,955 of NC_135071.1, forward strand.
AGTCGTCAGTCTCTATGTACAAAATTGTAGTCCAAAAATGCTGTACTACGTTTTCCTTATTCCTAATACAGAAAAAAGGTGTTTGCTCTGGAAATTGCTCTAGAACTCTATCAGTTACTCCAGTCAATGCCCGTATATGTCACAGGCGTGTGCATTAAGAGATAAAGAGACACCCTGGGTTTACTCGAACTCCAAAGCAACCGTTCTTTTCTTGTACGAACTATTACTAATTAAGAGTAATTGCGACCCTACTCGGCTAATTTCTGCCTTTTCCATGTTATTACAAGCGGCAGTAGTTATCTCCATTGGAATTCTTTTTGTTTGCGTTCCGAGAAGCGGAAGCGTGTATCGAAAATCACTCATTAAATTATTTCACGTTTTCTCAAGAATGTTCATTGTTCCTTTATATATTTAATCATGGATTATCTCATTTGGCTGTTCATCTCACATTATAAAACATTATAAACCTGCAGATTTTTATGCATTTGTGGAAATTTGAAGCGTACAAAAAAATATAGAATGCATATTAAGATAGGGTATAAATTATAGTATTTGAAAAATGAAACAAATTTTTATTTAGATTCCATTCATTTAACTGTGTTTATAAAAATATGAATTTGCATAAAAATCCATGGTTTACTTATAATATTCCCAACGAAAATAAACTAATCTAGGTTTCGCAAATGTAACTCTTCTACCTGATGAACTATCAATTTATAACATCTTTGAAAGAGGACAATTGGTTTTTTTAGTTCACTGAAATTGCTGGAAAGTAGAGTTGCCTTATTGCTACAGTTCCTTAAATTTATACCACAAGCGCCTACTTCACAGAATAACCACAAAGTACGTTAAAAATATGAACTTTCGCAACTTTTTTCGCCTCTTTGTAGTTTCATGTGTGGAGCCTGTCTCAAAGGGCCTGTCCCGCTTTTCCATTGCCTCCTCTATGAATTCATGGGCAGCGACACGTTATTAGATTATCGAGGCGTTTTACTTGTAATCAGGACGGTCCTATCTGTCGACCAATTAGGAACTAGGTCATCCACTCGTTTGCGGGATTTGAAAAAGGGGAACCCTGAATACCTCTTAGTGAAGATTTTGAACGGTACATCGATTTTTTTGCATGCTTTCGCTCGAAATTCTACCCTATTACGACCGGAACTTAATTTACAAGCACGTACGTGTATGTCACGCTAACAGTACGACCCGTATTTGCTGCCCTGGCAACAGATTCTACGTGTCAATTCTGATTAAGGCTAGCATTACAATTCTTCTAACGAAAAATCTTAATCATGTGTAAGGATGTGATTTATCATTACCATTGTACATTTCATTGGACTGAAGTCATTGACTTTTAGAAACGTTAATTGATCACGTAACTGAATCTGAAAAGTTAATAACGCGTAATAATATTCAGATTTAAAGCAATATTTTATATTTGTAAGGAAAGCACACGAAAGGAAGTGATATTGAATAAAGAAATAATATCCTATATCTGATTTTCGATTCTGGAATATTTACATAGTGTTAGAAGTTTCTAATGGTGAACAAAAATTGCCTTATGAGGACAAAATTGTTTGGACAGAATGTAGTTCCTAGAAACTTTATCTGAAAAACTAGAGGCTAAAGTTTTTATTTTCGTACGTGTAAAGCAATTACGTGATGTTGATTTTTGAATTCTAACCTAATACGCGTATTATGAATTCATGTAAGTGTATTTTTTTCAAAAACGATGCATACGATTTAAATTCATCCACAGTGGTTTCTAATAATAATAGTGTATAGTAATCTATTCCAATGCTTAGAAGCAATCAACCTCTTTACTAAAGTTAAATTTTACTCATGGCTTTTTTCAATTAAACATTTTTTTGCGGCATTGCTCCTCCAAGCCCTTCATTTAATATCGCGTCAAAAACATTTGTGTTAGAAAAATCTCAAGTGTTTAATAAGTGTAAATCAGACTATATAATTTCTACAATTTATTCCAAGTTGAAGGAATATGAATATTTATCAAAAGAAAGCCATAAGGTTGAAGGAAAATTGAAGAACTCGATGCAAAAACAGATTAGCTTTAATTTTTTAACAAAAATAACTATTTCTGTAAATTTATATATGTTTTAATATGTGGTATCCTTTTTTGCTAATATTACAAAATTTTAAAAACTGAAGTAGACAAGCTTTCACATCGAGAGCTTCAATTGCTCACGAGAGTACATACATCCTATCATAGTAGCATGATACTTCACGTGAACGAGAAAATCTCAAACAAGACGAACTCCAAAATAATTATCGGACGTGGTTTCAAAGTTTTATCGAATATGAAGTTGCGACACTGAAACTCGTAATACTGAACTCGAAATAGGTATTGATTTTGGCTATGAAATAGAGTCCAGTCACTGTATTCATTTACAAGCTAACTACGGAGAATTTCATCGATCGGGATTCCATTGGATTGTTGCTGCACCAGGTAGAAATTGCTTCGTGGAGCGGTAACGTATGTGCATGTATCGATGTATCTGTGGTTAATAATCTCGGCTTGATGAAGCGTTTATTAATATTGATGTTATACAACTTTAGCGTACAATGTTCAATTTGCTAATTGTATCTACTGACATGATATGTCTACTGTTTCAATTTTATTCAAAGTTTCCTATAAAATAATGCTCTAATAGTAGGTTTACAATATATTGTAAGGGTTTCTGAGTTGTCACTATATGAATAAATTACTTGCTCACTTAATTAGTGCATAAGTATTTGGATACTTTCACATTATTAGTCACATATAAAATACGCTTCATGTAAAATTTTCTAATACAGTTTTGACTACAGACCTTATCTCAGACGATTATTGAATAAGCTTTCCACATATCGATAAGAGTAAAACTCGATATCAGTATAAATAAAAAAATGTATTTCTTGCATTTCCTGAAATACGAAAATGTGCAAATACTTATGCACGGTAGTGTATTTTCCAAAAATATTCACTACATCGTTATTATTACAAAAATTACTGATTCAGTAGTAAGCACAATTATAGTAACTGATCAATAATTTGTCCTTTGTGGTGCGAACACATTACTGTCATGTCATATTATAGCAGGATCCATAGTGAGCCGATGGTTTTCCCTTGTATTAGAGCTATTTTGCTATAATATGAAACACATTTGCTATATTATGTAACGTGATTTTACGTGACATGACAGCAATGTGATTAGCAATTGTAGCAGTGTGGATTACTTTTGTTATTTATTAATTATAATTCTTCAGTAACCATGAATTACTGTCCTGATTTCACGTTAGCCAAAATTCACCAATCAGGTTAAGTTTTGCCCAATTCTGGTATTTCGTAATATTACATACATTGTTTAAACTTTATGGGCATTATAATACGGGTAAACAAGACTGCTAGTATTAACATCCTGCTATGGGATATCACGAATAAGCGGATGTGGCGTGATCACGTGTATAGAAAGCACTATCGCACGTGTGTGGCTCGGTTACCGTGACGTAATACTCTTTATCGTAAGAAAATGACCAAGAATATTGTTGCACAAATAAAGTAATCTGAATTCCAGGAAAACATTACGGTGACTTTAATGTCTATCGTACAATAAAACCATTGAACTCCAACATTGATTTCATTTCGACAAAGGTAAATTTAAAATGCAATTTTCTTTCGTAATTATAATACAATTTTCAGAAATATGAAGTAAGTGAATCATATTATAATTAAGTACCAATACATATGTATACTTCAATTTTTAAGAAATATCTTTTTTTCAAATTGGACTATCAATGACTTCTCATACGAATACTGTTACCTTTTTCTGTGTTCAAAGAATTTATATCCTGCTCTTAATTCGCAGTGTTTCTTTGCTTCATTTGGATTGAAACGTGCATGACAAGAGAGATTTGACAAAGCGAACGTGTATGGGAGCAGAGGGGAATTTCATTCGTAGGTTTCCTGTCTTCGTCCGGGATATGACGATGTCCCCTCTGCTTGGTCAGTGGCGTAAGCAACCATAAAAATATCTGGAATACGTGCAATGTCTCACGAACGCAGCCTAATTAAATAACAAATTATGTAATAATGAGATTTAGTTCAAGGAACCATCATACTCTAGTCATTTCGAAATACCTTTTTAAATATTGAATTATTATTAACACATATTGAAATACGTGCAATGTCTCATGAACACAGCCTAATTAAATAACAAATTATGTAATAATGAAATCTAGTTCAAGGAACCATACTCTTTATTAATTTCGAAACACCTTAAAAATTGAATTATTAATACAAATCGAGTAGTTTTTATGCAGTGCTTAGAATAGATAATAAATCAGCTTCTGTAGCGACTTATCACTCATATAAATAGTCCATACTTATTGCATACATCAATTACATTAAGGATTATAGCTGTTATCTTGGATACTTGATTTATGCACAAATGGAATTTTTCATTATATTTCAATTATTCAAAAATGTGATTCAAAAATATTCTAAACTCAATATGTAATATTGTTTTAATTTTATTAGATACTAATTTCAATAAATTACTCCTATTTGGATACTATTCATTCGCATTTTCTATTTTGAATTTTCTATTATTATTATTAGATACTATGTTAATACCAAGGGCATCGCAGCTCGATTAACTTAACATTGTGCAGACGACAATTATCATAGATTTGAAATACGCATTATGCAGCAGTGTATGTTACAAACCGTTGCCTACCAATTAAGTGCATAATTCACACTTTCTTCCTACATTCATATTACATCGGATCTCTAAATTGAAGGATTACTTTTCCTATGAGTCTGAATGATGCAATCTTTAAAAATTAATTCGTCTGAAATATCGTTTTCGTTCTCATCATCATCATGCAACAGCCTCTGCGGTAAATAAACGTATCGCGTGAGAGACTCTCATGTCTACCGTATTTTGCATCTATCACGTAATCAAACTATCGAGACACGAAACAGGAACTTAGTCCTGCGTTGAATCGATTACGTACACGTTTATACGTGTGTAAAAAATGAGAACAGACTAACTGTTTGGTCCGGGGTGACCTATCGTCAGGCGATCACAGTTAACCCCTTTTTTCTGTTATCATTCTTCTTTTACCAGATGCACAAATACGACTCGCATCTGTCTCTTTCAGTGGCGTCCTAGTGGAAATCTGAGTAGGTTAAAGTCATCTAATATATCGCCTAGCGTGTAATATCACCACTCATAGTGTTTCATGAAATAAACGCCGATATTTATTGGTACTGAAGCGAATTGGTAGCCAAGAATATCTAGGAAAATATATCGTCCATTTACCGCAATAGTAGCTTAACTGAAAAATCATGTTTTATTAGAAAATGAGATAATATTGCTGTTCAGTACAAAAACCATTTTTTCTAGATTAATAATTCAAAACAAAGCAAAATTTGAAGTTGTATCGTTAGTGTAGTTAATGAATAATATTAGGAGTACACTTCTGTTTAACAGCTAGTGAGGAATAAAGATTTCAGTGACTCGTAATAGTGCAATTATTTATTGAATCGTGAACAGGTCATTCTGACAAAAGATAAGTTCAAGGGTCCCTGAATGTATAAATATTCACTGGGAGTATCTAATTAACCCTTTCCTTCTTTATTTAAAATTTTATTTAAATTCTTTATTTACCACTGTTAAACTTTCGCACAATAAACATTTCTTTGTAATTGTTAAATAGTTTGGAAAAAAGGGGTTCATAATATGCTTAAGCGATTTATGTAATAGTAATAATAATAATAAAATTGTTCCAATACTTTTATTAAGAAAAACAGTGTTTCTGTAGTTTGACCAATGTATATTTAATATTATGAAACAGAGTATCAAAAGTTAGTTGATACAGTAACTATTTCCACAAAGAAGAAATAAACTAAATACTATTTCTTAATTAGGTACACGAAGAAATCACATTACTTTTCTTTTATATTACTAAATAGTCATATAATTCTGATCTTGTAGGGTTACTCTAATACATATTCATATTTTCACAGACAAGTAGAATCCCAATAAAAGAAACCTCAATAAAGTAAAGAAATTATGCCAAGTACATGAAAAAGTCCAAGACGAAAAAATACCATTAAATAACCTTGCTTCTTTGCGAATCACAAAAAGATAGATAAAAATAACATCACAGACAAGTAGAATAAATAACAGTTCTTTGTGCTCCACGTACTTATTGCCGATCGATATAAAATCATAATTTAGAAGCAGACAAGATTGATTCGATATCTGTCTTATCTCCAGCCATCACCGTTTTGCATCGCCGTGTGTTATCGTGACTTTCATCACAAAACTTTCGATAGCATGACGGATCAGATGGAAACGTCGCGGCGTCGGTCGCAATTTCTCACTGCTTCTAAGAACCCAGACTACCTTTTCGGTGTGCAAATAAAGTACGCCACTACTTTCCACGTACTTTAGGTCCCCAGGTACTCTCGAATAACATCGAAAATCCATAAGTGTCGCTTTGGGATCATGAGTTTTATAAGGCGACGTCTGATCACCTATCTAAACGATTCAGGCGCTATAATTTAAAGCAGCTTCAATGGTTTACAATAAGACAGAGTTGATTGTCGTATTAATCGCAGCAATTGCCAATTATTGAACGGTTATGGGAGAAATTTGATTGTTATTGAAATTAAAACAGAGAATTTGATTTTTGTTCAATTACACTGCCAGCTAAATTATTAGAATTATGTCCTATTTTCAGAAGAATAAAGATTACTCTTTCAAATATACAGAGTGTTTCGGTGGTACAACCTTGCAAGGAGTGATTCCTCGTGAAAAAATAAGTCGAAAGTGCAGAATAAAATTTTCTCGTGCGAGATTGAAAATGTCGAGTACGAATATTTTATTCATAAAATCATCCTAATCAAATACATAACATTGCAGCACAATCGTTAGAATGATAGTAGCATTGACAGAAAACAGATAATAACACTTCCCATGTTCATGAATACGAACACAAATAAAAACAGAAATCTGACAACTCAAAAGGTATTTGCTAGTGCAGTTAAAGTCGAGTACATGCATACTTGACAAACTTTCAAACTCGATGTTCTCGATAAACGAAGCGTACGAAAAAATTTTATTCTGCATTTTCGATTTATTTCTTCATGAGAAATCACTCTCTGCTCGGTTGTACCACCATTGCCAGAACACCTTGTATAAAATTGTAATGCTTCATTATATGGAAATAAAGAATTGCAATTATCGTTGAAAGTATTAACATAAAATCAAACATACTTTGCCATACAGTATAATTTTAAGAAAATAACCAGATAATACCAACTTTTAACCGCTAGTGTATACATATTTACACAATTATTTAAGGTCAAGTTGAACTAAGTATTCATAGTAGGGTGAAGTGGAATAGTTGACTTGAGTTGCATACTTTCCCCCTTATATTTTGTATAATTTTGTATAAAACAATTAATTATTCAATATTATATACATACATATATATTTTATACAATATTATTGCATAAAAGATATAATAATAATGATCATACGAAGCTTTTCGCTTTTTTGTTAAACAAATTTTTAGTAAATATTCATATCTTTATTAATACTATTTTATAATTAAAAAATTGAATGTACGCATAAATGTTAGTATCTTTGAAGAAACTAACAATTTATTTAATCTTGTTTCGTTAACAGAACTAAGGAACTTTTGACTAAAATATATTTTATAGCTTTCACTCTGAGCCTTAGTTAACGTTTATATGAAGCGCGGTCACTTCCTTTTTTACCGAGACCCGTTACCGCTTTTAATTAATTTGCCTCGTTCTTAAGGAGGACAGGGCCACCAAAGAATAGTTTGATGAAAAAATGCTTTGTTAGATGCATATAGAAGCATGAAATAATTAATTATTTACATACAAATTGATGTGTATACTTTGCAATTAGGCAATTCTAAAGCTAATTCAAAATACAGGATGAATCACGTAACTGTATCACCTGAATTTTCTTATAAAATATTTGTTACATGAAGAATGTTTGAAACGAAAATTGTTTAGAAGTATGAGTATGCTCTTCTTTGGAATACTCCTCTCAATACCAAACAATTTTCGTTTAAAACATTTTTCCACATAAAAAATAGTTTACAAAAAATTTCAGGCGATATATTACACACGTATATTATTTTGATTTTTAATTTTTAACACACAAATAATTGCTTCATAGTTATTCCGATTTATAAGAAATGAGAAATCCAACGATTCAGTTTCATTTTTTCCTCAGATAAGGGTCTCGTGTAATTAAAGTTTGAAAGTACATAGTAGGTTTTGCATTTAATGACATGCTAGACCATCATTCAACTTTTAGTAAAGCTTGTAATCAACGACCTATAATGAAGCGAACACATTGTCCTCGTTTCAACAAAGAAATTACGTTGCGTCTTCAAGCAAAGGGAACAATTTAATACCGTGGATCGTGCAATTTCTTCACGCAATGCTTCTTTGATTTTAATTACACGTCATGTCGACGGAACGATCTCGAGAGAAGATGAGCACAGTTTGCTCTTGACAAAACAGAAATTAGTATTTGTTCCACCCTTCACATGCTTCCGACATCTCGATTTCCATGACAGATTAACGTCACATTGGTGGGTGCACAGTTTTCAACTTTTTTGAGATATTATGAGCAACCAGCCTAGAGCAGTTTTCCTCAATTTTTTCATTCGTGGTAGAAAACAAAGGATACATGCAATTCGTTTCATATTGTAGCTAACTACTAATGCACATATTTTCCAAGTTAGAAACTGTGAAATTTTATCGAGTGTGACGGTTATTTGTACTTTATCTCATTTGATGTGGTGCTTGTCTATGAACTAGGAGAAAAGGAGTAAGCTAATGAGTAAACTAATCCCTACTAGGAACTAAGTAAACAATAGCAATATAATAACGGTTACTAGAAACTAGACAGCAGTGGACTAATGGCTACTAGAAACTAGACAATAGTAGAAACTATAAATAAGTGACTAGGAACTAATTTACATTAGAAACTCAGAATAAGGTATTAGCTAACTACTAAACTGTTACTAGGAACTAAGTAATCCAATTAATATTTAAGTAACAGTAAACTAACGGCATCTAAGACCTAGGTCTAGGGACGAACAAGGATTCGAAATTACTTAACTAAAACTACCACAGATAAATCCAAGTAACTTGATCAATCTAAGCAGAACATAAGTAACACACTCTAAATGCAACTGCTTGTAGTTACTATCCCCGACAGTGCCACCCATTGCACTCTAGATATTGAAATAACGAACGCATAATTTTTCTTACGCTGCATGCTTATCCACGCTATTTAGCCCACAATTAATCCAACGAGTCGTTAAGGAGGCCAAAGCCACGGAAGGAACGGCAGGCCAGGTTTAGAGATACCAGCTGGATCGTGTGCGTTAGCATATTGTGCGTGTGCGGCTTTAATGTGTCACTGTGGACACACGACGAGGCGTAGTTACGTGCTTCCCTGGTATTTAAGCCGCGTACGTACTTACACGCTTGCCTTATTAAGCACGAACGGCGTTGCGTGTTGCGACTCGCCAGCCGCGTACAAGTGGTGCTCGCGCTTTAAAGAGATGCTACAAGGCTATTCCTTCACGTTCTATGCACACTGTACTTGGAATGAGAAGTGTCGTTAACGATATCTCCTACCGTGGCGAGTACCGACGCCGTTCGCGAGCTGTGCGCTGATCCTGTGCGTTGAATAGCGGAACGGGATGTTTGCCTCGGTCCCAGTTCCCTTCGATGGGTTCGTTGATATTTGGATTCGACTTACGTGACCTGGTAAGTGTGCTGTGTGATAATTATAGAGGTTGGTTGTGGTTGACCGGTTTCTCAGTGATTGGTGGCCACGTTACTTTTGGAATTTTCGTTTTAGTCCTGCGAGGCAAAGAGGATATTATGCAGCGAAAGATATACTTTACTACGTCGTCCTTTTGATGTTCAAAGTCAGTGATCGGCATATATTAAATCTTGCCTGGTCGTCAATTATTGTACATTGTAGGAGAAGTCGTTCTACTGTACACATGGGTTGAATGTTAAGAAAATGGTAAAATTATTGAAACCTCAATGTGTGATGTCACGAAAAACCAGGATATGTGGTTGAATACGAACAGATCACAATAACTGTTTAAAATATAAATTTAGCTTTTGGAGTTTATGTTGATTTTTAAAATTCAATATTGGATAATTACGAGTTTCATACTTTTAGTTCCTTAAATAATGTTAAAGAAGAAAATGATTCTAACTTTTGTGATCTACTTTAAACTTGGTATTTAAAATTTAAATATATATTTTCCAAAAGTTCCTTCAATCGCCTAAAAGGTAAACGATTAACACGAAATTTCACAATGAAATTAAACAGACTATAAAAAGTTGAATCAAAAGAGGAAGGGAAGTTTCCAAATGAGAGTTTATTACGACAGCAAACTGTCTCACTTAATTTTTGGTCAAAATGGGATGAACTAATAAGTCTATAAAATACTATATACACATTTTAGTACCTATTTAACTGCGCTGTAGGGGATCTTGAGACTGATTAATCGTTGGGCAACGATGGATTTGACGTAGTAATCCCTTTAAGCCAAATAGCGAGCCTATTGTAAACCGGGACAACTCCTGTACTCAAGTAGCTTATTTATGCGATCTAACTGGTCTACTTCAACCGTAGCAAGGCCAAATGTATGTATGATAGCGGAAGAAATGTTGCATTTACGGTGGTAAAAACGTTAGAATAAAGGAAATTAAATTTATAAATTAATGTAAGCCAGGAACACAACTACCAGAGCAACCTATAATACAACTTTTTTTTTTTCAATTTTTATTACGCTTCAACCCATTTCTATTATTTTTTCATAGATTTGCTAGATGTTAATAAAAATACAAATAATACCTAAGTAGTTAGATATGTATTATATAACTACACAAATAATATCTTAGTAGAGTTGTGGCCTGAACTAAATTCCCCCAACTTGGATTTACGAAACTCTTTAGATTTTGGAAAGTCTATTGCGATAGACGTAATAATAATACATCGAAAATTATCAATTAACCACTACACCAGACCTGCATTAAGAAATGGAGTTAGGGGGAGCTATGGACCCAGTCCTCGTCTTTTAGAGAGTCTCATTTTGTTAAACTCTAAAAAAATTTCTGTAAATAGTTAAGAAAAAAATTATTTTCGATTTATTAATGGTTTTTCTTAAAAGTTACATTTAAGGTAAATGTTCCGATACTTGAACACTTAAGATGTCAAATGTCCTAATAAGTGAACAGCCTAAAACTGCATATCCCAATACTTAAGTTGGGAAGTTTCAATTACTGAGGATACTATGTATTTTATGACGTTAGTTTCTATTTTTTATTCAGTATACCTAATACATTAAAATGTAAACCTTTTGTCTTAAAATAAGCTACAATACTAGCAAAAAGTATGGTTCCATTTGAAAAAATTATTCTGACCTTCACCTCATCTTTGCGCGTCCACCGAGAAAAATAAAAATCCCACCACATGATATTCCCCTCCGTGCTCAACTTTCATCTGAAACATTTTCGCGTATAATCAATATTTTTGGAGATATTCGTCTGTACGCTTTATGATTTCCACCCTGTATAACGGGTGGCTCGCATGGTGTTGCACACACTTGAAAGTGGAACTAGGCCAACTCAAACCTAATTACAGGACATTAACAGAACACGCTACTTTTAGTACTATATACCTACCCAAACTTAACCCAGACCTAACCCAGATCTAACAAGTTTTTTGTAAATATCTCGAAAACCAAGGCCAGCCGGCAATTTTGTCAAAGGAAAAAGTTGTTCATAGTGACGACATTCATAACATATTTAAAACTCGTTGAAATCAGCGAAGACCCACATCATCGTCAACTTTACCATTAACCTAAAAATTGCTTACCCTTGCTTCACTTTCTTGTCCTCAATAGCGAAACCCATTTACATAATAGATAACTGTAGTTTTCCTTTATCCATTAGTGCTCCACAAGGAGTGACTCGAGTAAGGCAAACAAAAAATATTTTTATATGTAATTCTCCTAATAAGTAATAACAGATGGAAACCACCCACCACTTGAAGCTCAATAACATTCCACGCATAAAATAGCTCGCGGATTTTAAACGTGCGTACATGTAAGTCATCGGTAGCAGAGTCATCATCGTCATGACTGCCGGTCCGTTGGTCGTCGTAGCGTCGAAATTAACGAAGGAAAAGGGGAGCTTTAGAGCACCGAGGGTCATGGCGGGAGGTGGCGAGGGCCTCAATTGATTTGTTGGAATTGATGCACAAAAAGGCCTTTAATAGGCGTCGATTATCTTCGCCCACGATTTCCGACGATTATCCAATCGTGGTCTTGAAAGAGGTGCAAAAATCTTGACACCACCGTGGCGATATTTAAACAACGTGTCGTGCACAACAACATTTTATCACCTCTGAATAATTTTAAAATAGTAGGTAACTCTATTTAAAACCTGATCTAAGATCCTAAGTAATTTTAGAATGAACTATGAAAAACCTATAGTCTCATAGTCGATAAACAATATTACTTGATCCCTTTACAATGATTTTCTTATATTAGTGATGATATGATTACATTTTAGCAAACGCAGCGATTGACGTCATTAACGTAGGCAGGTAGTGTATAAATAATTGAAAGAAAAATAATAGCTCGCCGTATCGATTATGTTAATGTTTATAAAAGCTTCTGCTTTGACACGTTCGATGTCACGATTATCAGTGGTGAATAACGCTATTTGCGATTATATTCGTTACAGGGAATAATGGTGATGAAATTATTAATTTCTCTAGAGCAGGATTCAGATCAAGTAGTACACAATTTGCTACGCTCTTTTAAGCATATCTATAATTTCGTAATCATTTAATTGAAAAATAGGTTGTATTATCACGTTTTATGTAAAACTAGCGAAGTGTGTTCACACTTTTGCTCATCACTGTATATCAGTAAATAATTTAATTTTTTTTTTTAAATATCTTTGAAGTCAATACTTATCTACACGTTGACTTTAGATATCATTTCATAATCTCTGAAGGATTATATGATGTGAAGTTATTCACATACAAATATCTGGTGGTTTTCTTTTTAAAAACTATAGGAAAATACACTAATAATATATAATATTGTACAAAAGCAGGAATGTAAATAATGAATGTCTTGCAAATCATTTTTTTCTTGTTGAAACATTTTAAATAGTATCTCTATTTGTTATTTTTAATTTTGTAAGAAACATTTTTCAAGTTGAAAGAAGATTGTATGATTATGTACAAAAATAAAAAACTGATGAGTTAAATATCTCATAATTATGAAGACAATGTCTTTTTCAATATTGAATACTAATTTGCCATATTTTAAATACTATAATTTTTGTTTTCTTTTTTAGAAAAGCAAAATATATGGACAATCATAGTTTCAATCATAATTCAAAATTAACATCGCTACCTAATAATTATTTTTATAGTAGCTTTCTTTATAATTATCAAATGAGTAGGAAATTACAACAATTTTTATTTTTGTGGCTTTCACTATGAGCTTGAGCATAGATCTACATTCTATTATTATGACGTATAAAACTGACTTTCAAGGCACGATCTACATTTTCTTTAACACCCACTAAAGACAATTTGACTTAACAACCGCTTCTTTTAAGTTTTTCTGTTACTACTATATCGCCATTATGTTTGACAGGAATATTTGCTTGCTTGATGAGACAGTCAACTTTGTTAAGGACAGGTTCCTCGATAGTTCATAAATGGACTGTCATTTCAATGCCATTGGTCTGTCCCGCGAACGTTAGCTTATAAAGCTACTGATCCGAGTGTTTCTCAGTAAAGCTGTACATATATCAATGCAGTTGATTCGTGGTAACTGGATCAGTCACGCTTATATTGTTTACCATTTTAAGTTCCGTTTGAATCGTTACACCTTGTTCAGATTAACGAAATAACCCGAATTCGAGTACGTAACTTGACTTGTAAGCGTCGTTGAGATTAATCAAGTATTCCTTGAATTCAGGGCTCTTGAATTCAATCGATTTAATTTGGAGCAATGAATACTCAAAATGGTGTCGATGGAGGTCAATAATTACTTTTCGCATAATATTCATTTGTATCAGCTTAATCGAGGTTTACTCTTTGTTCATTGGTATTACTTCAAGTTTAGAAAAACTGAAAAGGCCTCAACTTCACTTGAAAGGATATTTAAAAAAAATAAATAAGAAATTGAAATTGATAAAGTGGTAAAGTAGTCTTAAGTTGAAATCGTATGAATTCAAGTAACTTAACTATTCTGAACGAGGCTTTAACGACAACCCGTGGGGTCTCCGAAAAAAAAATGGAATGCACCTCCTCGAGGAGTTAGTCAACTCCACAGAACTTCTAAATTTATAGCCATGTTTTGAAGAACATTTGCGTTGTTATGACAACACGGATACTCGTGTATAAAAAGCCCTTCTGCAATACTTTTAAGTCAGATACATGTTAAGAAAAGTAAAAATATGTTTATTATACCTTTAACCCATAACTACTGTGGTGAAATTTTCTTATATATCTACTCATTTGAGGTTTGTTATACAATTACTATTTTTGGTACATTTTGACATACATTATAAATTTCAATGGGAAATGAAATTTTTACACAAAAATGTACTTTAAAATAGTCCTACATAGACTTTTTATAAAAAAATTAACATCACAGGAAATTAAAAATGATTATTTAGAATAATAAAGGTTTTGCATTTACCGAAAAGAGGGTGACATCTGTATTGAAAATATATTATTTTTTAGATTGGTTTTAAAGTAGTATTTACTAGTTCATGAAGATTAAACTAGGTTAAAAAATTATTTCTGCAAATAATTTTCCAAGACCCAAAACCTTATTTATCTTCTCTTAAGTATCACTTACACGTTGAGACTTACCTCGCGACATGTCTCGAGGCGAATGATCGGTTTGAAACCACTTGAAATTATTTCGAATCCCTTTACTTCTTCGAATATCGAATAAGAGTCAAAAGGATTCTAAGTGGTCTAGTCCCATCACTTGTGGCGAAACAAGTCTTGAGCCAAGTCTGATCATATAGGAAATACTTTATACTCTGTGCAACAATTAACAATTCGAATTCTACATGCAATAAATATAAGATTACTTTATGAATGTATATGAGACTTTTTTTTGAATGTTAAAATTCTTATGAAATTATAATCACTTGAAAATTGAGCGACTTTTTTTTAGAATGTTAAAATTCTTATGAAATTATAATCACTTGAAAATTGAGCGAGCTCTGTCAGACCCCGTCACGGTAGTTAAGGATTAATACAAATTTCTTTGATCTAACTCATTCATTTTAAAAAATTTTAAATTATACAAACACACGTAAAAAGAAGTTCTTCAAATCGAACTGAATCATTTATCTAGCATCGCTCTACTCCACGTGTTCGTGGCAGAGCCGAGGCATCCCAAACTCGCCAGTAGTCAGCAGCGTCACCACGAGGGTGAACCGTCGAACTAACCCCCATTGATTTTTCGCGCGAACGTGCCGTCGCCACTGTCGTTTACCAAATAAGGAGAGGCCTCGAACCGCGCCACACAACGCAACCCCCTGCGAACAGCAACATGGCCGTCCGCTGGATGACAGTTGTTGCACCCTCCTCGCGTACTTGTTGACCACCCTCGCGGACTAGGACGTGCACCTGTCAGCGTCATGCAGTCGCGTCGTCGGTCGCGATCACGCCGTGTTCTCGCCACGGTGAGTCGATTAAGAGCATCACGCACCCCACACACCCCACAATCTCATGGTGTCATTAAATCGCTACCTCCGCGTGAGAATTCAGTCGGCTCGGGTGTCCTTTACTAGTTGCATCCTCGATGCACCGATTTTTAGTAGAATATCACTTTCTTCTGACTCCTATTTTAATATGGTGCTGAAATAGTGATCTTGGAGAGTGAGCGCGAGGTTTGTTTATGTGGTCGATGTCTGGTGGGATGGTGGCTTCTGTGAGAACGCTTCCTTATTCTTTCGCGCAGCGGAAGTGGTGATTACTGTGAAGTTATTCTGCGGAATGTGGTTCTGCATCGAATCACCGTTGGAATTTTTACTTCAAACACTTGGCAAACGAAGTTATTTTCGATTGCACCTGGTTCCTCGAGGGTAAACGTGTGATTTGTCCGATTGTGAGTTAATTATTCCAGTTGTGAATTGGAGATATTATGTTTTGAACTTTACCGTTAATGTTGCTTCAGTTTTACTGTGCACGTGTTTCCAAGATTTGTTATTGGGACTGTTTTCGTTGAGAGTGTGAAGAATAAATGTGTAAGCTTTCAGTAGAAACAGTAAACGATTAGCGAATCTATGTGACTTTGAATGACGAGAGTTCGTTAACAGGAGATACGGTTTTCTGCTAAAAATAACGGAGACGTTCGTCGGTACATTGGAATCCCACGGCGCACAATTTTAGATCTAGCAAACTCGATCGTTGTCCTCCCAGTGTGTTTCAATATTTATCGCATTTTATCGCTTCCATTCATCTATATTACAAACGTATTATCTGATAAACATAGCTGAATGTTTATTTGCTGTTGATACCGCTGATAGTGATTACATTGTAACAGTTACTTCGTTCGATGTGTTCAAATAATGTGTAAAACAATAATAGTAACTTTCGATCACATAATTGAAAACTAATAACGTTTACTGATAAGACATGATTAGCATTATACGTAATTTTTGTAACTGCTTTATGCAATTTTGTTATTTCAATAAAATTATATTTTATTATAAATGAAATGGTATTTCTTTAACGATTATATCAAAGATTGTTTTATTTCCAAAGTAATGATAGTATGAAATATGTAGGATCAGTTGAAGATTGAAGTTGGTTATTATTGATAAATGTTTCCACAAAAAAAGAAATTATGTTAATTCACAATTGAAGTTAATTATTTCCACTCTGGATACTGTGTGATATTAAATATTCATTTAATATTTATAGAACAAGTCTAAATAAATGATTAATAAATTGGCGCGAAGTTTCAATAGTATAAAACACATAAAGGGAAGAAATGTACGAATTATAAATTCCTGTTTAATCACATGAATTTTGTTGTCTACGATGAACACAAAGTAACCGTTTATTCAGATAATGATTACCTTTATTGCAAATACTACTTAAGTAATATCTTTTCTTATTAAAGAATTCTTTATTCTTATTAAATTTGTTATTCTTATAATAACGCTTTATTCTTATTGTCAAAGAATATTATGATAAATTCTTTTAGTATTAAATATTGACGAATTAACTGTCTAGCTATACCTAATATCTTTTAAAATAAATAAATAAAATTTATCTATGACTAGAATAACGACACATAGATATTTACAAAATCACAAAATATTCATCGAAACGAACAAGTACCTAAGTGTATATTTTCTAATACAAAGTGAATTTAAAAAGCAAACATTTATGACAAATAAATTGCATACCATGCATTCTCCATTATTATAGAAATGAAATAGAAACGTTTTACTTCTAAGGTTTACAACACCTTCAAAAAGAAAACCTGCCGAGTAGAATGCACTCAAATAGTAGAAAGCCATCAAGTACTTTCTATAACGTATAAAAACATTTTTATTTTACAACCAAAAGAAATACCTACGTTTTCAAACTCACAGTTACTAATAATCTGTTTATTTATTATCTATTTATTCTAATTACTATCTATTACTATCTATTTATTTATTAATATTAAGGAGACTTCTAAAAAAGAACTAAAGATTACTAAAACTTCTTTAGTTTTTCTAAATGAAAAAAATTAAGTTGTTGAAACAATTAGATAAACACAGCAATTATTCAAATATTTTCAACTCACGTATTTCATTTACTTTAGTCTTCATTATTGTACATCAATTGAGTTTAAATCAAATTATTGAAATTCGATAACATAATTTATGCAAAAGTTTGCAAATGTTTCCTTCCACTTACAATTCTAACCAGTTCCTACGTTTAAAATAACTTCATTTGCTTTGTGTTTTGCTCCTGTTCGTCAATCACAATTTAAATCGAATCACGAAAATTCACGCAAAAAGAGATTAACATAATTTATACAGCAAATACTTTGCTGCACTTCTCAGTTCATCTTGATGAATCCAAAGTTTGCCTCATAAATTTGCAACCACTTCCTCTTCTCGTATCTACTTCTCTAACAAATTTCCATGTTCAAAACTATCCGAAGAATAGGAAAATTGAAAAATCATGCACTCGTTTTAATACCCATAGAAGATATTGGTCCTTCGGTTACTGTGTCATTTCAGGTGAGGTCAGCAGATTAGCTCCGTTGACTGGAGTTAACAGAAGGTTCGTCCCTCGTTCACGAGTTCACAGAATTCATTCATTCCATATGTACAGATATAATCCTCGTGCGGTGTACATACGTGCGTGTACGTGCATGCATGCCGTTTGTCTGGAATTAACACTTCGACATGGACGCGCGCGGATCGGCTTAGGGATCAGGCCAGAAATTCAAATTCCGCTCTGACTTCGAGCAGTGACGACGCAAACTCCGATTGCTGAGCCAAGGCTTCTCGACTGTGCAATTTTCCGCAATAAATTTCACTCATTGCCATTTTCACGATATACACTGATACGTTCGCTGGGTCTCAGTTACAATAAGCAGTATTTAAATCTCAGTATTTAAAAATTCAAAATTTGAGTGCCACTGTGTAATTGAAAGGGAAACGAAATAATTTTGAGACCTGCAAGTAATATGTTTGATGAAACAATGTACAATTGAATTTGAAATGGTTTGTTCGCTGGATCTTATAAAGAAACATTTTTTTTCTGTTTGCAGATGTCTTTCATGTTGTAAGATTTCAGAGGAAGCTTCAGACGAAGATGGGCAAGCTTTTGAGTCTCCTGGCTCGAGACGAGTCTACCTGTTGCACCCCACAAAAATATGACGTCTTTCTGGATTTCGAAAGTAAGTTTAAAGAGTCGAAAGAGCTCCCCATGCAAGTGCGTTTTTCGCACGTTAGCTAAGCTTTTCTTTTGAGATTAAATGTCTGTCGAGAAGAATATTTTAAGGCGCGAGACCCTTCATGTGTATGCAAATTTATGCAGAAAGGCATTCTCGAATAATAACGGAGGCGTTTTATCGAATTTTAGACGCACAACCTTCTGACATAGAACGGGAGACCTTTGAGGCGGTGCAAAGAGTTCTGAAAAATTCAGAATCCATCTTAGAGGAGATTCAGTGTTACAAAGGAGCCGGGAAAGAAATCAGAGAAGCGATTTCGGCGCCGACGGAGGAGTGTCAACGAAAAGCCTATCTGACCGTTGCCCCTCTTGTCGCGAAGTTGAAAAGATTCTATGAATTTTCATTAGAACTGGGTGAGTGTTACGCATTAACGTCTGTAGTAGTTTCACACGTGTATAGAAGAACCTCTATCACCTGAATTTTTTTACTTGAATGCTCTCTTGAATAAGGCATGACTGAAAAAAAATTACTATTTGTGATCAAATTTGTTTCACGTTTGCTAAAATTCATGATATCTAAAATAAACTGTATTGAACAGTTTCATATTACATTAATGGTGTGTGTAATTTAATAAGTACACTAGAAGACAGAGTTGGGCATTATTTAAATAAATTATTACTGAAAAAGTGTTATTCCAAAAATGTTCATAATTTCTTCTTAATGTATTTCTATTAGATACTTAAGATGATAGAGGTTCCTGTTTTCCTGACTTTCTGTAGTTGTATATCTCTTATGTCATCCTATCCCCCTAATTATACTTTAATTAAAATTCATTACTTCACATATTAAATATTTCCTCTGAAATATCTCAAATCTGGCTTTATTAAATTTTGAGCAAATTTTATTTAAAATAGCAATACAAAAATAGTAATTATCG
Source organism: Calliopsis andreniformis (assembly GCF_051401765.1). Classification (NCBI taxonomy): domain Eukaryota; kingdom Metazoa; phylum Arthropoda; class Insecta; order Hymenoptera; family Andrenidae; genus Calliopsis; species Calliopsis andreniformis. The sequence goes on from NC_135071.1 coordinate 8,921,939, forward strand.
GAATTATCTATAATAACGTTCCAAATTAATATCAATGTAAGTTTTAATTTAAAGGGACAATAATTACAATACAATGAAAATAATTACATTGATTAATTATACAGAGTAGTAGATATGTCACTTTCTCATTATCAGAATCTAATTATTCTCAAAATTATACTACAATTAAAGTAATTTAATATCTCAAGATAATTGTAAAATAAAAAACTTATTATTATATTATATATTAAGCACAAATAAAGTAAAGCAATTCCTTTAATAAACAAAAGAAAATGCAAAATATACTGACATATTTTTTAAAATATTTATGGTACTGTTATTACTAAATTGTAGAGGTTTAATTACACCTACATCAATTCCACGTAAAATCATAGTTGTGTTTAGACAATTGGGGCTTACAACAAGCGCAGTTTCATATTCCCGGAATAGAGCTTTCACGTTTTCAAACAGAACCGTCTGAGTCGTCTACCTTCAATTACGGTGTCATTCACTAGTGCCAAATAAAAATGTAGGAACATAAACGTCTGTATTGGCTCGGCAACGGACTGCCAGGATTATTGTTCAGCTTGAATATTCCCATACACGTAGTGATTGAAAATCCAATATCGTCACACCGACGCGAGCGAAACTTTTAACCGTTTAGAAACTTCATAGGCGGTTATTGCTTTTATTTTAAACAACGTGAAAGCCATCGAAGCGAAGTGAAAATGTTGGCTTATACAACAGAGATTCTGATTAAACTACGAAGCAGTTTAGTAAAAGAATATTTCAGTAAACATATTTTTCTGAGTCGCGTCACGTCTGAAGCAAGTGTATAGATATTTCTTATTATTCCTACAAAGACTAATATACTAGCAATACTGTTATTGTTCCATTGATTGCGAAAATGAGAAGAAACAAGAAAGCAAAGAACTTTCAACTAAAGGCAACTAACCTATTTGTTATTTTTTTAAAATTTCAGAAAGGGTGGTACCAAAGATCCTAGGTCAACTATGCTCAGGGAACCTCTCCCCGACTCAACACCTCGAGACACAGCAAGCCTTGGTAAAACAACTGGCAGAGATATTGGAGTTTGTGTTGAAGTTCGATGAACACAAGATGAAAACACCCGCCATTCAGAACGATTTTAGTTACTATCGAAGGACTCTGACCAGGGCATCCCTGGCGAGGCAAGATACAGCCGAGAAGGACCTCGTGGTCGGAAATGAGCTTGCCAACCGAATGTCCTTGTTCTACGCCCACGCGACACCCATGCTTCGCGTTCTGAGTCACGCGACCATTACTTTCTTGATGGACGTAAGTGGTATCGCTTCTCTTCTCTGTACATAGTCTCCTATCTTTTCACTATTGGCGGCAGTTATTGATCAGACAGGACGACAACCCGTGCTGATCCAAAGAAATCCTCTCTATATCTGTTCCCTCACCTGAATCTTAAATGTGTGCTTCTTTAAAGAACGGTTCATTGACCGTGCATTTCCTTTTATGCTCACGTTTTCATTCGATTATTCGATTAAAGCTTTTTTAATGTTTTGAAATATTATATGAAGACTACAGGGAAAGAAAATGATGAATTTTTTTAATTTTTTTTATTATCGTATCAATAGTTGTTTCAGAAATTAAGGATTTTTCTCGAGATAAATGGTTCATTGAAATTAAAATTATTACATGCTAGTATGTTCGAAAATTAATTTATAATTAAATATTTTTTAATATCTTCTCTTGTAAAATATGTTCTAGTTTTATATATAGTACAGATGAATTTATTATTCAAGTTTGCTGAACTTCTGCAAGTGCATACGAATTAAATCACAAAAGATAAAAGAGAATTTAAAAGCCCTTAGGGGGTACCCAGCCGCAAATTCAACTCGTTTCCGCATTATCGATCGAACGACATTGACTTCAAGTCTACTTTTCATCTATACACATACATATACGTATGTACATGTATTGTTCGGCTTTACATTCTACATAATAGGCATCCTGCTTTATATTCTGCATCGCGGCTAACAATTGATTCTGCTAAAAATATTTATCTTCAAAAGAGAAGTATCGGTGAAGTATTGGCAATGAAACAATTCGATAGAAGTAACGAAGGCGCACTGAAGCGTAAAATTAAAAGCTATTGTGTGAAATGATTCAGGGTACAACAATTCTCGGAACATTTACCAGTCTAATAGATAGCGGATCCGTTTAAATTGTGCAGATGCTATTTTAATTGGCACGGTAAAGGAAGTCGTTCATCGCTGTATGATTACCGAATAAGGGTTCACAGGTTAAAGCCATGCCAGAACAGAATAAGTCGTTTTTTTATCTACTTTAAATTGAACTGTATAGAGTAAGTTCTTTGACTATAAAATTGACATATTTTTTACGATATTAACGCAAAAAAAATGTAATTCTGAAATTTTAAATCATTTTTTAATATTTCATGCAATTTTATCCTACTATATCTTTTTTACTTAAAATCTACCTTAAGAGATTCTATAGTAAAGTGGCACAACAACTCTGTTAGAACAACTACATTTGATACGCATAACATTAAATTATATTAATATCCGTCGGTATGAATAGTTTTTAAATAGTAAATGTATTTAAAATTCAACGGAATGTTCGTGTAGAAATTATTAATTTTATTTTACAGAATTCGATAGGTCAACAATTGTGTTTGTATTACTCATACGTAATTTCATATTATTTTTATTAAATTCCTAAAATCTTCCTAGTTCATGTAATGGACGTATTATGGCGCTATAGTTTAAGCACTTATTTAATTTACCACTATTTCCTTCTTAAATTATATGCTGAAATACTCATTAGATTATGTCATACTTTTGATTACATGGGGCACATTATGCACTTATTTCAGAACGAAGACGTAGCACGCGAAAATATCACGGAAACGCTTGGTACTATGGCCAAGGTTTGCCTCCGTATGTTAGAAAATCCGTAAGTATATTAGTAATCTTATAAATAGAAACATCTAAATATATTTAAAAACTGAAAAAATGCTGCTTATAATTTAACCTGAAATGTATCTATAATTTCTTTTTTCAGTAATCTGTTGGCGCAATTCCAACGCGAGGAGACTCAACTCTTTGTGTTAAGAGTGATGGTGGGATTAGTGATCCTTTATGATCACGTTCATCCCCAAGGTGCCTTTGTTAAAGGTTCGAATGTCGATGTAAGTACGAATTATTAAATGAAATATTAAATTACAGTTGCTTTATAATTGCTATACAATTTATGAAAACAGCTCATTTTGAGTATTTCCATATTTATCAAGGTTTTGAAATCGATTTACATAATGATGGTTCACATTTATTTCGTAAGATGAAATCAAAAACGTATTCACTCTAAATAATTTAAAAATTATTACTCTATAATTACCTTATAGCATTACATTGGTGACATACCTATGATTGTAATATATAATTTTATATTTTATAGTATATAATTCTCACTCATATTTTAAAGGGTGGTAGGAGAGTACCCATACGATTTTCTGCCATTGATTTTAGCTATGCATTTGTTATATTAGGACTCAAGTTATTAATCTCCTAAATATGCAATCTTTATTGACTTTTACGGACACTACATCTCTCACACCTTGATTTCTGTTAGATTTCTGTTTTACACTTTCTATGTTTCATTACTCTAGGTTATGTTTGTCTATCTTATTTGACTTCGTATACTTCTTGTTTTCTCCCTGTTGAAAATTGCATATTCACATTTCCAATCTAAGAGATAAGCAAGACCAAAAACAAAAATTTAAGATCAAAAGAAAATGAAAAATATTGATAAATAAACCGGAGCAAAACAAAAACGAAAGTTAAACAAACTCCTTTCATCTCTTAAAATATAGAAAAATACAATATTTACACTCTACAGGGTGTTTTCAAACATTTGAGACATTTTTGGATGGTACTATTTCATATTGTGTACAGTGTGATACTTTCTTTAAGACATATCACCCTGTGCCACTCATTTAAACGGCTGGAGCATCTCTGGGCCATACACATATGCATAAGACTATATGGGGCATGCATTGGGTATGCATACTTCCAATGGGAGGCTAATAAAACCAACATCAGAGTATGGATATATATCTCTGTCTCTTTTCGTCATATTTCTGACGCAAGCGTATTACGCTCCAGGGAACATAAAAGAGATGAAGCTATATGCTTCCCAATATTTCCATCCTTCTATCTTAGCCTCAGCACGCAGTTCCGATGTCCCATATAGTCTTATACAGCGGTGCTGATGTATCGATTTAAAATTCTCCCGGATTTATGGTCCGTTTCTATCCCCACCAATTTTTAGAACTAGCATCCCCAAGTGACAGACGACAAAGCAAGGAACCCATAATGAGCCTCAATGACCTCGCTACTCCCTATCGGGTATCTGTGTCTCATTTGTACTCAGTATTTTTCACTCTATCTTCACACCCGCCCCGATGAAAGCGAGCTCGAGAAAGAAACTTTCGAGTATTCCTAGAACTAAGACCACCCTTAATAATGATCCAGATATGGTCCCGACCTATGGACCGTTAATCCAGTACCACTGTACATGCTCTGGGCCTAGTAGATCCTTAAATAGAAGATAACACACCGTGGAAATAAGAAATGGGCCACCGTTTTATACAATACAAAATAGCATGTACAGTGGTTCCGCGTTAGTTAGCCATGATTCGGAACCAGATCTGGCCAACTATCTCGATAGGTCTACTTCCAGAAATTCCCGAATGTTTTCCTTCTCCGAGTCGTTCGTCTCAGAATGAATAAATAGATAGAGTAATAAAGAATGAGTGTAAGTGAGATATCGATATACAACATGAGTAAAAGGTCTCGTTTGGGGAGGTCACGCTTATTTACTTTAAATTCGTCAAGCTGTAAACACCTGACGAAGTTACTTCCAAGAAGTGGTGGGGATAGCGAACTATCTCTCGGGAAAATTTTGGTCAACTAATTCGGAGCCACTGTACCTAAAAAACTATGCGTTTTTGAGTGTATGTGCATTTTAAATTTTTTCATTAGCTTTGTGTCTAGAGCCTATCCTCCAAAGTGTTTCACGTTTTTCCTATTTTTTTATTGGATTTGAATCACTGTTTCACACAACACAAAATCGCTTATAACTAAAAAACTAAGCATTTCCGGACATATGTTCAAATGAACTTTTTCATTGTCTATGTACATAGAACCTATGCTCCAAAAACATTCTACATGTTTAGAAACACCCTGTACATACAGTTTCTATAAACTTCGTAACACCTGTAAACCAAAAGTGTTGGTTTCGACATTGGCCTTTCACGAACCCACAATTTCATCCTTCATTCTATAAATCCTATTAAAGAAACACCACCTAAACAGGTTAAAGGCTGTGTGAAACTACTAAAGGATCAACCACCCTGCAAGAGTGAGGGACTACTGAACGCTCTTCGTTATACCACCAAACACCTGAACGAGGAGAACACACCGAAGAACATTAAGAACCTCTTAGCGGCATGATTACCGAAACAGCGCGGTTGCTGTATCAGAAGCTGAGATAGCTGGCCGCTGATCTTCCAGAACCCCAAGAAGCTGTCTTTTTCGTGGCGCCGCGAAGGATGCCGAAGAAGATAATCCTCACGTAACCACGTGACCCAAGCAATCTCCTATTCTTTCATCGTGGCTGGGTGGTGGACCATAAAAAACGTGTCTTTCGTACCGAGTCTAAAGCTGCCCGATAACTGCCGACTTCTACAAACCTTTGACGAAACGAAAGGTAGGGAAAAATCGTAGGAAGAGAAGCGGGACGACTGATCATCGGAGGAATTGCTGAGCTCGTTCGTCGCGATGCCTTTTATTACTGTCAAGAATACGAGCGTTCAGGAATTATCACAATATTGCTACCCTTACCACTTCCATTACTAACGATTATTACTATTATTAATATTATTATATGATTATTATTATGATTATTACTGACATTACGATTCGTCGATGTTTGTTCGAGTTATTGTCATTGAAATATTACTGTCCTGACTAACGTCACTCTTACAAGAACATGATTGTTCTATTGAGCGGGGATCGAGTTAATTAGAGCATATCAGTAGCGTATTTAGAGTAACTTCGATTGCGAACTGAATTCGCGAGTGTTACGATGAGAGGTTTAACAACGTTGTAGATATTGTGCAAATCTTTAAGCTATTGTTTTGTTTGTTGAACAGTTGTAATCGGGCGGAGGGATAACTAGGAAAAGTTGTTATGTAAATTGGGGAATTGGATATTGGCCAGAGTTGAGAATCGGAAACGTTTAACGAGACTTTGTTTTGTTTTGTCAGTAACAATGAACTTTAACAATTCGCTTCGTTACTATTTGTGAAAGAACTTATCACCCTTGTTTTTAAACGAAGTAGCTTTTGCCTGACAGAGAATCGAGAACCAAAGATACAGTTGCTTTTATTATGCATTTATTATTGCAGTATTTTCAGTAAGGACGTTATTTATCGAGGAAGGTTGTCGTGTGACGTAATACAGTTCACTGAAATTATCACCAGTGTCTTCGTAACGAGAAAATCGCGATGAGTGAAGAATTTAACTCCTGGCATCCACGTCGTACACTCTTTTTCTAAGTGCACATTTAAGGATTCTAACCGTACGAGACCGATTTACAGTGTAGACTTTCTTGCATCAAGAATTGTACTATTTGTACCCGATATTATATTATAACATCGCATTATAATTAAGGGGTCCGTTGCAAAAGCTGTCTTCACTGTTATTAACAAATTTTTGTTGATAATTTACAGATATTTGTTAAATTATCGATGCAAAAATTAATCGTTTAAATGACGGTATACCTGTTATTAAATAGTACCTACATTTGCTTCCAAAGATGCAAAGTTTGCTTAATATGTGATAATCACTGCCCATGATGAGGTATATATCTAAGTGTAAAATTATTGTCATTTCGAATTCCATGATTACAGAATGAAGGAAAAGGACAAGACAGCTTTTAAGAAGGAACTTCTTCCGTACTAATTGTAGTTCAAACTTTTTCAGTGATATTTATTATAATGTGACGGTTGTTGTTTCTGTGTATAATTAATTATGGATTATAGATGAATTTTTTTATCTTTACTGTGCAGTACCGATGCTTTTGATACAGTTTTATGAAACAGACTGACTATTTCGTATGACTGACACCCTTTAAAATACTTTTATCGTTTGTTTTTATTATAATACTAGGGTTGCAATACAAGTACCAAAAATTATAAAAATGGTAATTATTTCATTTTGCAATTAGTCGACATTTTCGCGTGTCTTTATAAATTTTTCAGAATACAAATCCTTTATGGTTTAATCCTTTGTAATACGTAATGATTCATCGTGTTTTACAATAAACATAACTATTTTAGTACAGAAGTCAAAAGTATAGAATAAAGTGAATACTGAAATGCGAAAAATAATTTAAACCACAAAGGTTTAAAAATAAATTATCATGTAATATAGTTTGAAGATTTGTAAGCGACACAAGAAAATTACTTTAAGCAAAATATTCCTAAATTTTATATATTTTGATTCGCATATCCATGTATTTTTTATAATTATCACTTGTTCTTCCTACAGAAATGATTTAAGAACGATCAATCGCAGTTTCAGTCAAAGTAGTTAAAAGAAAAATGGTGCACTCAAATGAAAATTTCAGACTTTAAATAAAGCGATAAAAAAGAAGAATGTGATCAGCGTAATTACCACGAAATATACGCTGGAAATATATTCATTTTTGTAATCGCGTAAAACAATCGAAGCTCTTGGTACGATCTGTTCGAAAAGTTCATACGAAAAACACGAAAACTTCCTAAACGAAAGTTATCATATATTGCACAATTATTCTTGTGGAATACTTCCAAATCGTAAAACCAAATAAATCCTACGTATAAGTAAGGGTACATATATGTGACAGAAAATATTTCATACGAAACTTCTTTTAATATACGAGACAAGCTGTGTTGCGCTTTTTTATCCTTCGACTGTTGTTTCAAACAATTTGTCTGTTTTTTAAATAACAAAAATTAAAATTCATGTTGCATCGTAAATGTTTCTCCCATTTTGTACATAAGTTTACATAACTCATGATATGATATAACATTTTTAAAATATGTCAGATTTTGTTATAGTTTAAATTAATTTCATATACATGTAATGTATTGAATTAATGATTATGTTGTTCATAGAATTTCGGTTTTTGAACGTCTTCGTGTTTAATTCAAACCTACAATTAATATTTTAAGACCACCGCGCTATACTATCTATTTACAGATACTGTTATTTGAAGAAAAGAATTGTAGAAGCCCAAAAGTTAATAAAATACATTATATAAATATTCAGTGTTCATTAAATTGAAAATTGAGTGATGAAAATTGTGAAATTTTTAACAATTTCAACAAAAATAATTTAATAAGAACTTTAATAATAATAATAAAGTTCAGATTATATAACCTTGTTTAAAATGATTTGATTTTATTATAACATTTTCATTGTTAAAAATGGTTTAATATTTATTGTTTAATAGTCAGACATAACTATTGCATACAATTTAAAGGTATATTGAAAGATATATACAATTTATTGCATAACGACAAACAGTTATATTATACATTTTTGAAAGATACACAAATTCAAGATCTACAATAATACTAACAAAAACCTGAAAAGCTTACCTTTACGATGACGTCTGTACATCGGGGTCAATCTTTGAGAATCCAAGGAATAAGAATTACAATGTGAGACCCTTAAAGCGAGGAATGTGCTATATCACCAATCTGGTACATACAAATATACTATAATAAAAATGCAATTAAAATGAATAAAATATACAATATACTAACTATATCTTACTTCGAAAGCAGTGAGTAAATTATTTGCGAAAAATGTGATAATATATTAAAATTAAGACTTTTGAAATATTAAGAAACGTTTGAAACAAAATTAAATACGTTTAACGCGACAAGAAATACAAGCGTCCGACTTACAATTCGTTTAGAAACAGAATGACGTCGCGCGAAATTTGAATGTACAAATATGTCTATCGAATTCAATAGTAATAACAGGAGAGTAAACTTCTATAAATCAAAACTGCCACTTCAACTTCCTGGCAACAAAGTAATTTGTGATATATTTCGATATTCGGTATTCATTAGTTCAATTATTAAGATATTGTAACGTTAAAATCATCCTCTTAAAATATTTTAATGCAATTGTTCACCAAAGTTAATGACTCTGCGCATGCTCAGTCTTCATGAAGTATATGACACGCGCCTGCGTCGATATGTCAGTGTAAGACCGTATCATTGGTAACTGGTGCCCCGTCGAAGTCAAATGTTTTGAAAAGCATTAAAAAATAACAAATTAAGGATATTATTAGGCAATTACGTATACAATTGCTTACAAAGTTAGCAAATACATAAAGAAATAAGTTTATTATCGTATTCACAAATTGCATATTAACTCTTTACATTTCATATATTCAACATTGAAATTGATTTATTTAATGTAATCTTGGGACATAGATGTATTAAAGATACTCTATAGTTCACTGTGTTACGACGTCCAGTAATAAAATCCATTATTTCTATTTGTAAAAAAATATTAACGACAAAACTTGCTTAATACTATTTTGTTCACACATACTCGAATGTTTAGATCACCCTTTACAACACAATGATAATATTTATATTAATACTTGTTTATATTTGTTTTGAAGAACTCTTTCAACGCAACTAACGTGCATGTAGAACTATCTATTCCGCTCAATTTGTCATATTTCTAACATTTCGAATGTAACCTGCTCCTGAACCAAGTAAATTTCTCACGATCAACAAAAAAAATGTAAGACCCTAGTGGTAAACAAAACAAAACACACGTGACTGATCAGGAGTAACAAAAGTCCCTATACCAAGTCACAGTTGCAAATCCTTTAGGTGTAATCACGTGTAATCAGTAATCGGCTCAGTTATTAAAGTAGACATTAATTATTCGCCGAATGGTTACGTAGTTGGCTTAAAACTTCAAGAAAATCTAAAATTTATTTAATTATATTTAAAATCATACAGCAGTGCATACAGTCAAAACAATACATGAAAATATATTTTGCTAGAAAACAACTGTGAAATTAATGAAAATGGATACTTATACAGAACCATTAGACTCAGAAACCGAAATGTTTTGCACATTATATTTATTCACAAATGTACAAAATTCTGATGAAATACATGGAAAACTCATTAACGGAGAACTCTGCTGCACTATTATAAAAGCATCACTTATAGCAGATACTTTTCATGTATTAGTAGCTGCCAATAAAGCTGCAATTAATGCAAAAATGAATCAACTTGTCACAAGAAGCATATATACTGAAGTTTTATTTAATCTATCAATTTCAAAGAACATAACGCATTCATTGAAGGAATTTGGCATTAATAATAATGATAAAAACATATTAGTAGTACTAATACATAAAAAAAATGATGAAAAATTAATGTCAAAATTACTTACAGACAACATAAAAGGAGATAATATATCAGTTTCTAGACTATCTGAATTTACAGATCATGAATTGATAAAAAAAGTATATAAAATTGATAAAAATGAACTGGCTGTTTCTAATTTAACTAAGTCGGTTGTATCTAGAATTAGTTGTAAAGATTTTATATTGGTAAAATAAAGTTGAAATTATTAATATTGTTTTTCTTTATATTAATAGCATTGTACTTTGCATTAAGATCATAGTTGATTAATGAAGATTTCTAGAAAATTAATAAAATTTACATTAAGTAGATATTACTTTATGTTATACTTCAAATTTTTATTAACTATTGTATATGTAGTTAATATCTCACAAAAATGAAGGATTTTTTGTGACATCTAATTTCAAGTTTGTGTTTTCTTTCTTTTTTATAAATGATATAAGACTATAATAATGATATAGTTTTCTTAAATCTTAAGTTTTTATTATAATGATATAATACTTCCATTTTTGTAAATAATAATTTGAAATATATTTATAATCGCTTGATGTAGGTCTAAAGTAAGGTATAAACTATGATGTTACAACAAAAATTAGAAATTACATTTCGTACTTCACTATATGTAAATAAAAGTATATAGCAAGGAAACATGAGATACAGGAACACTGGAAAATATACTTCAGTCAAGAATATTTTTTCTGTTTTTATTCACTCATAAATAAGACCAAAGATGCGTAGAAAACAATTGTTATGTCCGCAAAGACACAGTATGTGCCAAATGTTGCAGAAGCAAAGTAGCAATTTAAGGATGGTGACCTTAAATGCATACAGAAGCAATATAATATTGACAGTTTGTTACGGATTCCTGCCACACATTTCGCACGTTGAAAAATCTGCTGTATTAAGAAAAGTGCACCTAGGACAGGTCCAAACAGCTTGATTAGAAAATGAATTTGCAGCTACTTCTGTACCACTTCCTATTCCACTTCCTCCACTCGAAGAAGATGGCATTCTTAAGCTGCTTTCAAATGATACTTGAGGTGAATGTATTGCAGAAGACGTGGATGCAGATATTAGTTGTTCTACTGTTGCCCAATGTTCAAACTGTGACCATTCTAATGCTTTTTGTCTATCTTTAATACGAATAGCTTCCAACAATGGTAACATATGATCCTAAAGAAAAAAGAAAAACATTTTATAACGTTAAAGTTTCTTACCATCAGATAAATATTTAAGAGAAAACTCGTATACCTTCATTGGTAACATATCCATTGTTGCAATAAAAAGTAAGAAATGAAAATCTGAGGTAGCTTCTAGAAACTGATCTTTCTTAAATTGCTGTATGTAAGAACAAAGCGAATTAAAGTCTTGAACTTGTCCATCGATGAGTCTGAAATCAAATTATGTATTAATATAAAACCAATGTAAGAAAAACTACTATTTAATTAATGTTGTCTCGCATACCTATTCTCAATTGGAAATGGAGTAATGTTATCATTAACATAAAAAGTAAACTGCGGAATAAGTGGTGTTGATGCAGGTACGTCTACCAATAAATATTCTACAGGTAAAGGTCTTGCTAGTCGTGGCACTTCATTTCCATAAGAATCTTTTTCCTATAAACAATAAACAAAATTCATAGGGTAATTTTACACTTTGAAATCTTAATTCTTTGTTTTTAATCTTAATATCTATACATCAATAGTTAATTAATTGAAATGTTCTTTCATTATTCAAAAATAATTTATACCTAAAGTTAAATAAATTCTGTCAGGAACATTTAAAAAGTGCGCTCTAGGAGGCACATTAAGGCGTTAACGCATTCAAAGGCTGGGACATCGTTCGGACGATTCCATTGGCAGTTCCAAGCAAACACAAGGAGGTTTACAAGAAGGATTATGAAGGCAAGTCCATAAATGCTCGTGTTCGCGATCGTTTGGAGAAATGCGCGCGCAGAGATAGAAGCCGCAGACGACACCGGCACGGTTTGCCACGAGTCGAACAGAAAGCGCACGAGAAGGAAGAAGGGGAAAGACAGAGGGAGAGAAGGAGACGGAAAGTGAGAGGATCGAGGGTCCCGTGGAAGGGGGAAGATACGGGACGAGGAGAGAAGAGCAACAGCGTAAGCGACTAGCGCGCGCTGTGGTGTGTGTCGGTCGGTCGGTCGGTCGTCGCCGCCATGCTAGTGGTTAGTTTAGTGAACCAAACATCATGATGTGGCAAAACGTTCGCACGAGCTAAGACTGAAGTAACGCCGCGTTACCGGCGCGCCGTCGTTATGTTATCCATAATAACTCACGACGTTCGATAAGCGTAAACACGTAACGTGAAAAGTACAAAACGAAGCTTGGCAAAAGCTTTCCACGGCGACAACGGCGACGAAAAACGTCGAGGTGCTCGATTCCTGCGTACGGAACCGCACAACACTACGTCAATCCCGATGTAAATTAAAGTTAAACCGTACATCCGAGCAAACGTTACGGAATAATCATCGTTACCGTACACGCATTGGGAGTGACGAGTGCCAACGATCAGCCTCCATCGCGCGGCAAGGAGACGATCACAAATCGTATACACGGTACGGAAGCATTTACGGTCTTACAATCTAACACGAAAGAAAGAGAAAACGAGTGCGTGTACGCGCGCGCCTATATGCATAGACGTATGTGTACATTGCGTGCGTGTATGATTGTATGCGTGATACGGAAAAAATATATGTAATTCGTATATTATATGCGTAGTGTATATGTGAGGGCGCCCGCGCGCGCGCGCATGTGAACATGGGAAGAGTGTGCGTGTGTCCGTGTATCGTGTACATGGAGAAGATAGAAAGAGAGAATGAAAGAAGAGTAGAGGATTGACAAACGAAAGCGAGGATGAGAGAAAAAGAAAGAATGAACGTGACATCCAAACATTGAGATGGTAGGAGCGAGCATGTACGATATTTCGCGGAATTTGCCTAACACGCAGTATTTCATGACTCGCTTTTTACTCGAACCCCGGACTTGTTACGAGTACTGACAGTGTAATATCGCGTAGGAAACTCGCCGATAAGCTGCGAGAATCCATACATCATACGAGCTAGCCTTTTATCGGTTGCGCGTATTGATGCCTGAAAACGGTTTATAGAGTAAAGAAATGCGTTCGATTCTTCTGTCCACCTCCGTCAGTCGCCTTCCCTTTCGAATACTTTCACGGTAGGAAATGGTAAATCCCAAACATCGACTCTCCAACCCTACGTAGGTTTTGGCGGGACTTCGCACGCATGCGCGCTCTCGCGTGAAATGTCATTTTTTATGTTTTCTTAATGTCAGCCAAATTGTTGCATAATTAACTTTGCAATCGTATCGATGCTCGGGTAAAAAGCTAATTCGTGTTGACGAGTTGGTGGACAAAAACAATATCGCGGTATAAAATAGTTTTTCTATGATGTAACAATAGTTTGGCGATATAAAAAGAAAAACTGAAGAGTAAACGAACATAAACACAAATTCAATTGAACGAATTTCGATGTTTTTTGTTTTCCCGCTTTTTGTTTACCCGTGTCATTCACGTTCTCTCGTACATTCATTTAGAGTGTTTTTGTTTCACATATGTGTTATGATAAATGCGTTATATAGACTAAGTGGACAATGAATAATAGAAATAATTTGAAATAAAGAAGGAGATAGAATATACATATTTTGATAATTGTGAAACAATTATGTTAATTCATTGATATTTTTCAATTAATCGCAGAATATAAAAAAATTTATCAGACCGTTAATATTTTTGTTGAGAAAGTAAGAATTAAATTTTCTCTATTTTATGAAGATAAAATTTTGTTTATGCGATAGGAAAAAGTCAAGAAGACAGAAAAAAGCCGAAAGAAAGCGAATATAGTGTCAGAACGTTGAACTGTTCATTGTTATGATTAAGTACACTGAATGACCTTTACATTATTTTCCTAAGCAATATGATGAAGTTTTAATACGCGAATATTTTACACATTTATATTTATGTATTTAAATTATGTTTCATCGGTTTAATCAAAGATTAATTTAATAGGAATATTTTTCCTTTAATTTCTGGAACAGAAATCGTGAAAATATAAATAATCATACTAACAATCTTTTTTCTGAGTATTCCACAAATATTTGGTGTTTATGCACGTCGTACAATAAATAAATGTAAAAATATTCTTTTTGCCATTTTTTCAGATGCTGGATCCGAGCGTACTAACGGATTTAGAAGAACTGACGCTTTGCAGTTATTGCAAGCAGAAGTATAACGATGCGGAACAATGCCCAAAATACCTTAGTTGCAAACATTATTTCTGTCTGCGTTGCATAGAAAATAATTTGTTAAAGGGACGTGAGTTGTTTTGCGCGCACTGCTGGAAAAGAACGGATCTGGGTGATCAAGGTCCCGATGCTCTACCAACGCATTCTTCTCTTCTTGCCCTAGCTAACAATTTATCACACTTAAAAATTACGGCGAACAACACATCCGGGAAAACTAACGACAAAGAGAGAAAGGTATATGAATGTAAAAACAGTTTACGTACAAAATGATTTTAAGTTCGATGCCCGGTTATTTACATACTCAAGCTCATATCCAAATGGTAAAGACAAGCATGTAGCCATGAAGCCATACTGAAATCAGTTCTAATAGTAATAGGATTACTTTATAAGGTCTGCAATAGTTTTTCTTTAGGGTATATCGAAGTAATTCATATATTCATAGATCGTACAGACCGAAACAATTTCCTTTGTAGATGTACAGAACAATTTTTGCTGTTATGTCGATTTCCATTAAAAGGAATTGCTTCATTATTTACTAAATAAAATTGAAAATGTCGAAATTAATATTTACGATACTTTTACAGAGTGAAAATTGTCACACACACGGAATGCCCCTAGCATTATGGTGTGCGACATGTTGTACGGCACTTTGTAGAGCATGCGCGACTCCACAGGAACACCCAGGTCACCAGATTAAATCGCAGACTGATGCCAAAGAACAACTCGTATCCGACGTAAGTTCCGTCATACTTTTTGTTTGTCGAAACTATTTCCCATAATTTTGCTTTACTGGAGGCGTAAAAATATAATAGTTCATTGTTCTGTATCATAAGAAAGTGCGTGTCTATCTTCAGGTTCAATTGGAGTTGGTTGCTATGGGAAAGCTATCGACCGAGATTCAAAGACTGGCTATGCAACAACGAGAATTCTTAATAAAAGTGTTGGAGGCATGTGTGACGTTGAAAACACACGTTGAAACCGATCTTCAGAACGGCTGGAGTCATTTCCCCGAAATAACGGACGCGCGGGAAACTCTCGGGAAAGCAAAAGCTAGTCTACAGATGATCGATAGTCCTAGCGATGTATACAGTTTGCACTCGCAGCTTATAATCGAGAAACAAAGATTGCAATCAAAATATCAAGAAATGATGCTACAATGTCAGTTGGATGACTTAATAGGCAACTCGGGAGTGGTTTTCGATTTTGCATTATTGAAGCAAGCATTAGCTGGAATTCACACAGGAGAACCGATAGTTTCTCAAGGTGCAAGTAACGGCGGTAGATTACCAAATCATTTGGCGGCTTCACAAAATCCGATATTGTTCCTCGCAAATTATTGCATGTCGCAGCTATACTCGAGACATGTAGTTAGTAAACAACACATGCAAAACGGTTCTATAGAGTATCACTCAAGTATGATGCAACCGCAATCAGCACCACCAGGATCCGTTCACGTTCACCAAGGTCCACCGCCACCAGCAACCCCGCAACAACTTCTTATTCCACCTGGCTCGCCGTCCGTTAAACCCGTTCCGCCCGCGCCTCCGAACGCGATGTTACATCCTCAACAACAATCGACATTTATACCAGAAGGAGTCAGTACTGGTGGCGGAGGTTTGGTAACCGTCCACTCGTCCTCTCAACCACCGTCCAGCGGAATAACAGCATCGCTTCGAGGACCTTCGAACCCTTATCCTCTCTATTATTTTAACATCGAAGTGAACGGATCTCCACATGGTCGTATCGTGATAGAAGTGAGGCCGGACGCGGCGCCGAAAATGGCTAAGAATTTTAGTGTACTCGCAACCGGTGAAGTTGGAGTCGGTTACAAAGGTTGCACGATCTTTCAGTGCTGGGAAGGCGAGTCCGTGATCACGGGTGATTTCGAATTAAATAATGGTCGAGGAGGAAGAAGCATATTCGAGGATGGATACTTTATGCCGGACGACACGAAATTTCCAGCAGTGAGAGGCGCAGTAGGGATGCGGAGAACGCAAAAACGACACGATAACCTTGGCATGGTGGGTTCGCAGTTTCGTATAATACTGCAAGAGATGCGTGGATTTACGGGTATCTTCGGGCACGTGGTCGAAGGCTTAGAGCTAGTTGAGAAGATATCTACGTTTGGCGATCAAACCGGTAAACCGACGAAGAATATTCTAATAACAAAATGCGGTAAATTGTAACGGCAACACGCTATTGCGGTTAGTATACCGAAGGGTATGCAAAAGTACCCCTGTGCTTTACGTTTTCCCGCTGTAGATAACTAAAATTTGTCGAATTGCGACGATATCTCTGACTTCCGTGTTCGATGGGAAAGGTGCGAATTGAATAGAGCAAATCGTGTATACATAATAATATCCGACAAGATGATATTATTACAAGTTAAGAGATACCGTCGCGACATAGCTCCATGAATCGCGCGATGCTCCGGATGAGTCACACAATTTAATTAACTATTAACAATAGAATTCTAAAGATGTTGAATCTATTTTTAAACGTGGATGCATGAGAGAAGAAAGAAGAAATAAAAATCCATATTTTGCTATTGATTGGGAATCAATAAGATTCTGTATCTACAATAACGACAATGATCGATAATACGTACCTCAGATCGATCGTGATATCGATACGACTTCTAGCTATACGACATTTGTTTTAGAAGAAGTTCGACGTTTATTTTGGTTATTGGCGTATTGCTACGTATAGTTGATAGAGGGTATCGCACGGGATTTAAAAAGTGCCGTGTGAACGGCGTCGCCCTGCGGGCGTTGCTAATGTTTTAGATCATAGGTAGTAAAAGAAACAAAAAAAGAAAACGTGTAGATGAGAAATAAGTACGGAAAATGGGGCAAACTTGTATGTGTATACACATACATCCATATATTTGTAAAAACACGTACAGGCGGGAACTTTTTCGTTTTATAATCGAAAAACGCGACTTCTTAAAGTCAAAAATCGTGATTCCATATACGCAGGTCGTTTAGAACTTTGACTGAACGATACGTAGGTACGTAAGGATCAATTCCGTTTCGTCCGATCAACGATCACGTATCGTTCCGTTCCAGAGGAAAGAAAAGGAGCTAAAAGGGAACAAGTGACAATTGTACGACGCATCGAGTCGGGGAAATAGCGGTTCCTGTCGAACGACTCAACAATGCTTCTCCCTTTTTGCTCTTTGTGGTCTAGTAGGCCGTCGTGAATTAACTGTATTTAAGATTAGATCTCAACATGAAAATATATGCAAGGCCTAACTACTACTATGTAGATTGTAAGCCTCGTCGTCTGATCAGAAAACGAACGAAATGAGCGAATATATATTAATCGAATCATTCCTCGATGCTGTATATCGAAGTACTACGATAATGTAATGCGTTATACTACTTGTCTGAATCCTCGTAAAATCCCATCGTTGTGTATCATATTGTCATGTACTCGTGTGCGTGTGCGACAGAGACGCGTCGGGAAGTGTTCTGTAAATCGACGCGTATAAACAAAGCACACTCACGTATTGTAGGAAAAATTGCACGCCCTCGACGTCGCGGATGCCTTTTTCGAAGAAAGCCTCATTCGATGTTGAACTTGAAAGTTTTAACACTTGTTAATTATCTAATAACGCGTCGATGCAATGAAAATTCATTGCGTTACAATGAACGTAAGAATCGCCGTTAGAATATAACATTACGTAATACATACGACGATCGGAGGGTGGTCGAGCTCGAACGAATTTCTCTCGTTTCGGTCGTATGGAAACAAACCGAAAACCATTAGTCGAAACTTTCGAATATAGAGAATATGTATGTTTACCGAAGCGAGCGAAGCTAGAAGCCCACCTGTATACACAAAATACCCACGCGCGCGCGTATATACTATCTATATTTTTATGAACGTGATGAAGTAATACAACGCATAGCTTGTAATATCGATTCAAACAACCGACGGTTTAACTTGCCCCTCGCGTTCGAATTAAACGGTTGAGCGGCTGTCTCTTTCGATAAGTTCTATCTCGTTTTTCTTTTTCCATCTTTGATTATTTTTTTCTCTCCCGTCTCCTTTTCATTTTCTTTTCCTCATTCACCTTTTCCTTGTAAGTTAAGACGTAATCATCGTTACATACGAAAATGAAATCATTTTGTTTGCAATCTACGGAAGCGTAATCCGTAACGCACTCACTTAAACAGGTTTATTATTTCATTATACATGTACGAAATGAAGTTCGTTGCCCAATTTAAATGTACTTGTAATCAATCGATTTTGAGTTATAAATTGTTTCTCTTTCACCCGTGTACACTTTATACATACCTTTACCTTCTTTTACGCTACTGGCGTAACATATGGTTTATAGAATCATATATACTTTAACATAGTATATACTTACAGTGAATTTCAATATTCAATTATCATTCTAATTTGAAGCAAGAAAATAATTAGATTAGAATAAAACGTACTTACCTTATAGAAGACGTCTGGAACATACTGTTTATCAGATGATTCAATTACATAGCCCAATTCTGGAGCATCTTTTGTAGGAACCAAGCAGCCATCTCGTACCAATGCCATGCATTGATTAGATACTTGATATCCTTCCATATGAACTTGATTCTTATTGTCGCCTGTAGTCATTGACATTTTTGTTTTTAATAAGTTGAAATTTTTCCATTATAGACTATACTAAAATAGTTATGGTATGATATGCTCCAAGTAACTCACCAGTAACACAAACAGTAACAAACTTTGAGCCAAAATAATTACTAGGAGAAAAACGACAGGGATTTGGACACTGATTTTGAAAATACCCCGCCATAATGCACTCTTGAGCAGACAAAAAGTGACTTTCTACGTTTCGAACGTGTTTTACCTGAATAAATAAAACTAATGCTATTAATTAAGGAAACCAATTTAATTTTCAGGAAAGAAAAATATAAATTAGCCGTAGAAAAATTTACCGTTCCTTTCTTGACATCATCAGCTATAAGGTCAGTAAAAATCCATCCAACTTTTTTTAAATTAAGTAAATGAGCCAACTCATCCACTAGATTTTGTCTTTCATCTGGTAAAAGTCGTATATTATCTTTTGCACTTTCCTAAACAGTTATAAATGACACTGTAGATTATATGTACATACAATTTTATCATCTATCTGTAACATTATGAACTTACTTGTGGCGGTTCGTAAATGGCCGCGACAACAGCTCTTATTCCTAATGGTACATCCGTGTGAATTTCATATCTTCCATACAAATATCCAACACGTTGATGACCAGTGCTACGCCAATAATTAAGAAAGCGTTCAACTAAACTTGGATTTTCAAACATTACATTGTCCACGTGTCGATAAGTTTGGCGATTTAGAGTAATAGAATTCGGTTGGCATTTGCTACAGATACCTCGTGGCCAAGGTGGATGATCTTTGCAACCAGTCTTTATACGACAACTTATGTCATCTAACTGTATAAACTTCCCTCTATAAAAGAATGTATACATTTTATTTTAAGAATTTAACAGATCGCACAATGTTAACATACCTATCTACACCAGCAGTAAGTTTCCTAAGATACGAATGGAAAGACAGGTGCTTTATATTTTGTTCTTTAAGGTAAGCTTCGTCAAAAGGTTCTAGAGGAGAGCAATGAACACAACATCCATTAGCACCATGCCTACATCTGTTAAGAAAGGTTACCATTTATAATTCAGTTATGCATAAAGCATTTGTCTATGGTTATGTATACTTACAGTTTTTCATCACGTTTTCTTTGAATTTTGCCATCAAGTTTCCATAATTGTTCATCAACTTCATCTTCAACTACATATGGTAAGGATCGAGAAGCATTGGTGTCACGATTTATAGTTCCGGTTACATGTGATGGACCTGGTTCTAATATTAAAGAGGGGTAAAATATATTCATACAATAAAAAAGCAGAAAAGAAATATACAAAAAATTATTAAAACCTGGAGGAGCATTGTCACTGGTATTACTTGTTGATGGAGTATTCCACAATTGTGTACCATCAACAGGAGCCAAATATAGCATGTCACCATGCGAAAGACCTACTCCAGAAATTGTTCTACTTCGGCTAGATATAAGTGCATTTTTATGATTTCGTTCCCTGTAGAGCTCAAATCCAAAACTGTTTAATTCAAAGGCATCAAAAACCTAAATGCACAGGAAATTAATAGATACATCTCATGTTTATCATAAATCAATGTTTATTATAATCAAAATACAAACCTTTTCGAATAACTGAGAAGTTGTATCAGATGGATCTACGTCTATGCGTTTTGTTCCCTCTGAAGACTGCACACGCAGAGTCTACAAAAATAGATACAATGAGCAATTAAAAATATTCAAAACTAACTATATCTAAATGATGCTATAAAAATATAAATGTTTTTTATATTAATGATTTGTAGTCATTAAATGTATATTATTATAAATTTTAATACAATAATAGTTTTTATCTTTATGAGACCTTTATATCTTAACTTATATAAACATAATGAATACATGCAAAAGAATATTCTTCAAATAATTCCATGAACATAATATTCTAATACATAAATATATATTACGTGTATATATATATTTTTGTGATTTATTTGTAAATATAAAAAAATCATACAAGGAAATAAACAATGAATAAATTAGTCTTTTATAGGAGTATAAATTATTTCATGTAAGCAAACTGATTTTTTAAATGTAATGTTTCTATTTTTACATTGTTTAAAGCATTATTATGTTAGGTTTTAAAAAATCTTAAAAGAAAAACAAAGGAACAAAACCCAATTGAACTTATATCTGGGAACTTTTAGTAAGCTACAACAATGTCACTGAGTGAAATACAAAACTTTTGCTAATTTATAAAGAGAATTAATTGTATTCTAAATAAAATATGGTTTATCTATTATCAAATAGAACATATTAAACAATCAAAGACTACAGCTCATTTAACAATAGGTAACTTACAATTTGCTTGGACTTTGACATTTCGCCGGTGTCGACGAAGCATCAGCTGTTCAACCCGCTATTCTATTTGCTTGCTCTTAACACAATATTATGAAAATCCCTAGTAAGTGCAAGAAAATTGTTGAGTCAACGTCTAGTATCCTAACCTCTTCACGTTCGTTTAATGAATATTAGAAACTATCGTTGAGTATAATGTCGTTTTTACTCTCGTTACCGAATTAACAGAGTTTTTCTTCAAGATTTTCCAACATCGAATTGAAGACGAAACACAAAATTCTTTCTCGAATAAGAAAACTTTGCACTTTCTCGTCGCTCACCAATGAAGTTCAACAGAATTTGCCCAACTGCACACCATTCTTTTACCACGAGGAAACAACAGATTCGTAAATAGTTGTACGATTGCAAATATAAATCGAGTAAGTACGTGTTTATAAAAAGGAAGCTATTACTCGTTTTTTCGATGTGTACGTATGCACCCTTTTTCCCCTACACGATGAACGCGAGCAGTGCGATCGCCAGTTACTAATTTTTAATCCATGTAAAGATGAATTCGGCAGCCTGCCATGATGATTCTATTTTATTTTCTTGGTTTAGCTTTGCCTCGCCTTCAGCTTTGCGATATCTTACAAGCAAGCGGACTCTTCAATCTTTCAAGTCACCCCGTATTTGTTGAGTAATCTCGCTCTGGTACTTGAACTGTTTTGTAGTTTTATGCCACACTATTGGCTCTCTTGCGTTTATCTTTCAACACTTTCACTCACGCGGATTTGTTTCGAATGTCAAAGAACGACGCACAATACGTTAAGTAATGCATAATCTTCGCTCGCATTACGATTTTAAATGGCTGAACTATGAAACGGAAATCGTTGAACAGAGTCGCGGGTTGTTGAACTGATAATAAATTAGTATCCGGTCATGGCCACGGTAGCGGTGCTTGCCAATTACCAGGTGATCGTCTTCAGTTATAAATAAAATGAATACTATCGTTTCATCTTCGATAATAATTTCTGAGCAATTGTGAACATCTCAATAGATAACTGGCCGACTATTCATTGACTCGAAAGCAAATTGTACAATTTTAGCGATCGAGTTAAATTCATATTTTCATCTATACTATATTAACAGGACGCGATTTTGGTATGTTTGTACAAATGAAATTGAATCAGTCCGCAACGGATAATACTTTTATGTTTTTTTGTTTAATAATTTTGCTTTTAATGTGATGCTATCGCTGATATGAAATATTAAGAAATCAACCATTATTTATGTTCTGTTTTCAGTGCAATAAAATAGTGCATATGGATATAGACAGTTTAAACATACATACAAAACAAAAGTTATCTAGTATTAATGAGATATCTCTCTATCTATAAACTATTATTTGCCGAAGACGTTCTTTTTTATTAAGCGCCATTTTCAGGTTGTGTGTCAAAAACGGTTGTAACA
Organism: Calliopsis andreniformis; assembly: GCF_051401765.1. Lineage (NCBI taxonomy): Eukaryota > Metazoa > Arthropoda > Insecta > Hymenoptera > Andrenidae > Calliopsis > Calliopsis andreniformis. Next base: position 8,945,137 of record NC_135071.1, read on the forward strand.
TGCGCGTGGTAGGGAACGTGTTAAGGAAAACAATCTGAGAAACAAAATAAAAAGATAAAACTTTATATTTTATCATATGAATAAACATTTTATTTCTGTCCATTACAGTAAAACTCCGTTTATATGATATAATTGAGGGGCAAGCCTGTTCAGATAACTGGATCTGTCGAATAACAAGAGTCCACGGATTATCCCCTACCTTGTTATTTATTCGTTCATGTAATTAGAGCTAAGTTTCATTTAACTGGATTTTGCCGAATAACATATTCGGTAAAGTGAGTACTGATAAATGGAGTTCTTCCTGTATAAGCAAAACACGTAAAGGATCACTTAAAAATGATTTTCAAATTTTTGAAAATTGCATTACAAGAATAAAAGTAGTTCGAAAATACTTTAAGTGATATTACTATCCAAAATCGTGCACGAATAAACTTTTCAACACGTATTTCCTGCGTCACTGAAACAAAAGAGACGTGGCAAACGCTTGTAACAAAAATTTAGTAGACGTAACAGTTTTTCGAAATGAAAATGTAACATTTGCTGATAAACGTGTTGCCAATTTTATTGAGTAGCGTTGTTTGACCGAGGTGACAGGGAGCGTTGTGCGGAGCGAAAATAGCGCCCTAAAAAAAGTCTGAATTATGGTGAGCCGTTCAAAATACGATTTTCCCGCATAAATGTATTGTGTTATTGGCCGTGATGCCGGCAAGCATGCGCTGCTTGTGCGCGATGACCCTCTTACCTCTTTACCGTTTCTTCCTGGCAAGAACGACTACCGCGCCGTGTCTCCACACTGGTCGCCGACTTCGCAAGATTTCAGCGCGATCAGTTGCATTTGCTAACCAGTAGTCACCAAGCGAGAGGTGTACATCTCATATTCGCGGTATCCTTGGCCAGCAACGGTTAACAAATTCCTTTGACGCAGTCACGTCAAATTAACTCCTATAACGGCTGTCTCGTTTCTTCATTTGTTTTTCCACCATTCCCGTCTTCGTATCCTAACAATTGATATCCACCTGTTAGCGGATCAACGTCAATGATAACGAAAAGGTAGGTGTTGAAATTTTCTTCTCATTTCCTGTCCTTCATCTGTTGCTCCTCGACTTCCGCTGTATTTATCATATTACTCTAATTCTTAATGCGTTTGTTTATTTATTTAGAAATAGTTATAGCATTATTTCTCTTTTCTCGATAAGTATTATGATCGCATTGAATTCGAAAAATTAATGTAATAAATATTCAAGGAAAAGAGAAACTTGTAAAGAGATTGGAATAAATTCCTTTCGTTCGATGTAAAGTTTCTTTGATTTGGCTTTGTTTTTACTGTTTCACGTTTTGCGTTTATACTTGCGTATAGACTTCGTGTATACGAAGAGTGAAACGAGACGCTGCGTTTGAAAAGTACCGCGAAACGGGGCTTCACCGTTTACGTGGACATTCGTTCTGCGCGTAGTGCTGATTCATTTTTCTCAATCACTCTATGCATCGGAGTTATCGCGCGAAAGCATCGAACGCGACAGTTGTACGAGAATCGATTTCGCGAGCACAGTGGGCTCCATCTGATGCACGCCGAGAAAAGCGTCAGACACAACAGAAGTTTTAACGTCCGCGAGACAGGACAGTCGAATTTGGATCTATGGGTGGCGCGTTGCAATATTGATCAGCTGTGACATTCAATAAGCGCATTGCGCGATCGACTAGTCGAGCGGGCTCGTGGCACTCTTTTTTTTACGTTTTCGTCCAAAGTCCACCGTGTCGCAACTTCTCATCACATTTGTGCGAGATTTTAGGTGAGTTGAGTTATAACCGAACGAGCATAGTTGTGCAGGGCAGCCGGTGTATTTACGTCCTCTGCTCGTTACATCCATCAGAGCTGATATAAAGAGGCGCGTTAGGAGATTTTGCACTGCGGGCGAATAAGATTCGCAGGAATTCCAGGAGTTGCACGTTCTGCGCTCTCACTGTTTTGTTCCGGCTAAGTGGAAAACGGTAGATTGATTCTAGATTGTTCGTTGATTGGTTAATGGTTTTAGATCAGCCAATCAGCACCATACGTTCGACTTTCACTTGTTTCACGCAATATAAAACTTTGGGCGGGAAATATCCACCGATTGTTAGTTCTGCGATTTGTTACATTTATTCTCTCAATGTTCACTCGAAATTAGAATTATTTTATATTTTCGCGTATGAGAGGTGCCTTACTTCTAATGTGGTTACGTTTTTATTTGTTACAGTTAGACAAGATGGAAAACGCGGAAGATGTGAGTGGTACCGTGGAGTTATATATTTATGACCTTACAAAGGGCATGGCTTCCATGATGTCTAGTATTGTTATAGGTAAGTAGAAGTATATTTGGATTGAAATGTATTATAAGTTATTTAAAGATGCGTTGCTAGATATTCCTTGGCTACATATGTTCAAAGTAAACAGCAACAATTAGATATTTTTAAATCGTGAATAATGGAGTCGTGATACAGGTCTTTTAAGTAGATGTTTTTTTAACAAGGTATCAGTACCTGTTCGGCAACATATTTAATAAGTGAACGTGTAACTTTGACGAGGTTTCAAATTATCAGTTATTAATAAAAAATAATTAATATTAACTAAGACAATATAGCGCTCATGTATAGATATTTATTGGAATAATGAATAATTAAAAAATTATGAGAATAATTATAAAACTATTTTTTATATACATTGGTTGATGTAGTCTAATGTTCTTATCTTTGGAACGTACAATGTACTGTAATCTACACATACATATTTTCATGTTCTTCATGATTATACGAATAATAAATGTCAACTCCAACATATATACACTTTAATAGAATAAAAATATTATTATTCTAATGAATATGGTAAATAATTGTAGTACTTCTTTTTAATATTAATATCTTTAAAAATATATTATTCCTGTGAAAATAAATACTTTTTAAGATATAAGTAAAATTTACAATGCTTAAATTTGTTTATTTTGATAAATTGAAAATTTCCTCTATAGGATATTTAATCAATTTTACTAAATTGTATAATGACATTGAATTGAAACAATTTTTATAAGTATGAGGCCAGAATGAGTTTTAAAACAAAAATAGGTGTTGCAGAATTATTTTGGTTGTTCGAACTAGTAAATTTGCTATTTTTGGGATTCTAATTTGCTCCGAACGTTGAACGAAACTTCTGAATCCACAATATCCTAAATCGGAATTTATTTCTTGTATTTGCGCGTATAGTATTTTTAAGAACAGAAAGGCTGTAACTCGTAGTATTCTATTTCTGTGCAATGCAGTTGCCATTGTAAACAGTATGAGTACCATTTCACAATTGTTGTCAGTTTTCGAAATTTGTTCCTATTATCTATTTTCTAATTTTTATTTATCATTAAGGAATCTGAAAATTCAAATTATGCGTGAACCAATGATATTTTTTCTGAAAAAAAACTGAAACATACAGGGTGCCCTTAAAATCTTTAAACAAACTGTATTGAAATTATTCTGTTTTTACGTAAAAACGATTTGTATAAATACAATAACCGTAGTCCTTTAAATGTAACTTTTTAGATTATCCTTGTTGAACTTGTCCATAAGGAGAAGTTCAAATATGTATCTTGAATAATATTAGTGTGTAGGGCAATCATCTTCAGGTAAAATAAAATTAAGGAATGATTTCATACACAAAAATAAAACGGAAATCAATAATTCTGCACCTGAGAACCAATATGACCCAAGTCCTTTTTTATTATTTTTCAAGAGAGCACAAAAACAAATATGATTGCTCATTTCTTAATATTGTATTCGAAGTAATTTATACTTCGATTATTATTTAAAATTTTAAATTTAAATTAAATTTAAAAATAAAAGCAGTAAGATCCTGTAAAAGACTCAAGTTTGAACAAAATGGATTTACGTTAGAAAGACTCTCAGGTACAGAATTATAAGCGTTTAAAAATTGATCAAATCCACCTAAAACTAGGCAAATCAAATAGCATCATTGTTAGCGCGAAACTCGTGGGTACTAGATGAGGTTATGAAGGAGCAATGACTATCATCAACAGTGTTCGAGTTGAGAATCAAAATCCCATCGTGACTGTATGAGGCACCTGTCCCTTTACAATTGTAGCTATGATAGTCACTGCTTTCTTTAAACGCTTATAGTTAGTAACCATTCAAAGACAATTTTGTTGTTCTTTATTTTTATCTTATTTTATGTTCAAAATCATCCATTAAACTTTTCCCCTTTCTGTAGCCAAACATCTTGTATAAGTTTCACAAATTTCGAGTTTAAGTCATATGACACTATATTTAGCAACTATTATTAATAATAATTATACCGTGATTTATGTTCAATAAATTATACATCGAAAAGAAAATTTAATATTTAAGTTTGAAGGTTTATCTGCCATTCTTAGATACTCTAGAGCAACAAAGCATTTGCTTTATGAATGAAAATTCATACTTTTTTCTATTTTTTTCTTTTTTCTATCTTGGGCCAAAGATTTTCGGAATACCTTGTAAAATATCCTCGAAAGTGGAAGATGGATTTGGTGAAATCGTACGTCGCAAAATATGGACGTGATCGGGGAAGAAAAAATTCCATTCGAACAAAATTCTACAGAAAGGATAAAAAATACAATGCACACACACATACTTTGAAGCATTTACGTCATGTAGCCAAGGTTCGTTCGCCACTCAGTCGTCGAGCTTGCAGGTTTATTTTCGAAAGCGCTACTCGTGATTGTTCGCGCGCTTGGTATTTCACACTGCACGCAGTTCTCTTCGCAAACACATAAATATGTACGTTGTCATGCTCATGTAAAATGCGCGGCAGGAGAACTAATAAAGCAATGAAAAATTAAGAGATACTTATAACTTCCATCATCACCAAAGTGTGAGAAATGGAGAGAACACTGAATAAGTTCATGTATTAAATCAACATAGATGTTGGATTAAAAGCTTATTTTTTTCGCTTGTGTTGCTGGAGCACTATCGTTTTATTGAAGTGACAAGTAATAAATGAAAGAAACTGAGTGAAACATCTTCAATCACAAGTGAATAAGAATTAATTTCAACAATTCTTGTTTGGGTGAAATATTCTTCTAAGAAGAATTTGGTCGTGTAATTATTTGAAATGAATATTTATTCAAAACAAAACAACGCTAAACTTTATATATCGTATATTCGCTATAGTCTCGCAGCTAATGCAACTAGCAACTCAGCGAGCTTATAAAAGGTAATAAATATGTTTCTGACGATGAAACAAGTTGATGCATTTGACAAAAATTTCATAATATCAATATTACCTAATACAATCTTAATATAATCTAAAGAAAGATAGGTTGAAACAAAGAAATGTTCCTTTCATAGTTTTCTTTTCTCTAAGAATATAATACAATGCAAATCTTAAATATCTTTGTTACATTTGTTTTTTTTATTCGTTTCACTCAAATGCCTTAACATTGATGAATAATTAAGTTCTAAAATGTTGTTTTCTGTCAGCACATAGTGGTAAGCTTATGTGACGTGTTGCGCAAGCTCTGAAAGTGGTGAATTGTCGAGTTGGATGGCCGTAGTAGCTATTTCTCGCGGTTATTTCACCACGGCGACCCTCCCAAAAGCGCGTTGCAATAAGAAAACCGCGGATATGCTTAGCTATTCCCCCGTTCAGAAACTAGGTCGAAGGAGACTCGAGCGGACGATTACGAACTCGCGACTCGTCCGGGCAAAAGCTCGAATTGTACTTTAGCGGTTAAAGAGCGAACGAATTTACATAACAAGGACGTACAGACGATATTATAGTCTCACTTGAGGAAATCTTTGGTCCTTGGACGAGAGCGTCTATCAACTGATCTTCGAATTCTCTTGATTGTATCATCGGCGAGGTTCGTGTACCTTTCAATGCTAAACACGCCTGCGATGCGTAGCTACAGTACTTATATAAGGCAATCTTTCTTTTAGTTTTTTTTCAACGCCATAGTGTTTTATGTGTTGCATTGAAATGTAGCAACATGGAGTATTTGTAAATGAAAAATGTTTTTAATGGGTTCCAGTGTTATGTAATTATAGCACTTGCTGTGAGCTCGCGACTGGGTACAAACAGCGAACATATATGTGTAAAATAAGAGTCCTTAAAATGGGCATCGTTTTGAAGCCCATTTAAGGTTTCTAACTTGTTCTGTTAATCAAAAGGGAAAATACAAGAAAGTAGGAAAATCATTTTGAGGGATGAAGAAAATAGTTGATAATAATACTACAAGTATTACTAGCTTCAAATTGCTCACAAATAGGTTTCTTGAACTATTTTTTACAAATCTTTGATGATAAATTCTCTCTGTATGTGTAGGTCGACAGGTACAGGGGATATGGCATACTGCAATTGTGGCGTATGGAAGGGAATTCTATTTTGGTCCAGTTGGAATTCAAAGCTCTAGGCCTGTAAGTATACTTTTCTTTTGGTTCACCAGAAAACACCCATATTAAATGTCCCCAGAATCTGTTGCTTCTGGAGATTTTGCCGAATCCGATGATCAGATATACCGATATTGATTTAGATAGAATTGAATCTATTGTAGTAGACTAGAGAGTTGCTCTCGGTGAAATGCTTAGTTGCTCAAGCTGCATTTCTGTTCTCCAAATCGTGACCGATTGGACGCACTAGTCGTAGTGGCGAGTCATTCTGGCCATACGATACGCTAGACACGAGTGGGTACTAAATTTGGTCTGGTTGAAGCTAAAAATATAATCCCTGCTTTACTTCATTCTCTTTCTCTCCTCTCGCTTTCTCATGGCTCTTTCCATCCTATGGTCCATCGTTTAGATTCTACGAAGGCGAAAGCTGCCGGTAGGTAAGTCTCTGACCGCTTCAACTTCGATTTGTCAAGTTCGTTTAGAGATCATTTTATTTCAAGCTATGTACTGATTAAGTTACTGACTCACCGCTGATTAGCAATCGAAATTAGAAAAAGATTTAAAAATTAGTCACTGTACATTCTGTTCAAAATGTACTCTGTATTTAAAAATTTACATATAAATAATAGTCTTTTTATGGGCTCTTGTTCGATTTTTGAATAGTGTTAAACGAGTGTCTTTTGCGATATCACTTACCTATATCCACATTTTGCAATACTGAACTTGTAAAAAATTTGCAATTATGAAATTATAAAATATTTATTTCAATTATGAAAGTGGTTTGAATAACAAATTTAAAAGAGCTGAATTCATCATTTATTTGGCTTATTTATGCAAAATAAAAGATGATCTCAATTTTCCTAAATTTTTTACTTGATGCATTTTCAGAATTACTGACACTATTCAAATGTCTATTTATACGTTGACAACTCATTTTTCCTTATAACTTATAAGGGAAATTACTGTACTTCCCTTGCCTAATATAATTATTTTCATCATTTCAAAAAAAGGTCTCACCTTTAGCAAAAAAACATAAATCAACTAATCAGTCAACCTCTGGAACCTAAAAACTCCTTAGAAGCTCACAGCGAGCAAAGACTATAACTTAACATTTTAATGCAATTTTTACCAAAACTCGTCTGTCCATGACGCAGTCTACTCTACTTAAACTGATGAAAGACTCAAAGGTTCGATACAAAATGTAAAAGCTGGCTTATGTTCAAAATACGTTAATTTCGAAAATTTCCTCGTTGAAAGCGCATTAATGGATCGTCATGGAAGAGTGTCTTTCTTGGCCATTGTTCATGTCTTCCGGCATCGCGGTGCTTCCCTGACCGTCGTTAATATCGACGCGACTGATACTGTGGCTGAACGATCAGCTGGCAGCCGATGTTTGATCAGCATAAACGCGATGTCACCGAAAAAGCAAACCGAAACCGGCGTCGATGAAGAGCGTGCGCGAGCGCTACCAAGCGAACTCGGATATCGTTTATCTTGAGTTACGCTTGTCGGCTGCGTGGCGTCGAATCTCGAAGCGCCGCGACGCCAGTTCGTATGCGAGTGGTTTCTTGACGAAACGCCGAACCGAGAGAAACGAGTCGTCGCAGTGACCAAGCTTCTCTATTTTCCGTTTGCGTACCTTTTCCGCGGTGCCGACTTTGTTGCGCAGAACGTAGGTGCAAATACTTGTTACGTGCCTTCGAGGAAAAGAAGAGTCAAGTGCTGTTCGCCTGCTGTGAGAGAAATTCGACTCCTATCGCCCCATACAATTTCTCGGAACTTGCCGCTGTTTATTTCTTAAGAAATCTTTGCGATCTGTTCATGCTCGCTTCCCTGCTTTATGTTCACGAACTTGCTCGGTTTGCTCTAATTAATCGTTGCTCGAAGGAAAATTTAGTTCATTTAAAACACGCACTGCGCTTGTTATTCTTTTTTTATCATTTTCATTTCTTCCTGTTTAGCTCGTGCCCTTTTTTTCATTGCGAGAGAAAGCGCAACACTGATACTCGGTATAGGCAGTTATTTTAAGCGTTTCTTATAGGGAAGCAGAAGTTTGTCGTGGATCTAAAATTACGTCCGCCTTAGTGTTAGAGGGGGTGGGAACACTTGCAGCATCTGAGCAGCTGTCGCTAAATTGACATTGGCGCGCTTCTATTCGTTAAATTTCTTCCTAAAACATGAGCCGAGGACGTTTGTTTCCTATTTCAGGGTGGCACGGTGTTAGGACAGCCAGATAAAGTAGAAAGGATCGGTGAAACGTATCTGCCATATTCTATCTTCCTTGAGTATATAAACGGCTTGGGGACATCGAAGTTTGCGTAAGTTGTCAGCAGATTATCGAATTATTCATTCATGGATTTCAATAAAATTCAATTTCCATTGCAGCCCAGGAACGTACAATCTTTTCAAGCACAACTGCAACTGCTTCACGGAGGAAGTCAGCAATTTCTTAGCAGGCAAGAGTATTCCGAAATATATTCTTGATTTACCTGAAGAGATACTTCAAACGTAAGATCCCACGTTATACTTTGTGTATGAAAATTTGTTAATATTCTCAAGTTTCATTGTTTGTGTACAGACCAATTGGACAGAATCTTCGAGGCCTCATAGAAACTTTGAGCAACAGCGGGAGTGGGTCAGCACGCTATACAGTTGCTCCAACATTCCTTGAAACCAGAAGTCGGAGGGAAGTCTCGCCGGAATTTCAGCTTTTAAATGAAGCTATTGAAGAAGCAAGGTAGTGAACACTTTCTTCTGGAAATAACTGTTTTATAAATTCGTTTATTATTGTCAAAATGCATTTGATGCTAGATTAAACGCAATCGCGCTAGAGGAAAGGCGAAACGAAATCAACGAGAAACTTGCGAAGAAAGATAGGAAGAAAAAGAAGAAGAAAAAGGAGAAGAAACAGAAAGGAAGTAGAGATAGCACTGCAAGTGATAGTAACAGTACCGGAACTAGCAATTGCACAGAAATGGCAGAAAGCGAAGGTATAGTTAATTTATTAACTAAACGTGTCAGTGTTATCGAGCAAAAGATTATGTATTTGATATTAATTGTTTATTTTTTTATATACTTAGCTGCAGTAAGCGAAGTGCAAGCAAGTAATGGAGAAACTACAGAAATGTTACCATCGGAAAGAGTTATGCAAATGGAAGAAGAAGAAAAGCAAGAACTAGAAGAGAAGAAACGTCGTCGAGATCCTCCGATAGTGTTTAAAGATTCAATTGATGTTAAATTGGAGTATGAAGCATTGACTAATTTATTGGAAGGAAAATTGAACGAAGAAGAACAAGTATGCATGCAGGAACTTCGACAATATGTTTTAGAAAACGAAGGCTCTTGGGCACTTGGAGACAATTTCTTAAATTTCGTAGGTGAGTTAATCTATACTTATATTTCTTCTTTAAAGTTATATTTATTAAGGGTATTCTTGGATTTAGGACGAATTCTATATGATAAATCTTTGGCAAGCGATGCAAGAGTGAGATTATTGAACATACTTTCCGTTGCTGCGTTAAAAGATGACGTGATTCTTTTATTGCACCAAGACAGGAGAGAGCACATTGTTATGAATTATGCTTTTGACATCGATCGTCATCCCCCAGAAGAACAACTTCCTCTCACAGAATTTGTAAGTGAAGTAAAGCTCAGTGTTCCATCGTTTGTAACGTTTGTTTAATTATTTCATTTTAATTGCATATTACAGTTGGCAAATATGTTTGAAAACCTTAGCAGCTCGGAATGGTTGTTGTATATTTCTGAATGGCAACATCAGAATCAAAGTATCAGTAATATAAGGGTGACAACGAAGGTTGCAGTACACGCGTTACTTTCGAATTCAATAGACTTGCAAACTCGTGGAGCCGCTATTATACACAATCTTGCCTGCAAGGAGGTAAAAACTGTGGTCTGTATCCTTCCTATCCGATTAACAATCACCCTATTTCTTTCTATTTTACTTACACTCACACCTGCAGCTGAATTGCATATTTGAACGCGTAGGACATACTTCATGATAAGTAGTGCTATACGAAACATGTCTCATACGCGTTGTCGCTTAACAAATGCTTGTTGGCCTCATTTAAATTTGATTCATTAAGCAGTACAACAACAAAAATGACGCTTTCATTTTTCTCGCGGATAGAAGTGCTGCCTTTATTAATTTAGCTGTACTTGTAAAGTCTAAACGAGGCTCTTAACCTCGTATTTAGTAACTGATTCACGAATGAGCAACGAAATCTTCTCGAACGCGATTTATTTTATATTAATAGCAGTGATTCAAGAAATACGTAAATAGCCTCGTTGCTCATTTGTATTCATATATTATATGTGTACGTGTATACGGCGCTACGTTGCGTTTCAAGTAATGGATATCTTTCGAGAGATCGGATGCTGTTTTTTCAGAAAATGAACAAAAGCAAAAATCTGCGGCGACTTTTACCAAAAGGCAGCATTTCTAAGGTACTTGTCTGAATACATAGAATTTAACCGCGTATAATGGTAAGTCGTCCATGATAACGCAAGACTATACGCGTCGCGAAAGTGCGCACTCTAAAAATGTAAAAACAACCTTATTTATTCGATTTTACTTCACATTATGCGTCATGTAATTAAGAGGAAGACGATTTAACGGGTATTTGTTTTATTTCTGATTTTTTAAGGAGCGAATATAAAGGAGCTTTAGTGTTGATTACTTTGTCAGACATTGCGCAGGTGTGCGGTGAAGTCAGTGTGATTTTATTTTGATTATTTTGTATTGTTGAAATGTATAGGTGTTCGATGATGTCGCCGTGGAGTTGACAATGGCATTGTTACAATATTTCAATGGCAGCCCTGCCGAAGAACAACTGTACGCTTGCATGAAGTCATTGGCACGTTTTACACAGATCAGTGGCCAAGACGTGCCACAACTTATACAAATGATTGGGCCAGAACCAAACAAGTTCCGTGGGACGTCTGAGAGGATCGACGAGCAAATTGATCAGGTCAATAGGAAGCTGCATTAAACTACGCAATATAGTGTAACCGCATTAAAAAATGTTCTATTCCAAGCGCGATACGATCGGGAGCGCTATTGTTGCGTTATAACACAATTTTTACTTAGAGATTTTATTGAAACCAACTGCATATAATGTATTATTATTATTATTAATTATTGTTGTCACTTCTTCTACTTATTATTATTATTATTACAATTATATTACCTATAAAACTGTAGCTTTTGTTTCAGCAACCCATTTTCTTCAACAAGGCTTTCATTTCATTCTTTCGTTCATTTTGTAAAAGATACGTATCAAATAGTTCAGTTGATTCAGTTAACAAGTGCATTTGAGTGATCTGTATATGACAGCGTCCAAGAATATCTAACAAACAACTAGAACACAATTTTCTTGAACATTCGTGTGACGTTAATAGTATTCGAAACTTTGACGCACGATTTAAAAGAATGTCGACTAAAACTTATTTTTACATTTAATGAAACCTTTCGATATATCATTGAGCAATAAAACTATAAATTTTAATACAATTATAGGGTCATACGAAATTGTAATATTTGTATTTTTCAAATAGACTGTTAATAATAATTTCCTAATTTACACCAGAAAATTGTTGGGCAGCAACGCAATAAAATGTTGGCACCGAATCTGTGTTCCTCGATTCTTGGGATTTCTGTCGTGTTAATCTCCAGCAAATTTACGTAGACAAACTGAAATTACACGGCATACATGATGTGTGTCGACCTAGTAATGTCTAAAGTTAAAGATAGCGTAGCGTTATATGTGATTTCACTACGTAGGTTTGGTCATGACCCAAAGGTTCCGTTTGCTTTCCGTATGATCTTTTATCACATTATCAATAACTATTGCACGTGGAACGAGCGTAGCTTAATAGTTATGACGGTAAGTGATTCAGCCTTCTCTTGTCGGCGCCAAGCATTTGCTCTAAGCTTTGAAGAGCGACACGTTGAGCGATAACAATTTGGAAGCCGTGAAAATATGCTGATAGGAAGCTAAAACAGCATTCATGTTTGCTACTGTGTATGGATACAGTGCGGCAACGTGTAGTACCAGTGTCTAATGCAACATCTAGTTGATGACTGCTTATTTAGTTCAAAATTGATCGTTAGTGTCGGTATTATTTTATTAGACAATTTGATATATAATTAATTTAAAAGTAATGTCAGCATCCACTTCGACAAAAAAACATCCACCATCGAATAAGGACAATACATCAAATTGTTCGATAATTAAATATGTAACAATATTAAATTGGTTGCCAAAATATTCTCAGTTGGATGCTGTGTCTGATCTAGTAGCTGGAATATCATTAGGATTAACTTTAATACCACAAAGTATCGCGTATGCAGCATTAGCAGGTTTAACAGCACAGGTATTTTGTCAATGAACTTTTTTTGACATATTAGTTATATGCCAGTATCGAATTGTTTATAATTTAGTAATTGAAATTGTATTTTTCAATCTAGAATTTTGATTTGTCTGTTTAAGTAGATATTTTAAAGAATTATGTAGGATAATAAGCAATCTTAATTTTTTCCTGCATGATATAAAAAATTGCACTTTTGAATGTCTTAAATTTATGTCCGCAGTGTTTTTTGGGTTTTATTTCCATCATAATTTTTAATTTCTTCAAAACAGAAATGTAGGATTACAACAATTAAATGAACATAAGTATTCTATATAAAATACAAGTGATACAATTAACTAAATAAGTTAAATATTTCACAAGTACTACAATTGTTTAGTTTATTAAAAGTTGTGATCCTCGAAAACAATTGTGAGAAACTGCTTATACATTGTATTATGTTACGTAACAAAGACTATATTTCTTGTTCTATAAAATTTTCAAAATAAAACAGTTTTTCCAAATTATATCGTAATTTTGTAAAAAGTATTATTTATACTATTAGATCGATAGAATATGAAAACAGTGATCACTAAATTAAATTTATTAAATTAAAAAACAATGTAAAAATTTTATGTGAAAATTTGTAATTTCGTAGTATTATTTCAGTAATACACTGGTAAAAAATTATAGAATGTATGGTACAAAAATCGTCTATAAACATATTCAGATCAAAGGTAATGTGCAAAATAATTGAAAGTTTAAATCTCAAACCCAGTGCCACCGCCCACTTAGGGGCGTTTAAATTGTCTAGGGGGGCGTTAGGCATTAAGGGTTCAATGTATGATCTTTTGATACAGTGATTTGATACATTTTTTAAGACATTAATAAATGTGCAAAAAATGATTTCAATTTTTTATTCCTTTAAAAAATATATCAGATTAGTATAGCCAAGAAATATTCTTATACATCAGAATATACCTGTATGTTTGGATAATAAAACATAAGATACTTTTTATCACAATAGTATATGTACCTCTTTTTATTACTCAACTGCAATAATATGTTAAAAAGTAAATGAAACTCATGCCATCATCAGCGATTTGAATAAATCATAGGTCTCATTTGAGATAACGATATTTACGATATATGCGAGTACATAGCGTGTTCCATTCAAATCGACGCAGGTTTATTTTTCAAGTTTAATGTTTTGATTAATACAGCAGAGTGACAGATATTCTCTTGTCACGTGTATCACTCAGCATTCGAATCAATCTTAAAGTAGAACATTTTTTACAGTATGGTCTCTATTCATGCTTGACGGGTGGCTTTATGTACCTTATCTTTGGAACAATCAAGGAAGTGTCAATCGGACCTTCATCCTTAATGTCACTTTTAACTTTGGAGTACACTAGGAACATGCCAGTGGACTTCGTCGTCCTGTTCTGCTTTATTGCTGGATGCGTAGAATTATTAATGGGCGTTCTACGTTTAGGCTTGTATCGAAAATATTTATTTTATATAACAATTTTAGCTAACTCTTTATCGTTGGGCATTACACGTAAACATTAATTATTGACTGTACGCAGTGTTATTATTTATTAGACACAACTGGCTATTTTTATTGCATTTAAGGTATATACACTACATTCAGATTTCTGTTTTCAAACTACTTAAACGATTTTTAAATTAATGTTAAAAGTATGAAATAATTCGAATATTCGTCATAATGAAAATGTATTTCTTCGATGTAAGACAATTGTTATATTTATCATGTTTCGGAATTATTTAGCAGAAAGGAATTTTACTTGCATAAACTTTCGTCTTATTAAAGACGATAATAAAACATCCACGTATCAGTTAACTTCAGAAACGTATCTCTCGCTGTAAAATTGACGTCAGAGAGTAGATCGTCCGATTGTATTCCAGTCATAACGATAAAGTGTTACGAAATTGTAATAACGTTAATTTAAGACACATCTAACATACTTTGTTAACATGAATATCTAACTTATAGCTTTTCAGTCGTAATATAATGTAAACGGAGAAATTATGTATACAGGATTCTTGGTAGACTTCATATCCATGCCTGTGACATCAGGCTTTACTTCAGCTACCTCAATTATTATAATAGTATCTCAATTGCAAGGATTATTAGGGTTGAAATTCAAGGCTCATAACGTGGCCGAAAATTTCATAAAAATATTTCAAAATATTAAAAATGTTCGATTGCCGGACTTCCTTCTTGGATGCTGCAGTATAGTATTTCTTCTATCTCTCAGGGTAAGATTTCAATTACTAGCAACAAAAATACGCAGATAGCACACAACCCTTTAAAAACACCTATTTTATGTCGCCTTACATAAAGTCGCCTTACGCCTTACGACATAATTTGGGCATTTTAAAAACATTCAACAATGCACATCTGAAGACTTCCGAAAACGTTCATAAGATATCTTAAAGACATACTATGTAGACGTCTTAAAGACGTCTATTTTTTCTCTGAGCATCTTGTAGACGTAATTTGGATGTCTTTAAGATGTCCTAAAGACATATTGATTTGTAATTTCGGATGTCTTAAAGACGTCTTTTGAACATTTCTAGAACATTACTGGATGTCTTTAAAACATATGTATACTATGGGTAATAAATAAATTTAAACAAATAAATAATAAATTTGCAGAAATTCAAAGATATCGACTGTTCTTCTGGAAAAAGTAGCTGTCAGGATAACAAAGACAAACAAGGAAAATTACAAAAGCTTTGTTGGTTTCTTTCTATCTGTCGCAATGCTTTAGTAATTCTAATTACCTCCACTATAGCTTTCTATATGGAGAAAAAATCAAGATCTCCGTTTATACTTTCAGGTTTCTATTTAGTTCCCTTTTCGTTTTATTATCGCCGATGTACAATATAATCTACGCCACGATTAACATTCATTAATTTCATATTAAAGGAAAAATAGAATCGGGACTTCCTAAAGTGTCGCCGCCGCCATTTTCATCTCAAGTTGGAAATCAAACCTACACGTTTTTAGATATGTGCTCTCACCTGGGAAGTGGAATATTTGTACTGCCTCTCGTGTCAGTATTAGCTAATGTAGCCATAGCGAAAGCATTTGGTAAGAAAATATATTGCACGAATATTTAAGTAGAGATAAATTCAAAGGGTGGTTCCAGACATCAAACTTCTTAAGAAGGAGGCAATTCCGTTAAATTATATGTGATTTAACTCTTGTAAATACAGTTGGTATGGAATAGTTCTTGTTCAAAAAATAAAACAGACGTTCAGTTTATAATATTTTGGTGAATGCATTTTCTTTGTCTTTGAGAGACGTACATAACAAATTGAGTGAGTAGATAAGAAATAAGTAAATTCAAAATTTTCGTTTCATTGAACTACACATACATACATACAAGGTGAGTCACGCAACTGTATCATCTGAATTTTTTTGTAAACTATTTATTGCAGGAAAACATATTTCAATCAAAAGTTGCTTGGTATCGAGACTATACTCTTCTTTGGTATGCCACTCTCTATACCAAACAACTTTCGTTTGAAACATTTTTTCAAACAACAAATAGTTTACAAGAAAATTCAGGTGATACAGTTGCGTGACTCATCCTGTACATTACTTTACAAAGAAGTGGCCTCTACAAACGAAATCGTAATAATACACAATCATATTTAAATGATTTAATTTAAACGAATTAAAATGAAAATTAATTCAATACTTGCAATATATTAATGTATCTTTATACTTCGCGAAAAATTATAAGTTTCTTAATTATATGTAGGTAGTACTAATTGCAGTATCCTGAATATTCAAAGATCAGATATAGAAGGACAGTTTGGTAATACTGAACAAGGTGTTCTCATTAATATAATGAATTCTCGATGACGTATTTTGGATACAGGTCAACAAATTCTCAATTTCTACTAAACATCTAACGCTTATATTTTTAGCGACTGGTAGTGCTGTAAATGCTACGCAGGAGATGTTAGCACTCGGTTTATGCAATATATTTGGAAGCTTCCTTTCCTCAATGCCAACTGCCGGAGCGTTCACAAGGAGCGCCGTAATTTCTGCGAGTGGTGTGCGAACACCTATGGCTGGTGTATACGTTGGTAATAAATGTTGACCATTCATTTGAAAACAACGAAATGTTTATTAGACGTGTGTAGATGCCTGAAAATTTTGAATCAATCAACGCCAACTGGTTTGGCAAATGTTTCTTTTCATGTACGATCTCCCGAATATCTGGTTCATAGATACTCGAAGTCAATTCTATTTGATTATTTCTGTTTGAACTAATAAAGCATACAGAGTGTCCGACAAGTATCAGAAATTTTGAGGGATGACTCTGTACCCTAAAATAAGACAAAAATTAAGAATGACAAAAATGTATTTGAGATTTTGTTCTAGAGCTATTAATTATTAAGAAATCGCTTAAAATACGCGAGAAGTATGTATGTCTGATTTGGGACTTATTCTACTGCCGACGTGCACTAGCCACGCCAGACATGGCAAAGTCTGTAAAATAAGTCCTAAGTAAACACAACAAAGTCAGTAGAAAAAGTCCTAAGTCAGACACATTTTTCGCGAATTTTCGACTTTTTCTCAATGCTTAATAACTCTGAAACAAAGTCTTAAAGACAATTTTGTCATTCTTGATTTTCATTCTACTTTGAAATATCAAATCACCTGCAATTGAAATCTCTTGATTTGGATAGAAATATTTGATCCTTGTTGTCGAATAATCTGTAAATGTATATGATTATTCAAAAATTAGAGTTTAATGTTTTTATACTGTTTAGAATTAATCCTACAAATTCAAAAATTAGACAAAAATCTCAATCACTAGGTATCAAGAAGGAGAAAACAGTTATCTTTGTATTCTACATGAACATTTCATAGAATTTTTTTTAAAGTATTGGTGTATTGAAAAAAAGAATAGAATAAGGAAACTATGAAACATAGAAAAATACTAATATGCAATATATAAAAATGTAAATGTCTTTAACGAAGACTTTATAAAAGTGGAATTCTGGATAGATAGGTATTATACACAGAAAACATTGTATTCCAAATTGCATATTTTTACAGATTATTCGAAAATTTTGAGTATTTGTACACGTCTAGTGATAATAAAAGCATACATATGTTCCTTCCACCGATAACGTTTAAGTAAATTGTTACAGGAATTATGACGCTACTTGCATTAAGCTTTTTAACTCCTCACTTTTATTACATTCCACGCGCTACGCTTGCAGCAGTATTAATAAGCGCAGTAATATTCATGATTGACTTAAAAATAATAACACTACTGTGGAAAGGATCCAGTAAGTATTACAACTCTCCTGGAAAACTAATATTAGTACTGATACTATCATTTGAACTTTTCCAATTATTTACTATTTATTTTTAAAAAATTAATAAGGAAAAGGGAAAAGATTTAAATTAACACTGTCAAGGTTTTCGTAACTTTCATTTGACTGTTAAATTAATATGACAACCCAGTCTGCAGAAATATCAGAGGATTTGTCTAATTGTAGGGAGATTGCAGTTTACGACATTTAAATCTCTGCAGGTGTAATCAGATAAATTGCAGGAAAGTGCGTAATAATTTTAAAATGCGGAAGAAAACCACATACTTTTGGAAAATGGTTCATAAATCAAAAACGTGTAATTTCTTGTGTAGGGATTTAAATGTATTTGCTATTAAATTAAGTATTTATAGACTTAATTGCGTTTTCTTGTTTTATCACAGAAAAAGATACGATTGCGGCATTAGTCACATTTTTTGTCAGTGTTTTGTGCGGTGTTGAAATGGGACTATTAACTGGTGCATTATTTAATTTAATTTTCTTGCTACGACCGTCTGTAAGGCCACAAATTGAAGTAATTCAATGTAAGGTAAAAGGTACTTGTTTAGTAATTACTGTTTCTAACATTACATTTATAAGAAAGCTTTTTTACTGGTACTTTCCGAAATAAAATAATTACTTCTGATTAAAAGAAGTGTTTTACAAAATGTTTGCACTGAAAAAACATAATAAATAAAAAAACAGAAGTTACACTTTTTCATTAAAAAAGTTACCATTATCTCATAACAATTACAGAAGTTATCTATAAAGTCACGAATTATTCTTAAAAATATTCATATCAAAAATTTGTGAATTGAGAAAACTGAATGACAAAATTGTAACTGAAATTTTATGATCTGTACTTTTAGACACAATCTGATGATAAATATGTAATACTTAAGCCAGATACCGGGCTTCTGTATCCTGCTGCAAGCTACTTCTGCAATAAAGTCGTTGAAGTAATTCAACAACACGATGAAAATAATGTTCTGTTTATTATCGACTGCGAAGGAATTAGAAACATTGATTACACTGCCATAAAGGTATGGACATAATAAATAGAATATTTAAGTAAGATTTCACTAGAATATTATACATATATCGTTTTTCTTATCATAGAGTATTGAAATACTATCAAAAAATGTAAACGCGGAAAAAAATAAGCTATGGCTCTTAAATGTTAATCTAGAAATATGTAAAAGTATTAAAACTCTTGCAAATGACAAATGCTTCAATTTCATCGACGAAGAAGAAAAGATTTCTAGCATTTTCCATGGTATGTAAATAGCAGTATTTCATTTATACATATGTTAAGCTATACTAAGAGATATATGTATATTTTAGACAATATCATTAATAATCAAGAAGAAGTGACGGAAAAACTCTTAGAACGCACAATAGCGAATACAATATTTACACGTGTGAATGATGATAAACAAGAATTGGAAACGTTTCATAATGTCACAGAAAATTCTAAGGATGGTACAGAAGAAACTGCATTAAGAACTTCGCTATCAAAACTGAATCTAAAAGAATAGCAAATTTTTAGTTAAATTAACATCTTGTAAAGATGACAAAAGCTTAAATTAAATCTGATAGGAAATGATACAAAATATTAAAAATTATTTTTTTTAATACTATAGTTCGACTAAAAATTCTTATTAACAAGCAAGTATTATACCGTTTAAATATTTCACAATTAAAACTATTGTACAAATATAATAAACGATTAAACATTGCTAGAAGAAGAAAATCTTTTAGAAGAGAGAAATTGCAGAATTACAAAATTGCAATTTCTTGATATTTCGTTAGTTAATAATTGTAAGTATGTTTGTAAGGCAATTACATAAGATTATTATTAACGATGCGACTCTAAATACTAAATAAAAAAAAAAAAAAATAAATGTAACAGAAATTATCGTTGCAATAATTATTTAATGGAAATTCCTATCACCCGAAGAACTCCTTTCATTGGTTCCCCCAAAGAGTATAAATAACTCTCCAAGAGCACGAGTATTTTACTTATTACGGATCTTCTGGCAGGTGCGGATCGTCCTGGGGATCCAGTGAAGGGCCTACTGGGCCTTGAGCTACCCTTGGGCTACCCTTGGACTACCCTTGGACTACCCTTGAACTGCCCTGACCAGTGCGCAGCTTGACCATTGGTAAATTTTACTCAAATTTTAAATTTATCTCTTTTATTGCATATATTTTGTATGTACACTACCCCCTCCATCTCTTTTGTTAGTTTTCCCTTTTCATTAACTTTTAGGTCAGTATCAAATTAAAATGTCGTATCCACCAATGGATTTCATTAAAATGTGATTTATAAATTCATACGGTTTCAGTAACTATCATAGGGTTTAAGTAAACATCGAATGAAGATATCAAAAGAAGAATTCAATCAAACGCCAATCTTATTCAATTCTATTCTTTGCTTTAATGTTCTCTCTTGATTCTTAGGCCAAGTCCAGTTATGTTTCCTTCTATTTAGACTTACTAAATACTTTTCGAAAACTGTGGATCGTTCTATAGAAGGCTACCTAATCATCATCCTTGTTTCTTTTTTTTAATTTTAATATTTCTTAGTATATTTCAATTTTAATATTGCTTAGGTGGCCGTTATCCAACGAAAACGTCACACTCACCGAAAGATTACATTGCTCTAAGTTTGTAAATGTCTGTCTTTTACTGTGAACGTAAAACTATATAGTTTTACTGAATGAAAGTTATCTTACTTGAATAATTAGCCAAAATAGTCTTACTTGCATTTAATAATTTTCTTGGTATTATTTAAATAATTTGTAATTTACATTTAAACAGTTATTTGTATAAATTCTGTAATTTTGATTTTTAACTAATAAATTTTTTATACTGAATAGAGGTGCATTTACCAAACTGATTTATAGCTATAATTAAAAAATCACGTGTTTTGATTTGTTTCATTTTTGAAGTACATGTGCGATATGTATTTTATGTACAGTACAGTACAGACACGTTATTCGTAGTTTGACTCGATTGTAGAGCGATTTTCATCGAATTAACCGTTTCAAATGATTAAAAATTTACTTTGAAATTGTATGTGTGTGTGTATGTGTATGTACACTGGACATACACATGATACCTTCACGTCATTGGAAGTTTTGTAGGTTATGTGCTGATACACATGTGAATGTATAAGGAAGAGTGTTAATGTTTGACATAACCTAAATTTTTTATAAACATGATAAAAATGAGTGCTCAAAAACGTGAATATAATAAAGAAATATCCTCTGAAATGATTACCGAATCTGAGAAAAAGCGTTTAAAGTCATTAAAGCGACAGAAACAAACATTTAAAGCTAAAGAATTGGCTGTGAAAAATGCATTAAAAAATTTGGTAAATGTTACATTAAATTTTCTAAGTATTGAAACCACTTTCTTCAGGTAACACGTTTTTATATTCATTTCCACAGGATAACAAGCCAAGTCAGAATAAAATAATATTTGATGAAGATATTGATATAATAAAACAACCAGAGGTTAAGAAGAAAATACAGAACAAACGCAATTTATTTGATAATGATGACGATGATGATAATGATGGTGCCAAGGATAATGGGGAATCACTTTGGGATATTGATAATCTTGAAAGTAAAAGAAGTATAGCAGGAAAGGTATATTGTTTTCAAAAATAGACACAGTCTAAATCTAAATAGTCAATATTAATTAATTAATAATTTTAGCCTTATGGACACAGTCTTACTTTGGGAAATGATAAAAGGTTTAAACTTGATGAACGATTTTTGGATGATGATCACAAACCAGATGAAAATGTTACAGTGGAACACAGTGATGAATCTGATTTGCTAAAAGAAAAACAACTACAATTAGACATTTTGGGAAATATCTTGGGAGTACCGATTACTTCAAAAAAAGCCTCAAGTAATAAAGAAGCTAACAAAGAATTAAGGTTTCCAAATTATGTACCAGAAAATGTGTACACATACTTCTTTCATAGATTTATGTAAGATACAATATCTTTCACACAATAGATTTTATAATTTCCTAGGAAAGAGATGATTAGGTATGACCCTACAGAAAGTAATCACAAGGAATATGAAATTACTACAGAAAAGTCAGAAGAGAATGTTAAAACAGTTAGAACAAGGAAAAAAACTAAAGAAGCTACTGAAGATGTTGAAAATTCTCAAGTGGAAGTGTCAAAAGACATTTACTTTTCAGTATCGGATTCACTATCAAAAAGCTTAAAAGAGGGTGGAAACTTTAGTTTACTTCAGACATATGGAAAAGAACATAATGAAAAAGGTTTGTCTCTATTTTATACACAGAAAGTGCTTGGCTAAAATGTTCTGTTCTTAATGGTTTAACCGTTTGAGTGCCACTGGTCATTATTATTTCCCAATCGATAATTGCCACGCGATGCGATAGCGCGTGTCATATTCCGTTATACTCTATTTTACATTATTAAGTTTATTATATTATTATAGTCATGGTTGTTTATAAGAAAAAAAAACAAGTACGTCTATAAACTGTAATATTACTCCAATTTTGTCTTAAATTATCTAAAACTGAATAGTAACAGTAAGTCACGTATCGACAAAAATCGGGCGTGTTGTGATCGTCGGATTCGCAGGCCAGAGCGCTGGCACTGTTCGAGCAACAAAGAAGCGCAAAATCGCTCCTTGGCACTTAAACGGTTAACTCTTGCTATAAGTTGTACGCAAACAATGATATCCTTTGATTTGTCCAGTTTCAGGCATATTTTACCAAATTTTAACTGCTTATTATTACCAACTGAACACTCAATCGCAATTTTCTTATCTTTAATTTTTGTCTTATTTTAATGTTAAAAGTCATTCTTTAAATTTTCCGACAACTATAGCCAAATACTTTATATCAAAATTGAAAATATTTTGCACTAACCAGCATTCATACATTTTTATATAGTTTTAGAAAATGAAGAATACAATGCAACTGTTATTCAACCTGTGAAACCTAAATTTCAATTTAATTTTGATGCAAAGAATCCATTCAAATATGACTCATCTGATGATGAGACAGATATGAAAGAGGAACTAAAAACTGATAATAAAGAATGTACACAGAATGAACAAGATATAAATGATAGAATTGTAGATACAAATAATTTCTTTTTTGATGTCAAGGACGCACGGTTTAACGGTACATAGTTGTGATAGATATAAATGTGCATTAAAAAATAATCTTTTTACTAATTTAATTATTTGATTAATTTTAGATGCTGTGAAATTTTTTTCTAAAGAATTTATTCCAGATGATGACTTTAAAAACCTTAGGCGAGAATTAAAACAACTTGTGCGTTCAAAAGTTAGACAAAACGTGAAAAAGAATCAACCATGGGGACATAAAAGGAAAATAAAAAGATTTCATTAGAAAATTCATTTAACTGTGTTTTTAATCTTTGTAAAATATAAACATGAATATCAGATTTATATAAATGCTCTTATGCACAAAAAATGAAGTTTTGTAAGAAAATGTATTTAGTATGTATACCATATAATATACCATAATATATCTTATTTCCCTAATATAAAATTACCATTTATTATTTCCTTTAATACCATTACTTTTAACGTTGTGCATGATTTAACAACCGTTAAAATTCATGAAAGATTATTGTCTTTTTCCCTCTTTTTAAGATATTAACAGTACTAAAATGCTCGTTCAATAAAAATAAAATGCAATTATTATTGGTCCTTGTGCTCTTATGATCAATAAATTCATAAATTGCATTTAATTTCTTTAAATAAATTCACAAAATAAAGGAAGCACATTGTAGGTCGAATCAGTCTATTATTGATAACTATGTAATTAATCTTTTTATGATGACCTACGGTATGTTTTTTGAAGTAGTTTCAAGAACAGATCATGTGGAAGACCGCGCGATATTTGTTGTATGTGCGTGTTTAGCAGATTATACGTTTCTTCTTCATAAATAGAATAAGTATTTGGCAAGCCTAACTCATCATACAGTTGTTTTACTCGCTTCACTTTCTCTGGATCTGCTACTCCATAGCAATCCTGCGTATCATTAAAGATTATTAATAATTACAATATTATTTAGAAAAAAAAACCATGTAATTTTATTAGTAGCATACCTCCAAAACTTTTCGTTGCTTTTGCGTAGCGCGCTGCAAAGCTACAACAACAAGCCATGAACATTTTCCTGTTTCTATATCCGTACCAATTTTACCAATAGTTTCTGTGTCTCCATAACAGTCTAAATAGTCATCTTGTACTTGAAAATAGTGACCCATTTCTAGTAAAATAGTTTTCGCTTGTCTGTACATTTCTTGGTCTTTTATACCAGCCTGTAAATATTGTGAAACATACGCTGTTATAAGACTAATGGTATTAAATTAAAATAAAGAGAACTAAGTCTTGTTCGATAAATACGTGTGTACATGCAATTAATGAAAGCATAAATAATAAATTAACTTACATGATGCATGGCAGCTGCAACTGGTAGTATAAAAGTATAGTAAGCTGTTTTGTATTTAACAATAGCATTATATCGATCCATAGTAAAGAGATCTAAATTTAATTCTTTCCCATGATTTGTTGATAATAAATCCAAACACTGGCCCTTTATCGTTTTGAATGTGGTCTGTAACGAATATTAAGTAAATTTGTATAGTAACAATAGGTTCTATGTGTGCGTTTATTTTGTTATTGTTACTTACGTCTAAGTACAGCTCTACAAGATTTGAATAATAATCTTTTGTTTTAAAATGCATTCGAAGTAGTTGATATATTCCCATTTCTAGCATCATACCATCATTAATTGCTGCTAATCCAAGATCATTATTTAGATACCAGCATAATTGTTTACGTCGGGTTCGCGATCCATCTTCTATATCGTCCATTATTAACAGGAATGCTTGTAACTGCAATGTAAACATTTTTTATACCAACGCATGTTTACAATTACAATTACGTGAAAATAAGATGAAAATAAGGAACAACGAAATTGCAGTTGGGGTTTCATTTGAGAGCTACTAATTGTTGAAAAACTGCCTAAAGTATACATGAAATGTGTCTCGGCTTTTATTTTAGTGATTATACTGTGTCTGATTTAACACACATTAGCAGTAGAATAAGTTCCAAGTTAGACATTTATTTAGAATTTTAGGCGTTTTCTCAACAATGACTAATTCTGAAACAAAGCCTTAAACTTAATTTTGTTATTTTTGATTTTCGTCTTATTTCAACACAAAAATATTACAATTTTTATAATATATACAAAAATAGTTATTATTAACTTCATCCACTTGAAAAGTTCCTATTATAATTTCTAAAAACGCATGACGTACAGTAGTTCAAGATCAACTGTATTTAAATAGTATAACTGTCTTCTAATTGCATTATTCAATAAAATAGTAAATTCCAAGACTAGAGAGTATTAAAATATATCTCAAAATCATTACAACAATATTTATAATGTCCTACATATTTTGCACTGTTGACCTCTAATGCGTAAATTAATGTGTAAAAATAGGTCGACAAAAACTAAGTGAATGTTAATTAGTTTGTAATGAAATGATACGTATTCATAACAGAAGGAAATTAAAACCGTTTGCATTGGTACAAAGTCAAACTTTTATGTATAGTGGCATAAAGTAATATTAAAGCTTTCGTACCAGTTCTGTGCACCATCCTAAAATTTGTGCCAAGCGAATATCTTCATCCGTTAATCGATCACGAGGACATAACGATTTATATGCCTGTACAGTTAACAATGCTCTCGACTTTTTCCCTCCTGGTACATTGTATTGGAGTACCTGAAAATGTAATAAAGCTTATTTTTTGTTACGTTATTCTTCTGTTCACTGTACTGTGAGGAAGAATACGAATTATAGACAAAGACGAATAATATATTGTATAATCATTTAAACTTCGATCTCGTAAAAACGTATATATTTTACATTTTCGGTGCAATAAAAATAATTTTCACAAAACATGCAAAACTTCTATCCAATATAAGTACTAATTCAAAGTATGGCGAAGATATTTTAGGTCAAAAGTAAGGAAAACATGAAAAATTTTAAAACAGAGATATTAAAACGGAATAATTTTGTAAAGAATACAACTTCGAGTAAAATTTAAGTAATCAATTCTATGAAAAGTTTTCCTAGACTTTTCATTATAAACTCGCTTTAAAAAGCAGTGTACAAATAATAAGAAATGGAATTTTATTTAAAAAATATTAAGGTCTAAGTGTTTCGAACATGTAACAGAATGAATTAATTACTCGTTATAAGTTGTTTCTATTGTTGCATTCATTGTTAGCAGAATTTGCACTTCCCTATCTTGTAACACTTGTTAGGTACTTATATGATAATGAAAGAAAATTTCTTTAAAAAGTGCTGTAGCACCTTTGGACTCTCCTACACGACTTTTCATACGTAAGGAAATATTTTGTTACCATATTGCACTTCCTTGGAGTTATACTGGTAACGTGTAAATTATGTACTTATTTACATAGGTAAAAATATAGGAAATATTTACGGCAATCTGATACCAACCATTAAATCAAATATTATTCCTCAAAATAAACGATATATCTGATATGTCAAAAAGATGCATACGTTTAAATTGTTAACTTATCTCAACGGTAAATACTGTTGCTTTTTATCTTAAAATCGCCTTTTTATTGCACTTTTTACTGTGTATAAAAGTACTAAGGAAATTGAAAGTTACCGCTTCTTTACGATTGCATACTATTTTTGTTGCTGGAACTGACCTCTTAATCATTCTTAATAGACATGTGTATAGAGTAAAATGAGTAACGACTAAACTGCGGATATTTATGCAACCTCAAATGTTCGTAAATAGACTATGGATTTTTATGCAAATTCACGTTTTCATAAATACTTACAAATATTTATAACGTGTGCATATTATTTATTTTGTATTTTGTAAACTTAAATTTTTTATAAATGCATAAATATCCGCAGCCTATTCATAAATATTATTAAAATAATAGACACTAAGTAAGAATTCGTTTCAGCCTCCAAATATTATAACATGTATTTTACCTTAGATATTTTATATGTCCTTTTTTGCATACTTAAATTGTATGTAAATGCATAAAAATCTGCAATGATAATTAAGTAGAACTGTGAAGGCTGTAGTTTCTATAGAATTGCGCTATTTAAGTTGAACAGGCTTCCCCATTTCCACTGTATCGTTAAAAAAATGCGATATGTAGCAAATCACTGGCAAAAGAAGATCAAGGATAAGCGCTCTTTGGATATGACCAAATTCTAATTATAGAGATTGATAAATAGGTATTTTCCAGATATTATGTTTACCTTCCGTGCATTTCACTTTGACTATTTTGTATATTTCTGTACACATTTTAGTTTCCTAGAAGTGCATAAACATCTGCAGTCTATCGACGACTGTTCAAAGAGCCTAATAGAACGTAAACGATGAACTTGAGCAAATGGAAAGGAAAATAGATGACACGTACCACCACTGGATAGTGTGTACCATTATAGAAGCTGTAACAAGTCACGCGATAGTTAACACTAGAACTACTACTAATAAATTAATACACACTTATATTAAGTTATCGAAGAAGTCTTTTTTTCGCTTTCTCACTAACTCCTAAGCCGAGCGTGGAAACTATAAAATGAATATATGAGACAACTTATTCAATTACTGCAGTAAGTTTTCGAACAACTGTTTATATTGTTTTTATTTTTTTAACTCGTGTCAGTCTTTGACACTGATTCAAGCGAGTCATCGCATCATCTGTAGATACTTGACGCTCCCAATAAAGCACAAAGAGGTCTTAAAAACGCTTTAAAGACATCCAGTAAAGCTTTAAAAATGTCCAAAAGGCGTCTTTGAAATGTTCAAAGTTACAAATCAGTATGACTTTAAGACATCTTAAAACACAACAAATAGGCGTCTTTAACACTCCGTTTACAGAGCGCGTCACTTTGACGCATTTCGAATTTTACGAGGAAAATTACGTAAACTGTTTACATTTTTTTCTGGCACTTATACTGACTTCTATCCATTCAACGAGACAAATATATATCCAAATTCATTTTATTCAAAACCTCCTAATTTTGAAATTCTCTATATGGTGGTATACCTATTTCTACGAATATGCGTCAATTTGACGTAATAGTAAAATAAGCATTGAAGCTAGTAGGTTGGCTTCACTCACTAAACCATTACTGCAGTAATAAATCTAAATGTAATAAAAGAGTTAATTCTTCAAGAAAGTAACTGTCAAAGGTAAAATAAACAATGTGGCGAGCGGCGATACTTTAAGAACCCGATACCTTACATCTGATAGAAGAGACCCATCAGCAATATTTCAGTAAATATAATAAGCTTCAAATAAATAATTTAATATTTCACTAAATTTTTTATTTATCAGTTTTATGTTTAAGTAAACAGTGCATGATTATGTTGTTCTTTAAATAAAATGTATGATTTTGTTCGTGCGCCAAATTGACGCGTACCTGTAGAGATAGGAATGTAAAAAACGTCTGTAAACAGAGGGTTAAGACGTGTGCTATCTAAATTTTTGAGAGATAATTGAATAAAACAAAACGTTCTTAGACTGAGAGCTAATGATATCGAAATAAAAACTACTACTACAAAGTAGAGAAAAAATATACAATATTTGAATGTTTATTGAAATCTTTGAAGAAGTGGATGGTATTCCACAGTTAATGAGGTCTTATTGTCAGAGTTTCAAAAGCAACTTGTTATTGTGTCCATTTAGTGTGATATGGGGTACTGAATCCAGGAAATAGGGCTAGGTTACGTTTATCTTTTCGTTATCAAATTGCAAAATATTTGCAAGTTGGGGGCTGGTTCTATAAATATCTCATAATATGGTTATCACTAGTGTAAGTTCTGTGAGTTTAATGTCCGTGGACCATGATCAGGCATGAATATAAATATGGTTCCATTTAAAATAAATTTGAAAATTCTATAGAAGAACAATATTTGTTTAGTAATTTACAACTGTCGGAAATAGTACCTTCGCAAACCACTTGGCAGTCTCTGGTATGTCACGGTGAAACTCAGGATCCGTAAGTTCCCGAACAATATCGGGCCACACAGCCATCAGTGCACGAGTTTCATCTTTGGTTGTTACAATTTGGGATTGATTGACAGAATATTGTGCCCGTACATCAGCCGACGTTGATCTGAATAATGAAAATTTTCATGATACTGTGTTTCGTTAAAATCTTTATTTCTTTAAAGTTACAGTAAATTAAAGAATGTACAGCAGAAGTAGAACTTTCTCTAGAATTACTTTCAACTAACTAAATGCATATCAGTTTCTCTCAATGCCCAAATAGCACAGAGACATCTTAAAAACGTCTTAAAAACATCCAGTAAAGTTTTAAAAATGTCCAAAAGATATCTCTGAGACGTCCGATGTTACAAATCAGTATGTCTTTAGGACGTCTTAAGAAACATTTATAAGACGTTTTAAGGACATCCAAATTACATATATAAGACGTTCAGACAAAAATTAGACGTTTTTAAGACGTCCAAAAGCGTAAGTCTTTAGGACGTCCATGTAGTGTGTCTTTAAGACGTTTTTTAGACGTAAATTTTGCAAGTCTTTAAGATGTATGCTCTTGGATGTTTTTAAGACGTCTAAATTATGTCGTAAGACGTTCAGGCATAAAATGAACATAAAATAGACGTCTTCAAGACGTCGTGTGCTATCTGGGTACTGACTTAGCCCCAGCTGATTAGAGTTGGCGCTTTCTTTTTAAATTAGTTTTGATGGAGTAGTTCTTGAAGAGAGAGACAATTCTAAATTTTTTTAAGTTCAGTATTTGGTCGTTATAAATTTCTTCCTATGTAGCACATGTCTTGAAGTCTATTTTATGTCCATTTTATGCCTGAACGTCTTACGACATAATTTGAATGTCTTAAAAAGATCCAACAGCGTACGTTTTAAAGACATACTAAATTAATTCCTTAGAAACTTCCGCTTTTGGATGTCCTGAAGACATACTGATTTATAACTTTGGATGTTTCAAAAACGTTTTGTGGACATTCCTAAAACTTTACTGGATGTCTTTAAGGCGTCTCTGTGCTATATGGGTTATTATCTAATCTATATTTACCATATCACATACAGGTGTATTTTAAAAATAACACAGATTACAAATTTTTATATAATTTTCAGATCACATTTCTTAAATAATGTTGATAAAAAAATTAAATTATTTAACGAAAATTATCTTATTTGAACACTTCATATAAACTCTCGTTACTTGCAATAAATAGTTCGTCGATACTAATCTAAAAATAATTTGTAGTTTATATTTGAAAAGCTCTTCGAATAAACTACAATTTTGTAATTCAAAAATTATGCTTTTACAGTTATGCCACGTCTAAAATACAGTGGATCACAAAATTATACAACACTAATTGTAATACACGGTACTTTCTTGTGGAAAATAGTTTATTCAGAAATATAATATTAGTCAACAATTTTTTATCTTTTACTTTTTCGATACCAAAATTAAATTATACTAATAATTATTAGTTCATACATTTTTGACTCATTTTTTTGTTGCTGAAGACAGAAATGAGACAAATTGATTATAAAATAATCATATCAAATAATTGCAAGAAATGCGATGAGCTTATAACGACAAAGTACTGCATGTTATTGGTACCTGAAACACCTCCGAAATTAATTTTAAGTTAGATCTTTATTTTAACTTTTAATTTTAAATTTTAGTCTTTTTCACCATTTTTACGTCAGTTTTTATACTTATTTTGTGTTAATAAAATTCACAAGGGTAAATTGTATCGTTTTACCAAATAAAGTTTATACCACGATTTTCGTTCAAATGAATTTCGCACTGCGATACATACGTCGAATTCATTTCACAAGAAAGATTTGTTGTGCCACTTTAAACTTGTCGTAGAATACGTTGTTCAAGTTATATTGTGCCCTATATATATGTATATAAAAAGTATATATGTACATATACGAGTATTTTACATACATGTATATACAAGGTGACTCGCATAAAATATTATACTTGTTCCGTTCAATATTATGCGAGATGATGATAAATTTTCTTTTGTACGTCTCAAAATTGATTTAAAATAGCTTTACAAGTTTTTCTTTTTTTATCTCTTTGAAAGCCATCATCGCGTATTCGAGATGTCAGTCTTTTGGCCACAATACTATTTATCATTGAGCTTCATTCATGTTCAGTCCAATGTACAATGTGTCAATCAAAACGTGAGACATTTTCGTAAGTTCGATTCTAAGTAGCGTGCCGATAATAATGAACGTAGTCTAAGTAAAAAATTTAAAAAGTTAAATTTGTCATATACAGTGTAATTCCAGATGAGTGATCGATTCAATTTTTTAGATGTTTTATATTACCAACTAAACAGAGCCTACAAAGGTACATTTCAGTAGTAGCTTGTAATCTTAAAATTTAATCTTACCAGAAAACTAAGTTTTGTCAAGTATATATATTTACAGACGATTTTTTTTAATTTTGTGAAGATGCAACACATCTTTTTTAACACAAAGGCTTAGAGTTTTTATCGCGTGATAAATAGATATTAATTACTCACAGAATCTGGCAATGATAATATAACTATATAAATATAGTGAAAATCCTTGAATTATCTCAAACTGTATAATACCGTAGAAAAAAGACTGATTCCTAATAGCAATATTTTTTACGACATTTACTGTTTTATTAATTTACTATTATTTTACTACATTTGTTACTATTAGAATCTTAATGAAGCACATAAGAATAAATCTCATTACTGCCTTTTATCGCTTCAAGAATCACCATATAATTTTCTTTTGGACACGGTATAGTTCTGTATATTGTAATATTGATAAAGATCATGGCGGAGGTCGTATTTTACATGTATCTACCATTAAGATATAGGGATTCATATGCTAATTATTATATTTACACAGAAAACTTGTTCTACATCGTTTAGTCGCGTTATCGTAGTAAAATTTAGTTGCCAGAGTCAGCAAGAAACGTATACTTTTTAGTTCCTATATTAACTAAATACCTAACTAACTATTAAAGTTATCAACAAGAGTCTGTACATAATCCTATAAGTCATTCTCCTAGAACTAGAATTACTGTATTTCAGAGAGAAAAATAATATGTAATTTAAAAAAGTAGAAAAGAGAGTTTTTGTAAACGAGTTCAAGACTTGCATTTTTTTAAAATGCAAAGGTGCCTGGTTGGAGTTTGACACATCGAAGTTTTATGTGAAGCTGCCTATTTGAAGGGAGACTACACAGACTGGCTAGAAAGAAGAATGCACAACGTGTACTAGAAGTAAGTGAAATAGAATAACAATCTTTACAAAATACAAATGAAAAAAGGAAGATGGTCTGCTTAGCTGTAACTCAAGGTGAAATAGGGAACTATGCTACTAGTAATGTTTATTGCATTAATTAAATACTAGTAAAAAGTTGCGAAACTTTAAAGTTCCATAACTTTATTAATTTCTACCAAAATTCTTATCTTAAAATAAAAAATCTTTGAAAGTTCTTTTCTATAAATCTTTTGTAAGATTTTTTTTAAACTGATATCCAAATCATACAAATTTTTCAGTGGTGAAACATTCTTCATCTCCAAAAGATATAAATTATTGTAATTATTTTCGATAATCACAAACTATTGCTATTTACCATTTGGTTTATTTGCGTTTCTCACTTTCTACGAGCTGTCAGGTCGGTTCGATTCGGTTATTCGAACCGAGTCAGGCTCAGGTCGCTTTTGTCATGTGCTCGAATAGCTTTGCTTGAAACATGTTCGAGCTGCTTGAACGTTTCGAGCCGTCTGAAACATTTTTACTCGGTTACTCGGGTCAATTTCAGTTATTCGAAGCTTTTTCTTGAAAAATCGAACAGCTCTACTTGTGAGCAAAACGATCTTGCTCCTTTTTGATTCTTTTTGTAATAATCTCTGTCGTGCTGTATGTACGACCCTGATACAAATATTAAACCTAATGTTTTATGTTTAATACAAAACATATATCAGTTTCAGCAGATACAAAACTTGGATTAGTAGATGCAAAAACAACATAGAAGTTTCTGAATAACTGTAAATACAGTCTGGCTTTGACTGTATGAAAGCAGTTTATCAAGAAGTGTCACAAACGTTCAGTGTCAAAAACGTGATTTTATAAGGCAAAATAAATTAGAAATCAAGAATAACGGAATTGACTCCATTTTCTAATTATTAATTGTTAAAGGTACACTTTTACCAATTGTTAAATGATAATCAAATACACATATATCAGACGAATCTTTAAATTCAATTTTCCCGAAAACTAAGTATCTTATATAAAGATTACATTCCTTACTTTCAGTGTCACCCAATCACCCTCTTCTCAAATGTACCATATGCACTGCCACATCCTATACGTATATTGAGAAGTTAATAGCTACCCAACAGCCTTCATTCAGAATGCTATTATTAATTTCCAAAGATATGTGTATAGACTTGTTTTGATTGTTCATAAAAAATACGCATAGAGATATTTCACGAAACGTCATCACACCTATACTCATCCCTAAAAATTTCATAAGAATCTCTGGAGGTCTCACCAGTAAGGGATTTATACACACTAGGTCACCCTGGAACCCGTAAAACAAGATCACCAAAAATATGTACGTACGCATTATTTCACCAGAAATTCCATAGGTGTAACAGTGTAATTAAACAGAATAGCATTAGCAACAACTACCAAACATTTGAAGCAAATCGAACGAAAGTATACTGAGTTATTGCTAACTTTTTGCACCTAGAGCGTGGATTATATAGTTACATTATTATCGCAATATAATATCGTTTTTTTAAATATTTGATCCAAACATTCTCAATTTTGCGTGTATTTAATATTGCATAAAAATAAAGCAATACACATTGCCCATAATTTATTTATTACAATGGGGCTCTAAAAATTTGTGAGGTCTCGGGCTTCTTTAAGAGTAGATCCGCCACTGCCCCCTTTTAACAAATCGAAAAATGAATACATATGTATATGTATTTGGGCAATTGAAGAGATCGTGGGTAGCTCGTGTCGCTTTTCGGCAACTTGAATAGTTGAATCAGCGTTTCAAGAGCGAAAGAGTAAGGGTCATATCTGCCTTCTCTCTCAATTTTTCTCAGCTGTCGATGCTCGAGCTCACATACACGTGGCTCGTGCATTAGTATGTGTGTAGTGGAGGGGGAAATTTTCTAAGTCGCGTCCCAAATTCGAAATTACAGAATAGTTCCATCTCGCGTTCAATAAGCAGCTACGTGTCTGTAGGTAAGGCTATTCCTGTAACGAAAACTGCAACATTAGATACCGATTTGGCAATCTCGAAAAGTCACGTGACTAGTCTACCCTCTTAAGTGTCTTTTTTACACAGTAATTAAGGAGCAGACTCCTTCGGGACCTACTCCGAATCAATCGAAGCGCTGTTGCGAAGAAATGGGCATTAGTGGAAACATATAAATTTGTATACTTTATATAATATACACGTCATACGTGTATGACTTTCTTTGCTTGTGTGAGCGCACGCACACAGCTCACGACACGAGGAGTCTGCCCCCTTAATATCTTGGAAATAGTTGGGAATAAAGCCTCAAATCCAATTTTATCATTCTTCACTTTCGTCTTACTTTGGCATATAGAATCATTCCTCAAAATTTCTGACACCTGTTGTTGAACATCTTGTATACTGCGGCAATATTGTACAGTAATATCTTGAATTCCAAAATAATCGACATAAATATAGACAAAATTTATACTGATTTGAAAAATAATTGTCACATCGCCAGATTTCTAGTTCTCTTTTTTATGTATCCAATGTTCAGTATTCATGTTTGAATCCATTGTGGAGGTAGCATTTAAGTTACACTTCAACCTTATAATCTGTCTATTGTAGTCATGAATATACAGTAAAATTGCCTTTCGTAACTTTACTTTTTTGAATCTTCTGCATTATTTATCAGTTTCACCTATTTCTCAATCCGATTTCATAATTGTAACATTTTTATATTTCTCCATTGTGTGTTGCATCAAATATGTTAATAACAAAAGGTTTTTTTAAATCGTCGGGTAACATTTTGTGCCTATCTAATACTTAAGTACAAATTTTAATTTAATAAATTAAATATATATCGTCAAAATAGTAAATATTAAGTGTTATTTATATCTATACATTATTTCAGTTCTTTTTTATTTTAGAACTATAGATTAATATAAATATTAATATAGCATAATAATGTAATATAATAATTTCAGAAACCAATAAATTTTATTATATTAAATATAGAATAAACAAATTATTATTTTCTTTTAAACAAACGTACATAAAAATTGAAGTTTGGATTAGATTCGTTACTCTGTATTGATGATGCTACTTTTCGATTTTTAGATTACAATTGTAATTTACATGTATTGCATTGCTTGACAAAAAATATTTTACATGAAATATATCGTGTATGCTTATAGAAATGTATGTAAATATGTAATTCAAAGTCTTATTGACTGACTTACACGAGCCATCTTGCAAAACAGAATAGCAGTATAAAATAATTTCGTCGTAACTGTATATCCCAGAACAAATAACAGAATGAATACAGAAAATAAAGTGCATACTCATTTAACATACTAAAGTACCAAATAAACAAGAATTATTTTTTACATGTTTTATTACGCTTCGAACATATTTAATTACATCCTGGCAGTTCATGTAGATTATGCAATCTCAGAGAATTAAAATACTTATTATGATTATTTTCAATTTCGATATGAAATATGATAACCTCGAAAAATAAATTCACAGTGGTTTTAATCACAAGGAATGGGCATAAAAAACTTGTTTAATTTGAAAAGCTTTGAATGGATATTTAAAGAAAAACAGAGATCTAAGTTACATTTTTATAGCTTAAATAGTGCATCAAACATATCTCACGATATCTATTTAGGGTTGCATAATGATACGTGTGTATATGTGCATACATAAGACTGATAATGGGTTACATATTTGGATTTTAAAAATAAGATTAAATCTCTATATTCATTTTAAATAATACTTACTATTGCAAAGGTCGCATATTATGTGTATACATAAATACATAAGATCACTCTAATTTTCTTATTCTCTCTATCAAATCATTAGAAAAAGAATGGTCAACATAGAGAACCATAGAATGATTGGTACACACAATCAATAAAATTGATTGTCATGCAAATAGAAAAATTGATCTCCATGAAAGTCAATTCTGCTTATTCGATAACACATTTCGAGTTTACGACATGTCACTCGGAGAAGAAGATCCGGTACCAGAAATAGTACAAAGTGACATTACTATAAAGGTAACATGTACTGACTTTAGCATTATCAAATAGTTATCAAATAGTTAACAGTGAAATTGGGATTAAAGCGTAATGTTAACCCAACTCTCATTTGGTTTCGTAACTAAAATTCTCATTTCCTTTGACGTGTTTATAAATATAAAATAGTATTATAAAAAAAAGAGTAAAATATGAACTCATAGAACGAGGAAGAAGAAGTGGGCTCAGAAATAAGCAAATCCATTACAGTCATTATAAAAGCAATAACACATCGTGGGACACAAACAGTAATACATTGTAAACCTGACGAAACTAAAGAGAATTTCATCGATATGCTTATTAACACGAAAATATGAAAAGTACGGGTTGTATAGAAATTATTTTTATTTACGAAAGATTGCAAAGACTTTTTATAAGTTAATAAATTTGTATTATTCAGTCTTCTTTTACTTAATCTAGGATAATAAAAACTGATTTCACATAATTTTTGATTAATTAAAATTTATGTAAGTTATTTACCAAGAAAATAATACAGTATAAAAAATGAGTAATCCATGAGTACGAACATTATTTTACAATCGAAAACTCCGTAAAATATTGTTGGTGTAATATGTACATATATTTACTTATAATATACCTATTAGCACAAATTCCTAACCTCTAATTTAGTGTTGATAGATGCATCATTAATAACAAATAATTTCCATTTGTTAAAACGGCCGAAATTTGTGACATGCCAGCATGTTATGATTGTTAACACAACAAAAAATTATTATATATAAATTAATAAAAAAATTTTGATATAATATACACATACATAAGTTTCATATTGTATCCTGTTTATTGAAGCATTTATACATATACACATTAATTTTTAAAAATACTTCTAAATACTTTAAAATTTTTTATATCTATATATTATTTTATACATATACTCTAATCATATACATATAAAACATACATAAATTATATTTATATACATTAAAAAACTAATAAATAAATATATATTTGTTATAATTAGTTATGTTAATACAAATAGTTGTTTTATACTTTAAGGTACAGCTTCTGTATATTACATTTACCACAATTTCATAATTTTATAAAATATTTTGTTATTAAAGACGGTATAGAATACAAACAATTTTACTTGTATTTTAAAACTTTATACAGAAGTATTATGTATACTGCGTTAAAATACGCCAAATATCATTTGTAAATATTTTTATCATTTTATACTTCTGATTTCAAAGTTTTATATATATGTATACAAATATTCTTTAAGTCGTCTTAAAGTTTACATTAATAGTTTTTTTACAGAAGTACAGTAGAATTCAAAATAGCTGAATTTCATGTTTCTTTTGAATTGTATTAAGTTGTTAGATCATATCTAATGATGAAATATCACTTTTTGAGTATTAAAACATATGTAATATTATTAAGCCTTAGTAAGGCTTATTAAGGCTTTGCTTCTTTGTTGTTATTTCATGGATTTTTTATCAGTTTATACTATGAATGTGCAATGGGATTCATATAAGCCGATCATGAGAACAGATAAAATTATAATAGCTACTCTTCAAATATTCAAACTATATTGTATGTACACACATTGATATTATTCTGTTAGTAAATAGACAACCACTTAAAATACAATTTTCAGTGTTATTAGTGAATTTTATCTTTCAATACATTTATTTAAACTTTTCAATCCATGGTACATACATAGATTTTTGTAATTCTTTCATCAGTAATACTCATACAATTCAGTAATAACATATTACTTTCATCTTACTATATAACTCAATAAAAGTTCTATTCATTACTTAACATAATTGTCTCTGTGTTTTTATATTCTATTAATCTCAAGAGTAATGATCAATTATTCTTCACCGTGTAATTATTATATTCTATTACTTTAATTCTATGATAACAAAAAGAAATACTTGTATGTACATGTTGACTAATTATAAATTATAGCTTCACACTGCAAGCTTAGTTTCCCTATACATCAATTTTACTAACTCAAATTACTATAAATATACCTGTGATCAAAACCCTTTTATCATTTTTGTATAATTTCTATAGCTACTGTTTCTTCTTCCTTGATCTTATAAATAATACCCTATTATATTTTACATCTTAAAATAAAATATGAAATATTTTATTGGTATTATGTATGTGTAGATAAAACAAAAAAGGTCAGATCACCAGATTTCTCTGTACATACTCATAACATGTATTTATTCACATTTAATATTTGATATTTAATATCTAATCTGATATATCTTACAATTCCAACAGGCACATAAGATACATAATAGATCAAGTTTAAATAATCATGTCCGTTTTTGCAAAAAAGCAAGGTGTATAATAATGAGTAAGAAATTAAATTATTCAATTGTTTCTGCATAAAACCACTTTTGCATAAATTAATGTATTATCGACTATTAATTTTTGTTTATATCAGGAGCGTATACATTTTTTTGAAATTTCAGCTTACCTTAAATATTTTGCGAAGAGTACATCTTTCTCGCACCGCAGAAACTGCGTCCTGGACACTTGATGCAATTGCCGCAAAGTATTATTCTCAATATGTGTGAAACAGGTGAAACTTTTTGGCAAATTCCGTTTAAATAATAACTGAGCCGACTTTTGCAAAGTAGACGACATTTTTGCGACTTTGCGGTGACGGAACAATGTCTTGTTCGTAACCTCTGAGCGGTATAATGAAGTACTGATGTATACCGTCTCTTTGTTAAACACGGTCGTTATTGCACGATAAGAATATTCACGAAAGCATGTACGTTAAGATTAAGAGATTTTAACTTAAACAAAAAAAAAAAAAAAAAAAAAAAAATTTAATAACACCACACAGGAAGTATCTCGATTTATAAAATCGTTAATGTTTAACGTAACACGTGTTACTCAAATCCACGTACACGTAAACGAGATTCGTGCCTTTATATCACTGCTAGCCATGTGATAATATGCAATATACATATGCATTGAGCGTTATTTAAGCATGTGCTTCAATGCGTGCATTTAATCTATATATCAATTTGACGTTCTATCTAATCTGTTCTCATTGTTTTCGTACTTTTTCCCAATACAATGGACATGAAGAATATCGTGCTTTGCGTACTACTACAAATGCATGCTGAAGCAGATTCTTTCTCTTAGGTGCTTCATTTACTTGCGATTGGTTAGATACGTGAAGCTCAGGTGCTCATGAAGTTTTCCATTGTGAAATGGAACAGAAAAAATGATTCTAACTCAAAATTCTCTCAAACATTCCATCTGTACTAAGATGATATTAAGGCATGGCAATCACAATGAATGACTACAGAAGGTAATTTGTAATTTAATCGGCAATTACATTGTAATTGTATGTAATTAGTAATTAGATAACATTTTGCTGAACTCTGGGGTGTACTTCGTTAAAAGACAGGCGCAATCAGTACTACACAACAATGAAACGTACAAAAAAGCATTGTTCTTTAGGAAGAACAAATAAAACACAAATTAGTGTTTTAATGTGTTATCGATTATCGGTAAAGTAATTTACAATTTGCGATTCGTATTCAGAAGAGGTCGCTAAACTCTCATATGTATGTGGTGGAAGTATTTTTTAAAATTGAATAAATGTACTTCAATACGTTCTAGAAATATTTATTTTTAACTTTTTAATAGTATGTACAAAAAGAGAATTTGGAACAGGAAATTGAACTAAAGATATAAATAAAACAAATCAAAAGAAATAAATATAGTCTGATTAATTATTCGTCATATTATAATTTTAAAATCAAAATAAATTCTCAATTCCCAATTATGAAATGCGAATCGATTTATTTTCGAATCGAGACGATCGAAGATAAAGGGAATCAAATCTTTTTAAGCAAAATTGTCGTGTACAAGTTTAAAATATTAAAGTCAATTCTAACTGTCCCTTTACAAATTGATATCAAGAAATGATGAATATTGAAAATACTTAAATATAAAAAGAAATTACATTTGCAAAGATATTGTTCTGTATTGTTTATTGTTTAAATAATATTGTTAGTTAAACATAATTTATTGTATCCTTTATATTTTGTTATCTAATACATATATATTTCTGCGCAAAAGATATGAAGACAAAGTGTATTTACCGTTGGAAAGGAATTTTATTAGAAGGTGCTGGTAGTCTATATTTCGCTAGCTCCACTTCTGCCTCACCAAAGCTATCTACATGATAACAAAAATATTCTGGGTTTTTATAATCCATATTTTTAGAAGCACCAGGGCCTACAGCTGAAATGAAAAGAATTTTTAACATTGCGCACCATCAATAATCATATTATTACCTCCATTATTATTACTTTCTAAATCTAAATACATATTTCTAATATAATTTATTTGAAACGAATATTTATGACATGACTCAAAAAACAATTATCAAATGATAAAAATTTTCATATCTTACGTGTACTTGGAACTTTGACACACTTATCACTAAGTCCTATAACCTTCGAAGTTGTACTTGCAGGTTGTTTTTTTGATTTTGTCGATTTTGCCTTTGTGCACAAGTATCGTGACACTGCTATGTTTCCTTTCTGAAATCATTGATTTATTTTTTCTTAATATATTCGGATAAATAATCAAGGGTACGATAACCAATCTCTTCTTTTCAACGTATTAAATAACTTTTCTCCATACCTGTACTAAATTTTCGTTTAATACTAAGCGTAACATTTTGTTATGACAGTAAAAATACCTATAAAGCACTTTTAAAAAGTTAATTTTTACTATTTACATAACACAGTATCAATACAGAAACGCTTGTACTGTTCGTATGTGAAACGACCTGAAACTAAATTCGTCTTTATCGAAGTTGATTTTCATTGCTGCGACAGTTCAGCATACAGTACGTGATTAAAAATTAATTTTTGGTATTACGTAAAGATTACTACAATAACTATTAGTTACTGTAGGAATAATGTATTAAAATAGCTTCAGATAGTTCGAAATTGACTCCATATAGATATTTTAAATAATGATAACCTGTCTATACTTGTAACAGTAGTATAATTTGTTAAGAATAATATTATTATTCATACTTATTTTAAGAAAGTATTTCAAAGGAAATAGTTTTATTTATTAAATAATATTATTTTGTGTATTTATTAAGAATCTATCTGAAGTTAATCTAATCATAGTTAATTGTTCAGAGTAGTTATGGATCTATGAAGTGAGAAAAGTTTGTTATGTAATTGCAAAGTATTTGCAAAATATTTGATGTTACTAATTTAACATTTTTGGTTATATTTATGGTATATATCTATATCAATTATTTACTTGCAACAAATAGTATTATAATGTTAATTTAACAAAACGTTTTTGTAGCAAAATGAGTTTAGACTCCTTACACAATGTTCCTGAATCAGAACAATATAAAGCAGGTAATAAAACAAAATAAATAATGTTCTATCAATATATTAACAAAAATACATATTAAACTAGATAAATTATTTGATCGATTATTAAATTAGTTTCTAACAATAGTTAGAATTAGAAAACATTATTTAAATGATTATAAAATCTGCAAATATGGCTTAATGTTTATGTTTACATTGGAAGATAAAAAATAATTAGAACTTCATTTTAGTTTTAAATACAACACAACAGTAATGCAATGTTTTTTA
This sequence comes from Calliopsis andreniformis, assembly GCF_051401765.1. Lineage (NCBI taxonomy): Eukaryota > Metazoa > Arthropoda > Insecta > Hymenoptera > Andrenidae > Calliopsis > Calliopsis andreniformis. The sequence goes on from NC_135071.1 coordinate 8,987,352, forward strand.
TAATAAATGCATTGATAACTGTTACAGTAAATTAAATGTTGCATTGGACAAAATAAAATTTATATTTAAAAATTGCTATAATGTTTATCTGGTCAGATTTTTGTTTTTAATATTATATTGATTGAACATTTTTCAGTGAATATTTTTAACCATTATAAATAGAATGTATCTGTTTATTGTTTATTGCAGACAACATACAGGGAAAACCATTCTCTTTAACTAAGTATAGGTATTACGATAAACCAGAAGGACAAGACCCTTTTGGAAAAGTAATGTCACTTGCAGTTCCTACCTTTTATGGTAGCCTTGTCTTTGGTATACATGATGTGTATATACGTGCTAGGTGCGCAACATTTCCGTATGCTTTTGCACGATTGGCATTTTGGGTAATACCACCACCTAGTATTGCTGCTGTTTTTGCTTCTGTTACATACATATCAACACGTCTCAGGAAAAAGGATGATCCAATTAATTATGCTGCAGGTGGTATGTAAATTTCTCAAATGTAAATTTTATTGGTATTTATAAGAATAAAAGAGTAAGATTCATTAATTGCAAGAAAAATACTGAACACATTATAGAGTAATGAATATATTTCTTTTTCCACTGAAAAGAAATTTTCAGAAATAGTTGCAAAATTATTTACATTAATACTTAACATTTTCGATTATGTTTCTAAATAATATATTTTCAGAAAATATTATTTATTACAGCTATTGCTACTGTGCCAATATTCAAAGCGTGGTTTAAACTACCTTTTGTAGTCAGTCTTCAAGTAGGATCAGTTGTAACATTTATTGCAGTTATGTATAAGGGTCTAAATGAAGGTTTCGAACGTGGATCCAAACCCTATAAATCGAGATCAGAGAGTCTCCCTCAATACTATTAAGGGAAAACAATGAAACATTGTAGATATTCTCTGTGAATTATTTGAAATACATTCTGTATTGTAGGATTCATAACTAAGACAGGAACATCACAGTTGTCTTTATCATGTATTTATTATATATAATTCCAGTAAATACAAAAATCTTAAAACACTAAAAATAGTTGTTTTACCAAAATTTATGTTAACGTCTCCCCTTTTGTAACCTGCACAGGTAAGAATTGTGAAGATATATATAAATTTATACAAATTTGCTAAAACCAACTACTTCATTATAAATGTACATACATATAAGATACTTTAATTATGAATAATAACTTACACATGCTTCTAGATACTCAATTCTTCTTTCAAGTGTTGTGAGCTTTTCGTTAAGGACAGCTATCCGTGATTTACAAGACATATCTGATAAAGTAAAAAATGTATTAGTTATGTTTAAACTTAACTGTTCTTGCATTTGAAATTAAATTCTGCTATATTTATATTTAATTCAAAATTCATTCTTCTATTTATTTTGCCAGAAAACGTTAAAAAAATTAATATATTAAATGATACATATGTTTGAAGTTAATAATACACTAATTACTTTTCTTTCTTGTACAGAAAACAGAATCCACTTTGAAGAATCCAAATTGAGTGATTATTTCAATACTCTTATAAATAAAAGTAGATTTTATTTAAAAAACACATAAAATAATTTTTTTTAGAGCAGGGCTACTTCCAATCAGGTATGGACATATCTTTATCACATTTATATTATGTTGTAATGACTATTCATTTGTGTATTTATTTCACTATGCATTTGTGTATTTATCTATCATCTACATTAATCTACAAAGATGAAGAGAGTACTTAAAATCATTGTTTTTGAATATAAACCTCCCACAGAAAAATGTAGTACAGTATATTTAGCTTATTTTTCTACATCAAACTATCATTTCTTTCTAACTTGTAACAATTAATTCCATAACATTTTAGAACGTCCAGGATGACTGCTAGAAACTGCAATAATATTAAATGCTTGAAAAATCATACTGGAAGAAATTAAAACTTAATTTTTATTGTATTAAATTCATTTTAGTATCACTTTTCCTATATTTTTTGAAATTTTTAAATCAATTCGAAAACTATGTATCATTTATACGAAATTAGGATAGCAGATTTTGTGTCCAAATGCTTTATTCCGTACATTTCAAACAATTACCAAAGGAATTAAGAAAATCCGTTATCTTTTTAATGCTACCGGTTATAACTTCGATGTATTCCCGATTTGCCCAATCTTGTTGAATTTGTTTTTGAATAGCTTCTCGGTGCACAGCAGCCATTTCTGATGCTACGTTTAGCTGTGTTTGGCAAACTCAAAAAATATGACCACAGAGTATTACCACAGGGGATTCATACAGAGGCGAAACTTTTGTTGAAACTGTCCGAAGTGGCAGAACAATAACTGAAATCATGAACTAAAGAACAGAGCTTAAACTACAGTTTTAGATGGTTTAGATGCGTGAGTAAGAGTTTTGCGGGGGGAGTATAAGGAAAAAGTTTTCAGCCATCTTGTACTGCAAAAACAATACTGCCATCTATGTCGTGTCGCGGCAAATTGTAATGCCTGTAAAATTTAAACATTGATGAATTTTCTACGTTTTGGCTGTGGAATAGTTTCTTAGGATAATGGAATTTATTTTCGACTTAAAGCTTATCTAAGCTAAATCTGTGGTAATTTTTAGTATCGACGAGGTATAGAATAGACTTATTATTCACTGTATTTTTCTGTCACACGTACGGGAATCCCTTTCCTATTTTTCTGTCATACTCGATGTATCGATTCAGTCTAGAATAAGATTACAGTGTCGAAAACGGTAGGAATTATGTAAAGTTAGATGTTACCAGAAAGCAGAAACATTTCAAACATTAAAAATTTTAAATATTCATATTTTTCATGGGAATATTAACAAAAACTTAAAAAATGGTAAGGATTGTAAAAAATTATGGTAATCGCACCATAATACAGAAGCTAGAATAATAACAGCAATTAGAATTAATATTTTATTGTATTATATGTACATCAGAATTGCAATAGACAATTAATGTACTACATTGAATCATTTCCACAAATATTAGTATAGATATTTCTTTACAATAATATTATTAGTTGTGAAATACATATTTAAATAACATAATATTAACTTGACCATAAGTATTTTCATTACAAATATTGCACATAATTAAATATTGCGGAAAGTATAGAATCTTTTTGAATAAAGAAATTATTTCACATTTACAAGGTTGATATACAAATATGTTGATAGACCTGTCCTATAATAATAATTCTTTGTTATAAGAGGACTTGCGAGCGAGTTCCCTTGTAGATGTATAAATAAATTTGTTTTACCATTGACTAAATATACAAATAGACTTTACATCTTATAGGGTTTCGTGACCACAGTCAAACTGCAGTACCGACTTAGAAATTCGAAACTGTTTTTAACGTCCTCTGCTCATGAATAACGGTCAGGTGAAGAACTAATCATTGGAGTAGTGGTTAGTTGGGAAAGGGACTTCAGTGTCGTACATTCATGTACTTGTCTCTGGCAGGGATCGAAGAAATAAGCAATTGTTAGGGTTTGTTAAAAGAATTGAGCTGTGTGACGTTTCACGCTATGACTCGATTTAACTTTGCTTTTCGTAAAGTATATGATTCAGACGGTATGATACGAATGATTAAAAATGATCCGAATTATGCTGTGATTGCTATCATTTTTATCGGGTGTATATGAGGGATTCGTTCGTTCATACTTATCATTAATTATGCAGAAAATGGGCTACTTCTCCGAATTTTATGAAATTGGAATATGTTGTAAAACTCACTCAACATTCTGAACAACTTTTACATGTAACCACAGCTCGGTCTTAGTTTTTGAAGCATTTATTAGCAACAAACCTTGCTTACATTTATAAATAAGGTTTTTTGCATATATTTCGGAAAATAAAGTTGAGTGGCGGTAACATGTACAGTAAAACGTTACTCGAAACTGTGTCTTTGATAGCATATTTCCAAGTTATTGAAATCGGCGGTGAATTCATTTCTGGATAATTATCGTACATTTAACAAAAATTAACGATTTTCAATAAATAGTGAATATCACTATTACCTATTACATATTATAATATATCACATATTACTTATTTTGGAATGGAGTAGTTTATATTTGTCCATCTTTCTCCTTTAACGTCCGATTTGTACCCGTACAGTGAAAGTTAGACTTTCTTGGCTACGACATTTTGCTTCTTTACGGTAGCTCTCCTGAAATCGAGCGAGGACCTTTTTTTATGACCTTGAATTCAGGTCACTGACAACTCAGGTCAAACCTCTTGAGCGATTGGCGCTGAGGGTTCTAAATAATTGGGATCGAGATACAGTTGGTCAATGGTCATCAACTTTAAAGAAAAAGTTTAAAAAACACATCATAGCAGGGTGTTAACCAAAATACTGTAATAATGATTATACCGAAATGATTTTATTGGTTAAACAGGAGGGATATACGTTTCGTACAGTTGTAAATTCACTCATGACGTATTGCACGTAAATTTCACCTGTATTGTAGCTGTCACAGATTTGTAGAAGCTTTACTTACCGAAATGTGCATTTACTGTACCACAATGAATGATAACACTGTTGTAGTACGCCGATAAGCTTAGTAAGTGGAAAATATAATTCCTTGAATTCGAATTGTGACAAGAAGGATTATGATCGTTTTCATTCCGCCTGAAAACAGTATATGTAATAAAGATCTCGTTGATAGTAAACGAATTTACATTGGATTAACTTGTTTGCGTCAACCAATTTGAAAGTAATACATTCACAGTAGTTATGAGTCATAGAAGACAATGTTAATAAAGTATTTTTTAGAACTTTTTTGGTAATGCAGAATTCACTCTAAAAAGTTTTTACTGACCGTATTAAGAAACATGTATACAACATTTGCTGGGAAGACAAGTAATTATTTCCAAAGAAATAATCGATATTTGTGCATGGTATACTTTGTTGCGTTCTTTGGTATCAGCAATAAAGTTACAATTTATTTTTTATGGATCGGGACATATCAGTAGAATGATCCTAGCAAGGAAGTCATGGTTTCAGGGAAGCGTATCTTTATTTCTCTGACCGTTTGAGTGGCTAGTGAATATGCCCGGTATGTGGTCAGACACGTGTCAGTGAAATAGGTAATCAAACCCACAGAGTTGGATTGCAAATCGAGCAATGACAGATATCGTTTCACCTGGAAATCGTAGCGATACGACGAATGAACAATGACTATACATTCACGGATGTAAAATCCCAGATAGTACAAAGACATCTCAATAAAATTATAAAGACATCCGCGCTTAACATTGAAGACGTCATAACGACGTCGGTAATATCCTTCGACTACCGTAGACAGGTCATGTGAACATCTGTTATTACAAAACGTGACATTTTTAAGAGATCTTTAGAACGTTGCATAGCTACTGTAAAGATATTTTAAAGACATTTGTTATAAAAATTCAGGTCGTCTCCCAGATAGCACACGATGTCACGAAGACGTCTATTTTATGTTCATTTTATGCCTGAACGTTTTACGACATAATTTAGACGTCTTAAAAACATCCAAGAGCGTACATCTTAAAGACTTGCAAAGTTTATGTCTGTAAAACGTCTTAAAGACACACTACATGGACGTCCTAAAGACTTACGCTTTTGGACTTCTTAAAAACGTCTAATTTTTGTCTGAACGTCTTATATATGTAATTTGGATGTCCTTAAAACGTCTTATAAATGTTTTTTAAGACGTCCTAAAGACATACTGATTTGTAACATCGGACGTCTCAGAGACGTCTTTTGGACATTTTTAGGACTTTACTGGATGTTTTTATGACGTTTTTAAGATGTCTCTGTGCTATTTGGAAATGTTCTAGACAACACGTAGACATCTTATGTACGTTTTGAGAATGTCCGAGACAGACATTCGTACGTACGGACGTTTTTAAGACATCCATGTAGTACGTCTTACGAACGTTAATTTCAGACGTTTTTAAGACATTCACGCAGTACCCAAATAGCACAGAGACATCTTAAAGACGTCTTAAAAACATCCAGTAAAGTCCTAAAAACGTCCAAAAGACGTCTCTGAGACGCCCAATGTTACAAATCAGTATGTCTTTAGGACGTCTTAAGAAACATTTATAAGACGTTTTAAGGATGTCCAAATTACGTATATAAGACTTTCAGACAAAAATTAGACGTTGTTAAGACGTCCAAAAGCATAAGTCATTAGGACGTCCATGTAGTCTGTCTTTAAGACGTTTTATAGATGTAAATTTTGCAAGTCTTTAAGATGTACGCTCTTGAACGTTTTTAAGACGTCTAAATTATGTCATGAGACGTTCAGGCATAAAATGAACATAAAATAGACGTCTTCAAGACCTCGTGTGCTATTTGAGATATATTTCAAATACAGTATTTTTATTTCGAATGAAAAAATATCTTATATTTTTCTTTTTAGCATGTATTATAGATAAGAATAAAGTGCTATATTCGTGCAATTTATATTATACTGATATACTTCTACATTTTTAATTTATTTTTTTTATGGTATTTAATCAGTGTAAAAAAATTGTATGGTGCATAGTACATAAAAGTTCCCGTCGGAGGAACATTAATTTTTAAATCAAGATAAACTTTAGAAGAGGTTTCGAGAACACCGAATAACTCCGCCATTGTGTAATATCTTTACTTTCAAAAAACTGAAGAATAAAATTGAAATTTACATTTATGTTTTCTCAGAAAGACTAAACTTTTCATTTACTAATTACTTATGAAAAAATTCTAAAATATTACCTTATTTTTTAACGTTTCAGATTGGCGGCGTGTCCTATTGATTAATATGTACGTTTTTCATAGCATCAGTGTGATGGCCTTTTCGACCGACAAGGGATAATTATTTTAGTCTGTACCCAGATAGTACAGTACAAATATTTCACTTTATAGGTACATATAGTATACACCAGAAGGATTTTTGGGGCTTTATAGAAGGATAGAAAGAGACGAACTCTGATAAAACTCTGATTCCAATCATTGTATTATTTTGTGTATGCATTTCATGTGCAACATTATTGCTTATCTCAAAGGAAAGAGGCGTGAAATAACATTTTACGTACAGAACACAAACAAAATGCAGCATAAACAGGAGGCTCGTGCATGTATAAAAACGGTTGTGTTCTGATTTTTGGACAAGTTCACTGGAACTATTTCAACAAGCAACATACAGAACCAGCAAAATTAAGATGTCTCGCTTTACCTTTGCCTTGTTTGCTCTTTTCGCAATTATTTTCTCAGGCAAGTAGTGCAATTTTAGAGTTACTTTGCTCCTTGTCTCTTACGAATAATTGCTACAGTTACTTCAATTTTAACGAATGTTCTTGTGTCAAGTTAATGGTTGTACTTAATGCACTTTACTTTGAAGGAGTCGAAACGTTTCAGACGTCTGAATTTTCTTAGTTCTTTGACAAATTTCTGCCCATGCTATTTCTGAAATTTACTTTTTCCTTAAAATTGAATTAAGGGTAGAGAGTTCAGTAAGAGTAAAGATTCTTTAATGTTTTCTTAACACCAACTTTGTAATTGAAATTGCATGCAAATATTTCGCACAAAACTCGTATCAGTAATAATATAAATTTTAACGAACAGCACAAGCAGCAAAGTGCCCGCCTGGGGAGGTTTGGAGTGACTGTGGTTCAGCCTGTCAACCATCTTGTCTAAAACCTAAACCTTTATGCACGCTGGTTAGTATACCAATTGGATCTATATGATATTAAAAATTTGTAATGTTATTAACGACCAAAGGGAGAATAAAAATTAGAATATAATTTCTATATTTCATACGTATAAACGAATATTGTTATGAAACATTATTTAAATCATCATTGTGTATGGTTTCACTGCTATAATATGTGTTATTAAAAAAATGATATTTCTGATTTTCATATGTAAGTATCTTATTTGAAATTGTATGTATTTCAGCAATGCGTTTCAGGCTGCTTTTGTCCAGACGGTTTAGTAAGAAACAATAATGGAAAATGCATTCCTAAGTCTAATTGCTGGAACTAATATCTGAAGAGCTGATTTAGTCGACCACTGGATGTTCTAGCGCTCACATATTTAAAAGAATAATGTTATAATTTGTTTACTGTATACGATGTATGTTTATATGTGAGGAAATATCGCTATCTAATAAATATTGCTGTTTGTATACGATAATAAGTTTTGCTTCCTTGCAACCCATTCTGAAGATTCTAAATCGTAAAAAATAAGAAAAAGACGAGAAGACGAATATACACAGATATATGATTTTTTTTACAAATACAGCAATTGCAAAGATGTTTGTAACTTCACGTAAAATATTTATCGTTACGACTGAACTTAATGCAAAAATTACTACGACCATCGCAATAAACATTAATTCCCTTTTCTTGGACAGAGTTATTTCCTAATTTCTGTTTTACAGTTTCGATGCGTTTAACGCTAAGACACTCCTACTTGAAATTCTGAAATAAACGTCAGAAATTTGTATACACGTTAATGTTTTTACCAAATTTATCGCCCTGTGTTGAGTGTTAACCATCCGGCTTGAAACAATTTCCTTAACCTGGTTCCTCCACTTTATGCGGAAGAACATAGAACTTTACTTAAAACGCATCTCAGGAGAATAGATAACTCGAGGCTAGAAGTTGTTAATCTTCGTCTCGAGTAACCTGCTATCCTGTAGGCGTTAGACTGTTGATGTCTCTACCCATACTACACGTCTTGATTTCGTGACAGCAATTGGTAGTCAAGCAAATAACATAAAACCACTCTAGAACTTTTATTTTTATCTTGTGATTAAAATTGAATTAGACTAAATATTTCAAAGTATTTTAGTAACTCAAATCGACATTTTTTGCACAAGATGCTCGTTAACTGGTGGTGGAAATGTTATGAAGTGATTCTGCAATAAAAAATAAGAAGAAAATGAAGAATGATAAAAATGTGTTTGAGGCCTTGTTTCAAAATTATTAATTGTTGAGAAAACGCTTAAAATTCGATGGAAATGTCTCACTTAAGACTTACTCTACTAATTTTGTTTGTATCTGACCTAGCTAGTGCATGTCGGCAGTAGAATAAGTACCAATTCAGACACATTTCACACGTATTTTAGGCGTTTTTTTAACAATTAATAACTCTGAAACGAAGCTTTCAACGCAATTTTTTTATTCTTCATTTTCGTCTTGTTTTGTCATATATATCACCTTTTAAAATTTCTGACACCTGTTGTTGAATACCCTGTATAAGGTAATTTAACTGTCATTCAAATCCAGCCAATCTAACGCCAGGTTCAGACACACTCAATAATTCAGTCGACTGGGGAGTAATTTAGTAACTTAATGTGTATGGATACTAAATATTAAATTAGTAATTTAGTAAAACTAACTCAGATAGCACACGGCGTCTTGAAGACGTCTATTTTATGTTCATTTTATGCCTGAACGTTTTACGACATAATTTAGACGTCTTAAAAACATCCAAGAGCGTACATGTTAAAAACTTGCAAAGTTTACGTCTATAAAATGTCCTAAAGACACACTACATAGAAGTCCTAAAGACTTACGCTTTATGACGTCTTTAAAACGTCTAATTTTTGTCTGAACGTCTTATATACGTAATTTGGACGTCCTTAAAACAGCTTATAAATGTTTCTAATACATCCTAAAGACATACTGATTTGTAACATCGGACGTTTGAGAGACGTCTTTTGGACATTTTTAGGACTTTACTGGATGTTTTTAAGACGTTTTTAAGATGTCTCTGTGTTATTTGGGAAGTATATCTACCCATATTGCACAGAGACATCTTAAAAATGTTTTTTTTAAAACTTTTTTTTTTTAAAACGAATGTTTTTACGACGTTCAAACATAATATGAACACAAAATAGACATCTTCAAGACGTCGTGTGCTATCTGGGTAGTCGAATAGATCCAATTTGTTGAACTTATCTGGTCGAGTATGCTTCCTCACCAGTCTCTGGTAGCTAAGTAAACCTATTCAGACATATTTATTTAGTAGAGTTTATTAGTGATTTCGAAAACTCGCTTATACTAATTTGGACACTTTTCTCTGCACTAAAATGTGTAATAGTAAGTATCACTACTCGACACTCGACTAAATTACTGGATCTGTCTGAACCAAGCTTAATATACGATTTGAATACTTCAAGCTGGTTTTATAATTGTGAAATATAGTGTATAGAAGCTTCTCAGAAGTCGGTGAGAAAAAAAAAATATTTGTTCTGCATAGATTTTAGCAATAACATACAGACAATTTGGAATATCAGTTTTAGTAACTTATTCTAGAAATCACATTGACAAAAGATATAAAGAGAGTATAAGAAAAAATGATGGTTTATCAATTTAAAAGTGAAAGCAGAAACAATATTGCCAGGTTTCTTATCTTGTTGCTTGTGCCACCTGTGTACCTGGTTTTAAGTCACCTGCAGAGCATCAGGTCGTAAATAGTGATGTTGTTTTATTTGTGTCATAGATCATACGAGGAAAAACATGTTATTTTGGAGGGAGTCAAATATGCTAGCATATCTTCAATAAAGAAGTTCCTATATTCATAGTTTGTATGTCGGAAGACGCATGCTCCCTAAAGTCTACCAAGTTCTAAGACCATTAATTTACGGAACACTGTAAACAATTTTCATACCTTTGAAGTATGTTCACTTTCATTCGATAGTAACTTGTCGAATTCGCAAGTGAAAGTAGTAACGTGGTTTCGCTTGACTACTGCGAAGTTTGCATATATGTACTCCCAGCTCAGACGAATCTGGCCGCATCGGTACTTTCTATCTCTTTCTTACATGGGAGGCATTGAATAAGAGAGAGAGAGAGAGAGAGATAGATAGATAGAAAATATCGATGTGGTCAGAATCGTTTGAGTTGACCGTATTTTGTATTCCTCACAACTTAGAGACGCAATGAGTTTCATGAAATTTTGATAAATGCATTTTGAAGATAAATTGGGTACACGTGTAGCAAAAAAATTAGGTACACTGAGGGAGAAAAAGTTAAAGAGAACTATGAAAAATGTTCTCAAAAGTTGCTTTTCTTTTTGCTAGAACTATTCTTACGCGCAGCATACCATGATAATACTATCATTTCTTTTGGTCGAGTGATATGGATAGCAAAGAAACGCAGAATGTTCCGTCTTAAAAAATTCCATACAGCAAAATATTTACGAATAATTTCAAATCAAGTCAAGCGAATCACACTGCATGTAAAATATGCTGTATAAAATTGTTTTTTATACTTCTACCAGTTCCCGGAATATAGCAGAGTAACGAATAAAACTGCTTTCTTGATTGAAAAAGACGTTCTTCGTTTTACGGAAAGAATTTTAAAGAATTCTGAAAGAATCTGCAGAATGAGAATCTTGAGTACGGTTGAATCAAGGATAGTGCATTTTCATTGAACTTATTTAATGAATTTAGTACTAGCCTAGAGACGTAGAATTTATTGTAATGATAATCTTTTAGGAAGGACAAAGGAAATATGGAGACAACGGTTACTTTTGTTCTTGTAATTGATATATACTACTGATGTGAGTGACTTGACAGGTGTAACTACAAAGAAGTTACGAAGAAATATGAAAATACGATAAGATATGAGAGGAAAGTTTGGAAATACTGATGTTTGGATGGGAAAACGTGGAAATTGATTTATCAAACCCATTTCCGAACAAAGCATTCAAATCTTTATCATAAACTCTGGCTACGAGGCACGTTTTAACTCAAACAATATCCGTGAAAATTTCCATACAATGGCTATAATTTTAAATAATTTCACCATTAACGCTTTTAACGTGGACAATGTTAAAACCTTGAATTTACTTTCGCGTGTTCAAACGTTTGCAAAATGTTTTGAGTCAAAGATTGAAGAGAATAACGAACACCTAGAAAGTTAGGCGGTTATATATTATTTTTGTTTAAGTTATCTTATCTATTTGATTACTTTAAATAATACATTACATTGTTTTTCCTTTGCTTCTTGTAATATGGTTTGGAATATCATATTACAGTATAATATTGAAATAAAGGCAACTGTATTTAAATATTCGTGAAGTACAAACCTCGAATATGTATAATTCATAGGATAAGTATATTTGCAGTTATATTGCAAACTGATTTAAATTACGTGTTTCTGTCAAAGTTTTCAACTTCAATACTGTCTTATGAACTTGTGTCTTCTTTACCCCTTAGTTTTAAATGAAAAAGTTTCTTTAATTCCGTTTCTTTTTTCTGAAAATAAAAATTTTACATTCTACATAGATCTCAACTAAGGCCATAAATCGAATTTATTGAAAATGTGATATAGGCCGTTTTGCCTTATATCACATATAAAATCAATAAAATATTCAGAGGATATTGAATTATAGATTACATGTATGCATATCAAAAACGTAAATTTTTAATTCCTCGCTGCATGCAGGTTTCTCTTAATCCATCAGATTCGATCCAGAAAGCTAGTTATTAAAAATGCATTACTTGCGCAGGTTCTAGTAGGTTAATATACGTATAATAAATATATGCCTTCTGCCTTAATAAATAAAGGCAGTCCTTTCTGATTCTATGCCTGACAAAAAATATATAAGCTTTTTCTAGTATGTCTAGTATATCTTTAACAACAGAAATAAATATTGGAATATCTATAAATAGGGTTTGACATTCGTATCACTGAATATTTCACATGTTATCGATGTATGCTTAAAGGGAGGACCTGCAGAAATATCCTGGCTTTTGCCAGAAATCTACTCTGAGTTGACCGAAAACAGCTTTCAAAGTTATGAACTGATGGAAGTTCTGTGGGTAAAAGTTAATACCTCTCTGCAAAATACATATTATCTGTATTGGATAGTGATCAATATTTATGGTATTGTACATTAATGGAAGACTCTTTTAGGAATCGATTTGCATCATAAAATAAAAATAAAAAATATGCTAAAATGTGTTTTTATTATAGTCAAGCTTTGAAATGTAATGAGCGATTGTATATCTAACCTTTATCCTCAAATCACATACAACCAAACCAAATGCATAAATATGTATCTTATCTAATAATTGAAGGAGTTACAATGAAACAAGGTAAAAAAAAGTGGAAAAAAAAGAATACTTGAATTTTCAATATCTATACATTCATTTCCAACATACAGTAGGTTTATAACATGTATAAAAAGTGACTCACATGTTACTCTATCTGAAGATAGCACTTTGATTGATAATTCGTATAAAACACTTCTGTAAACTCGAATCAAATCACCATATGTTGTGTCTAAAATCAACGTATGCTACGTCTTCTACTGTCTTATCTGCTTGTTATCGTAAAATCTCATCTGGATATGACATTGAATTAAATCCTTGTGATCTGAGTCACTTGAAACTTAATGAAAAATGTCAATCCACGTAGGCACTTTTATAAAAGGCACTTTCAAATCTAAAAACTTACGAAAAATCTCATTCTCAGGGAGAACGTTCCTCTATATCCTCTTTAATATTACCTAATAAGAAATTTCTGTAATAAATATTTTCTCATGGAGGAGTGAGTTAAATGCGGAAATTTCCTTATCTTGTCCCCTGTATGACGAGACACGTCTCATTAAACGAAAGCAAAAATGTAGGGCTTAGTTGTAACGTATAAAAGCACTGTCGTTGAAATTTATGTTCAGTGTACGGAGTCACGATGCCTCGTCTTTTCTTAACTTTAATCGTCGCCTTGGCAACCTTTGCTTGTAAGTAAACGTCTTCTAAGCGCCACTCACTTTTTTCTATAATCAACTACGATTAGCTCATGTTCGCCTGTTTCAAGGGACAAGAGCTCTTTAGTATCTACTTGTTCCGATTCTATATTCTTTGGGGAATCTATAATATCTAGCCAAATATAATAGGAGTATTATATTGGTTAGTTGAAGGACAGTACAAGTTCAGAATAATCTCATTTTCAAATAATGTCAAAGTTATATCTGGGTCTCGAAGCCAAAATGTATTAAGTCACGCAGAATCGAGTGGACATACTACACTTTGGCTCTGGGGTCCACATATGTCAAATGCACAGAGCTACACGTTGGGATCAGATATTTCAAAATGTACATACTGTTCTCCAACTCACCGGTTCAATTATTATTGTGCAATCTACTATGATTGACCAATGTCCCAGTTTGTAGCGAAACTTTTGGAAAATGAAAATCAGTTTCCTACTTTGGACAAAGATGTTCTTATGCATTCCTTTGACATAAAAACACTTTCATAGTAAAATTCATTTGTCATATTTTACCCCATTTGGTACTCGATAATTAGTCTTAAGTAAATAACAAAGTAGAACATAATAATTTATAAAATATCACAGTGGTGTTGGCAGGACAGCCGAAGACATGTCCAAAAAATGAGGTTTATACTCCATGCAATGGTCACTGCCAAAAGAATTGCTCAAACCCGAATCCAGTTTGCACAAAGGTTAGTCATTCAATTTTATTAAAATGCTTGTGACGTGATGTCCCTATAGCCAACATTGCAAGATTCCAATTTGGGGTGAACCTAGTATCGACCATAACAAAAAGCTTTGGATTTCAGATCTGCGTGGAGGGCTGCTTATGTAAAGATGATTGGCTGAGGAATCGGGAGGGAGTGTGTGTTCCTCCTCAGCGTTGCTGGAAATCCTCGGACGAAGATTCTTCCAGTGAATCGCAGGAAAAGTGTCCAAAAAATGAGGTTTACGATGAATGTAGCGGTCGTTGCCAGAAGACTTGCGAAGATCCGGAACCAATTTGTCCCTTGGTTAGAGTTTCAATTTTATTAACTATGCTGCAGGCTTGCCTGCAAAGTGTACAATTGTTTCCTCTTTTACTCTATCTAGCGTCATGATATTTCAGCTCTCAGTGCTGCACTGGTGCAATATTCATTTTAAACGTGTCTCAGACGTTTTTGCTGGTTAACATTCAATATCTTTTAGATTATTTCAGATTGAAAAACTCAAATATTTTCTTGAAAACCAATATTTGGGGCCATCAGTGGTGGACTAGCCAGGGTGTTAGCTTGCTCGATGGCAAATGGGCTCCCTTAAGACCTTTTAGTAGCTTGAAAATGTAATAGAAATTCCATTATTATTATTATTACTATATTTACTATAAAAAGTAAATGATAGCCTTACAGTTATGGGTGTACACCCTTTGTCTTCTGACTACCAATATTTGTGGACCCATTCCGCGACTGGGGTTCATTGCATTTCAGATAACGATTTAAGGATCTGGGTGTTAAAGGGTAAACTCGCGATCCAAATTTGATGTTAGTCACAGTAAAAAATTTCCAATTCCAGATTTGCTTAGGGGGCTGTGTATGCAAAAATGATTGGCTGAGGGACCAAAATGGAATCTGCATTCCTCCGAAGAAATGTAACTCAAACGATAAATCATCATCGGAGGACTCGTCGCGTGATAAATCGGATTCTTCCAGTGAATCACATGAAAGGTGTCCAGAAAATGAGGTTTACACCGAATGTAATGGTCATTGTCAGAGGACTTGTAAAAGACCGAATCCAATTTGTCCTTTGGTTAGTGTTTCGATTCTATTAACTATGTTGCATATTTATTTACAAAATGTACGAGTTGAGTCGCTCAAAATGCAAAACTGATCAATTCCATAAAGCACAAAGTAGACAAAAGGGACGATACAATAAATAATATGTTAAAATTTAGCTTAAAGTTAACAACCAAAGTAATCTATTATAGCGAATTGCTTAAGAGATGGTTGGTATTTGTTTCTAAGATATTGAATTTTTGAATCAAAACTTAAAATTTGTCAAAATGGCTCGAGAATATTTTAAGGATTATTTATCTACCATACATAGTTCTACTATTTTATGACAGTGCATATAATTATGCAGGCTAATTTTTGAGTATGATTTACGTGCTTTGACGAAAAAAATGAAATTGTCATAAAAAGTGCAGTTAATTAATTTGACTTTTGAAGGGCTCAATTATGTTTTGTTTTCCAGATCTAGCTAGTATTTATCGAAATACTTTAAGTATAAATAAATTAAGTATTGATTTAATTCGTGATTCGCAATTGGAGTTAATCATTGCAAAAACCTCTCGATTTCAGATTTGCATAGAGGGCTGCATATGTAAAAAAGATTGGCTGAGGAACAGCGATGGAAAATGCGTCCCTCCGAGGCGTTGTGCGTGTAAAAAGCGGAAGTCATCCGATGAATCGAAGTCATCCAGTGAATCCAAGTCATCCAATGAGTCGAAGTAATCTGATGAACCCAAATAATCGAATGAATTATAATAACTGATATATATTAATGTGATACGATGAAATTATATTGAGGCGAGAGTTATATGAAAACTGTCTTACTTATTATGAAAATATTCTACGTACAGTCATTTTAATAATATTTGATGTATTTTTTACGATTAAACATGAATGTTGCAACATTTACAAATGGGGGTTTAAATTTATATCGACGAATACTTGCAATGTCATTGCTATTTGAATTATAATTGCTAGTTGAAGGTTGAATGTTTAACATCTCGGTTACGTTATACTTTAAATGGAAATTGATAAAAGCATGTTCTTTCATGGTTGTATATTAATCATTATGATAATGTCTAACAGATAGTACGAGTAAGAGCTAATAATAACCTTCTCTACATACATACGTATATGTGAAGGAGAGGCAAAAAAATGTGTTCGTAAAAAAGACCTTGCTTCTTTAAAGTTCGAGTTGACTCCATTAAGACAAGTCGTAACTACAGTGCTATAAAATCAGCTTGAAGTATCTAAATCATATACTGAATTTACTGGATTTGAATGAAAGTGAAATTAGAGTATATAAAAAATGTGGATACCTTAAATTATAAAAATATTACGAAATATTTAGTGCAATTGAATTTTAATCGTAGATTGCAAGATTTAAAACTTCTACAGCGGCTTAATAGTTATGAAACGAAGCATGTATTATATTCTCGACAATAGAAGGATTAATAAAGTTAAATTAAAATACAGCGGACCACGTTTAATGTAGAAGAGTAGAAGTTTTACATTTGCATGAGTTGGTAGCTTTCGTTACACGTAATACAGAGCCTTGAGTATTGTTTTTTTCACTGAAAACGAATGTTCCTCATGAAGACATGAGGTCGCTTTGTTGTTTAAATCAGACTCTTAATGGCCTCTTAATTAAGCGAAATTCTGATGCTATCTTTGAGCAGTTTACAAAATTCGATTTGTAGCTGTTTATCGCGCGACACGTTTGGCACCAGAAAACTGATGCTCTGGAGAACTTTCTTCTTACTATATATTTATGAGATAAAACAAACACAAAAGGCTCGTAGAAGGTCTTGAAAAGAAGTGTGAATATACTTCGCTGAATATATTCTTCTATAAATTCAGAATAATGCCGGCGAAACTTTTATACCGATCATTCTGTCGAAATAAAAGTCGTTGATATAGTCGAGGTTTATGGACAGAAATGTACATTTTATACCGGGTGACCCGCATCAAAGAACGTTATTTAGAATAAATTACATCGGAGTTAGTCGGCACGTGAGATAAGAGAACATAAACTCTTTCTTCGTAGATCCCCATGGCTGATATGTAAATTATTAATGACTTTGCGCGCATTGCATGGAACAATAGAAAGCCTAGTCTTAATATTATTAACAGTTCCATGTGTCCACAATTTTAGCATGAAAATTAGCAAGTGATAAATGAAACTAGTAACAGTTATTATCGCTGACGAGTAATTTTTAATTTCTCTTGTTTAACGCTTTTGGCGCGATCGTGGCTGCGATACTGTTCACCTGTAGTTTAGTTCGGAGGCACTATTTCAAAAACTTCAGTTAAATATCGTCCTTTACAAGTTCGGAAGTTCTGCAATCTGACGTCTTTATAGAGATAGGAGAAGTTTAAAAGAAGGGAGTGAAGCATTCGTGGAACTGCAGTGGCAGCAAAATAGACTTACCAAATCTTAAAGCCGCTACACACGTTGAAACAAGTGATGCAAATAAGTATAACCTCCGTGGATTCATGAAATCGTAGAATTTGATGTGGTCAGATACTAAAATCCAAATACATTTTCAAGAATCTTTGGTTGTCTTTATAAAATGTAAAAACTTAAACATAGAAAACAAATTGACAAAATTATTAACTAATTACAATTATTTGACGGAAATAAGCTTTCTAAGTTATGTTGCGTTATCAAAAGAATTGAAGGTAAACGAAATGATTAGAAAAATTATTTATTTTATTATTATACAATGATCATATACCATTTTTCCTGTCTATTTCACTGCAGGCAGGAATTTAATTCCTTGTAAATATTAGTACGCTTGCAACATCTGTATTCAATTTGCTGCAAGCATACGAACAGTTACAAGGACAGGATTTACCTATCCTGTTAGTACCACTGCATTGGAAATACTCATTTCAATGGCTACCTTGTGTTTTATTTAGTAAATGGAAGAATGCAAAGAACCTCTTTTTACTCGACTGCTAAAGTCGCGTTGGAATTTCAGAGAGAAGATGTATCATACGGAAATAAATAGCATTTAATTAATATACGGTATACAGGGTGAATGAGGACTTCGAAGTGTCTATACGTAGTTGGCTCGAAGTGAGTCCCTTTAGGGTGGATTTGGTGTCGTTCATCTCATAATAATTCAGCTAGAGCCTGGGTGGTCAAGTGAAGTCTTAGGTACTTATCGTAATGGTTCTGGTAAAGGATGAGGGCTAATTCGATCTTGTTTGGACGGTTAGTAATGGTTTATCGACCTAACACCTTTGGAATAGGTGCTATGAAAAGCTCGAAAGAGAAACAATAGCAACATGATTAACTTTTCGAGAAACTGGTTCGTGTTGTTGTGGATTTGGTGTTATTTATCCCATTTTAATTTAACCCAGGACAAAGATGTTCATAGCAAAGAAAGTGTAGTGACGTCTCCTGGACCCATCCCAATGATTCTGGTAAAGTGTAAAGAGTGGGGGCTAATTTGTCCTTATTTAGATACCGGGAGTGGATACTCGTTGCAGTTTCCTTAACCCTTGATTATGGATCAATATTTAAGGATGCGATGACTTCGACTACAACTAATTGGATATTAAATATTTATCGAATTAATGTGGCATTAATTGTTGCATAGAAAATAAATTTGATATACACATGTTATCAAGTTTTATTATGAAGTCTTGTATAGTTAAATGGAAGTAAAAATAAAAATCTATCCTACGGTGTCTGTCCGACTTCATATCAATAATTGAGGATTAGTAGGCATTAAATTGCTTCGGAAAAGAGTGGGATGCTTCTGGCCTCCTGGGACACTCCAAATTTGAATAGTTGTTTTTTTGGGCTGGATCCTGAAGGGAGGATTTGTGTATAGTTCCTCCAGCACAGTAGAAAATTCCTTGCAGCTAGAAACTCAAGTAAAATCCTTCGGTCTCATTCCAATAATTCTTTTCAGATAAGAGTCAGTTTATCCTTGCTTGAATACTTGGTAATGGTGGCTGCTAGGCATAAATCTTATTGCAGTACCTTTAATAAGCACTAAGTTGCTTTGAAAAAGTGTTGCAACTTGTGCCTCTGTATACATAATATTGTTAGCCTTTACTTTAAGTTAATTGAAATTCTCTATTCGTACCGAGAGTGAAGGAACCACGTGTTTTGTACAAAAAGCAAAGGATACTTTGACACACGAATTTGGAGTAAATAAACTGTTCTAATTCAAAATTAAACTTCAAGCGACTGGATTTCCCTATTACAAAGGAATGTAAATTTGCAATATAGGAACTCCGAGTACTGAACAGTGACAGAGCTATGTGACTGATGTCACTGAGTCAGATAGACTTTCCTTATTTAGGACTTTTGAAGAGATTAGACATATTTGGCAAGCTTTCGTAAAACTTTGCATGTAAAGCAGCCGTTACGGAACCCTTACTTCTAAATGCAATTCTGAAGCATTCCTACGTTCAATAGGGTTCACTACTACATATTTCCCTATTAGGCGAGTTTTCTCACAACCCTTTCACAGTCTTGTTCATTTAAACTAACGATCGCTTCAGAAATTAACAGGCTTAATTTTCTTTTAAATTATTTGCTTTCAAAGGCACGTTTATTAAAACACTTTCTTTCCTTTTGTAATTTCATTATCGGTTTTCAAAGTTTTTACGTATAATTTAGTTGCAAAACTAAATGCGTTACTGGTAAATATCTTTAGCGCTAAATGAGACGCAAAAGAGTTTCGGTTCTTAAAAGTTCTTTAGCAACGAGGAATATTCCTTCCTGGAATATGACTTTTGCCTACAAATTATCCGCCTTGTAGGACCAGGAATCCAACGCGTTGGTTCATGAAACAATATGGCTTCATGGACAGGAGTCAATAATGAAATATTTAGGATTAATTCTTAATTTTCTAACAGAGCAGAATTGGCAATATCTCGCTTTTCAAATTACCTGCTGACACAAATTGTTTCAGCGTTTGGATTTACCTTGTACTTAGCAGCACGTGTTCCCAAGCGGACGTTTTTCCGACGATAATTTGGTTCATATAGTCAATGGAATGTTCGTGTGTACCATGGGTCTTTTGCGACGATACTTACTCTGGAAATATGCCAACATGTACAAAGCAGTGAGAGGAAACTGCTGAAAATTACGCTTTCGTCTTTCTTTGCTAGTTGTGAAAGCTTAATAACTTCGGGAGTATCTACATGCTAACATGTGAACTTACTATTATGAAGTTTTGTATGAATTGTAAGAACGTCTAAAGTCATTTTAAGAAACACAAAAAGTTGTTTTCGTTCCAAAATAGAGTGAAACGTTGGTAATCAATTAAATAGGAATCTGTCAAGTAGGGGAGACTCTTAAAATAGAGATTAGTTCCTATCAAGTAGGAACTATAAATATGATATTTTAAAATAAGATGTCAAATCAAATTTCATCCTAGATATAATATAGCTGCTGCGTCCCTGGTGAGTAGATAATATTAGAACCAATGTTAGCTCGAATTTGAATATAAATTAGTCGGTAATATTCTAATTAAATTCAACGAAACTTAGCAGGGTAATTGAAACGTACTCATGCACTAGTGATAAACTATTATTCTCGTTTATTTCGAAATTCCTACATTTTGAAACTGAATATCTAACAAGAAGTAATTTTATTAATTTCAACTAGCTGAAGAATTCATTGAGCTTACTAAAACTGATAATTGTATTAGAACGATCCAACTGTTTCAAATGCCTTGTTCCCTTAGTTAACAAGGAATACTCGTGAAACATCTCGTGCAGACTTTACGTCTAGGCGCATACCTACTAACAATCGAGTAACCGACAATTTATCTAACCATAATCGCATACCTACCCAACTTAAGACTGATTACAAACTAAACAATCCTTCTTTTCTATCTAATGCACAAGAAGACAATCGATAAAACTGTTGGTCTTCGATTGTCGATAGGTGTGTGTTTAGACTAATGAAAATTAATTGATGTCCATACGTCATATAATAGTTAAAACAAAAGGATATGTCTTTTAAATAAATCACTTCGTGTAATATTCTCACTTTCCCGTGTCCTAATAATTTCTATCATCAATTTTCTATCATTAAATTAAGAATTAATTAAATATTTCTAATATTACAGAGCGTTGTGAGACCCTCAGCGATGAGCTGCGCAGAGATTTTCATTGTTTCCTCACTATTATCGAATGTGTATACAGTGCTATTTAAAGATCCTTTTCTCGTAATAATGATTTAAGAGTTGTTTCTTACTAAATAATTTTTCACTAATTCTAAAATACACACGAATTACTTAACTCAGAAAACGCCATTTTTCTAATTATACAATTTTCATTTCCGTATGCACAGCAGTCCTGCAAATAGAAATTCTCCATTGTTGAAGGGTCAAGGATTACTACCGTATTACATCTCTGTTCTACAGGAACAGTCGAATTTTCTCTGTTTAACAACGACTTGTGCATGCATTGTTCAGCACGTTAATCTTAAGAAATTCTGTTCGAAAATAAAACTTGGATTTCAGTATCAAATTTATGATTCGAATACAGAGAAATTTCTTTAAGAATTTGCAAAACATCATTCAAAAAAAGGTAATCATATTTTGTCAACGTTGTACTTACTTTTGTTTGACGTTGCGAGAGAGGAAATGCGATAAACGATTGCCTCGTGACTTGTGAAAAACACTTACATGATCCTACTTCAATTATTAGGAATCTTGTTAGGGGAGAGGTGGGGTGAAGGGACACGAAACTGAACGATGCAATTATCTTATAGGTACAAGATCCCTTCCTGACGAAAGTGTTTTTGTGTCTTAACAATACTAAAGCATGCCCAAATACACCTAATTTTAAATTGCTGCTACTTTGGAGATCATGGAGATATATGATTGACTTTTTTGTATTTTAAAGTAAAGTCTTTAGGGTCTTCTCTAAACGTTTTGTGACATGCTATTATGGTTGTCTGATTGCTTTATTCCTGCATCTGTTTAGTTAAATGATCTAAATTCATATGTTTTTAATAACATAATTTCGATTAGTCAAAAAAATATGTATATTTTAATTTTTAATGAAAATATTGTTTTGTGTTGTTTAATGTTTAATCTCAGAGTGTTTTTTTTTATAATATTGTATAGTATTAATAACAATGCCGTGGTATTTAGATAAATTTATAAAGACATACCAATACTGTAATTATGATATTTATAGAAATTAAAGTTAAACGAATAATGTTAATTGTTAATGTTCACCTTCTCATTTATACGTAAGCATAATCCATTTAATCTAGCTAATTTATGAAACAGAAGCTTATTATTATTATATAGTGTTCGACAAAGCTTATCAGAAATTTTAATGGGTGATTTTAAATGTTAAAGTGGGACAAAAATTAAGAATGACAAAATTGCGTTTAAGAGTTTGTTTCAGAGTTGGTAATTGTTGAGAAAATGCCAAAAATTCGCGTGAAGTGTCCTCTTTCCTGTTATTATACCGAAGAAATTATTAGTAGTAGGTACCCACTTGCGAAATTCATTCCACCATTTTCTAACTCCTTTGAAACAGTTCATTTCAATATCTTTCTCCAAAAATGTAAAGATTTCTCGCATAATAATGAAAAGTTTGAGTACCTTCTTCAATAAGGAATATACGAACAGAAAAGTTTAAAAGGTCTCGTAAAATGTTCGTCCAATTTTAAAGAACACTGCAACTGCTCTTCTGCCATTTCACAGTTACACTTCCTGGGATCGCTCACCCTTTACAATCTTTTTTATCTGCGCAACGGACACAACTCGTTCCTCTCGCATGGCACGCAGTGTGCACCATAGACCGTACACACGTCCACAGTTTTAAGAACAATTGTATGAATAAAATTGTGCTCAATGCGTCCCAGCTACGAGCGAGCAATTTCGACGAGCACTGAGATATGGGGGTCGATAAAACTCGGAGTCAGTGCGCGGAAGCTTCTAGTAGGCGGCAGTTTCCGTCGAGAGTTCAATAAAAAAACCATTTTTCGTTGAACGACAATCGACTTTGAGCAGGCAGGGCTAGTGTACTCGGATCTACGAGCAAGAGGGTTGTTTCCTTGTCGAAGAATATCAAGTTGCAGATTCACCAACCGCTGCGATGCGAGTTAGCTCTCGAAGCTGGACGATAGGGGATGTCACATTAAACCTTTTGCTAGTTGAGCTACTCTGACGTTCAAGAGCCACGGGTTTCGGGACACGTAGTTTACGGAACAACCTGTAGTTTAGCTGACGAGATTCTATCGTACTGCTTTGGGAGGAACGAGACACGACAAATTCCCAAGTGTACTGTGTTGTGGTGTTATTTTATGATACAGAGTATTTCTGGGGGTGGTGGGGGGGAGGGAGGGAGGGCGGTATGCGAAGTAAGACACAATGGATGAATAGAAACAGCAAGTGTCGTTTCGTTCCGCAGACTGAAAATGCATGTTACAGCAACAGTGGAATATTTTCGCAAAAGTAATGGTAGCTGTTGAAACAAATGAAATAATAACGTTTTAATATAAATTGAGTAGTAGTTGGCTGAAGTAGTTCAGTATTATTTAAGGGACTATATGGGGTGTTCGACAGAATGTGTCAGAAATTTTAAGGGATGATTCTACATGTCAAAATAGGACGAAAATCAAGAATGACTGAATTGCGTTTAAGGCTTCCTTTCAGAGTTATTAATTGTTGCAAAAATGTCTAAAACTCGCATCAAATGTGCCTGACTTGAGAGTTATTCTACTGTTCTTATTAGTTAGGTCAGACACAGCGAAGTCAGTAGATGTTAGATACATTTCATTCGTATTTTAGGTGTTTTGAAAAATTCTTTGTACTTGATTTATTATTGTTTTCTGTATTAGATAGGTTGAATATAGCTGAAAGGTAGTATGTACTATGGAATAAAAATATTTTTGGAAAATGGATCTTTTTACTTACCTGTATGCACGAGGCTCCTTAACTGAAGGTATGAAAGTAGATTTATATACTTACGTATCTACAAGGGAAACGTTTTTGTAATTGGTTAAATATATAGTAAGGCTTCTTGGATTAAATGTAGAATATATTTCATGAAGTTTTCCACATTTCAGCAAACGTCCTTTAAATTCCTCTTTAGTGCATAAATAAAATATACTCTCTTTATGAATATAAGATAATGTTTATTTTAAGATATCTTAGATGTCTGTCCGAAAAAATATCGAAGCTTTACTAATGATCATAGGAACAATACTTGCAGACCCAATTACTCATTATTCGAGTAATGAAATAAACATAGTCGAAACATAATGCAATAATATAGACATATTATATTATAAATTGAAGCAGAGACAATAATTCAGTCAATCGGTACTCACGATGTATTACTATCACAGTTAGATGTAATATTTAGTCGTCTTCTTAAAATGATGATATCATAGCTTTACATGGCATTGCTTGGTTATAAAGGTGATTTGCGAAATATTTAGCAACAATGGCATTACAAAAATATCGTGAACTTGGTTTTGAGCAGTGTCAATTAGATGTACATACATATAATCTACATTAATATATGTACCTATATAAAAATGTGGAACAGATTTTTGAAAAATGATCAATGTAGTAAATAATAGCTAATAATAGTAATAGCTCTCCTTTATCATCATCTTCTTCTATGTTAATGAGGTACATGTATATATATATATATATATATGCCCTTCATATCTGGCTAGTGTCTTTATCAAGATTGATATTGAACTGTTTTTATACATATTGTTTGCGTTTGTGAAATTTTAAAATTCAAGCAAATATTTTAGCAATTTATTTTAACGTTCTTAATATAAATTTTGTCATATTAACAAAAATTTGTTCGTATACACAGAAACCACTTCTGTGTGGCATTTGACAATGTACTTGATATAAATTTAATCGAATAACAAGCGTCAATAATTGCGAAATTTTTAAAGCGGTAACTCGATAGTTTTGATCACAGATTTTTAAATAATTTTTAATGCATTTCATAGTTGTATAAGCTTCTTTTTGGTGTACATTTTTAGTAAGACAGATATGTGTAACTTAACATTTTGTTAAATTAGCAGTTACTTTTGAATCGTTCAAATAATATCACATTGACTGCTCTGATAGTTTTAGTGTTAAATAAAATTATCAAGCGTAATGTGTGCATACACATTTATAATTGTAAATTTAAATTCATAGTACTGGAGTTGCGTCAGTAAACACAGTTTCATTTTCTGTTTAAACGATGAAACTGGTTCTATTATATTCATCACACATAATTAGTGATTTCATTTGTAATTAATCAAATACGATTAATAATAGGCTTAATCTTTGGTTGTTACTCTGGGTCGAAAAGATCCATTTCAGTAATTAAAAAGTAAATACTGGAGTACAGTTTCTGTCGATAAATTTTGTTGTGAATATAATCACACCACTTCTCTGATTCAAAAATTTCCCTTTTTCAACGTGTTAAATAAACATTTTCTTTGAAATATGGATTAAAAAACAATTTTTTTTTAAACCACATTACATTTTCACAGTATCAATTTGAATTTTTAGTTACATCGGTTAAAATATAAAAGGATTACAATCTTTTCCACGAAACTGTTTTTTCTCGGAATTTACAATCCTAAAAATATTTTTTTTGAATCTGTCATTTAATTTGTTAATTGTTTATCATCAGAATATATTCTACAATATTCAAACTATATTCTAAAATTTTTTCGATCGAATATCGCTGTTATTTTTTTAACAGCAGTTGCTCGAAAATTGAATCGGATCTAGATCACCCAGTATGACAACCGTGTGCTGTAGAATAGATGTGACAACCGAGAGTTAAGCACGTCATCGGAAAACAACGTGTCCAGGGATTATATTTTACTGTACAACAATTTTTTGCGTCTAATAAGGTCTAAATAACTTGAACTGTCGGTAGATATTTAAAAAGAATATTGCAAAGTAATTTAGAATATTTATGATGGATTAAAAGTGTTTTCAGATTTAATATTTGATTAAAGTAAATAGAGTACATCACTCCAATTTTGGCAAACTCTAATGGTATTGTGCTTTAAAACAATACGTTGGCAGAATATTGTTTTCACGTATCTTTTCTATTATCCATTAAGTAAAATACGTTGAAAAACATACAGAAAAAATATAACATTAATTTTCGGTGTAATAATTACAATGTCGAGACAAGATCTTTATACTGGATATTGTACAATATAATAATCAACAAGAGAAAAAATTTTAAAATTTCTGTAAAAAAGTATGCGTGTTCCTGTATGTTTTACATATTTGAATCTGTAACCAATGTTTAATATATTTATACGCTCTCTGACGTTCTAATCCTATTCAGTGGAAGTTAAGCTTCTGAAATTTTGAAACGGATTTTCGTGATACAATGTTAGACCTAATGTAGCCATCAGTGTAAAGTTTTGTAACTAAAACTGTTTAAAACCAGCTGTGAAATACTGCTGCAGAAGGTATTGATAGAGTAGGATAATGAATTTTTTAACAATGTAACTGTGTTTAGTGATTACAAGGTCTCATGAATTTCCTAATTTAATTCATTACTTCTATAAGCCCTATTTGATTTACCAAACGTTTAAAAAGTATGCAAAAAGAGATATGGCGGTGTTTAATTGAATTTTAGTCATTTATTCTTGTAGCTCATCATTCATAGGGACGTACTGATCTATGTATATGTTTCGTTTCATCGAACAACAGATATTTCTTAAATCTCTTATTCGTGCTAAATGCTACTTAAGAATTTAGTGTGTCTCGGAATTCCTATAATTAGACTGATGTGTATTTTATGATAAGAAACTGATAATTTCACATTCATAAATATTAATTAAAACGGAATCAAAATAAATATTATTGACATCTTAACTCTTGAGGTTCCAAGTTTGCTATTTTCAGAAAATAACCCAGATCACGAGAAGAAATGATTCCTTCTCATCCTCTGTCGCCAGATGTCAGGCGACCTATGATTCTCTTTGACAGTAACAGGTTCTACTGGGAATTCCCCGAGTTAAAAATAAAACGAGTATCGTTCGACGGTTGAAAAAACGTTGTTATACTAAAAGAATTCACTTTGAAACGTTAGAAAATGCGTTCCCACATTTAGGATCGAATTATGTACACCTCTTTGAAAGTTACCCTTTCGCGATCAGTCATACAGGAAGTTGAGATTGTCCATGCACGATGAACAAGATCGTGAATTACCGTTTACGAGAGGCTTCTCACTTTTAGGCAAAGTAACCCTGTTACTGGATGGACGCCAAGATATTTTTAAGAAAAAGTCATCCTGTTCGTTGCCAGCGTACAGCAACGGAACGGTTGGTCTCCAACTTTCATTGGCAGGAGTGTTCTGCCTGTACTAGACGCGATCCTCCTCCTCGAGAAGTCTCACCACCTCTGAAAGCAGAATTATCCCGCGATCTAATGACAAATTTTAACATTTCCCAAGATAGCTATCACTGAAGGAGCGACTCGAAAATGTCTGTTAAGATTTGCCCCAGTAATGGCCCCTCTGGCCTTATGAAATTCAATGAGCCGCAAATGCCACCTTCAGCGTAATAACAAGTCGCATACTCGCGTAAGCAAACTGTAATTTCAGCTAATATGGATTATGGGGCCACAATTAAGCTTCAAGCATCCGTGACGCGCAAATTCCGACGAGATTTGCATGGCGAGCTCTTTTAGCGTCTTGTATAGTTGCGTGATTCGAAAATTTTTTGCGAGAGAAATTAGGGGAGGCAGTACTAAAATAAATTTCGAAAGTCATATTTAATTGACAGAATTTTTTAGAAGATTCAGCCTATGTTGGACCAGAGATTGAAAACGGTTCCTCTTTATAAAATCCTCTTAAAAAAGAGGGAATATTTTAGTATAGTATTAACCCTCTCCATCCGTTTCCGCTTTTTATAACCAATTGTTCTCTAGTTCTGGACCTCACAGGACTTTAACAGACTCTGCAAGAGGATTCCAGATGCGAAAGAGTTAAAGAAACAAAAGAATGTCATGCCAGTATGCGAAAGCTGTAGTACAACTATGAATATTAATAACGTGTAATGACAAACACTTCAATTTTAGCTCTGTGGAACATCCTTGGAAATTACTGGGGCAACATTAATAATGCAGGAAGTTCGAGATAAGTTGTCAGCCCAGACGTGTCGCAAAATTTCTAGAGAGCATTACCGAAATTTCTGCGAAACTGAGACAACGGACGGAGACGAGTGTTCGGTTACAAAGTACGTTGGAAGTGTCTGCCATGCATTTTACAAATTAACAATACTGTAGAAATTATAAGAAAGAATGGAGATGAAATTTATAAAAGAGGTAAAAGGGGGATCCAAAGCAAAGCACTTCCACTTAATTAAAAATTAAGACATTTATGAGATACCGATAGAAGCTTATAAAGTAAAACTCATAAAATAATCTGGTTATTAAATATTCTATGCTGACCAAGCATCCATACAGCGATCTATTTTATTATTGCTATACTAATTTCTAGGCTATGGATTAAATTAGGTCTCTGAAAAACTACATGCCACGTAATTCATTTAATTACTCGTAACATCGATAGAAAATTGAATACCAGATCTGGCGACAAGTGAAGCTTTTGCAAGATAAACTGTCGATTCATTTCCGCTCAATTCGCTGTTGTTTCCAACTTGCGCCGCATTCCTGGTCGATGTCATGGCAATATCGCTGTTTCTACACCCTACTCTGAAATTTACATAGACAGTTTTACATGAGACCTGTACATGCATGTGTCTTTCGGAATAGGAATTCGTTGAACTCCAATAAAGTTTTTTCGCTTCAATACCGGATTTCCTGAATTCTACAAAGGATTGTTAAAAATTGGATTTGAGGCTTTTTCTCATATATGCTTCTTTTGTTGTTAGTTTGTAATCTTTTCTTTACAAAGCAACATTTTATAGCAAACGATGTTAGCTATTCAAATTTTAAGGTGCTAAAATCGTCTACAGAAATTACTTCATGCGTTCATACTTCAATGTAAATGAATTGAGTAATATTCATTACTTAGAGTAGCGAATTACTTTAGTAAATAATCTAGTGGAAGAAATGGTGTCAGATTAACAGGACAGTGTGATAAGTTAGCAATCCGGTAGGACACAATTAGTGCAGCAAAAGAATGCTAATTAGCGTTGGTTTTTTTCTTTTCTTTTTAATAATAAACAACGTAATATTTAGTTTTATATATAAAACTGAATTATTAGAAAATTAATTATGAATATAAATAAATATAAATAATTATTAGAAAAATGCTAGTAAGGATACAGGTATGTCGATTTGAAGTTAGTATTATTCTGAAATAACATTTTTCTAAATTGTTTTTGGGAAAATATGTAAGCTTGTACTGAGCAGATCTCGTGTTAATTAATAATCTATTTAATAAATCTGTACTTGTATTCAGTTCGATTTATGACATTAGACTTAAGTAGCCTTCGTTGTGAATGTCATAATATAAAAAAAAATAGTAAAGATGTCATCATTTGAAAAAAAAAGAGAAAAAAATGGTTTTTCCTGTTTCCTCTCTAATTTTGAATACGAAACATGTTGATAGAGCATAAAATTGTATGTGTCAAATGTCTCGCTATAGTTCAAAATACAGATCAAGTTACATATTATAGATTATTTTTTAGAATAAAACTACTTCTTAGTAAAACGAGTATTTCATTACTGATATATAATCATCTGGATCGTTATCTAAATTTAGTATTCCCGCCCAGATCGCTGAGATATCACACTGTGCACCGTCCGATTTGGTCTGGCTCATAAATCCTCAGGAGAAAAGTGACGCGACGTATCACCCTTGATTACCTCCAACAGCGGTGACAGTCGAAAAGGCCAAGGAACGCCTGTCGAAACTTTCTGTTCATGAAACAGTACGTGATGGGATTACAGCAGCTAGACACGTAGGCGAGTAGTTGCACCAAGCTAATGCCTGTACTTCCGACCACGGAATAAACCAATTCTGGGGCGAAAAGATACCACGTATTGATCACATGCAGTGGTGCCCAGCAGACGAAAAATTCCAGCACGATTACAAACAGCATTCTGATCACCTGAAAATTAGGTGCATACACATATTTAGTTGATAGCTGCGCTCTAGTTACACTGACCGAGATTGCTCAAATATTTTCTCTAAGTTGCAAGGTTCTGTTATGGGCTCTTTTAGGCTGTGGTTCCAGCGAATGTGTTTTCTGGCGAACTAATGTTCTGACGAATATGCCTGAACTTGTCTCGTTTATAGGATAAATAGTTCGGACATATTCGTCAGAAAACGCATCCACTCTAACCGCTGCCTCAAGTGGGTATTCTAGTCTAGTCAATAATTTTTTAAGTGTTTCTTGGGATTTTTTGTTTCATAATGGTAACTTATTTTTATATTGAATTTTTTTCGTATACATTCTGTCTATATTTAAGGGGTATGTACAATGTTTTTATTCTATAAAATATTGAAAATTATGGGAAATGCAGTTGTTCAGTACTTTGTGATTGCCACGATTTCGATCGTTTTGCTTACATAAAATGAACGAATCAAAAATAATCTTGTTTAATATGGACTCGTGCAAAAATATTAAAAATTAAAAATTTGTCAGCATGTGAAAGTCAGATTATCGATTCTTTATCTTTTTTATTTGTGACATTTTAAAAAAAAGTACTAAAAGGATGAAGATTCTCTCCAAATTTCAAATTTGCAAAATCAGAACGTGAGATATCATGGCAACCAGTTGGTAAAATGTGGTTTCAAGAAAATCGCGCTTAAAGTATACCTATTCTCCCCAACTATTGAAAAAAGCAGTAATTACTATAAATCTCTTGCTCCTATTTTGCAGTAAACCAAGTTACTGCTTTCTTGCATAGCTAGGCAGTATTAATGTGCAATGGTGAACAAACGCTTATAACTTCGTTCATTTTGCGAACTCAGCAATCTTCATTGACAGAAATATTTTCAAAAACATATACTTTTAGAAAATGATAGAATAGAAAACGAATTTTTGAAAGTCTCTAAAGTAGAATATTCCCTTAATAAAGTAATACGAGAATGCAGTCTTTCACTTTGATTAATTCCGAGCATGTTAAGACGAAATTCAGGAAATGAAAAACTGACTTTCTTGCGAAGACTTGCTACCGAAGGTAATTAGAGAATCGTGATTCCAAGCAATTTACAGAGGGTGATCAAAGTTTTCGCGCTGAAAGGAGTACTGCATTGGATGTTACTGTAAAGTTCTGTGATAGTTCTGTAATGTACTGGTGGTGTTGGAGCACGAAGATTTGAATGGATGCTGGTAAAGGAAAACGTTGTGTTGCTTCTTCAAAGCTTTCGATAATGCATTGCTGTACCTAAACTTAAATAGGTTGAAGCTTTTCAAGGAAACGGACTTTTAATCTAAATTACTCTGCTTTGCTGACAGTACAACTTCCCGCTATTCCGATTTGCATTTGTTACAGAGGGTATTTGTGTTACTAAATCAATATGCCAGAGGTTAATTGTTTCAAATGCTTAATCAGTAATTACAGGCAACTTACACTCGCATTAGACATTTAACTTTGAACCATTAAAACCATTATGGGAGGATTATCACGTAACGGGTCCAACAAATCGATTTTTCGTCTTTTGCATAAATCAATAGTACAACGTGTCGACGATGCATTCTGCAAATTTTTTAGTGGCTTTTAAAAAAATTAATAGAGTTACTACGTTATTAAAAGCTTCACGTGTTTTTCTCGATACCATGTTTTTCATCGACTAATCGACTAATTTACTTGACTTGAGACAAAGATTATTCTTTTCGTTAAAATTTTCTTCAGGGATTGAACATAAAATTAGATTTTATTTTTCACTTATAATATTTTTGAAGTAATCTTTTAAACTGAAGTTGTATGTCGAAAAACGAACAAAATTGCGGCTTTCTAATATTTATCATAAATACTAAACTGTCTGCCATCCATGGGCTATATCAAATGGTTACAAGATTCGATCACTACTCAATAAGAAGCAATAAGAAGTGAATAAAAAAATTTTTTGTACAGTTTGAGGGTCTTTCTTTATATCTCCAAAATTCTAGTACAATGTAACTTTTAGGTCTCTATAAAAAAAATTCCAAAAGAACCATTTAATTTTAGTCTTGCTATACAAGAATTCAACCTTAATAATATTGTCGAGTAATTTACAGTTTTTTGTAAAAGAATAGAATTACTAATATGATTATTGTGTTAGAAACTTAGTTATTGTTATAAGTATTTTTCTATGTGCATCATATAAATGTTAATTATACAGAGTGTTTGATAATGTGTGTCAGAAATGTTAAGGGGTGATTTTAAATTGTCAAAATGGGACAAAAATTAAAAATGACAAAATTGCGTTTAAAAGTTCGTTTTAGAGTTGGTAATTATTGAGAAAACGCCAAAAATTCGCATGGTGTGACTGATTCAGAACTTATTTTAGTGGCTTTGCTGTGTTTGACTCGGGACTATTATTCTTCTGATCGCACTATGTTTGACCTGATTTAAGTGCGCATTGGCAGTAGAACAAGTCTGAAGCTAGACAGATTTCACGCGAATTTTAAATATTTTTGCAACAATAAATAATTCTGAAACGAAGTCACAAACACAATTTTGTTATTCTTGCTTTTTGACCTATATTGATATGTAGAATCGTCTTTTAAAATTTCTGACACTTGTAAAAAATCCTGTATAAATACTTTCACTCTTTCTGTACCACCTCAGGCATCTGAAGACTCTAAATACTGTACACGTACATACATATGTAGGTAGTGAAATAGTGGTGTCAAAATTAGTGGATGATTTGATAAAAAGTAAAATAAGTTTGATCATTTAATTATTTTCAATCAACCTATTAAATCCTATAGAGATACTATTACTACTAGACAACTGTGTGCAATCATTAAGGTAACGAATTGCATTTGCTTCTGTAAGTATGGCTTCTGTAATGTCTGATAGTTGAGTACACCTTACAATTGCGGGCTTACTATTGATGGATCATAATGCTGTACAAAGCTCCACAATTCTGAAGTTCTCTATGTAAATTCTGAAACGTATTCTCTGCATTATATATGCGTAAATATTTCATATAGAGAAATCAAGTATCCTGTCATGCCTATTTTAGTTTGAATGGGTTTTAAAAGTAAATCTGCTGCGTTGAAAATTGTTTTTCTAAATCCTTTTTTCAAAGCTTTCAAGCTGTTCAATATTTTTTACATGTATGCACATTCTAGTTAATATCAGTATACATGCAAATATACAGTGTGTCTCATGAACTCTGTCCACCTAAATATCTTCGTTGTTTCCAATAATATGAAAGTGTTACAAAGGATGTAGGGTGTAAGAGAGTATAATATAATAAGATATAAATGGCATTTTTTAAAGGTAAAGGAGTATAGAAGATATAAAGATAAATTTTGTTTTTTTAAATGAATCAATTTTTTATGCTCAATTTCGATAGAATAACGTATTCTGAGTATAAAACTACTAAAGTACGATTTTCTTAAAACTCACCGTTTTTAAAATATTTGACTATTTTTTATTTAAAAAGACAAAGATGATTTCTATACCTTCTATACGTTTCTCCTTGTAAAAATGCCATCCATACAATATTATGCACTCTCTTGCACCTTACACCTGTTGTAAGTAATATTTTTTGGTATTATTGGAAACAACGAAGATATTTACGTGAACAGAATTCGTGAGACACACTGTATAAATGAATGGTATATATTATGTATTGTATATTAAATGTTTATTTTTTACTATGTCTCTAGCATTTTCATCACTTGAAACATTTCTCTATACTTTAGTGTTTCGAATATACAGAGTGTTCATTTATTAGTCCATCAAAATTCTTTTCGTAACTAGGAATCAGGTTTTCTTTTAATTATAAATAATCCCACATCCCAAAGTCTTGAAGATGATGACATTTAACTTTTTTATTATGTAAGTTTCTAAGCTCATCTTCAACTTTCTTACGCATAACCCTATAATTTTGTATTTAGCTTTAACGAAGTAAAGAACAAACATTTTCTTACATAATGGAGCTAAAAGTCAAGCATTTGTTTTATTTTATCGAGTTGAGTTTTGTTGCTGTACTTTTCCCGAAGTGGTGTACAGTTTTATCTAAAATATTGTACTACTTCTTCGTAGAAATTTAACAATTGTGTACTCCACATTTAATTAAGATTTCAATATAAAAAGTTAGTAAATACGCCTTGCTTTTATCATGCATTACAGAAACTGAGTTTCAAAGCGACTCATTATTAATATTAACGGTTGCACAGCTGTTTACCAATGTTCATTTATAGTTTTGACGAGCATCGTGAAACGATATTCTACTTACTTCATATTACTGAACCATACGATTTCCGCATTTGTAAATGTGCACATACCTTTTTTTTAGCCTCGATGCTCTTGCCCATATAGTTGCTTCGTATGACGTGTCGCCTGCTGAATGGACAGCTGGAATCTTGCTCCTCGTCGACGAACTCTTTAGTACTTCTTGCCAAGCAACTACTGCTATTGGTTCGGACCTGTATCCTTGATTCGTGAGCGAAATCCGACCCGTGGCATTTTCCAGCGAGGACTCTAGAGACTTTGGTGCGCGGAACACGTACCTTTTTAAGGCGATTGGAAAGATGATCGTTAATTTAAAGGAATGACACGATACCAAGATATTCTGCGATTTATAAGGAAATATCGCAAGGTGCAAATCTCTGATTTTAATGAAACTTGGCAGGATTGTAGGGTAACCGAAGATATTCGACACGTATTTTTTTTATCAGCTCTAATTTATGTCAAGGGGGTCAAAAACACCTAACTTTAAGAATTATTTAAAATAAAAATTGAAAAAGAAAAGAAATAGAAACCTATTCAGAGATTTGAATGTGGAACCTGCACATTATGAGTCAGTACCTACTTGTATTCAGCTTTCGGACTTTCTAGTAAATTTATTTGATTAAATCATATTTTCTGTAGAAACTCCAATTCTTTGCATATAGTAAATAATAATTATTGATAAAAAATGATTTTTAAATCATCTTTATTTGCTACATTTTCATCTATGCAAGAGTCACTGACTCTGAACCTCTCGTATTGTTTGCAACGAGTGTGAGACGTCGCGAATATTTATTGGCGATGTTATTATTTATACATTTCATAAGCAATAAACAACATTTATTATAATGTAATAACGAATGTATTATAAGGATATACGGTTCTCTTAAGGCCACTTGCTTCAGGGCCCAATTTCGCATAAAATGTAGTCTAACTAGGAATGTTATTATTTCGTTTATAACGTAAGAATTTAAAATTCTATTTTATCGATATTTTATGTTTTGGTTCATTGTATTCACATATAAATTTGTGAAACGATCGATCAACATTTAGTCAGTGAAAAGAACGAAAATATACTATTTTTTAATATATTTTTAAAACAAGTTAATATTTTCAAAAGCTGTTTGCACAGGTGGATTCGTCGTTTAAAAATACGTAATCGCTCAATTTATACCATTTTGCTACACGCAATAGTTTTCGAGATATTAAGCGAAACATGTTTTCCACCCCTAAAGTTGGGGGTGGTTTTGACCCTCTTAACATGAATTAGAGCTGATATAAAAATACATGTCGAATATTTTTAGCTACTCTACAATCCTACCAAGTTTCATCAAAATCTGAGATTTACACCTCGGGATGTTCCCTTATTAGTATAGGCGCACACAACCAACAATTTTGTTAGTTTGATTAATGGCCAATCACAGACTGAATAATCCTACTTTTTCTATCTAATGGATAAGAGACAGTCGATGTATAAAATTCTCTTAAGACTGTAATCGATCTTTAATTAGACCGACGAAACTGTCGGTCGTGTGCATTTAGGTTTAACAATCTTGTACTTAATATTTTTTGTCTTGGTTATGATTTCATTTGGGAAGTCTTGTTCCTTCGTGGCCACCATTTCATTATTTATTAAATTCTTCACAATTATTAATCAGTAGGTATTTTACTATATCTTTACTTATTTTAGAACATGTATTTTTAACAGAAATGTCTGTTTAAATAAAAGTCTGTTTTTAATAAAATTTATAATTTTAGTTTATAGCGTGTATCACCGACAAATTAAAATCTCTAGAAACGTTTGGTGATTATTTCAAAAGCTAAAATTTGCAATAAAATCTGTTGATTGAATGCTCTCGAATTTTTTGTGACAAATATTGCTTTAGTGATGGATACAAAATATTTACTTTTTATCGAAACTGATAAATTCATATTCTTAATTTATTTTTTCGATATCAATTGTTTGCTTTGTTATGCATACATGTTTACTTATAAACACTTGAACACACATGTTGTTTATATTCATAAAGTGATCGGGCAAGGTAAAATTAAATTTACTAGAATGATTCAACAAGAATTAATAGCACTGCGACGTTTAAACTCGCAGAATCTATTTGAAATCTATTTTTTATCGTTCTGACAGCAGTATTCAAATTTCTGCTAAAAAACTTTGACCATTTGTATCTGTTATTCATTTAAGAAAAAAGTCAATATTTTTTTAAAAAGACTTTTTCCGGCTAAAAGTGCATTTGTTTATTTACAAGGGAACTACACGAAATGATCAGTTTCGATTTTGATGAAACTTGGTAGGTTTGTAGAGTAGTCAAAAATATTCAATACCTATTTTTTATATCGGCTCATATTCACGTTAAGGGAGTAAAAACCGCTCCCAAAGTTGGAGTGAAAACTATATTTCGCCTAATATCTCGAAAGCCATTGGTTGTAGAACAAAATGTTTAATTATTTGTTTGAAAAATCTTCTTAAAATTATTCATTTCAGGACAGTTTCACACGAAACGTGGGTAAACAATGAGTACAATTATCTCTTTTACGATATAAAGATTCAAAATTCCAAAGTATCCTTATTTTGTGTTTTGGTCTATAGTACCCACATATAAATTTGTGAAAATCTTGGTTAAGATTTTTTCCCAACAATGATCAATAATATGTCATTTTTGAGAATACTTTTTAAAGAAACAGTTCACACAAGTTCACACTTCAAAAAATCGATGACACAGATGGATTCTTTGGAATTTAAAGGTTTTTGTATATCTAATGATACAAAAGAGATTTAGATGAAATATGTTTTCCACGCTGAAGTCAGGGGGCGGTTTTCACCTCTTTGACATGGATATGAGCCGGTATACAAAATATATGTTGAATATTTTCGGCTACTCTACAATTCTATCAAGTTTCATAGAAATCGAAAATTACCACTAGGGGTAGTTTCCTCACTAGTTACCTTTTTCTACGCAAATACTCACAAAACAAAGAAGATATAAAAAAGATAAATGTACTGCTGCGACGTAAACGATTAAAAACAGGCTCCCGTTACCCACATCGATCCCCCCGTAAGTCAAAACCTGATGACCCACTTTCCTGCCCTGAGGATATTGGCCGTCACTTTCTCACCCTAGACGATACTCCCTGAGGAGCACTTTGGAAGTATCCATGCGACGAGGAAAATCCTCGTCTTAATCTTGAGGATGTTCCACAGGCATTAAGGACGACCGTGGTACCAGGCCCTCCATCACCATTGTCGTACGGTGGCTCGCGTACTGATACACTGGATTCTGTTCTGTCGACTAGAATACGGATCCATTATTTGTATCGATCTTCAAATTTCTAGAAAAAATCCTCGACGTTACTATTCTCCTACATTCTCGATTGAATAACCATATGTCCTAACTGAATGTGCGACACGCGATAAATACGACCGAAAAACACCGACAGTACACAAGCAAATAATATTTACGCGTGTCACATTTGAAATACCACTACATTCGTATGATTCATACACAGCAGCCAGATTTGTTGCAACGATTCTGTCTTCGTACGACATTCAATTTGGACGAAATTATACTTTCACGGCTATTTAACTGCTGTTTGGAGTAGGTTTAACAACGAAATATTTGAAAAACTCGTGGATTATCGAATTCTCACTTTGAGGTGCCGATTTTAAGCAGTGGCGGAATGGATTCAATAAAATTAGTTAGGTAGGAGACAAAGGGTTCCCACTGATATAATTGGAGCTTCTTCTGCACTGGTATGTTAACCCATAAATAACTAGTTTTGAGCAATCGTGCGTTTTACGTTTTTTCTCAAATAACATATACATAGCAATTTTATTAGCTATGTTGTAATATTGTTCATTAAAATAATTGTTTAAATATAAGGATAGCAGTTTACGAATAAAATATAATGTAACTTCTAAGAAAATACCAAAAAATGTAAAATATTATTATTGTAAAATGGCGTATAGTTCAATCACATAGTTTTACATTGGTGTATTAATCCATAAATAATCATCTTTAATTTAACTAAAATAACTTATCGTGGTAACATTTTTTAATAATAATTACTAATATTATTCATTAAAATAATTGTTTAGATATAAGGATAGTAGGTTATTATTATCTATTAATGAAATTATTGCATGCTTCTCGTAATATAAGGTTTGAATGTCATTTATTCCAAGTTTTTAAGATTTCGGAAATATTCAATAATCGAGTATGAAAGGAGAATTTTCTGTTCGATTAAACATTACTCTCTGTCTCTGCGGTTTATCCATATTCTGCTTATATCTATAGCGTCACATTACGGCGTATTCAAGGTTTAATGCTTACGGGGTATTAAGTGCTTTAGTGAGCGAGGAAATTGCATCAAGTAATCGTAAATATCTCGAAAACGTTCGAAACTTACGACGTTGTTGACAGGTTGAAGTCTGCCGCATTTCTTGCCGTAATCCACGCCAAAGTTTCGCTGCGATTAAAGAATAAGCTAGGCTCATTACGATTAAAGGGACTAGGAGTAGCGTTCCATCCAGAAAGAGATTGTACGCCCTTTCAGTGCCAACATTCGGCCATTCTTCTCGACACTTTCGTCTTCCTGGAACACCAGACAGGAAACTTTCTAGACATTTTCGAGGCAGAAGTAAAAGCTAGGGTGTCTGAAATATGGAGGATATCGTGATTTAAGTTCAACCTTCGGAATATATCAATCTTGAATTGTTACTTAAGAAAATGATAGGCGTATCTGCGTACCTTTTCTAGATATTCAATAATTTAATTCTTTATCTTATTTTAGTTTTAGCCTAGTTTGCCTGCAAATTAGAATGGATTTTGAAATAAGAAATATTTTTCAACCAAGTATAATTTTACGTGTGAAGTTTAATTTTGAAGGATATTTATGAATGATCGCTCTTGCGTATTTTTCAATATTTCAACTTTCTACCTCCTTTTAAATTTTAATTTCGATTACCTGAGTATTCATCAATTTATTCCTGTAATCTTAAACGGTATATTATCTTTTAAAAGAATATCTAAACCAGCCGAATATTTTTGGCTAAAACCATAGACTTGATTTGAGTATCGAAAATATTAATGAACCGAAACAGATACGATTTTAAATAAAAATCAGAGCGTTTGAAAGAGAACGCCGATTCAAAATTAATAAACTTGATTTCAAGGACATTTATTTCGAGCAGCTAAATCAAATTTATAATTGACAATTGAATTGTAAAGCTGTCTAGATATTTCGTTTCAATAAACGACACGTTCATGATTGAAATTGTTTCACTGGATTCTGGAGCTCGTATTCCCGTATAATCGTTTAAACGGTTCGAGAGAAATAACATGTATTCTGAGCTTCGCGTGATCACATATCATGTCACATATTCGTGATAAGAGGCCGCAGTCCGCTTTGTTTTGAATGTATCAAATGATTCGCGTATCTGCAAAAACGTACCTATATTGCACACGTACGGTCGTTGCATATAAATAACAACTTTTTTTCTTGAAAAATGAGTACAGGCGAATACGTAGGACTGAACGCTCTGTATATTCATAGAGCAAGGGCAACAGAAGCGGAGAAAATAACTGGCACTGTGTGAATGACATAACATATTAAATAAACTGTTGTTTCATAGCTGTAGTGAAAACTACTTTTAGTTTGCTCGTTTGCTGTTGACGAGTTGTGTATTTATCAGTAGAATATGACGTATCAAAAATAGAATAAATTTCATTTAAAATTTGGATCGAATGAATAAATTTGTCACTCACGAACTTGAAGTCTCAACAGGTAAATAGTTTTTAGTAGACTGTAGATTTAGATAAATAAATGAAACCTAAATACACATTTGTTTTACCTCTGAGGTACTAGGTGTAATATGAATTTCAGTTTTTGTATTTTGTATACTTTTACGTACTGTATCCATGCATTCTTCATTCTGTACGTGTTTTATAATTTTTTTACAGATTTAAAATTCTCATTGATGCATAAAGATCCTCAGTTTAGTTTTCAGACACCCTGGCTAAAGTGATTCTCCATCAAAGTAAAACAACTGTTTATTATTTCAAAAATATTAAATGAGGTTTGAATAAAAAATTGTTCGTACCCCCACGTATATTTTTAAGCTGCGAAACTACGAGAATGGGAGCGTTCCATGTTAGGCTCGCTGTCCACACCACGACGATCATTTTGTAAGCGTGAAATTGAGTTTGCCATCGTCTCGATTTCAGTGGCCTGCAAATGGCGAAGTAACGCTCCAAGGAAATAGCGACGAGAGTCCAAACGCCCACTGACACGGACACAGCTAGAAAAATTGAACAGAGTCAATCAAGCGAATCGACAATGGACACACAAGCGATAACGAAGCATCAGCAAAAAAGTATTGTCATGTGACCTATTTTATTATTTCTTACTTGAAAGATGGGATATCCCCACAGGAGTGTCGAAATAAAAATAATATTATGCATATGTTCTACCTAGCATATTTCAAAACAAACATTAGCAAGGTTCTTTTGAATGACGAGTTACGAAGAAACTTTTACTTGTTACGTGAATTTAGGTTTTCCATTGAATGGCACTTTAGATGAATAATTTGTATTCAAGTGATATATTCGACCAAACAGAATTTACTTGGACGAATATTTCAGACACGTACTCTCTCATTAAATTTCAAATGATGGACTTCGAATTATGGAATAGTCATTGAAAGAAGTTATAATACTCTTTTAGAGAAGAGAGATATTAACGAGTTTATAGCGAGAATATTTTCTGTAATTCTGTATTTAATTGGGATGAACTTTTGCAGTAGTTTATATTTTGACAGTGAGTAGAAGTTTGGTGTATATAGGGATGTCAATGCATAGTAGCTGACGAGACTACAGCAGTGAAACATATTAATACAAGCTTTTGTGTTGATACAGACGACAATTGTAATATCTGCACGTTAGAATGATTAAGTTCATTACTAGACCTTTAAACCGACGCACGTGACGTATGTATATGAATGAGGAAAATAACCCGACTGGTCGTGAATAAACCAATTCAGCGTCACATGTAGGATTTTCAGATGTTATCCAAACAGAATGAAATATGGAAAATAATCAAAATTTGAATACACTCCAATGTTTTGTCACTTCAAACGAATTCACAAAATTTCCATTTATCTATACTCAATTGAATCTGCTAAAAAACTGATATATATTAGCTTCTTGAAAATGATGGGTCTGTAATTTTTTTTGAAGACATTTAATCCTTTGCATAAAGCTTTAATTATAAATATTACGCAGTCATTTAATTAACAGTGAACATAATTCATTCGGTGAAAATTTAGAGAAATATAAACTGAATTAAAAAGATTTGAACTATGAATGTATTTGAAAATGAAGAAATCGAGATCGAGGTAATAAGAATTTATAATAATGTAATCGCTTTCGAGATAGGCCTTTGGTCTGATTTGGTCAATGAGTAATAAGAGTTTTCTAATATTTGAACTACTTGAATTCTTTACAATCTACGTGTACGTAAATATTTGACAGAAAACTCAATCAATATTATTTGCATCCATATTGAACTCGATAAGCGTGCAGTAGCTACGATCTAAATCTGAAAATGTGTGGGCGAATCTCACAGGGACAATATTCCTATGTGACCTCTAACAATTTTGACCTTTCACTCCGCCCATTGACTATGAAAGCTTCTTTCAGTATATCGACAATTCGGCGAAAATGTGTATATTCAAAGGCACAGGAAGAAGAACTGTTAATACATTTTTAGATGAGCGTTAAATGGAATGGTCACGTCACTAAGAGCAAAATCGAGCGAAAGATTTATACCTGCAATGTTTGGACTGTAATAACTGCCGCTATTACATGGGTAATTAACAGAAATATTTGTCTGATATAGAATTCACAAGTCAATAGAGCTTACTGCTAGAAAATTCTCTTTTTGATGCATACATACTTGCCTTTAGCTTGAAAAATTCTATTTAGTATTCAGTTCAGTAATTTTACTCACGTATTGCTCTTTTGTTGCAGTAATAACATAACTAAAAAACATCGGTTTTACGTGAAGTGATGTTATATTCTTATTTATCGAAAAATTATGATTTTCGAGTTGTTCCACTGTTGCAGAAAATGAACGATATATAGGTATTTATGCGTTCAGTGTTAAATTTTGTGATAATAGGAAGCTTATACGATTTTATGAAAACTTTCAAATGCAAATCCTTCTATTGATATTCGATAACTATGCCGGTAGAATTATATTACTCATAATCAAAAATGTTATTGTTTCACTGTTCGATTTTTTTTTCCTGTAATAAATCCATACACTTAGGAAATTGCCAATTTGTGATGTAAGCGGGCTTTTGGGAATCCGTAGGTTCATCCTCAAAGTCAAACTGATGGACATGACTACACATTCGACACACCTACAGCAAGGAGCTTCAACAGTGGGATATCACAGGCTCCTGCCAGCTTCTACTTTGCAATAAAATTCACAAAGAAAAAAAATCATTTTGTATCGCAAATCTCACATTAAGGCAATATAGATAAAATTCATTTTTTACTATGTGAATTTAGTAGATGCTTATATATTACTTACAATTTGTGCCTATATAAAAATTGGGAGTATGGTAATTACTATTTCGTCTTTTGATAAACGTCAATAGGTATCTGTTTGAGCAGAAGTTAGGATTAAATAAAAAATATCGATTCTACATAATATTCGTTAAATTTTAATAAAACAAAAGTTCTTCAGTAACTTGGTCCCTTCACAAAAGGAATTGCTAGGTAAATCTAGGTATGTAGATATTGGAAATCCTCTTACAAGAGCCCTCCGAAATTCTATCTCAGGAAGCGTTTGTC
Organism: Calliopsis andreniformis; assembly: GCF_051401765.1. Lineage (NCBI taxonomy): Eukaryota > Metazoa > Arthropoda > Insecta > Hymenoptera > Andrenidae > Calliopsis > Calliopsis andreniformis. The sequence goes on from NC_135071.1 coordinate 9,031,117, forward strand.
AACAGTGTCTATCATAGGAATTGTCATCGTCCTATGTCGCACATTATCGAATTGATATTAAAGAACCCTCTTTTATTCGATTTCCTTCGCTTTCAAGGATTCCCTTAATCGATTCTATACGCGAAAACGATTGCAAAAGTACCAAACAATTTCCTTTCTTAGTAAGCTATAAGCCTCGTAACATTCTCGATGTTAATTCAAGAATTTCGATGTTCGATGAAATGAGAATGTGCTTTATCTTCCAGACGCTATAATTTGCAGTGTTCATATTCTGTATATTTTTTAACATTGTATAAATTGTGTAATTTTTTACACGTTTAAAATGTTCATAGATGCATAAAATCCCCAGTTTATTAATAAGTTCGACAAGCTACAGATGTTACAGTAAAAAATATATTGTGATTAGAGAATAGAATGTTTAATATGAATTAAATATATTTGCTTTGAAGTTTTGTATTTAAAAGGGTAGACCAGGACATGGCAGAAAGGTGACATTACTGACAAAATTTGGGAAAAATTGAATAGTTGAATCTCAGCGTTTAAAGAGCGAGAGAGTAAGAGTCACATCTGTCTTCTCTCTCGACTTTTCTCAGCTGTCGATGTGCCGAGCTCACATGGCTCGTGTAATAGCATGTATAGTGCAGGGGAAAGTTTTCTAAATTTTGTAAGTCCCAACTCGGAATCGTAGTGTCTTCATCTTGCCTTCATTAGACAGCTATGTGTCTGTAGGTAATGCTATTCCTATAACGAAAACTCTAACAGCAAATACCGATCTCGAAAAGTCACGTGACTACTCTACCCTTTAAAAAAAGTATGACAAGAAAATAACACTTCTCAGTCGTTCAGTATAATACTTAGAAAATCCTATACAGTGCAATGATACTGCAACCACAGCAGTGGAACGTGCGAAATTCGCTATTACAGCTTTGGTTTGAAATAACAGATCTGTGGTTCTGCCACAGCTCGGAGGACAGTTTGCTCTCAGCGGAGCGAGAGAGCACACAAAACGTTTTTGCAACACATCGTGATTACACAACCGATGAATCTAATTGGAAAAGCGAAATACATACGTTCTACTTAATCTTTGAACCACTCAAAGAAGTTGTAATGGGAATTTCTAACGAGAGTACTGTCCTAATTCGAAAATGATTAAAATCCAAAGATTCGAGATCAAATCTCGTTAGTAAATGAGGTTAGTACCTATTCGACCATGGTGCCTTAACTTGCGAGTCATAGGGCGTAGCCATAAGCCGTCTCTGCTAGGTTTAACGATCTGTGACATTATACGAAGGAAAACGCTTTTGTGCCCTCACGCCTTGTTTAATTAACGAGGTTCCTATGTTCCTTCCTTCGACTATCCAGTGGGATTATGTTCTAACATTCTTATAACAAATTTCAACCGATTGCCTATTAACCTCATAGCTAAAACAGAAGCTTATAGTACCTTCTCGTTTTGCCTGAATTGTAGACAATCTTCAACAAAAATGAAAACTATTCTATCCAGTAAACGGTACATCGTAGTATCGATCTCCCGTCACGAACAGATTCTTTGCCCTTGGACTTGGAGGCTGTGAAAAACATTTATATCCCATAAAATATTCAGTTCGAACTGGACTTTATTATAATAATCCAAAAAGGATCTGATAATCATTGCCTAGGGATCATAGGAGGTCTTCCACAAAAATCGATCAAATGATGGGTAAAGAAAGAGTTTCACGTGAATGCAATAAAGTCCGGAAAAATCGGTTCGTGTTTTATCAAAAACTTTTCCAATACACCCAGGGCACGTTTCATCGAAACCAACTAGAACAGCTGAGATAAAACGCCAGCACAAAGCAATCATACGTGTAGTAGGACTGCACTTTCGGGAGCGCACTTGATTTTCGAAATCGGACCACGGATAAATCTTCACCGACAAGCTTGCACGCGGTGAGATGGTCGGGGCGGTGCTTTCGTCTAGAGCTTTTCGCAGTTCAGGAGATTCACGCTTCACTACGCTGGTGTTTCAAGTTCCCGAAGGTAAACGGCGAATAGAAAAATGGCCAAGTCTGTTTCCCTTCGAAATTAACTTTATTACTGGGGCAAGGGGATCTAACAAGCTTGCTCAAAGACTTCCTAGCATCAGGAGAAGCAGAGGAATTATACACAGTTGGGTGATCAATTTACTCTTATTGAAGGTCCCAAGATGGAAGAGCGAAATAAAGCGATTATCTTTGCTGGAAAACCTAAGTTATTTAGGAAACCTAAATCAGAACAACAAGATGTAACAAACATAGCTTTCGATATTTTAAGGACTGGTAGAAGATCCAAATTGGAACATAAAATATCCCATGACATGATACTTGACCTGTCTTCATTTTACAATAATAATGCCTTAAAGTCGACATACCTATATGCTAGATTGACAATCAGCGATTTCTGCAATTTTATAGATGCACTGAAGGGCAAATGTAGAACAAAAACGTCTTAATACATTTTATTGTATCTTTTATGGTTCAACTTTTATAAAGCTTTAAATATCTGCGATCTATTTTCTACAAACATCCAGGATTTTTTAATTTATCGTAAGATATTTTCTTTTTAAGGAATCACTTGGAATTTTCTTCAGAATGCTTTTGCGTTTCGTCTGCGCGGATCGACCGCTCGCGATTGAGCGAACGAACTACTCAAGTTATATGAGATTCAGGTACTTGAATTTCCTATACGTGTCTGATGGTGTGTCCAAACGCGCATGACGCGTACTAAGGTGGGGTCATTTAAATGTATTTGGGGCTTGAATCACTCATGCTAAGGGTTAAACAATACTAAAGAAATTGCATGAACTGTGCATTCAATTCAATTCAAAAGTGGCCGAATGGATCTTACAGATACAATTTTATGGGGCGACTAAACGAGATGTCAACTGCAGGCACGGAAACTCGCATTCATGAATTTATTTTCGATAACAGGCGATTTACAGTAGAAAAAGTTCTTGAGAATTGTATAGCCTGTGATATAAAAAACGATGAGGTTTACAGAGAAATGGAGTGTTTTTCTTCCTATCAAAAGATCAAGGTAGGAGATTCTGTTATAACAGTCGCACAGTACAAATCTAGCTCCACCAAGTTTCTTTTTGTTTGGCCCCCTGAATGGGAGATTAAATGAAGTCAAGTTTCGCAAGGAAGAGATAAAAGCAAATATACAAAACTGGAACAGTCAACATGGTAAACAAGTCTTTTTTACTGGAGTAAAAGAAATTAGTAGAGGAATGAGGCTATTGTGTTATTGTAGCAGACTAGCAGAGAATTATGCTATTCTATATAAAATTCAAAAAATTAAGAATTCTCCGCAGAAGAGCTTAAAAAATTATCTGATAATTAGGAAATGGTGGTAGAATACAATATTTGACACAGCTGACTAAAAAAAAATCGTATGTACTATGTACTTATTAATTTCTTTACGAATAAAATGGTTTTCGGGATCATTATTTATAAGATGACCTAATAGATACCCAAATTATAGCATTTATTTTATAAGCTATATTAACCCTAAAACGACTACTGAAAATTTTATTTTTTGTCTGTAAACAAGAATCAGGTGCAAGTGTCCTTTCTTAAAATTCCAAAAGAAGAATGCAAAAAGAATTTTCGAAAATAATAAATACTATTTTAATGTTAAGATATTTTTGGGGTCACCCCCAAAGAGCGTCGTTCTAGAGTTAAAACAGTAATCATTTGACTTTTTACTTATTAAATTAAATGATTCTCGCATAAAAGTAATCTGTGCAAAAAAATCCGTAAAGGCGCAATTTTACTGAGGCAACACTAGGCGACTTCTAGTATGTCACAATTGCTTTTATGTTAAATAGTATCTATATATTTTACAATAACTAAAAAATTATTTAACAAAATTCTCCTAAACTGAACCATGAAAAGGTTTGCTAAGTAATTTTTCAACTATTGTGAATGTGTATACAGGATGTCCCAAAACTGATGATACAAGTGGAAAGAGGATTCTCCATGAAAAAATAAGACAAAAATGCAGATTAAAAATGTTTGATATCACGTTTCGTTTTCGAGAAAATTGATTTTGCATTTTGATCGAGTATAAGTTTATCGAATTACAGTTTTAGCCGTTTAAGGGATGAACGGTGAAAGGGGAATGCTTCTAGCGTATCGTAGAGACATCCAGTGGTCAGAGCGAGAGTGTTCCCCTTGCCCCGTGTACCTTTCAAACATTCAAAACTGTATTTCCGTACGTCTGCATCCGATCATACTTCTAACCTAACTTTTTCGGAAAGGAAGCACGATATCAAAAACGTTTATTATATATTTTCGACTTATTTCTTCATGTAGAATAACCTCCTTTCCGCTTGCACCATTATTTTTGTGACACCCTGTATATTACTGAACTTGAAAAATATTCTGGCATGCTACAAGTTGGCCAGTATTTCCTCACGGGAATTGCGCTGCAAAGAAGTTTTGCATTAGTTCAAGTTCATGGAGTAATCTGCGCAAAATACGTAGAATGCCTTTCGCGATTCCATTCGAGGGAGAAGTATGTAGTTAGCGTCATCGACTGGCTAGCATTTCAGGGACTCGATAAACTTTGGCATTCACGATGCGTACATGCATCCACAGTCGTTTCACAGTTACACATTTCGTTGGCCATGAATGTACGCACAGGTACGAGAGAGCATAAACGTTGCTTTTATACCCGTGAATAATGCAGGAACGCGGAAAGGTCGATCACGGGATCTCGTATTTTTTGCTCAATCGATCGTGGAACGTATTTCAGCAGCAGGTGATTTCGTTTCCCTGCTAGAAAATTTTAACCCTTGCAACCCCCATTGACTGTCGGCCACTTAACCTGGGCGTTCCTAGAAATCTACTACCCTTTCCTCCTAATGGGAGCTGGTCTATTGGAACGGTTTCATTTGATTCCAACGAGAGAAAAACATTTTATGACGAAAGTTCGTAATACTTTAATTTTTCACTGGGATAAAGAAGTTGTAGAATTTAAAGATCTATGGGGAACATATGCTATCGTTAAAGAATTTGATATATTATTTGATGCATTCATAATTATGCAAGTATAGCTATGCATACGAGAGCGAGGCAATCAGTTTCAACAATTTTAGAATCAATAATACAGAATCCATTGTGTGTGTTTTATTTAATGATTTCGTTGCGTAATAATTTGTAAATATCCTACAAACATTGTAAACAAACACATTATTTATCCTGTAGACATTATATGTCGCTTGGTGAATCGTATCGCAAGCCGCAAGTGTGTACAATACAAAGTGGATTTTCAAATTTGATTATCTCGAAAACAAAGCCGAAAATGAACAAGTTTTATTTTTTATATTTTTATAATTTTTTCATAAGGAACAACTTCCTTCGCGTTTGTACATGTTATTCGGACGCATCCTGTATTTTAAATGTTAAATGGACCTGATTATTAAACTCTTTTTAAGAGTTATTGTAGGGTAGATATTATTAAAAAATTGTCCTTTTGAAATCTTCGCTAACTATGTATAATAAAAGAGTATTTTTGCAAGAAATGATCAATGTTCTACTTGAAAACTTTTATACAGTATAAAGTTTTGATATAATTTAATAAAGGATACTTTGTTAGGAAAAGTTCTCGTCTGCTTTCTATTTTCAGGGTAAAATTACTCTTTTTAGGGGATGTAATCTTCGTCAGACGTGCTTCAAGTTATTCTTTGCAATCAATGGAGGTATTTAACGAAACTAATTATCGTCGAAATATGATTAAAATGATAAAGTTCTCTTTGAAGGCACAGAGAATCTTCATAAGTGGGAGGTTCTAATTATGCGTAATGCTGCTGTGAAGATCTTAAGCTGACAGAAAAGCGACAGGCTTTCAGTAAGTCACGGAGTCTAATTATAATACGTACCTTGGAAGTACGATATAAGTTTACACAGGGTAAGCCCGAAGACGAAGTTCTTCAGCATCTGGCCAAGAAGCGTAAAAGGCATGCAGAAGACGCCGAGCAACAAATCCGAGACTGCCTGAAACGCGAAATCGGTGGGAATTAAGAGGGATTATTTGAAACTTCTGTTTAAATACTCTATTTACAATACGCTTTAATAAAGTACTCTTTCGTTATAAGTGGGTTGCTATATTCGTTAAATCTTCAAATTATTTACAGCAAATGTGTTTCACTGACTCTCGTTAAGTAAACTGTTGTAATGTTCACTCTACTATTTTTTAAGAGTTACTAAAGACAGATTCATTACCTTGCAAGAATTGTTTTCTCTTTCAGATCAAATCATTTTTTGAGTCTAAGATTGCCATTTCTTTTTTCATTATCTAGAGTCGAATGAAGAGCTCTGGTAGTGTCGAAAATTGTTTAATATCTGATTTTTTAGTAAGAGAAGAAATATATTGGTCACTAGGTTTTGTCCAACCTTGGCCTACCTCATAACATCATTTTCATTCGCGAGTATTTTGTATTGAATTGAAAGTTATACGCGAATATTGGGATGGAAAATATAGCTTATTTAACGAAATCTAGCGAGAATTTAAATGCTTCGGGCGTTTAGTTTTCGGAGATAAACTAAACAGAACAGTAAGGGAGATAGAGCGGACAATCCAAATTAATATTTGGGGATTCAATTTCAACTTTATGAACTAGCGAACTATATCTCTGTATGTATGTGGACATAAAGAGTATCGTTAAAGTATAGAATACAGTAGTCGTCAATCAAAGAGCTCCTCTCGATATGATATTTTATTCATTTCGATTTTCATAAATCCCAATTCATTTTTCACAAAACGAAAATACGCTTTGCAATTAAAATGAATTTTCTCAGTTTAAACACGCAGAATGTATTGAAAAGGTGTTACGAAGTATGTATAATATAACGAAAAATATCCTGTTTGCAATGGTTATAGCTTGCTGTGGCCTCTCTCAAAAGGAAATGAACACAGTATCTTTCATTTTTAATCCCATTTCATGCAACAGAAAATTTCAAATAAAATAAGAAAAAGTGAACACATTTAATACCAACTGCAATAAAATCATAGAGTTTATCATTTCAATGATGCCTACTTTTGGGAGACGACATCACCGTGTGAGGACGAGCTAAACAAACTCGATATAATGTCAAATAATCTCATTGTACAGAAAATATAGTTAAATGGTGTATTTGTTGCTCAATCCAACACGTGAATGGGATTCAGTGACAAGCCATCTTCCTGTTTGATATCTGTTCTGTCTAGCCAAATCGCGATTTCGCATCGGGGAGTTTCAGTTGGTTCGGACGTTGAACATCGAAGCGCATCTAAATTGTTCAATTCGCTTTTGCGTGGATTTAAGTTATGCCAATAAATTGCAAATATAGACCGGCAAACTGTCACAATCTCTAGTGGCACAGCATGATTCTGAATTTGTCTGTGCGCTCGATATATCGATAAATATTGACACGATAATAGACGTTTACAATAATTAAAAGTAACAGATTGTGTGTATTTGCATACAGAGCGTGTCAAACGAAAATAAACATATTTGGAGCGTTCCACAGTTTAATACCTTGTAATATTACAGCAGTCAAATTATTAAGCTGAATATACTCTGTTTATTTATCGCAAATTGCACTGTTAAGTTTGTTAAAGGGTTCGTACACAGCCTATATAAATATTTATTTAATAAAGTGTTCTGTTTGCCTCGGACAAGGCATTCACGACATGATACATGTAGTTTTTTTAATAATTAATGAAAATTAATTTAGTTAATTATTTACAAAGCGATTGTCTTCATGGATTTCAATGGTCTTGTAAGGAAAAATGACCTAAGTCACGCGTTTTTATTTTCGAGATATTGGCATTTTAAGTTATCAACTACAATACTATCTTATGGACTTGTGTTTTCTTGAACCCTTGTTTCTAATTGCAAATGACAAAAGTTCTTTTAACTTTTGAAGGGTCAGAGTCACTCATATTTGGATCAACTAGCCCACCCTCTTAGAGGTATACTTTTTCTCCTTTCTGAAGCATTAAAGTCTATATTTTAGCTCACAATTCTATGGTTATAAGGCAAAATGATTTATGTCACATTCTCAGAAAATTCGAGTTAAGGTCTTAACAGACATCTTGAATACAGAATTTATATTGTTAGAAAGAAGAAAGGGCAGTAAAAAAGATTTTTCCACATAAAAATAAAGATTCAAGAAGGTACCAGTCCATAAACCAGTACTGAAATTGAAAATTTCAAACGTCAATATCTCTAAAAAAAAATATGTGATTTACAGGGTGTGGCATTATTGCCTGTAGGTTTGAAAAATTGTTCAATCCTGTGTGCAATCCTGAAGCTGTAGGGATGAAAAACTCGTCAATCATTTGTTTGTATCGAACTGAATTTACCGTTGAGTCGAAGAAATAGGGTCCTATTATTCCAGCAGATGAAATCGCACATCAAATTGTAGCTTTTTGAAAATCATTGTTGAAATCATGGCAAACAGATTTCGGTACCCCAAATTCGACAAATTTTACAGTTCACGTGACTACTGAAGAGGAAATGAGCTTCGTCAGTAAACCAAATTTTCTTACAGTTCAGTTCCTGTTCATTAGTCTTTGTCACCATAAGATTCGTAAAATTAAATTGTCGTACACAGGCTCTTTCTTGCAGAAGCTGATGAAGTTTGTAAGGTTTCATTTTGATTTCTTTCAAAATTCTTCCTGGTGATCTTGTCGTTATATTCAATGCTCGCGATGCTTTTCTTACTGACCTGGACGGATATTCAGTAAAATGTTCTTTAACACATGTGATGTTCTGCACAGTCCGAACAGGCTTCTTTCTTATCCCCCCTCTTCTTACTACTGGTGCTGCTGAAGCAGTAGCAAACAATTGTTCGATAATCCTTTTGATTTGACGGATCACCAGGAGTATCTTCTTTTCTATATTTTGTTCTCATTTTTCGCCCAACTGCGGCCACTCAACATCCATTTTCGCAATAAAATCGAATAATATCAGCGTGTTGTTCGACTGTAATAGTCGTCGTAGTGCTTTTTTAAAAAAATAAATATGTCTACATATCCCATTTCGCTTTTTACGTATTTCTAAAATCGATCGTACGTTTGATACACATGCACATACGCATATGCATGCACAAACAGCATAGTGGGTACGTTAAGCTTATCGAAATTGTCTCATAAAATACATAGACAGAAAGATTTTAAAACAAAATCAAGATCGTCATTAATAATACCACACCCTATAGGTCGTTTTATTTTATAATCACAGAATTAAGGCTTTAACTTGAATTTTTTGAAAACGTGACAGAGATTGTTTTGCTTTATAACCACAAATGTGTTTTCAGAGGACTTTATACTTCACCACTCTGTGAATAATTATACTAATTAATAGTCTACGGATTTTCATGCAATTTTATATTTTCATAAATACACTTACAGAATGAAACCTAAATAAAAGTTTGTTCTACCTTTCAAATACTATAATTGGTTCTCTATTCTTATATTTATTCTATAACATTTTACACATTTCAAATGTTCGTAAATGCATAAGTCTTCGAAGTTTACTAATTAAATATGAACGTAATAAAATCAGATCATTACGCACAGTTTGGGAACTAGTATATTTCTGCATCATGCATGCAAGCGGTAGCCACAGTGCAATATCAATTATCATTAGAATTCAGTACAAAGATAACACACGTAAGAGTCATCTGTAATATTTGATACAATAAAAAAAGTAAGGTGCTTTTGCTCGCTGCTGTTATCAAAACTGAGCGCAAGTCGAAGTATAAACACGTATACGAAATTCTCTAGAATCACGATTAAAACAGAACAACTGCTCAATTGCACCATAGTTGATTGGGCGTCATCTCGTCTAAGCGTGGGTGTTTTGCTAATGAAGGCTACATATCGTCGTACTTCTCTACGTCCACGTAGACTTTTATATATGCATGACCCACTCAGAAGCGATAGTGGATACAAAGAATGGAAAAGTCTCACAAACAGGGTGAAACAACGTTTCTGCAGAAATGGAAGACAAAACCGATGGTGCGCTTTTGTACATTGCAGCAACTGTGCGCGGTTTAATTCGTCGAAATTTAGCGTTTGCCTTTGAACAGTTCATCTGCCTTGTAATTCAAATGTTTGGAAATAGAAACTGATTCGAAATCTGGGAAATTTATTTTAATGATATTTACTTCAATTGTTCGAAACTTGAATACAATTCGAGTCGTTTTATCTCCCTGTATCCTCGTTAAACGCACAGGTTTCCCATTGGAATTAATCAGTAAATTTTGGGCTTGGAACCTATAAGAGGTGATTGTTGATTTAAGATACTGAATCGTCAGCAGAATGAAATTGGAATACCAGTGGTACGTGTTTGTTATGTTAATGGGTACTATATACAGTACAGCCACAGGTTCCATACACTGTAAGTACATTTTACTGTAACCAAAGCTACTTAATGATCCTATATGCATGTATCTTGTGAGAGGTCGTAAATTGCACGCTGTGATCCATATTTAATGATTGTTGACTTTCCGTAAAATAATAAGTACACTTTAATAGTTTTCACTTAATATTTCGTTAATGACCCGACCATGTAAGCAACGCTATGCATTTACCCATTGTTCCTTTAATACTCATTGTTATCTTGGTATTTGTTCTCGTAAAGTGTTTTGCCGTTTTATGGTCTAATAAAACAGATTTTATGTGTTCCATTTAAGGTGATGTTTCGTTTAAAATTAAAAGATAATCTACTATGAGTACTTAAGACTTTAATAAGAAAAGTATTTCAATTTGAAATCTTGATTTTAGTTAAAATGTTGTTTGCCTTTCGAGCGCTGCCTTTCTTATTCTTTTGGAAAACCATTTTTGAATTGTGAAAAAACCTGACTGTAACTACTGACTTTTCCATTTCACAGTGAATTTTCGTTGAAAAGAAAAACTATTTCCTACATACTCCATCCATTCCTTGTAACCACAGGAAATTTCATTGAATTTAAAATTGTTGACTTAGGAAACTTTTAATTTAATTTAAGATTAGAGTTTTTTTTAGAATTTACCATTCCAAATTTCTTCGCTGTTCTTAAGATATTCTTTACATTTTACCCAAAAATTGAAACTACTGAAAGACCTTAAACAATTAAAATGCAAGTGTTTCAACGAAAATGACGTGTACAGGGAAAAAGAAATGTAAGAAATTTAATTACAGAGTACTGCTACATTTTATGGCACCACAAAAGGGCCAAGAAAAACATTGCAATTCGTTAAAATTGTAATGTATACAGCCCGTAATAGAATAATATTTACATATCTACAAAGTGAAACAGTACGTTAACAAATAGTTCATTATTCAAGAAATAAATAGTTTTTTCGAAAATTGTACATAATAACGCGCACGATTGTGTAGATTGCAATTAGTTAAATTAGAATTCCCTCTGATTTAATGGTAAAAAGCAAGATTGGTTGCAATAAGGATACAAAGTACATCGCAGCAGCGAAACCAATTTCTTCTTCTTCTTTAGAAATGTTTACAAGCGAAAATTCGTTGGAGTTGATTGCAGCTCATCTTACTGTTATTGGAGCCAAACAGAAAATGCATCTTCAAGGGAATAGGTGTATTCAATATACTCAAATAAAATATAAGAAACATTTGAAAAGTAGAACTCAGGATATGATACCGAGAAATACTGCAATTTTTCTTGAGAATTGGAAACGAATTCAAGAAAATTCGAATTCATAATATATTCAACCAGTTACGAACTTCAAACCTTACCAGAGTGATAATTTATGAAACTGGAAATATAGAATAAAGGGAACATCACTGGCAAACGAATCACTCTTACAAATTTGCGACATCTATTGTAAAATATCCTTTGCAATGTCCATTACTCATTAATTAATAGTAAATAGCGTATTTTCTTGGAATGTTATTGATTTATTTTCATAAAAAATATTGAGCTGTATTCACACTTCACAACTTCCGTGATGTTTGTTATTTCTGTATAGACTGCGGATGTTTATGCAAATTTATGTTTTCATAAACACAATTAGAAACGTGATATCTAGATAAAGATTTAATTTGTTCTCAAAATATTAGTAACTGTATTTAGCTTTTGATATTTTGTACATTTTTGCACATTGTGTAGATTTTGTAGTTTTTTGAATAGTGAAATTTGTCATAAATGCATAAAGATCCGCAGTCTATAAATAAAGTTTATGTATATTATTCAGTAGCGACATGAACCGCAGCATTTTACAGATTCTAATATAAGAAGATAATAATTCCCAAGGATTTTCGAGTTTGTACATTTCCTACATTCCGCGAATAAACATCGGAAAGGCGTGCCAGCCATTTATCCACTGTTTAATTAAAATTGTTTAAACGAAGTGAGAGCAAGAGTCTTATAAGCACCTTTATGACCTCGTTCTTTAATGATATAATTTTCATTACAATTCCTTTAATTTTATTAGACAAAGCTGCGTATACAAACTGACGGAAAAAGACTTCAGCATGGGGCTTCAATATCCTTCAAAAATTGTTACAACGTTCCCAACATGTAAAACTAATCGAGAAACGCGATTAACAAGCGTTAAATTACAAAGACGTTTATTTAAAGTTATTGCAGAAGTAAATGAAACAAGGCATCCATGTGTGTTTGTAGCATATGACTAAAAAATTACAGGAGAGGGAGAATGCTCGAGCTACGAGGAATAATAATGAAGAAGAAGGGCGAGCGTCGTTGTAGTGGGTGTCTCCTGCTAAATTTTGCATGACTTACGTAACCTTTGCGTCCACTGCATCCTATGATGGCAAAATTGATGGCTCTAGAAGACATTTTCGATGGGATATGCCTTTGAATGAATCTTATGTAGAAGGTTACAAAAGTGAGTCAAGAAAGGTCATAGTGGCAATTGACATAGGGTCTTCAAAGGTCTCCCTAAATAACATGATTCAGAAGATAAAACAGACAAGAGGTCTGGGTTAGGTCTATTAAAAATAAGTAGTTAAAGGAATCAGATTGAAAGTTTGAGTGTATCTCAGAAACTTTAGGAAAGTATTTAATTTACTTGGTTCTGGTGGTAAATACACAGAAAAATTTTAATTGATCGAGATCAGGAAATCTCCGGGTACATAGGAATATTCTCAAACTTGAATAACTTATCGATAGCTTCAGGTAACGAATTCCTAAAGACTTTGCCCCTTGAACGCGATACTTTCCCAGAATATTAAATATCGAAGTTAATATCTTAAACGCGCTACCTAAGCAGAGAGGATACTAAAGCACTTTCAAGGTATGAATTAGAATGGTGGACTTCGTTATGCCGTTCAACACTTTCCTCTGCCATTTATTTTCGTGCTGAACGGGGAAGGAAACATGGCGGAAGTCCGAATTGCGTGAAGCATCTTGCATACGGCTACGGCGGATATTTTCCATAGTTGAACGAGAAAAATGACAACGTAAAAATGACAGATGGGCAATACCAAAGAGGACCGCGAAGTATACGGCGTAGAAGTTCAACGAAGCGTTATATCTTACGGTACATTGTTGCTTTAAGTACATAAATTTGGGACGAATATGGTGGTGGGAAAAACTAGTGAAATCCAAGTACACCTGCCTACGAGAAAAAGAGGAGAATGAGAAGTCTAACTGTTAGTCTATTATGTATGCGCCTGCTGGAAAATTGAGAACACGGGGTGATATTATGCCCATATACGTGTAATTTTTGAAAACTTTGCGAATTTGAATATTGGAAAATTTGAAAGTTTAAATTGGTAATTCTGCAGTCTAGTGACTTTTAATGGAAGTTTTGTTTTATTCTTAAAAGAAAAATAAAATGAAAATAAAAACTAAAATAAAATAAAATGAAATTATAAAATAAAATGAAGTAATAACACTGACTGGTGAGATTTTCGCTGCGTGATATCAGTGGGTGGTGTGTGGGTGGTTATGGAATGCGCCTAATACCGAAATGAAATATAAAAAAAGCTTTTAAAATAAAAGTCAAAGTCAAACAGACGAAATTGGAAAAGTCAGTAAACTATAAAGTTACCTTTGAAATTTTTGTATTCTTGAAGATCTGAAGACTAGAAAGTTGAAGTAGATTATTTAAAATTTGAATATTCAAAACAAGTTACGAAAATCTGTCAGTATTCCTTTGGTTTACAATATCTATTCTACCTAATTAACTTGTATAATTTTCAATCATTTGATTTAAGTATTTCAAGGATTCTACTAACATGACCTTCTACAAATCCTTAAGCTATGTCTACACTGAGGCAATAACGAGGAACATTTTGTCGCTTCTTGTGCTTATAACGTATAGCTAAAAAAACTGTTTTCGGCCATATGTGCATTTGAATTTTTCATTGTTTCTCTGTTCAGAACTTATCCTCCAAAAGCGCCATATGTTTTTCTTATTTTTTACGTAAGGGACGACAAAACGTTCCTTGTTGTTGCTTCATTTAAGACAGCTTTATACTGTCTAAGAAAAGGAGAGTAATTAAAATCAATAAATTTACAAATGTCGATGAGATCGTTCACATACCAGGTTTAACAGGTAGACGTTGGTAACAGTCCTCATCCTTTTGTTACGCGCCAACGTGATCAACACCAACGAATTTCCAACCACGGAAAGTAGAAATATAGTTCCATATAATGGTACGATCAACCTTTCCAAAAGATTGGTATGTCCAACCTGCGCGACTGTTGGCAAGGTGGCATTGATGATGACAGAAGTCATGGTTGACAGTTGAGGCACGTTGCTCGCCAATGATTGCTCCATGTCAGGGTTACCAAGTTGGTCTATGCGCGCTGCGTTATCGGGCATATTGCAAATCCACACACGACAATCTGACGTTACATCTTGGTGTCATTTGCGTGTCAATCCACGTATTCATTTCAGTAACTAGATACGAAATTACTGATACTGTGTCACTGCGCTTGTAACGGTTTCCCCTGCATTTTCCATCTAAGTTACAAAAGCCTCTTGCCATGTCTGAAAATGGACAACGATAAATTAGTGCAGAACGAAGCACGATTAAAACGATTGTGCAAATATGCAGGGTTAGATATCAAAAACAGGTGGCCTGAAAGAGAAGTGTCAAACAAAATTTGCTTGGTTTTGAGGGGCACATAATCTGGCGTTAATCATTTATTTTTATAGATGTAGGAGAGGAAGAAATATGAAGGTCAACCACGTTTTCTTAAATGAAACGACATAGTTTTTGATTTACATTGTGGTAGAGCTTTTCAAAATAATACAATGATTTATAGCTGAAGGTCATTCAAGATTGTTCAGGATTAATTATGCTGAAAAATAACGTACTTCAAGAAATTCAACTTAACTAATTTACTTACTTGCATACTTACTAGTATAGCAAGTGTTCAAAGTTCTACAGGGAACGTTGCATGATGGATTTCATGAAGGTTAATTGCAATGCAAGCTAGACTCATATGCTCCTTCATGTTTCCTCTAGCTGTTGATATGTATACCATGTATGTGTTTCAATGTTTACTTACGTCCAATGACACAGCTGAGTGATTGTAAGAGCTGTATACCTATCAATAGACAGAGGAGATATGAAAGTATTGATTCGGTTTCTTGAAGTAGTTTATTTTCTATCGTATTTGACCTTGAACCACCTTGAATCACGTTTAACCATAGGTCATTTTCTTTGAAATGTTGTATTAGAACGAATATAAAAACCATATTCTTGCATTTAAAAGAACGTGATTGATCTTCATATCTTTTACGTTTTCGCCTATAAAAAAAATTATTGACACCAGATTATGTTTCCCTCGAAACCAAGCATATTTGGTCCGACACTTTTTCTTCTATTGTGAAAAGTAAGCGAGTTAGTCAGGTGACCTGCTTTAGATGCCCCACCCCGTAGAATTGTAAGGTTCCCTACACAATTGAATGTAGGAAATGTATAATTTCGCAAAAGTAAAATCTCCTACTGGTTCAATGGCTAAACACAGCTACAAACGCTCAGTCAGAAATCCTTTCATTTGCATTTTTGCTTTGCTAAAAAGGAATCGGCTGAAATCCACAATCCAACTACGGTGAGCTTGGTACGCTTTAGCTTCAGGTAATCGCGGTTTTAAATGGACCTACTTAGGCAGTGAGGCGTATTTGCGAGTACGCGTTGCTGGCGTAAACAATCTCACCCTAGGTTTGGGATAAACGATTAACTGAATGGCAACGACAAACCACAGTTACCGCGGATTGAATTGTACGGTACAAATAATGAATCACGAAATTAGATAAATCTTCCGCTGTACAGACTAGTATTTTTTAGACAAATTTACCAATTTCAGCGACTTGTTTCCCTATTCTAATAAATCGCGAATTTAAATCCCTGAAGTACTTAATTACGCGTGCCCACAAGATAAATACTTCGTTCTAGTTCATATGAAAATATTTGTGTAATGTAATGCGAAATTATGCTGAATAGTGTTTTAAAAGCATCTTCCGCTGAATGAAGGGATAATTGATGCAACATCGTTTGCATTAACGAAATCTGCTCAATAGCTCGAATATCGAACGCCCAAGTTGTTACATGCTTGCAATTGTATCGACATAATTTTACGATGTGACAAGTGTTTCATAAATAGCTTTTTATAGTGCATAATCTGCGTTTTGTATTTTAAAGGTTACATTTATCACAGTACGTCAACGAGGGAAATATATGGTTCGTCACGCTATATCGTCACTGCATGTAAATTCCGAGTTTCAACCAGTGGATGCGCACACTTGCACCAGTTTCTCTGGAAATATTATGCGTAAAAACTGAGGCTGTTACTGGTTGGCTAGTCTTTGCTTCGAGAATCGTTTCAAATTTATTACAATAGTTTTTCCTCGGTGTTCCATTGATAACATTTTAAAGTTATCGAAGAACGGCTGGGAAACTTTGTCCTACAGAAAACTGGGGACAAACTTTAAAAATGAAGCAGCTGAGCTTTTTATAAGAATCACAGATTTTGTTAGTTCTCATTTCTACTTTCACAAAACTAGAAAATTTCTTTTTCTTCGTTGTCGTAATTGCAGAGATAGGAAAGTAGTTAAAGTTCAATCTCTCTTCCCTAATTTCGCTCGAGTAAAAGCAATTACTGGAGAAATGATGGATAGGGTAGATATAGCTAGGATCTGAAGGAATATAAAAGAAACTATATCCATTCCGCCATTGATTCGGCTTTTTTATCGGGCTCCACAGTTCGATGAGACGACTTCTGGGGCATTTCTTTTGAGATTAAATTCAGCTTCTTATACCACAATATTGTCGCGAGAGAAATACAGTGTAATTTAATATCCCCCCTCCTAAGAAGATTTTAACCGTTGACTTCTTCGCTGGATGCAACTGCGTGGATAGTTCGTGACGTCAAGTAAGATTTAATCCTAAACAGCAGCGCTGTTTGTCCCGCTATAAAAGCGTTCGTACTCGAACGTCGTTAAAGCACAACTGTGCCCGATGGCACTGCACCGCCACGCAAAAACCGACCACTGAGGATCGTCGTGAAAACTGTGATTTATTTCAGACAGGTGACAAAAATGTGACTTTTTTCTGAACATTTTAAATCTATATTGTAAACTATCACTTATACAGAGTGCTTGATAACAGTTGGCAGAAATTTGAACTCTTTTAGTACCGAACCCTTAACCACATGTATAGTGAAAATTGCCAAGCGAATATTTATTTAGTTTTCATGCATAAAAATATTTTTAGTCGTCACAAATATTGTTATTGTTGAACGAAATTTTTTCCATATGTTGACTAATTTTTTTTGAGTACATCTACCAAAAAGTTGTATTTTTTCTACAAATTTAGGAGTAAGAAAGATTAGAAGTTAAAAAAGTTGTAAAGGCGGAAACTACTGCGGCAGTTAAAAGTAAACTATTTTGAACAATTTGTTTCGGTAAAATCTAAGGTTTTTTCTGAAAAATCTCTAGTGGTTTCATAAAGCAAAAATTAACAATTTTTTGAGCTACTTCTTCTAAAAATTTCATAGAAAAGTACTAATTATTATAGTCGTAATAGGAACCACTGTAGCGTGAGAGCTCTTTAAAATTTTGTTGAAATCGGGTGGATGTGTAATTTATCACAGTAAATCGTCAAAAGAGAAATCATTTCATTTTCTTAAGCCATAAGGTAATAACTTCAGTTGCATGTACGAATTTGAACCAAAAAAATTTGTTATGAAATAGTAAAACTCTGAAGAAAACATGCCGAAAAAGTGTAAAAAAGTTAGCATTTTTTTAACATTATGTAAGAATTAATTATTCAATCAAATGTTTCTTACGTGCAACCCAAGAAAATAGTACTAAGGACCACTGCCCAAAATTTGAGGTAAATTGCATGAAAATTAACTTTATGGATCCGCCCAATTTGAAACCATGGTTTTGAGAAAAATTCGTTCCATGCTACATTTAATAAAACTTCTGTATTTTCGTCAGTTTCTGAATTATACTTTAATATTTTAGAGGATAATTTTTAAAAACCCAAATATTAAAACGAGATGAAAATAAGTTTTTAATATTTTTCAATCCGTCACTGTACTTTCCTTCCTTACAATAGGTACCAATGGATTGGGCTGTGGCAATTTTAGCACTATTTTCTACCATCAATAGATGGATACCTTGGCACTAAAAGGGTTAGGGAGCGATTCTATATAGCGAAATAAGACGAAAGTAAAGAGAAATGATATTGCATTGGATGTTTCGCTTCTGAGATATTAATTGCTGAAGAAATGCTAAGACCCGCTAACTGTATGTGAAATGTGTCTGACTAGAGCTCTATTGTATTATTCTATTAATATTGCTCTGTCTGATGTGGGTAATGTACGCCGAAAGTGGAATGAGTCTCGTAAACATGTGTTTCAGGTTTCAAGCGTATTTGGAGCATATCTGTAACAATTCATTATTTCGTCACTCTTCATTTTCGTCTTATTTTGGCTTGAAGAATTACTTTTCAAAATTTTTGACTGATTTAATAAAAATAGAAGAGTTCCGAAATAGAAAGAATTAAAACTAGTCATGTTACAACAAAAAAAAAGAGTTAGAGGAAAAGTGGTAAAAAATAAGTCCAAAAAATGTCTACAAAAAAGACTACATACAAAATATTAAATTCAATATTGTAATTATTCACATTGCAAAATCGTGAATGAGCCAGTACTTTTGTTTCACCGAATAAAACTTTCTGTTTATTATTTTTCTTTATTATACGCTTACTTAAAGTTCATAGCTCACGATATGTTTCAAGTTTACACTCGTTAGATACATGTTAGAAAAAAATTAAATAAAGAGCCGTATTTTTTACAGATTTGCAGGTGTTTCAAAGAAACTTAATCTGTGTCAATATTTTTCTTCGCCATCGAATCCAATCAGTATCCATTATGCACTTACGTGGTACACATATCTACGTGTGAAAGAGGTCTTATAATGTTTTGTTGCCGTCTAGGGACAGAGACTGCTTGTATAATGTTCACACACGAAGAGGAACAGGGGTTGTGTACATACAGTAGTGTCTAGTAACGTTCGTGTGCTCTCTCAAGTAAGCGAAGGGTGTTGTCAAGACGTCAATGGCGATGCTTGCAACGTTGACTCTCGACACCAAAGGTGTGCAAGTGGATTGTATCAAATTGACCGTACCCTAAGCTCTATTTTTCAAAAAAAATGTACAATAAAACAGTCTTCAGAAAAAAACTGCTAAAATGTTATTTTCAAAATAGGTTTTTAACAGACTTATCAGATTGCTAACAAACTATTTATAATAAGAAAGATATAACAATTAATTACACAGCTTAATGAATGACCATGCTACTTGAGTAATAAATAGGTACCTTAAATTTGCTCAGCAATGCACATGTAACATATTCAATAACAAATGCACCCAACAGACTCTTATCGAGGATGATCGACCATAGGTTAATAATTCATTGTATAATGTGTAATCAGATTCACGCAGTTAAATACATCTACACATGTCCTACATTGAATTAAATTTGAGTCGAAAATCCAGTTAATGCAGATCGTGCAGTAGAACTGTATTAATTTATAGACGACAAAATATATGTTTAAAATTAGTTAATTCAGAAGATTTAGTTATTTGGAGAATCCTTGGCGTGACATTTATTTATTCGTGTATCATACCTTGTATCAGCTAACAAATTTTGTGAAGCTGATTATCAAGTTGACGAAGTTCAGTGTGTCCCATCGCTAAAGTGAAAATGTTTTTAAAATCGTTATTAATTAGACTCAATTTTTTAAAACAAATCTTTCAGAATTTAATGGAACTTGTCAGGAGTCTTTTATAGGATAGGATGACACGATTTATTTTTCGAGACAAAATGAATGAAATTGCAGCTTTTTATTACTTATTATTTAATTATAAAGAAGAAAATACACACGCTACCCTTTGAGAAGCTCTCATTTTTCCTTTGAAGAACTAAAACTTAAAATGTTAAATCAATAGAATATTAAAGAATATTTAAAACGAATATTAAGTGTCTTTTAAATTTGAACAGTCATTATAATAGGTTTGCTATGACCATAATATAAAAGATTATTTAGAAAAGTATAATGATTATCTGAATCTACTTCTTCAATTGATAGATCAAGAAGTTTCTCTTTAAGAAGGAAGAGATGAAAGTAAATGATACGTTCTCGTTGGAATAAGTCAGTTTCCTTTTCAATCTTTGCGGAACTTATTAGTTCCAAAGTTACTATTACTTAAATTATCCAAATCATCACTAAGATCTTGAAATACTCTCCTTATTAGTTACAAATTTCTACAAGCAAATTACATTTTCGAAGTCTTTCATTCGGCTTTTGCAGTTTTTTACAATAAAATTCAGTTCAAAATTCATCCATTCATAATCCTGACGCAAAAGGAATTAAATACATCGTATAACAAACTGTTCCATTACAATCCTTCAATGGTTCCAAAATTTCACATGGTACAGGTCAATAAATTTACTTCTAAGAAGAATAAAATAACAGTAAATTTCATGTGAATAATGAATAGTTTAAAACACAGTCAAAAGAAAAAATTATAATAGGAAATCCTGTGTAACACGTTGTACGAAACATTTAACATTTCCGTACAGAACTCTAGACACATGAACTTTCTCACCCATATATCTGCTCCTTCATCTCTTTCTCGTATCCTACCCACATCCAGAACATCAAAATAGTATCCTTCGGCAATATTCCAAACTTTCACAGGAAGCCATTGGTTCATGATTGTTATAAAAACCAGGATGAATATTAGTTTGAATGTTAAATTGAATTTTATAAGAGTAAGAACAGTCTGTGCACAGTTTGCCTTGAATAGCAAACAGTTAGATCCATCAACTTTGCTTCTTTTAATCAGAGCAACTACTTCCTCATTTTTTTCAAAAAATTCGTATTGAGTAAAGTCATTATCAAGAATGTCAGCTGTTAAGTGGACAAGTCAAATGTCCTTTCGTTCCATGGCTGGTGCTTCTATCATGATTCTATCGCGTGTTTGTGTTTCAGGTACGCTTTCATCTCCCGCATTAAACTAACGAGGGTTTACGTAAACAAACCGTGAGATAACAAATCTAGGAGTGTGCGTCTGTGTTCCTATTTTGTGATGCTACCTTCTTTCGAGCAGATTTCAGCAAAATATTAGAGTTCGGATTAAGCTTTGCCAGTTTTCGTTATATTATAACACATACAAGGTTATTCAAGCAATCGTAACAAACAAAATTTTTGTTTGGTTAAAGCTAGAAAACAATGTTAGACGAAAAAATGAATAGTTCAATGCAAGTGCAATAGTGTACGTGCATCCTGCAGCTACTCTATTGTTTTCTAACTGAGCTTTCCTTGTTTTGCATATGTCGTGTTCTCTTGTCATTTTATGTAAACAAGTATTAGGGTAACGAGGTTGAAAAATGAAGGAACTAGGTCGCCGAGTATTTTGAAAAAATAGCTTTTATTTTATTTCAAATGTTTTTTGATTAAGTTCTAAATACCAAGCATTTGGGACAACTTTTTTTAAAGATAGTGCAGCTGCAAAATGTACATGCATAATTGCATTTGTGAAAAAAATATGATCGTGAATATGTAGTCCACCTTGAATTATGCACTTTTCCTTTTAACATTTTTTCCTAATTCAAATAAAAAAAAATATGGCTTGTTACTATTCTATGAATCACCCTGAATACGCATTTTAATTAAAAACCTACAAGGAGATCTCAAGATGAGCGTAAAAATATGAATTACTACGTATATTTTGTTCCATTTAGGTGCTTAACTTTTGTTTGATTGTGATTCTGTGATTTTGAATCACTGTACTTTAAAGTAGAATCATGTTCAAGTAGGTGGCTTTAGAAAAACAATCAGCTATACTGTCGTAAGAGTGTACGTGTGTAGTGGTATTGATAAAATGTAGCTGTAAAGTACCATGATACCACAAGACGAAATGTTCCTTATTTAGATACCAAACCCTGCGGAAATGCTTTCACACACAGCTTCGTCTTAGTGGCCGTATAAGATAAATAATTTGGATTAGACACGGAGCATGTTCCTAGGAGGTTATGTCTACCTAATTTCAGCATGCAATAGAGATTGAAGTAACGTGACGTACAGTCGCCTTCCTTGAAGTATTCATAATGAATATATTGTAACACCTGTCTCTGCCACAAGTAGAATGGAAATGGTTGTACCTACTTCTCCGTGCATTCATAAGACGCCACCAAAAATTAATGTCTATATTATAATCCCTTAACCACAGTGGTGGACAAAAATCAGATAAAAGAAGACAAGGAAACTTATAATTCGTTTATACGAATAGCAGTAACTGTTATAAGGGAGACTAGTAAACTTGCATTATAATTATTGAACAATATTGTGTATTACGCCAATTTTTTAAAATAAACCTTCCTTCAAAGTATGACACTTGTTACTTTTGTCTCTACCTCTGGGAATGAAATTAACATGCGATAATGTGAGGCAAGGACGATGATAACATCTTATTTAAGTTCAAAAATTAAATTAAGCATTAGAAAAAGTAGTCTTGAAAGATATTTATATTTATTCTGAAGGTAAAATTAAGTATAAATGTTAACATAAGTTTAACGTAGACTTTTAAAAAGTCAGTCCAAGACCTGGTTTTCTTTTACGAATGTTGGACATTCTATAAACATTAATCCCATATTTGAAAATCGCCTTTAAAAATTTAAGTCCATTTTTGTCGACTTTCTATTCCTTTTCAGGTCGCAAGGTAGTCAAAAGGGAACACTTCCATTACGTGTGAAAATTAAAAAGCTGAAAATCTTGTCAAGTCGCAAATAATGGAAGCCATTTTCATAATGGGTACACAGGGAAATAACTTGACAAGCTCATGTGAAACAGGAGAGTGAATTAAAAAATTAACGAAATACTCAAAATTATTAAATAATTTCTAATAATTATATTGAAAAACGTCAACTACGCTGATTGCATAATTCGTTTTTGTTATTTTGTAGTGTTCCGTTTCAAACTTCAAAATCGCTCGTCTGTAAAATTTGGAAATATGACTTAATAAGTTCTTACTGTGATAAATCTTTTTAAAATAACATGTCTGGCAAAACAAAGGGTGTAGAAGAAAGTCGCAGGTTACAATCGGGACAAAAGTAACAACTTATTACTTTTTTCTTTACTAGCGGTATTTCTCATACACGTGTTCTACATATCAACCTAACTTATAATCGTAACAACTGTTATATCTACCTATATGTTCAATATCCATTGAATACAATCCAAAGAGGTCAAAGGATTTTATGAAGCCAGAACAAAAAGATGCATAATTGAATCACATCCTATAAGTTTACGTTTAATATATTGTTTCAATAAAATGTTAAAATACGAAGAACCGCTTATTATCACGTGTTATCAAAAATTAAGGTGGAGGAGCGATGGAAACGACATACAAGGATGGAAGCACAAGATTATTGGTTGATTATTATTTGTTTTATATCGCTTGTTATTCCCTACTAAATATTTGATCTGATATTAAAAAAAAAAAACATATTTATTCTACGTAGAGTATTTACCCTTCCCTCACTTTGACACTTTTCCACTTCCCCACTTTCCATATTATGAATAACGGAAGCGGTCACGCTCAACTATCATCACTGATCGACAGCCACTGACTGAATTTCAAACGTAGAAATGACAGGTTCAATATTTTAATTATATCTAGTAAATAAATCATATAAATAATTACCAAATAGGTACTACTTTATACTTTGTCTTGTATTTGTTATATATTTTCTTTTTGTTGACATAAATATAAATATTTACCTAAACTATATAACAAATATATGTTGTTATTGGTTGACATGTAGTAGCTATAGTCACGTTACAACCATAGATTATTATCACCAGTCGTTTGCGACTAGTTTATAATTTCTAACATAATTTCAAAATAACAAATGTGTTTTGTTCAAAAAATTTCTCAGTCAAAAGTGTCCAAAGGTATTAAAGTAATAAATATAGTTTGAATTTGTATATGACCTCTAACTATCAAACAGTATGCGTAAATACGCAATTTTAAAATTGAAAACGATGTTAAAATATCCAAACGCATTTGTGAATACGTGTAGTGATGTAGTACTAGCCCATGTAATATCCTAACGCATACCGAAGTTGAAAAAGCATTGAGTACTATACTGCAATCGGCAAAGAAATAGATCAAAAGAAATCGATGCTCTAGAAAAAGAAAGAGAAAAGAAATAGATGCTATACAAATGTTTTTATTAAAAAAAATCAGCAATTTGACGGTACCTAAAGATGTTTGATTTATTTGTTATATTGCATTTCCCTATGAAATTGTTTTACGTATTGTTTTACGTAAGAAACAATCAACATTTGGAAATTGTTCAATGTCTAGGCAATTTGTAACATTTGATTCTTTCAGACCGATTATCCGAAAACTCGATCATCTAAATGGATTTATCGCTCAATTAGTTCAAATAATAATCGACTGTGGTTCTACGTGGTTAACACATTGTAGACGAGGTATATAAATAATTTAAATGCATGTTCCCGGGGATTTACACCCTTTTAACCTACTTTCTACACTGTATACTTTAAAAATTCATAGAACATTTTCTATTTATTTTTATGAGGCAAAAATTTTAGGGAATACTTATCAAGGCTCCTAGTAATGCTAGAGAGAGAAGTGTATAGTGTATGCACGTGAGAGAAATGAATAGTGCGTGAAAACAAAACGCAAAGTTGCGTCGCCTGATCTTCACGATTACATAATTTAGACGCAAATTTGTGATACCCATCCACAATGTGTTAAAATGACATCGAACATTTATATAGTGATTGCAGGCATGACCGTGAATATTCATTTTCGTAGTTGGTCGATGACGATCGATGAGTCGGTAGTCAGAGAGAATAAATGTAAAAAAGTGCATTTCATGATTTTCCCGATGCAGTGGCAATTCAAGTTCTTGAAATTTCTGTGTAGGAACAGTATTTTAAACAGTTATCGAAAATTCTACCTTTTCTTGTCGCACGTGGACGTCTCTGATTTTTTATTTCGATGTAATACCCCGTATTTGAATTATTACCAACCAATCTTTTTGAAGCATCCTACCTAACTGGAGGACTGAAGCTGTCAAATCGATGAAATTCTTCAAAAAGGTAATTCTTAAATACGAATAAATTCTTTTTGTTAGTTTAGTGGTTTTTCACATAAATGAATCACTGAATATTGTTTATTTTAATTAATTTTAAGTGTAGGAAGTTTCTGTTCAAATTTTTCGGTTCGTGATATCGTTTTCATTTTACACATTCACTGTTATGTATGTGTCTGTCCATAGAGCGGTATTTCGCACGATCAATCGTAATTGCCATAGCGTAGTTTTCTGATACATTTTTCGCACAAAAAATATTTTCTGGTTCACAATTCCACTTTTTAATTTCACCACTGATAACCTCTGACAAAAGAATTCGACGGAATGTGTACTAAATCGTACCAAATGGGAATCCAAGCTTGGAATCATACGTGTCCAATCAGGATAGCAATTAAGTCTTTCAATAATTTGCATCACTATTTCTGTCTACAAAATTAAACAATTGAAAGCTACATGTTCTCGCTTTACTAAAATAGCATATGGACTATTTTTGTATCTCTGCTCAAAGTGTTCGATGAAGTGTCAGTCATTTCAGCTCTCTCATAAAAATAGTCCAACAGAATGGCAGGCAAACGAAAGCTTATCGACACTTAGCTTATGGAACCACACGTATAGTCAATCAATCAAACTCGTCGACCACTTGCAATATTTATTCATCACGATACAATTGTAATCACATCACCACATCGTACATTAGGCAAAGTGTATCTCAAGGAAAGAAATGAATTTATAGTACCTACTTCGAATATAAAGCCTGTAGTGAAAACAGACTCGGCTACAGTGCTCGATAAAATTCGTGTCACGCATGCAAACGAGCCATTTCCAGCTTAACCAATCGTTCCTTGGTTTTTGCATTTCGCTGGGGCATAAAACTCTAGGATACGTCAATTATTTCGGGATTAATAAACATCAAGTTTAATTCTGTAATGACAATCATTATTATTTGAAAATACGTAATGTTATCACTATTAAGGGAGTACGATTAGATATGTCAAGGCAGTGACATTACTGACAAAATTAGGCAAAAACATGAGTTTACGAGAGTCGAGTTTTCGTTCTTACGCGAGAAAATTTTGAGCTGGGAAAGGGTTCATTTGAAAGAAAAGAATTCAATGCTGTAGCAATTGCTGGTGTAGCAATATATGTAATGGAGGGGGAAATTTTCTAACTCGTATTTCCAGTTTGGAACCATGCCTTCCATATACAGCCACGGGTCTGTAGGTAACACTATTCCTATAACGAAAACTGTAACAGTAGATACCAATCTGTTAATCTCGAAAAGTCATGTGGCTACCGTACCCCTTGTTTAGACCAGCGATTGATCAATAGATCTTTCTGGCTTTGTTGAATTTTGCACGTGGTGTGCCGACTAGGGTTTAGCTCGAAGGACCAGAGATACCGATGAATTCTAAGTTGTATCTAATCTTTATTTTGATAAATCTTACTTTATACAGAAATGAGTTTAGAGGGCGGAGGAAATATTTACAAATAGGAACCCTCGTTACTCCTTCGAGGGAGGCCTCTCTGGTTATGCCCAGAAACTCCCACCACAGACATGGGAGGGAAGCCTTTGTCGATAGCGTGTGGGGGTAGTGGCTAGGCTTCGTAGGGTGACATCACCCTGGAAAGGTCCAAGGGACGACGGACCCCGAGGGTAGGGCGCTAACGAAAGACGCTCGGGTTTGAGGTTTAGTGTTATGCCGTGAAGAAGGAAGGATGAGATTCTCTCGAGAATGAAACCTTCTTCTTCTTTATAACACGAAGTTTTATTTGAAATAGGCTTTTTAACGGAATACAAGAGAATTGTTCCACAAGGATGACACGTCTTAACACTACTGCTCTTGATTTGGAAGTGAACCCTCTGCTCGACGAGAAGGTTCCTTATATATTGCTTTTGTGTACAGGGGTTTAGACTTTATTCTTAGATGTGTCACTGGACACGTAAACTTAGCTATCGATTCCAAACATCCAAACTCTATTGCTATCGACTCCAAACATTAGAGTCATCGTTTGGCAAAAGGTGAAGATAATGTTGAGTTAGTCTTTCGTGAGTCAGGCTTATCGCGAGGGGTGATGCCGCGTAACATTACGATAAGTCAATTGCTATTGAGCAGAGACTCGGGACCCCAAAGTGCAAGTGTTCGTCAGAATTGTAAAACCATGAAGCAACTTCTAGGGTCCTTAATCCACAATGCAAATTAACAAATAATTACCAATAAACTAATAGTGTATTTCCTCAAAAATAGCAGGCCCAATTCGTCCGTATCGTAAACCTAGTCTACCAGATGTCACACAATTATGATCGTCTTAACACCCCTTTAAAAGCTGTTGGTATGAATATGAAAAAATAACAGACAATACACGAAGAATTTTTAAAGTGATGGTATTTGACTTTTTTCATATTTTCTTATGTATGTCTTCAAAATCACTTTTAACTGTGCTGTGCAAGATTCTGCCATTTTTTTTTGTTGATTTAGAAGAAGCAAAAACACAAGCACTTTTTGATTTAATGTAATAAAAACATTTGCAGACAGAACACTCAGACAAAAAGTAATATACCTACGTGAAAATGAAATAATATACGATGTCATAGGTTTAAACCAGGATTTACTAGAATTCTAAAATGTATGTTGTATAGATATACCAAATTCTGACCATTAGTTGCTATACACGTACAGGTCAAGTTAATGAATGCGTATACTGTTCAGTTACATTATTATCCCGATTTAATGCTAAATACGTATCCATTTCCTACCGCATATTATTCGCTGTTGTGTGAACATCCTGTTACACCTTGTATTCCAATACACTCTATAAAATAAACTCTAAGAGAGCAAGATCTGGAGAATGAACCGACCAATTTATTACACTACATATACTCAAGAGCATAGAAGCTAGTAATGGCATTTTGACTTCTGTGAATTCAAGTACTGTACAGAGCTGATAAGGTTGCATTTGGAAAAAATGTAGATTCATATGGTTAGAAGAGATAGAATCGCCTGCTTTCACATGCATTTTCAGATGTGGTGTATTCTTGGCCAAACTAATCATAACTACTAATTGAATCGATGTATCCCCTATATGTATACGGAAAATTACTATTATGTTAAAATGTCTCTCGGGTGCAACCTTACCAGCTTAGCATAGTGCGTCGAGTTCAAAGTTATGATATCGTGTTTCGTTTATCATACAAAATTGCTTTTCTTCTGAAAGTTTTTATTATCGTATTGTTCCATTACATGAGAAGCGCCTGGGTACTTCTTAACTTTAGAAACCTTAGGCGACTTAGAAATCTTTAAAAAAAAAAAAAAAGAAAAAAAATCACCTGGAAGGCCTTCCTACATCATATTATAAACAATAAAAGAGTTTTTATTCGTTTATTGGTTACAAACATAATTGAGTTGGTCAAGAAAGCACGTGCCTGTTTTGAGTCATACCATTGACCTATTCTACTGAGATTCTTGTGCTTAACTTATCTTATTAACATCACTATGCTTGCCTTGAGTAATGTAAGCCAGAAGTAGAATAAGTCGCAAGTTAGACACATTTCAAACAATTCTATGATAATGAATAACTCTGATACGAAGTCTGAAACACATTTTTATTTTTTATTTTCGTTTCATCTCGTCATGTAGAATCACTCCTTGAAATTTCTGATACCTGTCGTGTAATACCTGTGTACGATGTAATAATTTGGAGACTTACTGGTTTTAAAGAATTAACAATTTTTCTTTAATTGTTTATTACTAATGCTGATGCTCGTATTGGCGATATTAGTTTGACTTAGATAATAATATATTCAGGAAGTTGCGATATTTCACGGGAAACTTGCAACAAAACTATGGTACAATTAACTGTGAAACCAATCTTGACTGATATTCACTAAACCAAAAATTATGCAGTATATACATTGTATCTCACAACTACAAAATCTGCTTCAAATATTTAAACCATATGCTAGGTTCACTGGATTTGAATAAAAGGTGTCGCAAGTTTGAATTGTCAAAATATTATGTAATATCTAACCTAATCTAATTTTAATTGTAAGATATAAGAATGAAAAATTTTGGAGATTTCAGAGGTTTTATAGTTAAACGTAGTATATGTTGAAATAATGACATAAATCAGACTCGAGCTACCTCCAGTGAAACACGTAACATGCCTTTACAGAAAGAGAAATTACTACTTAACGTCATCCTCAACATTTTACAATTTACGTAAGACGTCTCTACCACTACCACCACTACAATTGAAATATTGCTGTAAAGTGACACTATCTCATGCAGCCGCTGAAAAAAGTCTGAGGAAAATGTTCTTCGATACCGGGTGAGAATTTATACTGAACTTGAATCATACTCGAATACCATATAAATCAGCGTACAAACACTGTATAAAGCAACGTCTGTTTGCTTTAATGCTTACATTTCAAATCTCTAAAGGCTCATGGTCAAACCTACAATATTTACTTTTCCCTAGCTAAAATTAGAAAAACATTGTAAGACAAATTACGACTAAATTAAGTGTTCCAAACAGGACTATCTTCCTATAAATTATAGGCTATAACATCTTTTCTGCATTTGCATGTTTGCTCTCAGTGAATGTTTCGCATGGCTTTATATGAATAATAAAAATGCAATTTCTCTTTCAATAGGTGCTGCCTTTAGAACCATATCGATTTCTGCCTGACACGTTTTGATTGGTCTAATAATTTAAGTGCCACTGCAATCAATGTCTAGTGTGTTAAGCTCGTTATTTGCACTAAATCACGAATTTATAACAGATAAATACTATACACAACCTAGCATGTATAATCATTTCGCCTTTGGCGAGCAAAGGGGGAAAGATTTATGGGAAAAACAGCAGTGAAAAAATCTGAAATATGGTTGAAAACGATGAACATAGCAGGTAGTGAAGTTTGTCCGAGATTCTCTTGATTTTTTGCAACAGCGACGCAATAATTAGCCATGAACGATGTTACCTCGTTGCGCATCTGAGTTTGACTTTAATTTAATTTTATTGGTAGAAAATTCAACTGGTCGCGTAAAACTGGGCTATTTAAAACTCGGTAACATTCGAAATAAATTACATGCATTGTAAAAGTTAATAAAAAATTTTCAATCTGTTAACCATAATTAATTCAGTTTAAATCGTGGGCGATGTAAAAGTTATAATACTTGCTATAAAATGATGCATTAAATTTTAAAATATTCCACGTAGGAATTTTATTAACATCAAACTTCTGTTTTTGCACAATTTCACAACTGATTTCTTTGTCACCATAAATGCATTACTTTTGAATATATTGCCAGAGTTATTGCAACTGACGTGATTTTATAGAGTATGTAGGATGCCTCACAGGTTTTTCGCAAACTTTATCACTATGTATATTGTACCACTAAAGTATTCTCGAATTCTGAAGTTGCCATTAAAAAATGTTATCACATAGTTTCGAACAAAATAAGTTTGATATTACTTATTTTATGAAAGACAAAATAAGTGTAATATTACTTATATTATTAACCCCTGAAAATTATATGATTAGAAAGCTTGTGTTTTCCAAATTAAATGATTCATAAATATTCTACTATCAATGAAGAATTATTTAAAAGAACATTCTCGAATAGGACTTTCTCAAATATAATATA
The DNA here is from genome assembly GCF_051401765.1 of Calliopsis andreniformis. NCBI lineage: Eukaryota > Metazoa > Arthropoda > Insecta > Hymenoptera > Andrenidae > Calliopsis > Calliopsis andreniformis. The sequence goes on from NC_135071.1 coordinate 9,062,402, forward strand.
TATTTAAAAATGACGTAAGAAAAAATGGGAATCCATATGTCACATGAATATTTAAATATTACATGAACATAGAGTACTAGCAAAATTTGACGAGAGTACGAAAATCAAAAACCTTATAGTTTATCACAATAATACTTTTGACTGACAAACGCAGAACCAAGCGATATTAGATTTCTTTGACATTCATACTTGGAATATGCCACGAGTAAACTCATATCGACAGAATGAAAAGAAATATTCGATGTTTTCTTTCATAAGCGATTTCAAATCACAGTTATTTCACATCTATAAAATGCACTATCTAACTCTGATTCTTCCTCTTTAAAACTCAATATCGAAGTTTGATGGTATGCAAGGTAAATCTGCATTCATTAGTTTAGCAAAGTCACAATTAGTCTTTCAGAGTACGTACAATGAAGAGTAAAAGGGGTTAGGTATCAATCTTTCTAATTCATATCAAAGTCTACAAAATATTTCCATTAATGTTTGCAGTAAACACGGTTTTAAACTTCTAAGTACGTTTCGAACTGTGGTGTCGACAGAATAAGAAATGCATATTAAACGTGAATATAAAAATCAGTTTTTATGGGGTTACCAGCGATTTTCAAGTGTGGTGAGGTAGATCTACGATTTTTTGTTGGATTTTGTGTTGCTCTAATCTTTATGCAAAAATTATGAAAAAATTCTATATTTTCCAGAAATTTTCTAGCTTGTATTCTGCAATTTTTTTACTCCCCACAGATAAAAATGACCGCTTTTTTATGAATTACAGATTTTATGATCTGATACAAATTTCTGATCGGAATGTTAATTCAATTGTTACTTGTGTTTATCTATTTTCTATTTCTCCTTTATATGTACCAGCAATAAATATTATAATTTCATCCTCTGCTCTTTCATTAAAAACAAACACTATCCATTGTTACAATGCCCGAAGATAAATAATCGTGTAATTGTGTACATCGAAATAAACTAAAAGAGCGATCACGACACAATACGAGAGAATTTAATTTTACATTCAAGTTCATAATAATTATTAGACATTTATTCCCCGATGGCCGTTTTATTACTTTGCTTATTACAATTTTAAAGCATGATAATTAGATTGCATTTCATGGTATGATACAAGGAAGAATCATTGAAATATTTTGGTAATTCTACCTCGTAAAATCATTTACACAGGCAAGACTCGTTAAGTGATGGATCGAGGATAAACCTCTATTAGCAGATCATTATAATATCAAATATACAGTATCAAATATAGTATCTTCAAATCATGAAATCAATGAGTACACAAATCTGTTCAGCTTCAAATTGCCTCAATTACACAATAGCTGTGTTCAGCAAAACCCCAAGAAAATTTTCGAAAAAATTAATCTACTATTTAATATAGGTACTTATACATATATGTAGATTGACAATAAACGCTCACGTACCAATACCACCTCAGACAATCCGTCCTTAAGCATCACAGGACTCGCCACTTCGATCGCTTGAAACGACCGGAAGAAATCATATTTGTCACGGCAGTTTAGAAACATAAAAGTGTGCCGTGGTCGAAATTATCCACGCGAAGGAACTTACTAAATGGATCATAATCCACGTAAGACGACGAGTGGTTCAACCGATGGCATTTCTGATGGTTTCGATTTAAATTCCGCGCTTGCCACTGATCATCAAAAAGCACTGTTCTGTAGGTGGAGAGCCACGTTCTCACGGAATGTTGAACTTAGCCATTGGAAAGTTTGTGATCCGTGATGGATCGTAGAGAGGATGGGATCTTTCTCCAAAGACAGAGGAAAAGTAAGATAAAGACGACTAGTCCCTGTGGGAATGATAACGCTGTGATTGGTTTCGATAGTTCTATAATGCTTATTCAAGAATATGTAGTAATTTTTAAACGGTATTGGGTACAGGTCTGAATAAAATTTAGGTAATCAGTAAATCTTTCCAGAGATATTTAAACAAACGAGTAGCAGTATTCTTTCATTTTACCTTTAGAAATACTATTTTATTTTACCTTTACGTTGGCTTTCATTTCTTAAAACAATACTTCGTGCAATTTTATATCCAATTCAGTCCTGCTTCAATGTGTTATTTTTAATCTATTTTTCAAACAGTCTGCAAGTATGGACTTTAGATGCATGAAAATGTTGCTTTTCATTAAAATATTTGAAAATAAATAATTCAATTGTTTCTTCGTAAAAATAATCAGAGTGGTCGATATCGTAAGGTAGATGTAGAGAACACAAAGCCACTTAAAACCGATCACTCATTTCAAACCACCATCGGGCTCCGCAATCGAGGCTTTTTTATACACAGTCAAGTGGAAAATATCGATGAATACACAATAGAACCCGGCGATGACATTTTATTTCCATGCATATTACGAAATCAGAATTTGAAAAGGACGTACAATAATTAACAGTCGGTAATCGAAGTATGTATCATTTTGCCATTACGTATTTCGCTGCAGTTCATGCTCTTCAAAGAGTTCCGTAGTGTTTTGATTACTCAAGTTCGAGCGCAAATAGATACGTTTATTTGACGACTGTGATTCTGTCGATAATGTTTTTATACAGTAACTCACGAAATTCTTCAAATATTAGGCTGAAAAATTATTAATTTCTGAATTACTGTCACCTCATGAAAAGAAGTCGTACATTTTTTCTGAAGTCATTTTAAAGGGTGAATCTTTTACTTTTTTATTCTTAAAATGAATTTCGACATATGTGTTTCTGGGCTATGAAACAGATGGGAAGGGGAAAATAGTTTTTTTAAAAAATTTAAAAAATTTAAATTGTTCCAGCTTTTTTTTTGTCCAGAAAAATTTTTTTTTGTTTGAAATTACCATGTTCTTAAAAATTGAAGTCTTGTATTTACGAAAACGATGATAAAAGTTGGAGTACGATTTTGTGTTGTCAGAGTTATTCTATTTTGAATGAGATGTGTAGTGGTGTTGGAATATTTAGAATACAAAGTAACTTTAATCCTAATTGCTGTACCTATAATAAGTAATTGGCATTTTGCTAGTCAACTAGTTTTTAGCACATCAAAGTTTACGTAGCTCTCATGTGTGTTTGACCATTCTCGTAATGCAGTTTGTATACTATTATGTTGTGAATATAAAGTGGAATAATTCAGTAACAAAAACTCGCACACCAACTTTTATGTAGAGTTTCGTAACTGCGAGGCTTCAGTTTTCCAGTACGTGGTGATTTCGATCACAAAAAAATTTTTTTAAAAACTGGGGCCATGTAAATTTTTCCAATTTTTTGGACAAAAACCTGTTTCTATGTAGCAACATTTTCGTCGAAACTAAACTCAGGAATACGAAAGTAGAGGATTCACCTTTTAAAATGACTCCAGGAGAATTAGTACACGACTTCTTTTCTCGAAGTCCCAGTAATTCAAAAATTGACAATGTTTCAGTCTAGTATTTAAATAAATTCATGAGTCACTGTATATTATACACATTATCATTACGCTATGATAAACAAAAAGTCGCTATGTTTTTTTAATGGCGTGTACTTCTTTATAATTATCAACAGAAGGGATATGAGCAGATTAAAAGAATTCTAGGAGCTTTTCATTCTATGTGGCTGATCTTCAACTTAGAACCTCGAGGGAGTGAAATAGAGATTCTAAAACCGACCTCTGAATTTTTAAGAGAACCTTCGGAATCGGTTGGCTGCGTGTGCAGCGGGTGAAAAATTAATGTGAAAAATTTCATCACGCGAGGAAAGTGATATGATTACTCGCTTCGTAGAGTGGAACTGCATACGTGACTCAGTAAGCAAAATTATTCACAAAATTTATGGGAACTTTAACAAAGCTATGTATGCAAATTCATTCTGACTGGATCTACAGTGTCCCAAATATACCGAAGGAATATCTCGAGTTATATTTTACACTCGACCGCGCACTTTCCCTCACACGCAGCTTAATACACAACCCTTGATTTCGTGCGTTCGCAGGCAGAACAATAGGGTGAGCAACAATACCTCTAAGCTCCGACACTGCGGGGAATAATCCATTTACCGAAGATGATGTTTTATTACCGCTCGATAATCAGCGCGCTACCAGCAGGACTATCAATCGACGTTCTAAAACCCGTTCGTGCCTAATGCAATAAAATTCTCTTATCTCGAACTTCAAACTTTACGATCCTTCGAGCACCACCGTGTCCCCAAGCGAAGAACTGATCTCACGATAAGCCCCAGAAAAATGTTGCGACCCTACCAGAACCGTGTGCACATTTTTAAACGAAACGTATGCTAATACTGATATTGACTGTCGTTTCAGGAACCACTTGAAACCATTATCACACTCGGAGCCTGAGTTACTTTTCCAAGACTCTTTAAATTGATTTCACACTCAGCGATCTAGATTTCTTCGTTCGACACGTGAACTGCACGAGATCTGAACACGAAAGAGAAACTGTGCACAGTTACGATCGCACCGTATTTATTTTGAATTAAAGAGCCTAACTTTGGCCAACAAAGGTATTTTGCTTTTACACCGTCGAGTGGTGCGAAACGTTGAGGCACTGTACGGGGGTTTTAAGTAGTAGCACTCGACGATCGGAGCGGCGCAAGTGGACGAGGTTGAGACACGAGGGAAACGACGAATACCGACGCGCATGCAACGAATCCCGGCCGCGAACTGAATCCAGCCAGTTCGTACCAGCCAGGCGACTGCCTCGCGTCTCTGGCTTGACCAATCGACAGCGAGATGTGAATCTTCGCTCCTTGTGTCGTCCTCGTGTTTACATAACACTGGCTTACTACCAGGGACAGAGATTGTTTCCGGAAGTTCTGTCTAGACAGGGGAAAACAAGGGGGAAATCGAAGCCACAAGTGACGCTTGATGAGGAGAAATTGGATTGATTAATTGGCATTTTTCCATTTACCATCGTCGAATTTATATAGTCTGTATTGTATCATGGTTTTAAAATTTTTTCTGAATAACTTTTTGGTAATTATACAGATAAAGGATTCTTCATTTACTTCACGCAGTACAAGCTTCCTAATAGTTTAATTGTCATTTCCATGTGTAAAGTGCTTTGCCAGATGAAAATGCTCTGCTCTTGAGGGGTTAATTTCCGCAGGAATTTGAGTTTCACTCGAGCTGATTTGGATAAATATTTCGTTAAGATGACGATCCAAGTTCAAAGGGATTCGTGTTGATCAACTGTTTCATTCCAATGAAAATTGTTTAATGTTCTGAGTTACTTGGATAAATTAAGATTTCATTAGAAATGTGTACTCTTACAAGAATTAAAAGCTTTATCTCTGGTTTCTAGATTGTTACCTCTTCATTTTTCAGAGAGCTGGAGAGCTAACCACTGAACGCAGAGTTTTATTTTTTGCATGACTCTGGTGAACGATAATTAACAGTTAATGTTTCTGTGGAAATTCGTGATGCTTTTACTATGATTCTATTATATATTTAAATTGTTCTAAAGACTAGAGACAGTTTTATCGATTTTTCTATTGAAACAAAAAAAAGGAGAAACCGCAATCGATTTAAAGGCCAATGTGAGCCTGTGTATATGTATATTCAATTGAATGAGTTTGGGAAGTTTTAGTCATGATATGGAATATAGAAACATTATGAAGAGAACTTATTAGTATCATGCTCACTGATTATTATCTTTTAGTTGATTCAATAGCTTCAATTTTCCCTGAATGCGAAACTACATTGTTTGTGTATACTTAATTTAATATCGTAATTAAGTTGGCAATGATTTTAATAAATTGCCCCCTACGCAACATGTTTGCAAACGGAACGAGTTAAATTTACATTCTACACAGCAAAATGAAAGAGAAAACAGAATCAACCAACAGGGAACTGCTATTGAAAATTAATTTTGTAGTTATTAACATGCTGTCATGGCCATCAACAACAGCCATTAACGATGTGTCTGATTCAACGTCATGATATGAATAGATCGGCTCAGAATTCCAAGATTGCCATCTCTGCCACCAGCTGTGTATCTGTGGGATGAACAGAAGCAATTCAAGGGATTACTCTACCATAATGCCCTTAACAAAAACAACGGGGTAATTTGGCAATTAATTTTGAAGAAACTACGTGTTCAGCTTTATTTATTTTCAGGAATTCATCAATATACATCTTAGCGAGTACACGTTTGAAATTTTATAGAAAAATATTAATATTTATTAAGGTTATGCGATATAATTCTTCATGCACGGTGTATTTGATTCTCTCCAACTGGTTTACCTGAAATTTTTTTCATAAACCACATTTTATTTGCTGTGGCGTGACCGACGACTTTTTTATGATACTTTGTATTTACGAAATACGAGTAATAATCTTGAAAGATATGAGAAAAATATTGAAATGCTTTTCTCATCAATTTAGCAAGATAAGAAATAAAGCTCGTTCATATCATAGTAAATACAATATGATTTATGAAGAAAATTTGTTTTTCTTTTTTTATTTTAGCTGGGATAATATAGGTACAAAAATGAATAAAATCACATTTGTAATTTTCCCAGAATTAAAGGAGGATACCTACCTAGCAGTGCTCAAAACACGTGTATCATCGGGAACTTTTTAAAGAGAAGTTGTTTTTATATGTCATGAATCTTCACAAATTTTTCTTATAGAAAAAAAAATACAGCTATCACCCCAGAAAGTATTTTATCAAAAGCATATTGCGGTGACCACTGCTACTCGGAGATGGATTATCGAAAATCAAAAGCTCTTCAATTTTTAGATACTATACTAAATTATTTAATCTTTGTTGAACTAAATTTTTGATAAATTAATTTGTACTAAAATAGAGGCAGCTGAAAGTTAATATCGATTTTCAGCTAAATAATTTAATACAGTGCTCATCTAAAACTTGAAGGATTTTCGATAAGCCATTTCCGAGTAGCAGGGGTCATCGCAATATGCTTTTAATGAAATGCCTTGTGGGATGTTTGCTGTATTTCTTATATTGTTCACTTTTTATATGAGAAAAATGCACTAGGATTCATTAAAACGCACTCAAAAAGTTCAACAGCTTCTTTTTAAAACATTCCCGAAAGGGCATGTGTTTTGAGCGCTTCTATGCATGTATTCCCCTTTAATTCCCAAACTTCCCACTGTCTTCGAGGACCTCACAGTAGGGTAACCCATTTATGCTGTCTTTAATAATGCGCTGAAATTATAATTTACAATTTTCTCCGTCGGAAAATTCGCCACTTTCTTGCTTCGCAATTTAATATGTCACATTAACTTCGAAGTCAATTTACAGCTGTCCTTTCATTCCAGAAATTATCTCCACTTCTCTGCAGCTACGTCTGGCGAAGTTTCTTGGATTTCATTAATAAGTGTAGAAATAAAACCTGTAAATGCCTAAATGCTTAATCGCAACGTTACAGTATTTGATTTAAATTTGGTTATTCTCGCTAGTTTGTTTATTCGATCAGCGATATTTGCATAATTAACTGCGCTTGCGGAAGCCGAATTTCTTCTTAGGAAATAAAGAGGTGAAGCAAAAGTCGTCGGGTTTAATTCAGTTCCACATGAAAGACGGTGCACTCTTGAAGAATACCTCGGCAAATACCACTCAGCGGCACTAAATATCCTCGTCGAAATAAAAACGTGCTAGCCACCTTCCAGTAATAAAGTTAAGTTCAAATGTAATTCGGAACGCACGCTCTCTTTCAGTTTAAACGAATTCCGTCGAAATGACACAACGTGTACGCCATACGAAGATTATGTAATTTCTTAGAACTTTTTTCTGGGTATTCTCCGTTTTTGTGGGACTTCTTATCTCTTGATGGTACTCTTGATGGTATATAGTGAACATATTTAGGAAAGGAGGATAAAAATGGCGAAGTTTATGGCTCTTCAAAAACTTACAACTTTAATAAGGCATTAATTCCCACGGCGTTGTTAAAATACAATTATTCCAATTCATCTTTAGCACCGATGAAATAATTTACATTTTCTACAATTTTTCGAGCACCTTTGCCACAAATAATTATATTCCCTTGACATCTGGAAACTTATAGGACGATGCTTTACTAAAGTTTTAGATGTTTGAAGAACCATAAATTTTGTTATTTTTGACCATCTTTTTCGCGTCACAGTATAAATACAAAGTAAGAAGTTTCGAGTATTATATATTAAATCTGTGTTCAAAAATCACAAAAATCGATCAGACAAAATATGGCCTTCTAATATGTATATCAGTAAGAGGAAATTAGGTCTTTTATGCAAAGTAATAATCGAATGAAAAGCAACTTGTACAGGAAAAAGAAAAAAATTGCTACAAATTAGGTCAGGAGCGACATTTTTATACGGTGGTTTATATTCCACAGGGAGCTTTCTCCTGTGTATTGTGCAATTAAAATACTGTTATTTTTATTCATCATAAATTGAATGGTTATCAGGTATAATTGTTTTATAAAGAATTCAATTAAAACTAATAGTTAGCGAAAAAGCAATCGCAATTAACGAAGGTAGTAGAAATGATTCTTATGTACTCCACAGGACAAGCTTCGATACAATAGTAAATATCAATTACATGGATAGCAAGTATCGACTATTTACATTCACTAGACCGTAGTTATATATCATCTTTGAATCTATAACTAACCCTCTAATATTAACCTCTGCAATCTGGGTCGTTTAAATTTCCTTCCGCCACATTTAACAAAATTAAAGTAAAATATAGCTATAAGCACTATTACATGATGTTCTAGGAGCTTGAAAGTGTATTTAAGAACTTTTTGGGGGATTTTATAAGATACAAAAACATGAGAAAACCGCGTGGATCCAATTTATAAACGGCATAAGTAATACCAGGGTTGTAGACGGAAGGTTAATCCATCTCTGCAAATATAACTAAAAAATGTACAACTCCACACAAGTTCTGCTTTTTGTCATGTTAAACCTGCTTAAATCTTCTTTCACCCGTGGAACACCCTGTCTTACGTTATTTGTCTTGTAGAAGAGTACAGTACACATTATCGCATTTTATAATAAAACTGGCCTCACGATCAGACTGCATATTTATTCAGGCGAACGTAATAGAAATTGAGGTTCTGAAAAATTGAAAGTGCACACTACCAATCGCCCTTTTTGATCTATCTCACGAATCGCAGCTGGATTTGACGCTCTACTATGCTTTGATGGCACTAACGTTGCCTCAATATCCGTATGGAACTTTATGTTAATTACATAGTAAGGGAAGGTTGCCGAATTTGGATCGGCGCACAGTATGAATATATAAACATTCAGAATAAAATTAATATATTTTCGATCAGAGACTGTTAATACTTTTTTTAAAGAGAATATAAAAATGCATCGGCTGACGAAAAAACAAAAATATAATTTTACTAATAAGCAATTAAGGTTCCTTCCTTCATTTTTTTATTAATTACAAATTTGTTTACCAATTTTTTCGATTGCAATTTATTGCAACAAGATTACTGACTAAATTTTATTTGAAAAATTTTTTTATTAGTTTATCGAGAACGGATAAAAATTCGAAGCAGTCGTTGAGAGCATATGGATTTTAGAGGTAAAGAATAAAAAAATTAAAACTTGATTGAAATTTTTGCAAAATATGTTATCTGAATCAAGTATAGGTTACATGATGCCTACATCTGAATTTGAACATGAATTCGTGCCTGTATCGGTATCTGATGATACAATACCTTGATTCATTTATTATGAAATATTGTTTTAATAACGATTTCGGCTGCTTTCTCTATTCTGAGCAATTTTAAGCAGTTAAATTTGATACGAATATGAAGTTTAATATACCTCATATTGTAAAAAAACGGTCATTCATTGGGGAGGAAAGATATTACAAGCACATAACATTCTTTTCTTCGTATTTTCTGGTGTTGTAGTATAATTTTGTCATTCAAAATCCTTTAAAAGTCATAGTGTCAGTTTGTTGAATTCGTCTGGATGTGCACTATAATGCTGCAGCATAAAATATATATGCTAATGTGCAAAAAAATGGCGAGGACCTTCGAAGATCGGAAAAAATGACCTTAAGAGAAAAAAATTTGGATTATAATATTCTTAGTTTTGAACCAAATAGATTTGTCTCGACACATTTTTTCGTATCAGCAAAAATAAGGAAGATTTTAGAATGTGCAAGATAAAGGGAAGACCTTTCATACAAGTGAGTTAACGCAATAATCATTGTCATACAGCACCGCTTGATGTTTAAGTAAAGAAATGAGTCTGTTTGAACACCTGAGAATCTCATATTTTAGCTTCCGACTGTAAAAACTCTGGTTTCTCTAAAGTTGAAAGTTTGCGCATTATTATCTTCTACAGAGTAAAATCTATACTATATCTCGCTTCGGAAAATGTTTTAAATAAAACCTATTCTGTTTCGGGGGAGACATCTTGATGGTCACAAACTTTTTTTAGGTGAAGATTTTATTTAAAACATATTTTGAAACGGGCTATAGTTTAAAAGATAATTATTCATTTTTTAATTTTTACCTAAAATTAAAGTTTGGTAAAATATTTTCAATTATTTGGTCAAATTGCCTAGATTGGACCAAAAGTAGTTGCTTGCATTGGACCAGTTTAATACAAGCAATGGTAGAATGTTGCAGAAGCAGTATTATTTTAAAGAGCAAAAGAAAGTTTCTGAGTAGTTTTTTACCTTATGCCTTATGTGAAGAAACCAAGCAAGAGAATATGACAAAGTGCATGTAATATTGCATTTGGTTTCATACACCGAGTAGATAGGAAATGAAGAAAATATTATTGTATACATTATTAACTTTTACTATAAGATTTTCTAAATTGGGTATGTTAACATCTATGTTATATATTTTGTAAACTTGTTGTTAAGGCAGCTTAATCATTTTTGCACTTTAATCCAGCGATCCAATTTAGGAAACCAAGGATACATTCTAGGGAACCGACTGTTTCAAGTGGACTGACACCACAATTATAAAAAACTACTTGTCTAACTTTTAATTTTATATTTTATAATATATAATATATTATATTTTCGAAAAAATCAATTACACTATCTTGAGGACATAAGCAGAAACATTTTTTCCGCTGTCTCTTACATATTAAAAATATTTTATTATCAGTCTATAGTAAAAAATGTTTCAGTGATCCTCTACTAAGTTTCTACTAGTTTCCTCTACCTAATTTTAATGTGCAGAGGGTGGAAATGAGTTTGTATAACAAATAAGAACGAGCTGATTTTATTATTATGCGAAATGAGTCAAGAGTGAACAACAAATCTTGTTTCAAGTTTTCCTCCCCAGAGACTGTAATCTACTTTTCAAAAAATCCCGGGAACACATAAATGCATGCTTCGCATATTCCAACTGTAATAACAGTTGTAAAATTCCAAGCGAGAGAGAAACCATTTATAATTCTGTATCTACCCCTCTGTTCGATAATTGTTTTAGGAATTGTCGCGCTGTGATTTAGGATGCGAAATGTAATCAATTTGAATGCACGTGAATGTACGTGGTATTTCTGCAGTAGGTGACCAAGTCTCAACATTTTAACGAGGGAGAAAGATTAAGTGCATCCGCACTTAATTTATTTGTCAAAAATATACAGAATACTATATCATAAGTTCCATTTAAATTTCATCTATTGCTGCAGTAACTTTGAAAATTACTTTTTGCCTTTGAGTAATCAGTGTTAGAACTATATTTCATTTAACTATCTTCATTTAAATTTTATTTAACTATCTTCAACAAATCTTGAAAACTGATAGTAAAAATTACACTTTTCAGAATCGTATCATGAGATCTTAGCAACAGATGCATCGACTTTGATGAGACTAGGCTTAATCGAAAGTTCGTACCCACATTATATTGCGATAATACCATTGAATTTTAGATTTGAACTATTGATTCAATGATATATACGATTAAACTTTTCATACGCAAAACTCCAAATAATGTATCATGGCACTACCGTGCTGCTTGATAAGTGGAGCCATGGGACTCACGCATACGCTGTTAATAACGTATACATGTAGGGTACAATTCAACTGTGTAATACATAAAAACTTTTTGCAAATATCTCAGAAACTAAGCACGACCGCCTATTATGTGTCGAGGAAAAAATGATTAAAAATCACCTCCTTTATGACATATTTAGAAATCATCAAAATCGGTGAGGAACTAGTACATCAAGAACTTGACCCCAGCTCGTCATTTTTGAAACGTCCTGTACGACTAAATGATTGCAATATCTATCGATTTAATTGGATGTTATTATGATACGTGATAAATTTCGATACGAAACAGTCGAAAATATTAACTCTATTTCGCGTGGCCTTTCATCAATGCTTGGGACACTTGCACCTCAAATTGTTCTCGTCTACCTACGCAAGAGCAATCGATTTTATTTGCTCATACTCAGTAGCGAAATTAATCCCTTTTCATTCTAAAAAGGAGGTATGCAATTCTCGCGTATTCGATGAAAATACCATGGCAGCTGTGCTTAACATACAGGTTTCATCGTTCAACAATTTCATTCTGTTTCTTGTGTACGATTGTTTCATTTTGATCCATAGGATATTAATAGCCAAGTAACAACTATAACGAAAATAAGAGATCAACTTAACGCGAGTTTCAATCCAGCGTAGCGTGGAAAACAGTTATTGAGAAACAAAATTCGATCAGTCTCGTGAATAGGAACAATCGATGATAGCGAGCATTATATGAAAAAGAAATCAGAAAGAGGGTGAAAAGAGCTAGAGATAAAAGACAATTCCGTAGAAATTGAAACTGAACGAAACATTTGATATCACGAAGTCAGTTATTCCTAACAGTTCTTTTACGATTTCACTGTGCTTCAAAGAATTCTTGAATCCGATACATTCGAGGAAAAGTGTAATTTTGCAAAGTGCATAGAAATGACTCCAATGACAAAAAAGAATTAATTCTTTTACTAAGAGTAAGACGATATACTATCTCCTATAAAATGATACATAGAAAAAGTACTAATAAACTAAAGAAAGATATTTTCTTGAAAATAATCCCTCGATAAGATTTCAAGAACAAGGAAATATCTTATTTAAAGCAAGTAATTATTGGATGCATATTCCACTTACTCAGAATAATTAAAATTTTAATGTATCAGTGTAAAATGCTGTAATCTATTAGTATCAGTGATCAGTGGCGAGTTTAATTGAATATAGCTCGTATGAATTAATAGGTAACATTCAGTAATAAGTAACAGATAATAATTATAACAAATGAAATGCATGCTATCAGATCAGAATATTCAATATGTAATTTAGTTCTGTATGTCTATAGTAAATGGCTGGCTATAGTAAATTTACATTTACTACCAGCTTAAATAATCAGTAATGCATAGTAATCGTGTAATCAATGCACAAATATATATTCAGACACTTATTTAATTTCTCGATAAATTATTCTATAGAAGTGATCGTTAGAAACAGATTTATTAAAAGTCTGTTTAGTTTAATTATTGAATATTTGTTTGGACAGCAAAATGTGAAACTTATTTTTAATTTCTATTCGATACTTTATACTTATTGTTACACGAAGCTCTATTATATTGGAGAGAGGGGAAAGTGATTTACGCTCCTTTTCGCGAAACGTAATTGTACTCTGCTCTGTGGTTATAATTGAAGGCTACATATCAAGTATTTTCAACACACTGTATTTCATCTAGTGGTCCTCAGTAAATCGATTCGAAAAGCTTGCTCCTTTCAAGAACAAGCAGAGTATCAGCTAAAAAGCTTTCGATTCCAAAAGTTCCACGACGACGTATAGTATTGTGGATTTCAAAGAATTGCTAATAAGGTCGATCTATTTTTGCCAAATATTGTGTCTACTTTAAATGAAGTCAATTATACATTAGAAAACATTTTTCTACATAAAATGAGAACGTAAATATTTTTCATTGAAAATTACGAAACAGTATTAAATTATATTTAAAGCTGTGGAATTTCTCAACATGAGAATTTGAACCTAAAAAAATTATAAAATTACAGTTACTAACAAGGGTCGATGAAGAGAGGAGAATTTCGCGATACAGAAACAAGCAGCAATTTGTATTTCTAAAAGATCTTCGACGCTGGAAACACGAGATTTATAGTTTAGGTACTTCTTTCGTGTACTCTTCTCTTGCTACCTTATAACAAAGGATTATTTACTGAGAGCAGAGAGACAGGAGAAATGGATTAATGAATGTTTCGTACAATCAAGAATTTATCGTGAAAGAGAAATCTACAAATATTAATAAAGCACACGGTTTTAGAGTTTGAATTGAAAATATAAGCTTAAACTTTGATTATAACGTTGACTTTAATTTCAAAATTAAAACGTGGAGAACTTTCAAACAATCAATAAATTCAGGAGTATTTTTAAAGACTGAAATTCAGATAGAATCTTTTTATCAAAGAATGTCTTTTCTGTGTGTTATGCACTTTCCTTTTTCTATTTTATTTTAATCTACTCCATCCCTTTACTGACTTTTTATTAACTTTAATTTACTTCAGTTATCGTAGATTATTTTCTCTGGAAATATTTCCTTTTAGTACAGAATTGTTAATTTGAATTTTTCATAAAAGAGTTGGATGGAAAAATACAATTTGGAACAATTTTGTCTGTTAATTAATTTCTTCACAAAAATTCATCTGTATGCCCGAAATAAACTCAAAGCAAATCGTAATTCCGCGAAACACAAGAATATGTATTATATTTCCCAAGAAGTCTCACCTACGCGAAGTTGGAAAATCATTTTAAATTGTAGGTTTCGTCCTTGACAAGCATTTGTTTCATCAGATAAATTATTCTACAGATTAAGGATTCAGGGAATGTTACATCTCAACTCACACACAGTGTCATTACTGATCTAACGAGGATACAGTACAGCCTCCCATAGACAAGGATGTTTTCCAATAATAGAATAATCACTTTTCTGATATTAAACTTCATTCGTTAAAATATGTAGAATTCTACAAAACTGATTATTTATGGTAAGCTCATTTGCCAAATCGATTAACTCCACAAAATAAAAATATGTATATTTTAAGCATCAACCAAGTGCTTTGGTACTGAAATTCTCAAAAATTCAAAAAGTGGAATTGATCACTTTGGTCTGTGATCGATTCGTATAGTTTTTCCACTTAAACAAAATTATGAACTTACGTTTCTTTTGTGACTCAATCTATTGAAACTTTCTTTCAAATGCCTCGAATGCTTCGACATGAGAAGACATTTTCGTGACTTTTGTATGCTGTCTTAGCTTGCGTAAAATTACTATACTAACAAAGTAATTATACATATGTATACTATGTATGTTTCTTTCACATTTTGGAAACTCATGAAATACTTACACTTTTGTATTTATATTAACTGATATCAAATATTATTTTCATTGGTATCTGTATACTTTAATTAATCGCCTGAGATAAGATTTGTAGTCAAAATTATGTCATAGAATTTTATTTGAAGTGTTTTTTATATATTGCAATAACGTGAAAGTGTCCACATACTTATGCACAGTGGTGTACTTCATACTATAAACACAGAAAAGTATGTATTCTATATCTGTGCTATGAAGTCTACGTCAGACAATTTTGATTAATTTCAGGTTGTTCAACTCAATTGCCTTACCAAAAGTTGCTAAATGTAAACGTAGCTTAAGACCCATGTCACATTTTGAAAAAATTTAAAAAAATTCGAGTTCGAGTGTTTATATTCTCAGGAGGAAGAAAGGACATTAAACAATTTTCTCACTAAAGACAGAAGATAGCATTGAATATGAACGTCAGTATTTCGAAAACAAAAATATGTGACTTTGGTTATTTTTCTTTACAACCACAGGTATAAATACTTACACATTTGTAACATTCTGTTCGGATAATAGACCGTTCGATATTTGGATATTCAAATAATGAGATTGAGATATGGGAGATTCGACTGCAGTAAGTACACTAGGATCACTGAATTAACAATAAAGCGTGATCTATTTTCAGTATCTCATAGCACAACAGGCGATGAAGGAGCCCGATCGAAGCAATTTACCAAGGCATAGGGAAAGTAACGTTACAGTGTAAAACTGCTTCATATTACCGTCATTGCAAAAGAATTTGAACGTCGAGCAACAGGTGGTTAATACACGTATTCAGAACGCTGTAGTTGCAAATCCATATTAACGTAACGTCAGTCTCGCCCAAGAATAATACATCACTTTTAGGGTTAATATCGATTGCACCGAAACTCTCGATTGGCTACCTCCGAGTGAGCAGATGGGATTGCTCCCTCCATTTTATTTTCACCGTTTCGTTCTTTAACACGAAAATATGAGCCCATCGGGAGAATTGCATCAAAGCAATGAGTTGGAATTAACAGAAAATAATTCGTATTCCTTAAGCTCCTCGTAAATCTTTGATAACATTATTTTACAAACTGGCAATAAAGGTTCCTACCATTAGTCAAGTTATTCGACGAGTATAGTCGTTTCTAAAGATTGTGTAATTCAATTGCAGTTCACAGTGAAACACGCGAAACGAGATTGTTAAGTCATAGATCGAAAGGTTATGACGTATTTTTCTATTAAATTTCCAATGTTTATAATTCAGAAAAAAATCTACAATTTTAATCGACATAAGCTGCGTTGAAATCAATGTACTTTTATTGATGTAATAATTCATCGATTCCATTTTTATAAAATTCTAAGTCTCTGAAGTTGATGGAGCCCTGGAAGGTTTTTTGGACATCGTTTTTCGTTATAAACTATTTTTTCTAGAGATTGTGGTCCAAGTATTTAAAAATGTGGATGTCTGTCAGAGCCAAGCCTAGGCAATATGGTGGAAAAGGAGGAATCTCATATCCCAATTTATTCAACTTCTGTGCTACCATTCGTGAAACATGCGGAGAGACATTATCATGTAAAAATATCGGACCTAACAAACCCTGTCCGTTTTGTTCTTTATCTTCGAGAGACTCGTTTTCCCTCCGGAATTTTTGGAAACATCGTTGAACCGTGTATTTAAATGCAGTATTATCTTCCCAAATTTTATTAACATTTCTGGTGGTCTTTGACAGGTAATGCTCGAAATTAAACTTATGATCTAATATGAAACTGAAAATAAATTTATTCGTGTGTACAAAAAAAAAAAAGAAATAAAAAGAAAAACTTCAGCAGAAATTTCTGAAGTATTATAATAAAACATACTTTTAAAAATTAGAAACAAAATTTCAAACTTCTATTCCAACTTATTGGAGTATGTCACTTATTAGAAATCCATCATTTGTTGAATGATCTAACATAACCACTATAGAAGTCTTAAAACTTTCTTCGATATACATTCGACACTTCGTCATCTGTAATTTCCGAAGCCTCAACTTCGGAAATAAAAAGTCCAAATAACTAATTTTTCATTAGAAAAAATTTGTCCATCGAATTAGAACCATTCAAGTACTACTGAAAAATTGTCAAGCCCTTAACTTAGCTAAACTTCCACTAAAACTTTTGCAAGAAGAAGCAAATTAAAGCTATGCCCTCTACTTTTCAATTCTTTTAGTCGATTTTATTTTGACCGATGCTCAAGGGATTAAATCTCTGAAAGAGGGGCTTGTTAAAATGATAAAGAATTGATCAACGTTTGGCACAAGTTCGAATCTAGAGGCGACACTTTGCGCAATATTATTTTATAGCATCGAAAAATGTAATCATTTTTCATTAAAATAACCTGAATCTCATTAAAAGGGACACTCAAGTAAAATGTTAAAATAAAGGTGATTTTCGGCAATTCTTTTATAACAAAATCTCGATCAATTTTGTTGTCACTTTCCATGCACATATATTCTCTAACACTTCAAGATATAAACACTTTTTTTATGTTACAATTTATTGGCTTTAATTGCCGTTAATCGGTGTGCAATCTAGCATCTTTTTAGTGCGATTTAGGAGAAGAAATTAAACGGAGTTTTTCTCATCATAAAACTACGTATTATATGAATCTAAATCTTGCTTTAAAAAAGGCAACATTAATGATAATATGCGGCTCTGAAAGCAAAGGAATGATCTTTCCATAAATATTTTACTTTAATTATGCAATAAACATAGCTTCGATAATTAATATTACAAAACAAGTAGATTGATGAGGAACCTATAGTTATATACACGTATGATTTGTATTAGCTCAAAACTGCGATTTTAGGAAAAACAGGTTTACAGATTTCGTTTTAGAAAAGTCAATAGTGCAAGCGAGAGTCTTCTTTCAGAAACGACTTAAAATTTCGGTATGAAATATTTACAGCACATTCTTGAGATGTAAAAGCATTGTTTGATGTATTAAAAAAGAAATTGATCTTTTTGACACGTTACTCAAGTCCCTCCCTTAAAAAAAGTCCCTTAAAAAAGCATGTTTTTTTGACAAAGTTACAGGTACTGGAAGAAGCATTTGCATTTTCTGGCTTAATACTCAATCTCGACGCCTCGAAAATTTGTAGGTAGCCTAAAAATTGTGGGCATTCCTCATGCGAAAGAGCCTTTAAAATATTCAGTACCCCCTGTGTTGCAGCTCGCGAGACAACCAACTGTCGTTCCGCCATTGTTGGTTACCAGTGAGAGGGGAGAACGCCCGAACGTCAATTCCGTCCAGGTACGATTAACATTTCTATTTCTCTAAAATGTCGCAGAAACCATCACCGTGAGAACATTTTCGGTGTGCGTTTCACGAAATTGCACGGAAGAAGCGATACGTGTCGCTGGCAAATGTTTCAGGGGATTTCCTCCAGGGGATGATCGATGTTCGTCGTCGGCCAAAGAACCAAAACGGGGAAGCGGACACGGCTAGAAACGAACCTTCAATCTCCAACGATTTTTACGGTCGCGCATTCCATTCATTCGTGAATAGAAGCAACGTCGCCAAAGATTGTGTCTCGAGGTAACAACTGACCTGCAATCGTGGCTCGCAGTTCCGTAAAACTGTCGCTGTTCCCTTCGCGACGTTTTATGGAAGATCTTTGGAACTTACGATGCGCTTTAGTGCCATCAATTAATGGGGTTGTAAATAGAGGGAGTTCGGTTGCAGGTGGGGGAAAATTTAAGCGGTGATTTTAGGTCTCAAAGTAAGATGAAAATTAAGAAAAGTGAAATTTGCGTTTGTGCTTTTGGTTATTAATTCTGTAGACAGATGGCAAAACTTGATATGTAAACTGCGAATTTTTATGGGAATTCGCGTTTTCAGATAAAGGGTGTTTCTGTAATGCACGTCAATGCTTCAGAAGCTGAATTTATACACTAAAATAAGCAAAAAATGTCATATAAATTACTATTCTAGTTACAGACGATTAAAGAAAATATTTGAAATATCCACCACGTACCTCAGCACGTATTACTGTTCGTCTTAAAATTAGCATCGAGTTTTGCATTGGCTCGAAAATATGAAATGCTCCTCGAGTAGTCTCAAATTCATTTTACATCCTTTGTTACACTTCGTGTACGTCATTCACTTGCATTGAATACTCAATAAATTTTAAATGGTTCCAGAGGTAAAAATTTAATGGATGGTCGACACTCCTGAATATTTTCTTTAATCATCCATAACTTGAAAAATAAGGCATGTAGGGCGTATGTTTATATAACATTTTTTATTTATTTTAACATGTAGATTTAGCTTCTGGAGTATTAACATGTACTTTTGAAACATCTTATATATACAACTAAAGAAATGGAATTTAAATATACATGTCGCTCACCCTCAAAAACTAGTATTATAACCTGTACTTTAAATATTTTGTATATTTCGGCAAAATATGTGTGTGTATTCTTTACTATTTTGCAAACTTAAATTTCTCATAAATGCATGATTTCCCACAGTCTACTGATATGTTACTTTTTTCCAAACTTTTCTATTTGTATCTAAATGATATCTATCAGTTTGCAAAAGATGATATGTACAGATCACATAGTTTAAGGAAAAAATAAGGTGGCAATTAATGGCACGTTGGTTTACCTAGTGGTCTATCTAACTTTAAAATCGCTGTACTGAAAAACTAGAGAACTGTAGTATATCAGATTTTGCCATCTCAATACAGAATTATAAATGTTTAAGAAAGTCAGTGATTATTAAACACTCGTTTCATATTGCTGCGGTGATTATCACTTCTTTCTATAGTTATAAGTTTCACGCTGATAATGTTGCTATTTAACATGCAAAGTTTCAGGGAGATTTTACTAATTTGTAACTGTTTATAATTAAGACACGGAGGTTTGATCGTACTTACATTAGTCTTGATTTTATTTCGATTTCAATGTCTCGAATTATCTCTTAAATTGTTCCCTACCTCTAGCAGAAAAATTCTGTCCATACGAAGAAATAATGGTATGGTTACAAAGAGGAAATACTAAATGATATTTCAGCTGTAAATGAAGCTTCTGCTTAACATAAATGTGTTGTGTAGGGATTAATCTTATTCCTACTTATTACCTACGAACTGATACTAAAAACTGTATTTTACCGATGGAAGCAATTCAGGGGAAGTTGAGTAGTGCTAACCGCGCCAAAGTTTCTTTGTTATATTTCGGACTAGAATCGATGAAAAAAAAACAAATTTTAAAATATTGTTTGTAATAGGTGTAAATGGGACTTAATAAAGAGAGAAAACTTATTTAGTGAAATTTGATAAGAATTGATAACTCGTAACAGTGACAAAGTTGTAATTTGTAGGGAACGAAAAATGATCACCTAATATGTTATTCGATTGGTTATCAAAGTTAACAAATTTCTAAGCTTACGTGATCCACGAGGCCAGTAAAACGACATTTATATGTTAAAATAGATTGTTAGAATAATGACCTGATAAATGAAAGGTCAGCTCTGAAAAGTAATTGTAAGCTCTAAGAATTATGAAGCTCTGAACATCAACGTATGCATTTATATTCATAAAATTGAAATAATTGATGTACCTTCAGTCTGCATTATATAGAATTGTTACATGTATTTGGTCATTCGTGTAAATTGCTAATATTTGAACGAGAAAGTGAGAATTAGCTTTGATCAGTACCTGTACAACTCTCGCGTACACGATGTGATTTGTGTAGGCGTTGAAATTCAATTGTTATTATACAGCTGGAAGACTTTATGTCATGAATTTAGGAATGAAAATTAATCACAGAAATTCGATTCCTTTTGACAAAGTTAGCAAAGCTGCACATCAAACTGACCAATTTACGCGAGCGAAAGCGGTATTCTACAGTCCCTGGTAAAAAGCAGTCATAAAATTCGCACTTGAAAAGTGAGGCAACGAGATGGATTTAACGAAGAATAATGACGACGCTCACGTTGAGGTTAAATTGCAGAATGCAGTGAGTCAAATGTTTACATTGATAATTCCAATTTTTATGTCTGCTCTGCTTTTTCGAATATTTTTGTCACGTATAACGACAACTATAATTTGTCAAATATACATTTGACATATGAATGCTAAATATAAAATGTCCCAGTTAAGTTCATCAGCACAGAAAAATTGACGTGAAACATTATATTTCAGCAGAGCCAGTCAACTGCAACTCGGTTGACAGTGAGCGACACTATCAATCCAGCAAATTCTTCGACAACGCAACAAGAAGTATCTAAAGATTGTAAAGATTCAAAGGAAATCGAGCTGCATGTTACACCTCGTAAGTCAGTTTTGATAATCACGTAGCAATCTCTTTAGTACGTATTCGAAAAGCAATCAGTGATTTCAGAGAACCCGAAACTAATATTGAACGAGAATTCTGATATTCTAGTATTTGATGTTTAGTTCAAATAACTTCTACTCAGCTTTAATTAATAAATTTCTCGTATAAAGCGAGAAAACATACATCCAGTATACACAAGCTGAAAAATGCACAAATATTAATCTGAAAAAAAACAAGAGCAATGAATTAAAAAGTATGAATCCTCACTTAAATAAAAAGCAGCGGCTGCAGTTTGCAGCTGAACTTAGATCTTATCTAGACATACTAGTGGTGTAAATTATAGCATTAAAAAGCATATTTCAATTTCTTTCACACCAGTTTCGCTTAATAAATGAATAAGCCATGTAAAGTAACTAGAGACAGAAAAAGAGCACATCGATGAATATACTGTCAAACTTTGTCAGTACATTCTATGTGGCTAAATAGGGAATATTTCTAATACACTATCAAGGCGTGAAATTCAACTTATATACCAATCGATTCGTTCTAATGAGTATATCATGACATAACTCATTTTCAGCGGAAATGTATTTTAATTGAGAAAAAACCCCGCACTAATTAGAGGGAAAGTTGGCTCACGTTTAAATTTAATGGTTTATAGAAATATTATAGAGTATGGTGGACTGAATAAAATGATATGACACTTAAAGCCCTCTAATAAATGTTAGATAAAGCCAATCAAAGGTAGCGCAAACGCGCGGTGCGCATCAACTCGTCGGGCACATTTAGCGGTTGAGTTTTACGATGCGGTAGTACAAATCCAACCATCACGGCCAAATAGTAACAAAAAAGACATTAATTTTCCGTATCAGCGGCTTAATATGGATACTGTTGTGTTGGCTGTCGCGTGGAATCAATAATGAGTTCAGCAATCTCGAAGAAGAGTAACGCACATTGCCCTAATATCTTGCATATTGATGCATTTCGATGGTCACGTAAATATTCCAGGGTAAGATTGGAAAAATTATAGAATTACAGAGAAAACTGTAGAGCATTTCTATAACAGAGTCTTTCAGATTCAACTTGTGCTTGTATAACATTAACTTATCTGATAACCCTGTTTGATAGCTTCAACGACTTTGGACAGTAACTACAGCCACGTAGCTAGACTGAATGTAAAAATGTGAATATTGCTGATTTATTCTTGCGTTATATCTCAGTAACAAGAAGTTCGTTGCTGATTCCTTTGCATTCCCTATTTCTGTTATAACTTTTCCATAAAGCATTTAACTACTTATGTTTATAAATGACACGAGCATTCTTTCATTCAGTTGCCGATTTTATTCATTCATAATAATTGAATTTTATTAAAGCTGGGAGAAGTACGAGCATTCCCTCATTTGGTCTAAACACACAATTATATTCTTTTCTTTTTTTCTTGGAATATACTAACAAAGTTTGGTACCTAAAAACAGAATTATCCTGTATAATTTCGTAATTTGTATCTTAAGCAGCTTCTGACTGATGTTCACCAGTTGGTTGTACAAACTGAGCATTAAGCTGGCTATACAATATTACAGTACTTGCTACAATCCTCTAAGATAAACACGCTTTAGTTGTGATATGAGTGGTTGTGGCATTAGCTGATTAGGAGAATGCAAATATTGATGCTGCCACTAATTGCTTAGAGATTATTTCTAAGCATCTTGTAGGTTTTTCAGGGTCAAGCGTGTACACTATATAGTAATCTATTCATGTTCCTAGGCGGCGGTCTCAATAACAATGATCATAGAACTGCTGCCATATTCGAAGAGTAGGATTTCCTTTTCGGTGCTTCACTGCACGTTGCATTTTGTGGGAAACTGAATTCGCTTCACGATTGAACACAAAGCATATCTCTTGCATCTCTCCTTTATGGACACAACTCAATTATCTGAGAGTAATAACGATATTTAATTAGTAGTTTTAGCGTTGCATTGTTTTGAAACAGCTGCCGTGACAATATATATTTTATTTTAGAAGTGTATAAATAATTTTCAAAAGTTAGCTTTTCCAATTAAAATTTTCCTTAATTTTTGTCTACACATTCGAAATTTTTTAAACAAGAATTGAAACACTTGAAACAAGTGTTTCAAGAATTATACATACTTTTTCTATGATTTAAGCCTTTTCTTTTTAAAGAGTTCCTGAATTTATATCTTTTTTCGGATTTTCAGGTGTATGTAAACCGAAAATTGATCAATATTTCCTGTCAATATTAGAAATATTTTGGTTTTTATCAAACTGTTATATCGATATCTTAAATTCATATAATCCGTCAAACTACCTTTTTAACCTTAAGCATTCTATAAATATTCACGTAATAAATATTCAAATAGTGATTATACTCCATAAATTAGCGAACTAAATATGACGTTTGTCATTTTGGGATTAGAAATTAAAAAACATGAAATTATTTGCATAAATTTCCATTATAAGTATGTATTCAGTTCCTAGAATTCTATATGTGTGTGTATATGTACCAGAAAATGGTGCTAGAAATTTAAATTCTCTTACTTTGACTTATTGTTAGTTAAGTCACCGTGGCCAAAAAAGTACTGCAAACTCAATTTCCCTGATCTGTTTGTGTTCGTTAATAAGATTACTGTATTTGATCCTTCAATCCTGATGACAGTAGCCAACACGTACACTAGTGGCAAAGGGTGTAAAAAGTACTTACTGAAATGTTATATTTTATACTTGTTTAGTATATTTTTAACAGACTAAATATTTTAATATACTATAAGGAATATTATGCTTTATTGCATATAAAATTATAATCAGTGCACTTTAATGCATTATTATTGGAACATAATAATTTATACAATATTTGAACATCGTTAAACTATACAAGAATTCCACAGTATTTCAGAAGGTTTAACAATAATCAGTTGGCTCTTATTAAAAAATAACAAAAACTTTGTGTATATACTGTTCTGAAAACTGTGAAATATTTCTTTTTGGGGGAATAGAAATCTTTTTGAAATCCGTGAAAGCAAAGTAACACTGTAATTAACGCCTTTAACGATTTTCCAATAGTTTTGTTTTAATCTGAAATTGGAATCGTCAAGCACACGCTGTATTGTAACACATTTATCAACACCCTTCAAGGAAATAACCCGAAATCATATAAGCTTTTACGATTTCGCGTAAAAACTCGCGACAAGTTTGCGTAAACAATCGTAAAAGTTTATACGAGTTGGCACAAGCGTAACAGCCTGTTGGGTTTCTAACATTTTCGTGTTCTCTTTTTTTTTCTTCTTTGGAACTCTGAGCATGTGTCATTTGTATAAATTATATATGTTATTGAGAAACAGGGGTGTCGTTCATGCATACTTTTGCACCTTGCAAATCGAAATGCAAAATTTAAAAGAATTCGATATTTTTCATTTGCTATTTCTCTTAATTTCGAATATGAGCAATGTGCTGATATTGTTTTATTTAGAATGCTTAAAAATTCTGAACATTAGTATTATTTTTTTAAATCAAATATTTATTAATAAATATTATAATATCAAAGGTGCTTTCCCTATACGTTGAATACGTTTTTTCCCTATACGTTGAATATTTTATAAATAAAAAACGTTACATAATGTTAATTGTTTTTCTACTTGGAAAATTGAGCATATTCCCTAAAGCATTTTTCAGAATTGAAGCACTAAATATGCAGTTGATTCCAAAACGAATTAGCTTTTTAGTTATTCAGTAAATTTAAGGTAAAATTATATGTCTATAATGAAGAAAATAATTTCAAATACACTTTTAGTGATAATTTAAATAATCATTTTAATGAGACTATAAAATTTGTCATTTTGAGCATAAATTATGATGAGAATGGCTGAACAATAAATCGAATCCTCTTAATTGTGTTTTTCCGATCAACGAAGCAGTAAAATATGCATGTGTGCATTCATATTTCGACATAGTTTCGACATGTTAAAATGAGTGGATAAGTGAAAATTATAGTAATTTTTCCATACAAAGTCGTTAATGTTTTTCCCATTTATTTTCGAACTTGTTGGTTTCTATTATTAATTAATCAAATGAGAACTATTAGGAAATGAAATGGGTAGAGAAAGCTATCTTTTATTTTTTAAGAACTTGCCACTGGTACTGGATTGCAAATTTACAGTAAATAGTTGCAGTCAATATGGAGTAGATGTGTAGTCAAAATTTAAATGTCTCTAATTAAAAGAGAACTTAGAATGAAATATACCAAAGTGATAATCACTAATTTCAATAAAACTTTGGTAAGGAATAGTTTTTACATAATTATCTGACACATTTTTCTAGTTATGAACGTAGAAAAGTAATACAAATAGCAACATTGTGTAATCAGATTCTAAAAGAATCCATTTGTTTGTGTTCAAGTACTACTTTGACAATTTTGCTGGTGTAGTATAATTCTAACATGAAATATTGATAATATGGGATTGTATTATTTGGAGTATTGGATACTGATACTCCTGAATATTGATACTCCAGTATCAATGTGTCTGAGGATCCTAAATGAAACTAATATCTGCAACGTTAGTAAAATGTTAGAAGTAAGTATCTAAAAAACACAGTTTACATCTGGAAACCTCGAATAATACACTTACAACCAAAGGGATGCAAGTGACATTTTCGGAATTTTTGAGTTAAGAACAGAAATGGTTGGTTAAATCATTAAATATAATGTCGTAAATAATATAAATAATCCAACGTTGAGTAAAGCTATCATTTAAATGCCAGAAAAATTGACTGCTAAACAAATTATGGAAATAAATTGATTAAAAAGGAATGCAAGTGATTTATTATCCCGAACACTACAGCACAAGTACTAATTTAATTTACCCACACAATACAGTTCGTACTACCGAAATCATCGTAGACGATAACGAAAAATTCTTATAAATCCAATGAGTAAAGATAACCTCAATACAGTTTTAATAAAATTTTGATCAGTAGTATTTACTAATTTTAACATGTCCTTAGAACATAATGTTTCATGTTTCTTTGGACTATTCTCACAAAAATTTGATTGCGAAAATTGTAGTTAATGGTAAAGAGATGCAAATGTCTGTCGAACAATAAACATAGTTTAATTTTCATAAAGAGTCTACGTGAAATTGTTTTAACACATTTGAATTTTAAACTCAATTTTCTCGATATAAGAAAAATATCATTTGCATCCCTTTGGTCCAGGTGCCTAGAAGCTATGAAAGCTTCAACTGTATTAACTATAATTTTTATTTTTACATTAGAAAAAGTTATTATAGACGAACTTTATTCATATTTTATGTAAGGAGAAGTCCCTTAGTCCATATAATCAAATAGTACACTGTTATTTTAACATTTTTGTTTGGACCACTTTTTTACCAGCAACAGTTTTGTTAATATTTAATAAAAAATTGTTTACCGCTATTTCTGACGTATGGTTTCACCTTTGTAATGTCCACAATAGTAGTTAAAACAAAATGTATGTCGAATATACTTATGAGACTTACTTATTACCAAAATTTCATTTTCGCTATTCTCGTTTGTCAGAAATACGTTAAAAAATTCTAATTTCCTGTTTATATTTCGCAACTGTAATCTGCAATTTCGAGAAATATTTAATTATAGGAAATTATGATTCTCTGTAAGGATTCAATAAGGATCACGAGCCCCAGTTACGGAACTCGTCTTATACATGCAAAGTACCTCTTTGATTAAAACTTGGCCCCAACGTATTTCCTTCGATAGCTGTCTCTGTAAATCTGTCATTTCCTCCTTCTTAGGAAATATGCAGCAAATCAAACAGAAAAATTATAGGGCAGAGGTTTCATTACATAATCAAGTTACAGCAGTGGCGGAATTCTGAATTTATCGGTTGGTTGAACAAACGAAAAGCGCGTCGTCCTGTCTCATCATCTTATCTTCCCTTGTCCAAGTAAACGAGAATGAATGTAAACATGCAACTGTTGCTGGATGTTATAGGGTCACTGGTTACGTAGCTTTGTATTGACTTTTATGACCACGTCAGTACAAAAAATCCAGCGAAAAAGAAAGGAATCTGTGCCAATTGGGGAATATAGAAATGATGGAATAATAAGAGAAATTGTCAATGAAAAGCACGTTTGTGAATCGCTTTTATATGTATATCGAAGAGAAAAGTGATTGAAATTGAGGGAGCCATTTTTTAGACTTCGTTATTGCTAATTGGAATTACTTCATAGACAAATGTATATGCTTTATACTTGGTATATTAGTACATTAATTATAGTGTGTCAATTGACAGTCGTATATACACAATGAATATTAATTATTAATTGCATTATACTTAAAATTACTATATATTATTTGATAGTACTATCAGATGTATATGTATCAGCAAAACAGAGCTGTGAATGTGAAGCTTTGAACCTGTGCACAAACTGCAAATTTGTAAATTTTGAGATAAGTATGTATGTTACTAGTCTCAGAAATATCTAATCTTTCTAATATAAAAGTTTCACAATTTACTAAATAACCACTAGATAGCAGTAATGTCATTATTAGAGTATTAGTGTATGTCATCAATATTATTAACATTGGTAAATTTAAACAATATCATTTGTGGCTAACACAAACTTAGAAATCACTAGAGAATGCAATTTGTTTTATCCTGACAGTATAAAACGCTTCCTTCGTTCTTGAATTACAAGTTTCAGTAAATGAAATTGGTTTCCTCGCAGAAATCACTTTTTCGCAATTGCGTCATTATTGCACTGGACCGGCTATATGCACTCCTGTGTTTGTAGTTTACACATTTATGTTTGTGTTTCTCTTCTGAATATTGATCAACAATGGGACAAAAAAAAATACTTCACGCATAAATTCTTGATTAAACAAAAAATAACTAGTATCTAATTACGGATTGTTAGGTCCCGAGGAAGGGACGATATGCTCAAAGGAAGAGGGTTCTCGAGAGGCAACGCAGCACAGATTGTCGAGAGCTGAGATGGTGAGACACGATGCCAGAAAGTTCAAGACTGCTACGCTGAACAGAATGGGGAAGATGTTCAAGCAACGCTCACAGACTCCAGTTGCAAATAAATCGTTCCTGAATGTCGACGATGGTGCGGTAAGCAGATTGAGGTTGGTACAGATGAGCGACAGACGTTCTAGAACGACAATCCCTTGACAGACCGCGACTAAATCAATGGAAAACTGCAGCGAAGAATCTTCTTCGAGGAAAGACAAAAGCAACTCTTTGGGCAGGATGTTTAAGCTCGTGGACAAAGATGGCACGCCGAAGAAGCTCTTTCATTCTAGGGCAGGATCTCTAAGTCGCATTTTGCGACGACATAATAATGAGAGTAATGAGGACAAGAAATCTACAGAAGACAATAGTCCTGGCATTTTTTCAAAAATGTTGAACCAGTTAAGAGGAAAGTAAAGAAACCGATACTCTTCTGTCTGCCTTCCTATTTTTCTATTCCTCTCTAACAATATACCCAATTGCAGTTTGCGACAAATTCTTGTACATTGCATTGTTCGGTTCTACAACAGACATTGCTATCGTATAAATTCGTATTGTATAAACTATTACCAATGAAGTCACTGTCTAGGTTCTATTTATCAATTGTTAATTATCTTGTTTCCTGGTAGATTCATTTAAAAGATAATTGTAGTCAGCAATGAAAGAAATAATTGAATATTAAAGCTCATTTTTTATATTCTATAAATTCCTTTTGGAAAACAAGACGAGTATAGAATTTTCAAGCTTCAAAGGTTTTTCGCTTGCAATTTTTAAACTTAATAATTCAACCATGAAGCTACAATGGAAATTTTATTGCAACACGAAATTACTTTACGTTTTTTTCTATGTCGTTTCATTCTATCACACAGGCTGCATACAATACGTATAAAAAATCAAGAATATAATATTATAGTATATATTATTTAACTGAAAATTGAGGACCTGAAAAATAGCGTCTAACAAGTCGACAGAAATTTCTTTTTCTTGTTAAAACTGTAAATAATTAATGTTGCAATTAAAAGTGCAAGAATTTTGTATAGAACCACCAGCGATAAAAAAATTCCTTTTTCCACAGCTCGTAGTTCACAAATATTTTTTACACAAAAGACATTATTTCAAAGCATTGTCTTTCCAAAACAAACAACATCTAAGTTTTGCATATTTAAATTTGGATGTTGCTTCTCCGTTAGCTGATACAAATTAATGTTATATTCAAAATCGTTATAACACATTAGGACGCCCTCATAGTGGTAATGCCTCGACCGAGCCAAACATGAGAAGACGTGAGAAAATGACCTCTTTACCTCCGAAATTGCCATTGAAGCCTAGACCAGCTAATTTGTCTTCATCGACGTCTGCTTCAGCTTCTCCGTCCTCAGCCATGAGATCGTCACAAAAATTAGCAAGCATGGAATACTCTGTTTAACATGCTGCTACAGATGGCCTGAATCTTGATGAAAAATAATAATAAACCTTAAAATATTAGCGTAAACAAGGTTATGTGCAGGGTCAACGCCTGTTTACTTGATCTTTATCGCAAAGATATTCATTTTGAAAATATGAAACTATATGTATAGTAAGACAAATAAATATGATGAATAGAAATGCCAAATTGACTCGTGTATCGAGAGGTTTGGACCAGAGTTTCATATACTTGTAATTTTTTTTATAATACAAATTTTAATCCGTGAAATATTGCATATTAACGTAACCGTAAAATCATGTTTTCGTTTCACATATTACAGTAGAAAATATACTTCAATACAGTGTTTCCGTGATATAGGCTCACTGACAAGTTTATAGCGTAGAACAGACTTTTGAGGTCACCTCATGTTCACTTTGGGTCCGTACAAAATGAAGTGACAATACTCGAAAATAAAATATTTACGCTCTAAACAATTTTTAACTGTAATAAATGTAACCGTGAGACTATAACGAGGAAACACTATACTTGGATGTCCACGTATTATGAATTACACGAATCACATGTATAAAATAGTACCACACTACCTTCTCACGCTCTTTCCAAATGGGAAAAGGGGAATTTCTCTGGCAACCTTGTCCAACAACCAACGTCCAATGACTGTCCCAGTTTCCTCTCTACTACTCTAACACGAACTTTCCCTCATGGCCAAGAATTCAGAGCAACCCTGTCTGAAAGTCGAGCTGACGAGTCCTATTAAACTGTGTTTACATTAGGCAACTTGTAGTCGGGCAACCGAGTTGCTCAACTTGAAATCGATCAAAATTGCTCGTCTAAACACAATTTCAAGTTGTCAAAAGTTGCCTAAAGTAAATGTAGTACGAAACATAACAAGGAAACAATTGGCAGCGTTTTTGGAAGAACCATGTTTATTATGCACACATACTTCATCTTTTCTTCTTTTGCACGAGACAGCCCGTGTCTCATCGTGCTTCGCACGCTGTACAATTCTTCAGATACATACTAACATGTTTCACGATATTATTAAGACAAAAGTCGCATGGGTGGTTTCACGAATCATGCTCGAGGGTTATCCAAATCGACTGATTCGCAAAATCATCCTGTTGGATCGGCTGTCCTTGCAGCTGGTACAAAATGGTATATTTACAAAAGAAAGAGCAGACTTACACGGTATACATGATTCTCTTGCGTACGAAAATCTCAGCATTGTCGCTTCTCGCGAAGAAATGACGTCGGAGTGCGCTCAATAGAAATCCATGAAATTTTTCTATCAAATTCTTCGTGTTCCTTGGTCGTTATCTAATGGTTTCATCCATCTATTTCTGAGAACAGTTTACACGATACTCTGACTTATCTTATTGGTATTCTCTTTTTCATTTAAGCTCGTTCATGAGAGGAATGTGTCTGTTGGTGATGTCGCGTAATATCTTTAATTGTTAAAGTAATATCATATTTTGAAATGAGTGAAAATTGGGAGAATTAATTAATACATCTTGGTAATACTTAATAATACTTGAAAAAATAATCAGATCTTTTGACAGCTAGCGTATCCTAGCGATGCCTGATGCACTGGAACTTAGAATAATTTGTGTTAATATACTCGCTAACAATTTCGAGTAAATTAAACTAGAAGTACAGTTTGCCTAGAAATATAACGTGCTAAATTGAGGCATCGTTGGTCCTACAAGAGGCTGAAGGCCTCTTCTTTCAGTATTCCTGTTACTTCACATGCCCTACTCCTCTAAACATGTGCATGTTACTGTTTGATTAATTTTACGACTACGCTATATTTCTGGGCCACCTATACCTAACTTTCATATTTACCAACACAGACTTTTCTCCAGCATCAAGCACTCTCATATTCTTTTTTTTTGTTTGATAATGCAAGTGTATCATCAAGCACGCTTTGTCGGTCTCAATATCTCCGATTTCTGCGCACTGTTTAAAAAATATAAATGTGTATACTTTCTCCATACTAAATATCAATACTATGTACATACAACATCGCGCACGGGCGTCTGTTCCTTACAATTAATCAGCTAATTTATCATACAACAATATCCTTACGTCAACATCGTTTAGTTGTGTTTAATTGATCGACTAAGAGCAATTGGCACAAACCGATAATCGATAGAAATTAATTAATCATCCACATGTACCAAAGATCCATCAAACTCACGCGTCCACTGAATCCTGTATCCATTACTGGAGGATAGTGCTCTATCACAGAATAACGTATTCTTGTCACAACAAAAACGCGAATGTCATGTCACATGTTCCTCACCTTGTTATCTCTAATGCAAAAGCGTCTCTTCCTGAATTCAGGCGAGTAGATACATTATTTACTCGTTATAAGCTTGTGACTCGATACAAACAGAGGCCTTGTAGATAATAAGATATCCTTTTAAAGCCAAATTATGAAATGAAGAGGATAGTAGCGAGTTTATAACGTGAGACTACTGTACCCTCATGCGTCATGTTTCTTGTGAGTCGAGACATATATATGTACATGTTCTATATGTTTGTTAAAATCGAGCGTTGTGCAACACGCCGTATGGCCAATAATTTGTATTTTTACAGGTTTTTACAATTCTAACTCTCCGTTTCGACTGTATGGGTCAGTTCAACTGAAATCGAAAAATCTCAACTATGACTCTATTTCTCTTCCAAAAAAATGCTTTCTCATAGAATAATTGGAACGTTACCAACAAATTTCACAGTACGTTATGTTACGCTAATATGATCGAAGCATACTTATATAAACAATGATACGATTCTTATTCCTCATACGTTATATTCAGCATTGCCAGATCCCGGGACAAAATGTCTTCCAGTGACGTCATAGAGTAGAAGAGTAGGAATATCGTCTGGTATTTTACTGCATTGCCTGCGATACCCCCACACTTTTACTCTATGACATCACTGGAAGACATTTTGTCACGGTATCTGGCAATATTGATCATACTGGAAATTTGCTGGGAACCTGATCAGAAATTGTGAATCTTATACTCAATTATTTGAATATGTGAATTTACATGATGGATACAACTGAATTATTTATACTAATGATGAAAAAAGCTAGCGTTCACAGTTGTTCAAGTACTTTTGCTTTCTCCTCGTGTCAAAATTTAATAGAATACATTATGAAGAAACATTCCTATAAATTTTATCGCATAAAATCGAGTGAGTCTTATAGTCAGACACAAAAAGTTACCATATTCCTTTTACGTTATATAAAGTATTTCGTTCGAATGCAAACTTTTTCAATGGTAATACAAAAGGATGCAACATACATGCCATCACATTTTACTTGTAAATCTATGAGTACTTATTTGTACTGGATTGTCATAAATAATATCATCGAAAATCATGGTTTCATGAGTAGAAGATTAAAAAGACAGAACACCGTGTTTCTGCATCATCGTGATGCACAATACTTATACCATTAGAAGAAATTTGTTCAATAATAATAAAAGATTTGATCAAAAATGTTCACGTTCAATGTAATAATATATTACATTTGAAGGTATAAATATTCCTCTAAAACGCTTTAAAATATTTAAGTATCTTTCGACGGTCTTATAAATACTGAATGTATAAAGAGTATGATATAAACTACTCAATTATCCGAGAAGAAAATGAAAAGAGGTGTTACCAGTGAATCATTTTCAGAAAGAGGAGAGATTAGAAGAATTCGCAAGTGAATTTGATCGACCTGGCGATGTCGTAATTATCTGTTACACCAGAGATACTGATAATACGTTCACGAGTATATGCACACACATGTATAGCATATTATATAGTAAAGAAATTCGATGGATTGGAAACTGCAGTTGTCCGGTCAATGTTTTATCGATCCCTTGTGAACGATACCATTTATCTACGTTTCCTAAAAGTACTCCTACGTCTACGAGATTCTATTGTAATCGCTACAATGTAAAACATTTACAAGAAGACAAATACGAAATACACCATTATACAGGCCATACCTTCCTATGATACACTATGTATTGCGTTTGGCAGTCGAGTGGCAATTCCTTTAGTTAATACATTGTTTATCCATCCAAAGCGTTATAAAAATATTCGTTGACAATAATATCAATTACATGTTACACCTTTTTTTAAATATTCCTTGACAGTATTTGAATACATGCTTCGATTCAGCCATTCCATGACATAGGTACCTAATACAGAATTAGCGAAATTGGAAATGTTAGTCGAGCATAGAAGCGTTTTCTTAACATGGAAGTCTCTATAATTTCGTCGCGATCCTTTTAAAAGGATCGACAGAATGGCTGAAGTCGATGGTACCACTGGTTCCTAATGGATCGATAAAAGCATCGAGTCAAGCGGACAGTATTCTCTCTAATACAAATATGATCAAGTTGTAGTCGACAAGAACATTTACAAATGTGCGAGTGGTTTATACGTACTTTAAGCGATATACAAACATTCCTCCAAAAATACAGTATGCAAGCTAATTTCAGGCCCCCTTGGGGTTTCCCTCCTGTCTGGAAAACTCGATGGAGAGAATTCGTTTGACCCTGCTGAGAGTAATTGGTTTCTCTGTCGTTTTTAAATATCTACAATTTTTGCGCGCGTTTTTCATCGTACGTACAAAATTAAGTACACGTCTTTGTATCGTCGAGACAATCTGACTCTAATTATTGTAAGTACTGAAAGTGACGATCGTATCCTCCGATCAGTTCAGAAATCGTTATCGTTCAATGTTTGCGAGCTACAATCCATGCTTGGTTTCTTCTTTCATATTTGAATCTAAAACCTGATAAATCGAATACTGATTGTGTATTGTATTCTATAATGTAATAAAAAGAGGATATTCGTTTAAAAATTTTCACGAAAAGGCAACCTAATTGGAAGTATCAGCCGCTGTTAAATATTGATGACGATGACGAGAAACGAACGATCTGTATCAATGAATCGTTTAGCAGATTTCACAATCGTCATTTCGTGATCGAATGCAGATAGGTAAATACGTATAATACGGATCGTCAAGTGATTTCCATGAAAAGTGATATGGCTTCTACGAAGATGCGAGTTTCTTGTTCCCACTGACATGTTTTTCCTATCATGAAAAAAGAGGGTCGACAGAAACGTTTCACCTCTCACCTCTCTTCCTTCCTTTTTTTTTTTCATTCTAGGTAATGTTTAACATTTAACTCTCGTCTCTACTACAACCCTTGGACGGATGGTTGCCACTCATGATAAACACTCAGCCACAACATCATGTCAAATTCCAACAAATCAACAGGCAAATGCAATGTTAAACATAGTAAAATTGTTTTGAATACGCAAGAATTAAATAATTAAATATCTAAATTCCTTCATTGATATTTTAGAAATATGATCATATTTTTTGATCATATTATATTTAGTCCAAAATTAGAATTACAGAGAAAATAATTCAGAAGGGAATTCAAAGTGTTGAATTGCTGTAATTACTGAAGTTTGCAAATGACAGTCATATTATTAGGTGTCGATTTATTGGAAATTCGAAGTGTAGATCGAAATGTGGCAACCCGATACGAGATACGCATCTTACATTGCTTAAGATATGCAACTTGGACTTAACTATATCGCGATAGGTATCTAAATGCGAACATCGATCGTGTCGATTTGGAAACAATCACCGACAAAAGCTGCTGAGACAGAAACGCTCTGTGTAATGCATTGAAATCGAAATGTCGCTAGTTTCTTCAATGTGTCTTTTGACCATTCTAAAATCGTCTAATTCGAAAGGGTCGACACAGGCGATTCATAATCGTATAACATGTTAAGTACCAAGACTCAGACACACGGTATGTAAATTTCGGATGCTAGTTTGACTTACATTCATGTGCTTACAATAACTGCCATTTTCACATTAATAGACACACAATTTCCATATCCACATCTATCCATTGATTTGCTGACTGTTCTTTCGTTCCTGGAAAATACTTTCTCTACGTACTAAAACTGATCGATCCGTTTTGTCCGAAAAATGTTCATTTTGAGCGTCACGTTAATCTCCAAATTCAAATTTGATCGCTATCCTTTCTAATTTTTGTTCGTTTTTGGCTACAGCAACCTCTAACTGTTCTGAGAATTTTTTCATATTTTCTGCCAAAGACCTTCTATCTTTCGTTAACAAATTCAAGGATTTTTCGTGTAATCTCCTGAGACAATTAGATGAGTTCGAGTATACTGTTTGTTATAGAAATGATAGAAACAGTTTCTTCGCTGCCTTTCCATGTTTGTGTTATAGCGATACATCCAGTAAACTGTGATTTCTATGGCGATGTTTCAAGCGAAATAAATTATTATTGTCGGAGAATGTGTCACCCACAAATCGTTCAGACAATCTTGATCACTTCTGGTGACGATTTTATGACTTTATCTACAAAACTTTAAACAGCTCCCACGTGGTCAAGTAGTCTCTGTCTTTGATTTGTTAAGCTTCTTACGCAGCAAACGTATGGGTCACGATTGTTTAAAGAAAGAGAATTAAAATTATATCACTTGGCTGTGGATTATATCCTCGATGAAAAAGCTAACTACACGTTGCTGTGTTTCAATTGAAAAAACTTGGCGGCACTTTTCGCTTAATTGCTCAAGTACATTTGTTACACAACATTCTCCCTTTCAAGCTGCTCTCACCGACGACGAACACTTTAATCAATGACTCTTCCCCATTACATTTCCAACCTTCACTTTCAGCGTTTTGATCACACAAGTGCGTCACTGTGATGCCATTCTTTCTGGTGCGCTGCACCTTTTTAAAGTACTTCTAGAAGGTCCTTTTGTTCCTCTATCCCTAAATGCAACGAGGTATTTGAACATCACATCCCCGATTCCGCTATCCCTTCGTCGTCTGCAAAAATATGCGAGAATGAATGAGAACTTCGTCCCCAAATATTAGTAATGTCTGAATTAGACTATAACCATGCAGTTTGAGCAAACTATATAATTGTTCGAAAAGAAGTTAATCTTGATAGAGAAGAAGCTGGCAGGACGTTGGAGTCCTTGCCCCAGTTTAAGTAATCGCTTTTTGTAAGACCTTATGCTTGGCAAATAAACAACGAGCAGAAACGAATGAAGAGATCTAAATTAATATAGTTTATGCTGTGCTAGTTGCAATTAGATGCTGCGTAATTGTGTCCAATGTTTAAGTTAAGGTTTTGATGCAGCTTGACACTTGTCTGTGATCAAACATGAAGTGATTATGTACTAATGTGGTTTCATAAGTTTTCTTTGTGCGTTAGTTATATTCCATGCGATTTGCGTTACTGAAAGCGGTTATGACATGCAATAAGGCACACGTAACAGGTGAAAGTGAAAAAAAAGCGAGGATCGAAATTACCATCGACGTAGGAATTGTAGTTTGAAGGTCACCTTTCCTTTTCATCTTCACCAGGACTCTTTGTATTTTCAACCGAGCTTCGATTCTTGCCTGGATTCAAAGGGAGTACAAGATTGCAGAGGGAAAGTGAGACACTACGTTCGATGTAATACAATTTACCAAAAGCACATCTTTGCAACGAGACACAGAACCATTTGTGTAGTATACCCTCTTTTAAATCAATGTCACTACTACCACCACCATTATCACATTTTCGATCACAACCACAGATCTATTTATTGTTAACATGTCCGAGTTTAGTATTCGAAAGATTTGTTTCGGTGCATGTATTAAGTGAGACTTATTGTTAAACGAGTCACTCTTATCATAATTGTAATAATTTGATGCATTGTACATAGAAAGACTGCTTCAAATTATTAAGATTATGTAAGAATGATTAACAAAAATATTTCTGAATTTTGTATGCTTCTTGAAAATACTTGTTTCTTCAACATCTTTTCAATCTTGATATAGTCCATGCACTACTATTTTTTGTATGATTTAATCAAAGAAAAATATCAAACAGATTACTCAACGAAATAATAAGAAATATGTAATTTTTTGAACACATAAAAACTTAACATTTTATATGAGGAATTGTAAAAGGATGTGTTCAAATGTACTAATAAAAAATTGCAAGACAGACTGATAAACCATAACGAACTTACGAATGCAAAATAAAAAACAACTTATAAAGTAATAATAGTAAGTGCATATTCGTCAATACTCCAAACTTTTTTTCAATATTCCAAATATACATCATATTGTTCTCGAACAGCTTTTCCTCAAGTAGTAGGATCAATAGTTCCGAGTTCTTTTACTGAAAACAAGGCTTACCTTCGAATCCTTGATTGTCGTGAATTTCTCGTGGTGGTCCTGTTGTATCTTGACCCTCTAGAACTGCCAAAAGGCATTGATGTATACAAATATATTGCTGCTCCGTTTGAACCATCCAAACCCGTTCTTTCCTCATCGCACAAACTATTCCAAAGATGTCCACGTACTTGGACACCAGAATTTGCTGAAGAATTCTGTCCAAGGTAATGAAAGTACCGCTACGACCAACTCCAGCACTGCAATGGACAACTATCGGCCTCTGATCGGGCCGTACTCTTTCTCTGAAAGCTCTCACGAATCTAGCAAGTGTTTGAGGCGGACTTGGCACACCAAAGTCTGGCCATGTTGTAAAGTGGAAATGCTGAATGACTCTCTTAACGTCTCCCTGTTGAGAATAGTAATTATGCCATAAGTTTTTAGAATCTTTACATCAATCTCCAATTTGTTAGTAAAGAGAAGCTTTTTCTCAACCTCTATCTAAATTACGCAAATTACGCAAAATTGAACTAAATAAAGAATTAAAAGCAGCAAAGCACTTTAAAAACTGAAAATTTATGAACAAAATTTTCCTATTAATAATAAAAATAATTATAAAATTATTCCAAATGAAAACCAAAGCGAGACTTAAAATACTTACCCTACATAACATGAATTCTGTAATACTCCAGTCAGGGTAACGCGTCTCGTTCAATATCGTGACACAAATATCTCCATAGTAGACTGGCAAGGTATCTATCGGCCAGTAATGATCACACTTCTCTCTGCCTTTTTCAATGCATCTCGTTAACATTACGATTGCCCTACTGTTACTCTCCCAGACCATTCTCCAGAAATCATCACGCGTTGAATGCAGGGGGCCTTGAGTAACAATGAATTCCCTTGGAGAATTGTGACCCTGCCACAAAGGAACATACACATATTTTAGAGATACAGATTCAAAATTAAACATTTATCAGTAGACTGCGGATGTTTATGCAAATGCATATTTTATAAACTATATTTTTATTTATATTTTAACTAAAACTATATTTTTTATCTTGCATATTGCATATGTTTTGCCAAATTTTTGATAAATTATCACACTCTTTCGATATCATTCAGTAAATTAATAAATATTGAAACCTACAGGAACGTAATTGGCGTTGATGTAATCCGAACCCTCTTCATCGTCCACAGGTTGAAGTTTGAACCTGCTGTGATCGTATGGTAAAATATTTGTGAAACGATTCTTTGGTCTGTTACACGGCAAGTCTGCCGCTGTGCAAGGTTGATCTCTTCCAACATGTTTCAGCTCTTCGAATTCTTCCGAAAAGCGAAAATCAGAATCCGCGGACATTGTGCGATAGTGTTCTGCGAAGTCTTCAATCTTGATCGGTCGACTGTCACGAAAAATTTATTTACGAAATACATTGTGAATTAAACGCAGCGTGTATTCAAACAGAAGTCATGCGTACCTAGTGTCAATCACACTGTCTGGTAAAGACAAGTTGTCAGTTGTCCGAGTTTCGGTTGTTTTGCGACCTTGACTTCTTCTTCTTCTCACCAGTAGTCCAATACCCAATAACGTCAACAGAAGCACTATTGGAACCGTGACTCCAACAATGATGGCCGTGTTATCCTTATCTATCCAAACATGTAAACAATTATAATTTAAACATCTGAACAAGTTTCAATTTTTATACACCTACTTTTTAGGAAAATACTATTAAAGTAAATGGTGTATTTAATTAATTAGAGGGTTTTTTCCTTCTGTTTTATAGATTTGTGTACATTTTACGAATAGCACATAACACTGAATTAGGCAAAGTTTTAAAGTAATACTTAATGACTACTGCATTATCTGGTTCGAAAAATAAATGTATTGTCTTACCTGCCAGTAGCAATCCTTAGGCAGACATGTACACGAAATAACGAGGCATGAATTTAGCAAGCTTCCTATAGCTAAGTTGTCAGCTAAACGATTTAGCTATAATTGTATATTTTTTCTAGCGATTTAAAGAATTATAACTTGCATTAAGCGTTTCACATGATCGCTCTCACCTGTTTGAATCGGGAAACTGTAACTGGTGTCCGTGAATTTATCTGGAGCAGTAAATGCCCGCACTTTGACTCTGTAGGTGGAGCCAGACTTCAGAGGTCCATTGCAGTATCCAATTTTGTTATCGCAATTTTCGCTACCGATCGTGAAGTCTTCCACTGAGCCATTTTTGAAAGGATAATATGGATCCATTACCTGAACATAAAATATAAGAGTGAGTGAAGCCAACAAAAATATTGGTATATTTGAAACAGGATATAGGAGATACCATTGAAACTATTTTTTTAATATTTAAACAGTGATACAAAAAAGTGACCTACTACTCTACAAAAAAAAACAGATCACCTGCGTGAATAATTTGCCAGCTTTCGCAATCATATTCTGTATAATATTCATGGTTTAATTTGGTAAACATATCAGCGTCCAAACACATTCACAAAATACACCTTACAAAATATGTCCACCATTTAGCTTAGTTCACATTATTTTCACACTAATCCCAATTGTTGTAGACTTTTCACTTTGCCATGCTATTCTCAGGTTTTTACCGCTTTGCTGAGACGATAGTTGACGCTTGTTGGCTACTGTGTCCTCGGAGGACGACTAGAAATCACGCGGCTTCGATCAACTATTGCGTCTAGAGTGCACGTAATGTAACAATTGCAAGAGTGTGATTGTTTATGCGTCGTTTCGAGTGCACGTATGTCTTCGCTGTTTGCGTTGCTCGCTCGTGATCGTGCAAGTTAACGAGTCATACTGTGTAATACGCTGCATTAATTATTTTACATCTCTATTGCGAGATCATTGCAGCGCTGACGCATTGCATTCGATCGCCAGGTTAAAAAGAAAATGTCTACTTATCGACCTACTACGTGCTTGCTTTACGATTTTGATGCATTTCCTCGGCAGTAATCATTCGTGTTATACAGAACGTTTGATGACAAGTGATAGAAATTTTAAAGGGTAATTTTGCATTTTAAAATAAGGCGAAATTGAAGATAGACGAGATTGTATTTTAGGTTTCGTTTCTGTGTTATTAATTGTTGAAGAAACGCTTAAAATATGAGTGAAATGTATCTGACTTGGGACTTATGCTACTGGATCGCTGTGTCTGACCTGAAACCTGACTAATGCACGCCAACAGTAGAATAAGTCAGACACATTTCAAGCAAATTTTAAGTGGTTATGCAACAATCAACTGTGAAAAGGAATTCCAAACGCAATTTCATTCTTGACATGTACAATTCACTATTGAAAATTTCTGACACTCGTTGCCGAATGCTCTGTATAACAAAACTAATACGAGTGACAATATAACTCACGTTTGTTAATACAATTTACACTTATGATTAGAAAATCTCACCTGATATGGAGGCCAAAGGCTGTATGCCTGAACGTCTCTCCAGCTGGGCATTTCTAGACCAGATGCGTTTTTGCTATCATCTTCGGCTACGATGATCGTATAAGATGTCACTGCGCCGTTTTGTTCGCTGAAGTAATTCTTCCTGAACCGTATCTGAATCGTCGTGCTGCTTCTGCAAACCTCTGTGGGCACCACTTGAGTGGATGGCTTTGGAGGCGCCAGAATGGGCATCTTTTGCTTCCAAATTGCTTCAGGCCCGAAACCGATTTTCGTCTGGGCTTGAATCCGAAAGATATACGTCTTTCCTGGTATGAGTGACTTGATGACACCACGATACTCGTTTGGTCTGAAATCTTGCATCTGAGTATGGGCTGAACCCTAATGATAATAAAAGAGATTGTATCAGTATGACCTGACCTTACCATGTGATTTATTCAAAGTACCCTTTTATATTAATCTTCTACTGTTGGTATTAATTTGAATCAGTTGAATTTTTGTTTATTCGAGATTGTCTGTGTTCAAAAAGTTTCAAGCGTTCTATTTTTAAGAGACATAAAGCGAGGTGTGGCGCGTGCATGAGTCACAATCATTTCAATGTTAATTCTTGTTATTAAGCGGATAAAACTCATTCGTAGAACATGTAGATCTAAATGTAATAGATATCAAACTGAAGGGTGAAATGTAAATTAATAAACGTCAGGTTCTGTTACTGAATTTATGGTACAAATTGTTTCAAAATCTGTACTATTTTTATCGAAACATCTTGGAAAATTGGTACGTTCGTATTAGCGAGAAAAATGAACTCAGACTTACTTCTAATCCATACGTAATGGTATACTTCCTGATGATGCCATTTTGTTCTTGGCTGGGTAGTGACCACTCGAAACTGATGTCACTTGGCTGAATATCCGTAGGATGGAACTTCTCTACTCTGCCAGGATAGGATTCGCTTGTAGTAAAGCTAGCACTTAGTGGATTTGACACTCGAAGGTAAGAAGATGCAGTGCCAGAGCGCACTACCAGCGTGAAGGTGTAATTTCTGTGTGGTTTCAAGTCAGATATGGTTATCGAGTTGATCGAAGTAATGTTTTGAATTAAATTTCCTTCTGTGTTTATATACTGCACTTCGAAGGCATCGTACTGTCCTCGTGGAATGTCCCAAGTTAATGTAATTCTAGTGTCATTGATATCTAGTGCCTGAATAGCTGTAATTGGCTCGGGATCTGAAATTAAATGTTACGGTGAATCCTACTTAACATATATATTCTACATACTTTTATAGAAGAACAAGATTTATTTCTTTATATACATGAAAGTGGATATTAGTAAACTAGAATTTCAAAATTTTCATAAATTCATAAAGACTAATACAATATCAATTAATAATAACTTGG
The DNA here is from genome assembly GCF_051401765.1 of Calliopsis andreniformis. Taxonomy (NCBI): domain Eukaryota; kingdom Metazoa; phylum Arthropoda; class Insecta; order Hymenoptera; family Andrenidae; genus Calliopsis; species Calliopsis andreniformis. The sequence goes on from NC_135071.1 coordinate 9,105,552, forward strand.
ACGACAATTAATACAATTCTACTAGAAAGACTCTTCAATATCTTTCAGATTTTGTTTGTTAATTACGTTTCAATAAATGATCTCGAACACCACAAGCTGCAAGCTTAATTTTATACAATGAAATACCACGTTCTTAAGTGGGATTTCACACACATACGTACTGTCTCAATGTACGCTTCAACATCAACACAAGCCGTGAGAATATAAAAATTTACAATGGTGACTTAAAGTATCCATTTTCCATTACTGCTATTTCTCCCTTTGATGTGAAAGACATTACTTGCAAATTGTGCTGGGTGTAACACATCCGTCATTTTACACGACACATTTCCTGTATTAAAATCTTTCTGCTCAGAATACTCACAAAGTCGATCCTGTCTAAGCAAAGGTCTGCTCTCCACGTTATCGCTGACAGTCCAAACAGTCACGTTGTAGAGTTTACCAGGCGTAAGGCCAGTGAACGTCACCTTAGTATCGGTGTCGTCGACCAGTCGTTCTTTCGTCGTATTGCTTTCATCGCTAATCCGGAACCGATACAAATCGAACCTCGACGTCTGGATGGGTGTCCGCGTATACCTCAACGTCAAGGAATCCGGCTGATCTTGATCGACCACCACAACGACTTCCGATTGAATCAGCGGCACTGAATTTGACAGACGCGTGTTTGTTGGGTCGTGATTTTCTTTAAGTAAATTTAGTTACCGTTCTCCCTATCTAAACCGATTCTCTACAGTCCCTTCTTTTTTGGTCTAGTCTGAACCGTAAATAGAGGAGCAAGCAAATTGAGATGAAAGTTAAATTTAAACAAAGTTAACGAGGAAAGAATATCTCCTCTCATTCCATCAACTTATTCTGTTACCTTGCTTAATCTCCATAATATTAAGATACGCGTTATTTTACAACACAGAATTAATTCTCATGTGCGCAAAAGTTAGGCAAAACAGATAACACACTATTAGTGATGAGACATTCGTGAAACTATTGATTGTTGAAACCTTTGGTAAGTGTTAGACTCATGCTCAGCCATAATTCGTTAATGAAACAATTGGGCAATTGAATGAAAAAGGAAAACGTAGATTTTTACTATGCTTGTGACTCTTACTTGTTCTAGTTGTTAGATTGGTGACATCACTGACCAAACCATAGGACAATGTATAGATTGTGAAGGAGTATTGAACACCAGGCATTAGATCGCCTACGAGAACCTTTTGCACGGCGTTCTCCTCGAAAACGATGGTAGATACGTCATTGCTTTCCGTAACATTTTTCGATCTCACATCCTCAGGATTTTCGACTGACCACCACCTTATCACATAAGTTTCGATTCTACCTTCTGGTCTTGGCCATTCTAGTGTCACGTTCGTCGAGTCAACAATTGGAGTAATGTTCAGTACTGGATTTGGACCTAAAAACATTCGCGAGGATAGATAAAAGTACTTAAAAGTATTTATCTATGGAACATTCGTTGTCTACGTACGAACTGTATGATTCACTTGCAGCGGGTAAAGGCTTTCGACTCCGTAGCTGACAGTGTTCACTTGAATCGTATATTTTTCTCCTGGCGTCATATCCGCGACTTCTGCTTCTGTTTCTCGGACGCTTGGCAATTTTACCCACCTTGGGTCATCTTCTGTTCGATATCTAATTGAAAATTCAGAAAACAACGAATCCGTTGGCGCGCCCCAGTGAACAACGACAGTGTTGCTTGTTACCCTCTCAATACTCAAGTTCTTTGGCGGATAAGGCACTAAAATTAGATCATTATGTCAATTAGGCTATTCCAAGTTTGCGATTGCTGTGATCACTGTTATTGTTAGAATATTCAGGCTACTCACAAACAGCTTGAAAATAGTCGTGTGGCTCGCTCCTTAGACCGTGGCTAATGGCGAACACTTTGACTTCGTACGCTGCGCCAGGGTAAAGGTCTACTAAAATGATGTGAGATTCCGTGGTCAGTGTAGTCGCGCTCTCGCCCGTGTCATTTCTATTGTGCGTCACTTCGAATTTCTCTTGCCTCGAATTCACGTCACTTTTCCACGAAATATTCAGTCCCCTTTCAATGGGCTTTAAATCTTCGATTATGGGACTCGAAGGACGCGTGACTTGATATAAAACGGTTTCATTTGACTCAACTTTGTTGCTAATGGCTTGTACAATTATGGAATAATTTCTGCCTGGTAGCAGGGCTTCTAAAGTGACCTGGAAAAAGGATCAAAATTGTAAATCTGTTATGATAACGAGTAGGATAGTACTCACTTTGGTTTTATCAGTTGTTAACGTATTACTGTCGCCACCAATAGTTGTTTCTACTTCGTGATATTGTAATTTATAACTATCTTGAGTGCTGGAGTTTTCAGGATGCCAGGACACTTCAACCATTCCAGTTTTTTCGTCGATAACAGCACGAAGATCGCGGACTCGCAAGGGTTCTGGCAAAATTATCGAACAAAATCATTAGGCAAGTACTTAAAAGAAATCGTGTGACTGACAGAAGTGTAATTTCTACTGCAACGTCTACTTCAACTTGTGCTAATACAGTATATTTACTTAAAGTAACATCTCCGCTGGCTGGCCAACTGGTAACTTTGCCTGAAACTGTCTTAACAACCACTTGGTAGGATTTCCCAGGTTCCAGATCCTTGAATTCCCATTTGGTCTCGTCGTCCCGATTTCTGGTAACTGGAGCAAGCCTTCTATTACTCCCCAAAGATATCTGATACTTATCGAATTCGGACATTCCTTCAGGGGGGTTCCAGAAGACGCGGAAAGAAGTCGATGTTATTGAAGACTTATCGAAAGTTACATTCAAGGGTCGCAATGGCACCGTTCGATACTGAGCGGTCGTGGGGGCTGAAGTTTCATCCTCTGATACTGTCTGCACGGAAATATTATAGGCTCTGCCTGCAACGATCAGAAATAGAAGTAAAGAAGCAGAAAATTACAATAAAAATATGAAACTTTGACATTTCAAAAATGGTTAACGCAAAGGTAATATGATAATTGTAGAGCAATAAATTACCAGGAACGAGACCCTTGAAAGCAGCCTGTGCTGGTCCTGGGGGTTCGCCTTCCTTTTCCACATAAAGAACAGATTCTATGGCATCAGCAGGATCTATACTAACTTTATAATGGGTATAAATCCCAGGTGGATAGGGCGGCTGCCAAAGTACCAATAAAGTGGTCTCATTCCTGAACCACACAATAAACTTCCCAGGCGTGTTGGGTTCTGAAAAAGCAAAACGATTGGTGAACTATACATTTAACCGACGTTCAAGGTTTCTGAACATTTAAATACTTCATTATTTCTAAATTTAGTATGATATATAGTACAGTTTAACAAATCTAATTTTGCCAGTCACCTTTGTTATTTTTTGACAACTTATAAATTGTTTTATTTCTACGTTTTCACAGATGAGGTATCTGCTACAGCAAAACATCTATCAGAGTGTCAATTAAAACAATTCGTAGGGTATCAGTAATTGAAAAAGGTGACTTGTGGAACCAGATTTGTCAAACTGTAGACTCAAACCCTAATAAATTCAATTATACTACGTCAAGCGAGTAGCGAAATAAAATCACTCACTTGTGGTGAAATTTCTGCTGGTATATGCCACACTTTCTTTGGTGTCTAACACGGTGAACAGTTGAAGCGAGTACGTCGCCCCAGGGATGAGATCACGAAGCACATAGGGAACAGCATCCGCAGGGATGACGCTTGTTTTTGGATTTCCGGTGTCGCTGAAACTTTGCACCCTCAACCGGAAACCGGAATAATTGCCTTGAGCTGGCGGCGCCCAATAAACTACGGCAGTCTTTCCATTGCGCACGGAGATGGTTAAGTTCGAGGGCGGATCCGGAGCTGGAACATGAATTCATTCATCCTAGAATATTTATCTGCTTATCTGGGGATAGTTTAAGAAGGACAGCTGCGAAAGAGGACAATTACTCATTGAACCTCGATGCGATGGGAATATGATCATACCATTAATCTACGTCAAACTATATAATGTTATATCATTACCTGTAGTTATGGAGGCGGTCCATGTGAGCCAATCGTGAAGGGTACTGTTACTATAATACAGCCAGAACTCGTATCGAGTGCCAGGAAGACCGTCTCTGAACTTGATGACGTCACCTATGTCGATGGCAGCGATGGTAGTGTTTGGCAGTGGATAACCAACTGCGGGGCTGTAATCTAAGCGATACCACGAGCCTCCCTGGCTCAAATTCCCTGGTATCTGAATAGCGAGATCGGCCGAATACGTGACCTGAGCAGAAAGAATTAAAGCGGTTAAGATCCATGTTCACGGTTAAGTGAAAGGGACTGTTCTATAGATAATCACGGCCAATAATAAATATACGAGGAAGTACAGTTACTCACATGCATTCGAAATTACTTTTTACATATCGAACCTGTTTGATAAATAGACAGTATAACTGTAATTTGTCATCGCGAAACGAGCATGGAACCGTCACTGTCGACACAGAGACAGACTATCACACACGCAAGAGATGTATAAAAAGCAGTGCTGAGTCGAAAAATATTACACTTTTGGAAACGATAACGTACTTAAACTCTATAATATGTGGCTTTACGATTGTTGACAGAGCTTAAACGTGATTATCATTGCGTGACGTTAGGTCAAGCAGCCTATTCTTCAGAAGATATCGATTACGTCAGAGCTGAAATCATTCTAATTTATAGCACAATTCTTTACAACTCCCCACGATTGGACCTCGATTATCGCTGTACCACACGAATGAGAACACACATTGTATGCAAAGTATTTGCATTACAATGGATAACAAACACTCTTATCATCAACGATACATTCTACGTTTAGAGTTCGATGAGTCGAACAATGTTAGGAGCTAATTCCAACTATGCAATTTTTTTGTCGCATTTAAATATCGCCTGACAGCAATATCATGAACGACGCTACTTATAGCCATGAATTCTGATGGAGTACTATTGCTGGTATGTACACGGCATGTCGGAAGCGGTGAGACAGACGTGGGAAAGAGCCGCACCGCAAATCTATAATGCCGTTACTCAGCCGTGGTACAACAGCCTGCAGCAGACAGCGAATACATTAAAAACGATATCAATTTACCCATTCCGCCTATTATCTACACCCATGCGACCGTTTCAACGAACAAACAAAAGCAAGGCTGCAATTTTAATTATAATTTGAAAAAATTACAAACTCGTTTGAGTACTTAAAACATTCGACTAACTAGGAATTTCTTGGAATAGTAGAAGATTGAAGATAATAATTATGTTTGTAGCTGTAAGGCAGAACGACCTATGCAGGCCTGGATTAAGGAGGAGACTAGGCGGGCTACAGCACCGGGCCTTATCTTTTAAGGGGCCACCATTTATCGTATACTAAAATAAATTTCTACAAATACTTCAGAAGAGAATTATTTTTGATTTATTAACGGTCTTTTTTAACAATTATATTTACTGTGAAGCTTTAGAATTTATTATGATTCAAGGATTGGAAAAAAATATTCTTTATAAAATTCATTTAAAAATTAAGCAATATTTTAGTATAATATTAGGTTCCAGATCTCATTCCACCAGATCTAATTATTAACGGTCTTTTTTAAACATTATATTTAACGTGAACTTTTAGAGTTTACTATGATTCAAGGATTGGAAAAACATATTCTTTATAAAATTCTCTTAAAAACTAAGCAATATTTTAGTATGATATTAGGTTCCAGATCTCACACAACATTGAAAAATTCAGGTTGAGGCCTTAGTTAAAATTTACAATACAGACTTTATATTTTGAGAAAGGAGAGAAGATATTAAAAGAACTTTTTCATTTAGAAATGAGGAATCAAGAAGACAGAAGTCCATATGACAGTATTGAAGTTGAAAACTTTAAAAGCTAATATATGCCTTGAAATCCAAAATAAGTGATCTATAGGTAATTTTGCCTTACAATCATTGCCTTTTCGAACTCCAAAGGAATGGAATAATTTATGGAACGTAATTATCAACTTACACTATTGAAAAAACATCGAATTTTACTTGACATTTATGTCGGTTATTATTAGATTACAGATTTTTATGCATTTATGCTGAAATATACAAGTCACAGAATGCGTATAATAGTGAAAAATCTCAAAAATATGAAAAATAGAGTGCAAATTATAGTATTTCAAAATCTTGAAACTTCTGCCGATTCCAATAGCGATTAACCTAGCCTTGTAAAAAATTGATTAAGAAACACCAATTACAAAAGAAAGTGAAGACACTTCCATTTTACAGTTTCTCTATCATCATCAAACTCTCCAAGCTGTCAGTCAAACTGCCAGCAATATCAGCTCCCAAATCAGATGCCGCTGACAATGGAAACATACGGGGTCACATAGCGTTACAATTTTCTCTCCAGCGAATCGAAAGATATCGTCCCGCGGCATCGATGCGTTTCGTTGCTACTCTAATTCCAATTTCGTGGCTCGTTGAATCTGTTCGTCGTCGGAAATTTGATTTCACGAGCATCCAGCGCTAACACCGGCAATATTCCCGAAGTCCCCCCGTCGCGACAGCCTTTCCAAGTTTTTCCATTTCCAAAGACTTCCTGCTCCCCTCTGGCCCGTGTTCGCGAGAGGCTGCTCTTCCTATATCCGGTCGCGACGGTGAGGTGCATATCGATCCTTCTTTCCTTCGCCGTCTCCCTTCCGCGAAGCCAGCACGCGTATCCCTGTTCCGTCGTGGTTCTTTCCATCTGGCGTGCACCCCGCCGCTGTCGCCGCTGCGTCGCGACGACAGGAGCTCCTAATTATACAAAGAAAAGCAGAATAGCTGGTAGTCGGTCGGTCACGGGATGCTGGGGGTGGATCGCGGAACTGTCGCCTGGCAGCCATTGAGAATTTCATTCGGCAAAAAGGGGAGTACGAGTTCGCGGGAGAAATTATTTCCCAGCCTCGTTGCCGGTGATTAAACGAAAGCGAAGGCGTCTCTCGGGCCATTCCACTTTTGCACCCGCCGATGCGTGGTCGTTTTCAAAACGCCTGCGACAAACTCCTCTACCGACGCCACCCATACCTCGATCGTCTTGTTTCCGTCTAAATTACCAAGAGGGATTGAGCAAGGTCTCGCGCGAGAGCAACGCTTGCCGTTTCGTTTCTTCAAAGAAGTTTTTTTCGATGCAGGGGTTTCCATGCTGCGGCGCGCTAACTGACGCAAATGGAAACGTTTTTCTCTTCCTTCGTTACGTAAATGCTGTCTGTTGCCTCGCTTTTTCGCTGCTGGGTAATATCTGATGCTGGGACTTGTTGAAAGTTCGCATGGCTTTGAGACAACGTGCGCTTGTGGAGGATATTACTGGATGTAGATTTAATATTCTAGGATTTTCTAGGCAGTGGTTGAATGGCTGCAATTCGAAGTGATAGAAATGTGATACATGTGTCTGTGGCTAACCATTTTTTCTGCAGATCTGGAATTGACTCGGTGATATGAACAGTACAAATCTAAAAATCATATATCGAGGTATTTCTATGGTTGTAAGGCAAAATGACATAAATCACATGTTTTGGTTTGATTTTAGCTTTTAAAGTTTTGAATTTCAATACTGTCGTATGGACTTGCGTCTTCATAAATTCTTATTTTTAAGTGAAAAATTCTTTGAATGCCACTTCTTCTTTTATAAAAATATAAATTCTGTATTCTGGATCTCAACTAAGACCGTAGCTCGAATTTTTTGAATTTACTTTGCCTTAAAACTACAAATCTAATCCCAAACTGTAGTTCTGTTCATTTTACATTTCTGAACTCCAGAGGCACAGTGTATTAAATCTACTTGTTTTACACTTTGTCTCTAAGGTCCAGATACAGCCTTGAGGTTACTTGAAAATCTGGTTAATTTTAGATTTTTCCTATTTTTATTTTACAAGTTTTGTGACTTCTTGTGTTCGTTTATATCTACTTAACAAAAGCTCCTGAAGTCATTTTCTCGCAACTTGACCGCAAACGATGGTACATGCTGTAGCAGCAATTATGGGACAGAAAATTTTCTCACAGCAGGAGCCCTATATTGAATCATTCTATTAACGAGATCTCCATGGTGCCCGTTCAATATTATCTGTTGTATCGATGCATCTCATTACGACTAAAATGTTGTCTTAGATAAACATGATTCTGCTGCATAATTTATCTAATTCCGGGAATTAATAAGTGCTATAAATGTGGGCTATTAATGCGCACTATAAATACCACAAAGGTTTATGTCTCTCTGCCATTGACTGCGACCTCGTTTAGCCGCGCGTCACTCTATCGTGATCTAGATACGTAATATCGTAATACATAAATGCAGCATTTCCACTTTATGTAACGCATGCTCACGCTAGACATGTCTACTGGTACATGTTTTTTCGGGGTCGGAGGCAAGGAAAAGGTTACAGACATTAATGCTAAGTGGTCGCGGGTATGGTACTTTAGCATCGACAGAATCGAGGAAAGTTGAGTTTCATGAATTTCTAGGATTGAAGTTTTAATCCTTAATTGATGTGGTGGGATCACATCATTTATACTATTTACTTTACTGTTAATATTTTTTTTAATTAGAGTTTCATGTCGCATCAACTGTCTATATTGGTGATCAGTGACAAAGAAGAAGAAAAAGAAGACGAGAAAAAAAGGAAGAAAAACGGAATTGTATTGCAGTTTAGGACAATGAATCAAGTAACTTTGTTTCTTGGAGGAAGGATATCGCGTTACAGATTTTACCGAGGACAAAATTGTCTTTGAAATTTGACTTTATTCAATTTTTCTGGCAGCTAACTAAAAATTTAGAGCAATCTATGATGAGGTGTTTTACAGTGATTATGGTATTACAGGCTTCACATTGTGAGATTTTACATTTCGTTGGTAGATAGTAGCGTGTAATTTTTATATGTCCAATTTTTATTCTGGCGATAGCTGTTTATTTTCTACTTTTGAGATTTGAATATGGCTTCTCAGTGAAAACACAGTCTTCGACTTCCAAAATATGAGACACTGTAGTACTTCTCCGTTCATTGTTGTGTAAAATATCAGTGAATTACTCATACACAATAATAAACTAAAAAAGCTATGAATTTTCTATCCACAATTATTTATCATTCTGGACAAAGGAATTGTAGTAATTCTACCACATCATGTAATAATACCAATACTATACCAGTCAAGCGTTAACACTAGACTGAGATATGGCAAAATAATAATTATAATAACTATTCCAAGAAGTAGTGGGGTAATAATAGAGATATTAATCGAGAAAAATAGCGACCACCAAAAGAGGCACCATTATATTTTATAAATTATTAAGTATGTCTGAAACTTCATTAGGGTTAACGTCACCCCAGGAGACTCCTTGTTAGGGAAGGCCATGGAGACCGTTAGAATTTCACATAACAGGAAGAGCCGAGGAAAGCAAATGTGCAGTCCTGGCAGTTCACGCTAAAGGCACTTCCGCTTTTTGTCCCTGGTTAGGTTACACATTTCCGATTAGAAGCACGTGATCAAAGAATGCGACATTTTCTTTCAATTCACGCGAGAACGCGTGCAGTCAACAGACAGGAAGTAATGATATAACACTCGGTGTCGCTTCCATGCCATTAATGAGTTACATAACTCACAGATATCCTTTGGCCGAAGGAAGGTTATAGTACACGTCGCTGCTGAGTAATTGACAATTGAAAAACATTGTGTAAATTTATAAAATACCATTGACGTATATTTTACGAATTTTCGATTGAATTGGAGCTTGAGCATATCTGATACCGTATTTTCTAAAGCTGGGTCCTGAGAAAGGATAATTTTCTCCTTAAACTTCACGTGCGCTTTGTCATTTCTGGGCTTTGTCCTCCCATGGATAATTCAATATTTGTTTTGTACTGTGCTGATTCATGGGTGAGGCTTGAATTCCTGAATAAACTGTACGTGGTGTCTCGCGTGGAATACCTAAACCGTGGTAAGCGATCTGGGTTTGTCAAAGCTGAGACTTTATGAAAAACAAATCGCTACTATTGAATTTCAGACAAGAGTCGTTTCCTCTCGTTGAATTTAACAACACAAACGAGAGAAACGAGTTTCTCAAGCTACACAGAATATCTATTAATTTACCTTGGAGTACTCGACTAAAGAGTCTTCGCTATGGCAATTTGGGAAACACGAAGATAATTGAATTTTGCTTTATGTAAGCCGAAAGCGGTACAATAATTGCAACAATAAAATAGTACTCTAGGGAATAGTAGAAGGTGAGATTAAAAAGTATGATTTCCAACTTAACGATTTCTATTGCGAATTAATTTCGATTCACGTTTCAGATAACCGTCTTTTAACGCGTTACAACATTCATGTTTCGTTAAGCGCTTGTGTTTCTTTATTTTCAGTAGAATTCTGTTTCCTTATAGAGGACAAGAAATATGCCCTTTTTTCGATAAAGATACTTAAACAGTCATTTACTTAATCATAAATCAATACTGTCATTTACATAACTTTTTTGAAAACCAACAGGCTTAAAAAATTCTACTTTCTCTGCTGTGCACGATAACTGATCTGTGTACTCCATAGGTTACTTGATTATGCATTAGTATCTTCTATTTACTTCCTATATTTATTATATATTTCTGTTATATGTTATTTTTTACGTAATTTTTCTGTCTTATTCTATTGCATTCTCTTGCACTCTTAGTTTTACCTTATACTGTATTTTTAGAATTGTTCTCTTCATGTTGCTATGTAACAAAGGGATTTTTTCCCATCAGCAGAGCTTTTGAAAAAGAAGCAGAGAAACTATAGACAAAATAGAAGTTCGCCATGTGGACAGGACAGCTTGTCACTGTCGGCGAACTTTACCTCAGGAAAACGACAGTTTCGTTTCGAATCAGATAACCGTGTTTGAAGTGTCTATTAATTAGATTTTAATTGTGAACTAACTGGTAAAAAAGGAAAAAACAATTATAGAAGTTAGACGATCCAGCAGTAACAGCGAAGAGGATGGAAAAGTTGGATAATCGTTAAGGTTGTTGTCACGCGCATTTCGCATGACGAACACTCCTCGATGCTATCGATCGTCATTAGTCACAGCTACGCTACAAATCTGCTGGTAATCTTTCGACTTGTTTTATGAAATTTGAACAGAAGCTAATTAGGAGATATTTTGGCATAGTTAGATTAAGAAATCCTAGATCAACCTATATTTATTAAACATTTTATACATGTACCAATACAATATATTAAAACACGAATACAGCTTGAATAACAATTTTTATAATTGCAAGGTTGTGTACAATCGCGTGTACCATAATTGCTTTTTCTATAAATTGTACGCTAACGATTTATTCAATTTGTCGAAACAGTGATTAAAGAAACAGCCACGAGCAACTAAATAATATATGCGACAATGAGGGACAAGGAGTGTTATCTGAAACTTTAAACACTGCCATGAATGACTCGTTACGAAAATTGTTCGCCCAGACTATTTATGATGCCGTTAAATTCATGTATTTGTTTCACAGTTATAAATTTCATAAAAACCTGTGGTTGGAACTTATTTTATGAGTCTCTTTTATTACACAAACTTCACGCTTGTGATCTGTAAAAAGTTATGGCGCCAAAGTTGTATTTCATAGTTTTTTTTCTATCAGGATACCTTTTCACTCTTAAAGTATCCGATAATAGTACAATCTCGATAACTCGAAAACCTCTATAAGACAAAAATTTTGTTCATTCCCAGCCACTCCGCTGCGAAAACCTCTATAAATCGACATAAAACTTACTTTAACTTGAATTAGTTATCACATTTAGGTGCATTTTTTATCTCTATAATTCGAATTTAGAATAATTAAACCTCTATAAGTCGAAGTTTACCTCTATAAGTTAAACTTTTATTGTTCACTATCTCTATAACTCGAACTTATAGGTATGTGTCCTAATTTGTCAAACAAACGAATGCTGGAAAACATAAGATGACATATGCTGTGTCTCTACACCTCCATCCATGCATATCGATGCAAACTGGTCTTTTGTCATAAATCAAATGCATAATTCCCATCATCGTCTTAAATTGTTGCCTTCGCGTTTACGTTGGGCAAACTTCTGAGTAAACTGAGCACACTGAGTTGTATGAGGAAACCTAAGCCACTAACACTGTCCAAGTTGAAATTGAATTTTCCTCTGTTAAGTTATATAATCAACAATCTATTAAATCTAGTATAAATCCTTTTTAAGTTAAATTTTCGTATATTAAACTTCTCTTACTCGAAATCTTCGGTAAGTCGAAATCTCTATAACTCGAAGATTTTAGCTCTTCCCTTGAGATTTGAGTTATCGAGGTTCGACTGTAAATTCCTTTCCTTTTAGATTAGTATTAATATATCATGTATAGAATATTAAAGAACATATGAGCTATAGTTAATAATATTTCTGAAATTTCGCTGTGATCAACAAAACCAGGTCCAAACTCAAATGATGTCTAATATACTCTTCCGATCTTAAAAGATGGCTCATAGACTGTATTAGAAACAATGCCTTTTAGAAGACTTCTTTTGGGACTCGTAGAGTACTTTGACTTAAACCGAATGAAGTTACATAAACTTCCATTGATGTTTACTGAAAGCAATAGAGAAGAAATATCAAAGAGCATGCGAAAAATGATCTACGAAGCTTCCAGAAAAACTCAATCTTCTCCGAAACGATTCAATCTAACGATGCAACATCCTGACAACAGTTGAATCCAACCAGTAATCGTCGGATAAGATCTGCGTACGCTATCCGTCTTCCTGTTTACCAGATGCTCGATACGTCTCTGCTAAACTTGTGCAATCCTGTGTTTTATGCAATCAATTCATTTTCGCGGAAGACGATATTTCGTGCCTCGAAATATGGCGAGGCACATGTGTTCTCACTTTAAGCCTACGGTCAGCTCGCAAGTACCAACGAAAGGGGAGAATGAAACAATGCGCAGATGTCTCGAGACTCTTATTACTTATTAACACAAGAACGCAACACTTTATTTTCTATAGATGTGTTAGTATCAGCAATTACAGAAACATTATTTTATACTGAAATTGGTTAGGGTAATTCTTAGCTAAATGTCATAATTCAAGACTTCCAGTTTTGAGCAAAACTAATTTGGACTACAAAAAACCCTTGTAAAATATATGACAAATATTTACTGCATAGTTATTGAAAAATCATTAATAAAAGTTGACGCATTTTAACATTGTGGCATATGGAGGAATTGAAAGAAGACTGCTTCTCGGCTATTTTTTGTCTGAAACAGGATAATTATATTCAAGAACCTTGCCAAAATGGGCACGAAATTATGAAAAAAGATAATGAAAAAAGAGATTTGTGTAAAAATTGTTCTGTCGATTGTAATGAAGCTATATAGTCAATTATATCTAAACACTAGTTAACTGAATATCTTCTTTTCGTATTGTAGTTATTATATTAAAATTTAACTTTTTTCAATAAATCTAAATAATATTAAAAATTATTACTATAATATACATAGTACCATACCACTTTTATATACATCTTCTAGTAACAAACTCTCATTTTACTAGCATAGTTAGCTAAGAACTATCTCTGAACTACCTTAAAAACTATAACTACCTAACAAAGAAAACGACAGGCTGAGAAGAAGAAGAAAGAGAAGGTTTATTGAAAAGGAGTTTAGAGCAAAAAGTCATGTAGTTAATTAAAATTTCAAAAATTACTGTTTGTAAATTTCCAGAATAAATTGAAAATATATAATCAAGTTCGTTAAAATTTTCATTTACTTATAGTTTTTCGTTAAAAAGTTCTTTAGTGTTTCTCGTTATTTTTATCAGAATTTCACGATTTCTCTATCAGATACGTTGTAAGATGTGTTTCGACCATTCACGTTTAATTAAGATGAAGAGGTTAGAAAAAAATTGAGATTATCTGCGGTGCAAAAATGTTAGTCAAACTCGAGATCTCAAGCGAAAAATAGAAACCGTGGCGAAACCATGACACTATTAATCGGAAAAGGAGTCACGCATAAATGGACAGTTTTCCAGCTTGTTTAGGTGAGAAATGTGCGTTCCACTCTGTCCAATCAAGGCGTGCAAGCGATGGCGCAACTTCTAACTTTGCGTAATTAAAGTTTACATAAACATAGCTTCAGCTGTGCAACTCTTCAAACGCATAAAGACAAATTTTTAACAATTAATTAAAACAAGCATCAATCTTTATTAGTGCTGTCGTTATTAATTTTAGGTGATAACAAAAACTTCATAATAACCTTTATAGGTTACAATCAAAATTAAGCGCACACCTACTGACAATCTGTGACTGACAATATTGTCGGTCTGAAGATCGATTACAGACTTAACAATCTTTTTCCTATCTAATGGATAATTTAACGTGTTTTTTAGAACGTGTTTTAGAACGTGTTAACGTGTTTTTACAGCGCACATCAAGACTATAAATATTCAATATGATTTCCATTAACTTCAAGGCATTTTCGGATAAAGTGAGTTTTAGATTACAGTTATAGAATAAACAAATTTTGCACACGAATGGGAGTATTCAATTGAAAATATTGAATTTTCTGATCGCCTTTTAATTAGCGTGATTTTTTCATTCATGGTCACTTGAAGATAGTGTTTAGATTGTTGTAGGTCATGGAATGGAATTTTGATATGCATCGCAATACTATATTATAAAAAACACAGTCAATGTGCAAAAAATGTCGACGCTTTTCAAAACCCGGAAAAAATGACTTTGAAAGAAAAAAACCAAAATTCATAAAATATTATGATTCTTGGGTTTTTTGATCGTTGTTTTAAACCACACAATCTTGCTCTGATATATTTTTTGTACCAGCAAAAATAACGAAGATATTAAGTTGTACAAGATATATGAAATACCCTCCATACACTAGTGATGAAAAACTCGTCCTACTTCTTAGAATACATTTTCAGTGATGAACCACAACACTTAAGGGGTTAACATTTTCAATTCCACGTCTTATAGACTTGCGTCTTCTCGAACTCTTACTTTTAAGTGAAAAAGTTTTTGTAATACCATTTTTTCTTTCTCAAAAAATAAGTTCTATGTTCTGGATGTCACTTACGGCCTTAATTCTAATTTTTTTAAAATATGACCTACGTCACTTTGATCGAGAGTCACAGATACATCTGCTGTTATAACGCGGGGTGTACCTTACAAGTCATTACATGGCCATTACAATATTACATAAATTCATCCCACTAGCATAACGTTCCCTTGCTCTGTCTGAAAACCTCTCGCTTCTTGGAAGCTCTTTCAACAGACGTTATTCTGTATCGATTGCATTAGCCACACGGTCACGGATATTGTGTGCAAACCCACGCAAACACGTTTCTATGTGTCTAGGCTGGACTCTCTCATGATTATGTACAGCATAACGGAACTTCGCGGACACTGTTTTTACCAGTCGGAGTGAAAGAGAGAAGGCGGAGATGGTGGAAAGGGTTTTTCAGCAACTGTCCATAAAATGCTTTTAATTTATCCTAAGATCCACGAACCGAAGAGTTCGCGCGTATTTTAGCCCCGATCGTGTCCGTTCTCTCTCGTTCATCACGCTGAGAAATTTCATACACGTCCGTCCATCGCTTGCACGAAAGCTCCATTGTGCTGACTTTCACAATAAGGTCGTTTTCTACACACCAGATGCAGTTCAGCGGAACGCTGCTTTGAGAAGGCATGAATAAATTTGCGACCAACGGAGAGTCACACTTTGTTTACAGCAGACGCACGTGGTTGATCACAGTGATCCATATAGTGTTTGAGTGTACTCATTATTTTGGAAAATATGGAAGTCTTCTCTGGGGAATAGGTTATTAAAAGTCCTATTCTGAAAGTCCATCTGAAAGATTTACAAAATTAAGAGTCCTTCGCAAAAGAACTTCAAATATTGTGCAATAGGTAGGAAATAGTGGTAGAATGTACTATTCGACAGAAGTGTGACAAAAAATAATAGGACGTATTCATTTCATTACGTATAAAATGATGTAATAAATTCTCGACTCTTTTTTCGATTTTATGTAATAAAATTTAAATTCAAACATCGAGAAGTTTCCACTGGGTTTTTTACTTATTGTTAGAACTTTAATTCAAAATGTTTGAATTCCTTGAGAATATTCCCAGACACGTAAATGGCCAGCCTTCTTTATCCTGCATGAAGACTTCCGTGATATCCGACGCAAGTATATATTACGTGAGAGATAAAAATACAAATGATGCAGCCGAATGCATCGTGTGCATCCAAAGACACTGGAAGCCCTGACGTCAATGGAAGTAAGAGAAAAGTGACGAACTGGTTTTACAACTACATTTCATGCTTTTACCCTTTTGCATGTGCCCATTATGTGCCTATGCATCTTGCACATTTCAGTTTCTTGAGTACAATGCATTCGACGATTTTATGATGGAGATCTTTCCTTTTGTACATGGGATTCGTTACGCTTTAATGCAGAATTTAAATAAATGACAATTTTAATTTACGGCGAAACGAAATACAATTTTTGTTAAGGCGTTACTTGAAAAGTGAAAGTGGCTGAGAGAAGATCATGGTTTAACCGTGGTGTCTAGTGACTCATTCTGTCTGTGTGTATCACAACAAACCGGATTCGTAGACTAATCATTATATAATTCTGAGAAGATTGGGAAAGAATATCTTGCGGGCATATTTGTATTTCAAAATATCGAAGTAATTATTTATTGGATGACCAGTCTTCTGTTAAGCCTTATTCAGATTAGTCAAGTTATTTGAATTCAAGACGGCTTAAATGCAAGTGATTTGAGTTTATTTGACTTGAATTGATAGTTTTATTTGACTTGAAATATCCTTTCAAGCTTCAAGTGAAGCTGAGGTCCTTTCAAATTTTCCTTGTTTTGAAATACAACATTAATTGATGTTATATACACTCAGCTCAGACGAATCTGACCACGTCGATACTCTATCTCTTTCTTACACAAGTGCCATTGAGTAAGAAAGAGAGAGAGAGAGAGTTGTTCAAGTTGGCTGTACCATGTAGGACAGTTTCAAGCTTATCAACAAATACGTTAATATCAAGGAAACTGTCTACAGTGCATGCTTTGTTTGAAAAATATATAACCAAATAATCAGCACGCGTCACCTTTTCCAACGTCATTTTTATTATTTTTGTATAAGAGCTTGAATTAAAATAACTTAACTGATGATACAGTGACTCATGGGTTTAATCACCAAGGATTCTTAAATTCGTACGTCTAAATTTTGAAGATATGTAAGTCTAAAATGTTCACTGTACTCTTAAACAATTGTACCTGTCTGTACTATGTCTACATTCAGTACATATCTAATTTCCATACCATAGAGCTATGGAATCTTCCTAGCTTCTTTCTTGACTTAATGTATTCTGGTAAAGAATAGAACTGTGTATGTGTTTCAATGGAAATTCCAGTTGTTTATGCTAATATAAGACTGTACTGAATAGTTCATTTGTTCTTTATCAAGAGGCTTTAATATTGGAAACAAGAATTATGTAATTAATTAACAGTTATACTTGCCTATGTCGTAACATTCTTTAACTCTGTGAAATGCGGAATTTAAAAAAATAAAAAGGCCCACGTTGCACAGAAATTTGATTCTTATAAAATTTAATAAAGTAGGTTTATTTTAATTGTTAGGGAATTGTTCTGCTTCAAGTAATTTTCATTTTTCTAGGCGGTATAAAAAGAATACCATTATCATATTTAGGTATTAAAAAGGTGGGACACTCTGAACTTTACCATGCTTTAAAGAGTTAATGCAATATTTTCCCTCTCATTACTAACTGCTCGTACTTTGATAAAATATAATTATTTAATTAGATACAAATGACATACACATTAGATAAAGTGTAAAATATATATGCTCAGTATACTAACCATTTGCAATTCTAGGAGCTAGTATTATTATCGCTAAAGTTTCATATTACCTATATGTTCCAATTTTTCATGATTATACAATCGCCAGGGAGTAGGAAAAGACTCCAAACATCTGTGAACGAACCTCTAAGCACTCTTGGCACGAGTAGATACAATTCGAATTAAACGAAACACGTACGGTATGCATTTCTGGCGAGCCGATAAGAATTTTCTTCCACGCCGATCGAGCCTCTCGTGTGTCAATTAAAATCGCTCATCTTCAATCGATGCGATGTCAACTATTCTTCAGAGCTTCTTTTACGATCAAAACACACGAATTCTCCCGCACACCCTGCGTCTCACTGATTTATTTTGCCGTCTGCTCTATTTTTGCTGTGCACGCCACATCCTCCTCGGCTAGGCCAGGAGGATGCACTCCAAGCCCACATCCGGACCTACAGCCTACCGGAATCGAGTGACATACGACAGATTACCACGTGCGAGTTTGCCCATGCAACATACGGTTTAGACGCGGCTTCTTTGAGTCGAAGGTTGTTCGTTGCAATAAGTCAAGGCAGTTTTGTGTCGCACTGATGCCATAAATGAGAGTTTTACTTTGAACAATCGGGATAAGGAATTAGTCACAGGAATCGATTACTTAATTTTATTTGGAGGTTTGCTATTGAATTTTTTTACTAAAGGTATATTATCTACAGAAGACTTTTTTAATTCTGAATGGGACTAAGATTGCACTGTAAACCTAATCTGACCTAGAAAGGAACAAGGTATGTAAGATCATAATGACATAACTCGAAAATTGTGGTTAGACTGCGAATTTTGATGCATTTATGGAAAAAGTCACAGAATGCGTATAATATTCAAAAATACAGAAAATATGAAAAATAGAATGCATATTGTAGTATTTAAAAGATGAAGTAAATTTTGACTGAAGTTCCATGTCTTGAACTGTGTTTATGAAAATGTGAAATTGCATTAAAGTCTGCAGTCTAATTATGACTTTTAGAGAAATGGGATGATATCGCTTTTTTATGCAAAAACCGTTTTTTCTATGCTAGTAAGTGAAAAAAGAAAATTGTTAGTTATATCACTAATACAGTAAATGAGCGACACATTGATGCTGTCAAGCTGTCATGTGTCGATTGGGTAGTTAGACTCACAGATTTATTGAACCCTTTTCTCACGACTGTTCTTGTGAAATGGAGTCAAATTTATTGAACAGTCACGAGTTTCAATTAGCATAATGGCCTGCCATTAGGTTACAATCTGAATCATATTATGAATCACTAGACGCTGAGCAATTTTAGTTATAAAATAACTATCGCATTCTGCGTCATTTGAACTATCACTAACATATGATATCTGTCAGAAGTGGAAGTTCCAAAGAACAAACGTGGGATCGTATCTCAAGAGCAATCGAATGGCTATATGACATTTTGCAGAGATAAATTTGTATGGATGTTCTCTAAACAAATGTTTGATTAATAATAAAAGCTACTTGAAGTTATACTAATCAAACTGTGTCGATGTACTCTAAAAGTAGAAATGGAAAACAGACACCAAACGTATTCAAATTAAAACATCGACCCATTCAACATCGAGCATTATACACGTTCTACGTTTCATGATAAACGAATGTTGAATGTACGATTGCGTAAATTTCTGGGTCAAAATCCTACTTGCTCGCGAACTTTTTTCACGACACGCAAACCAGTGAATAAATAACGTAGTGAACGTGTGTCAAGCGCGATCTGATCGTTTGTCGCATGCACGCTCGTCACACGGAATATCGCCCTCGGTATCGTTGCAACTCTGAGCATAGGTCAATCGCGTATCAACTGGATTGGATTAGAACAATTGAAAAATTAGATATCTACTAATCAGAAAACATAATCTTTCGTTATGAAGTCATTGGTAGATCTATAACCTGAAATTGAGGCCACCGATGAAAATAAATAATAATATAAGTAATAATAATAAATAATAATAATAATAATATAATAGAATAATATAATAATAATAAGGAAAGGATATATCAACTAATTTTTTTAAACTTATAAAAAAACACATATATTTAAATCAACCTCTATTGTCAAAACGTTTGAAGAACATATTACTACAATTAAAAAAATCATTTTAATTGCATTTTTGTCATGAAGTAGGTATTATACTATAATGAAAAATACAATCGGTTTTCTTGAAACGACATTTTAATATATTTTCCATCAAACGCTTCAATTGTTCAGCGTAAGCCAGGTTTACAGAGTGACAGAAAAGTGACCCATCAATGCATGAATTGTTCCTAAGAACAGTTCGCTCGCCGTAAGTTCATCGTCAGTGAACCACAAGCTTACAACGAGGAAGCACTGTACCTGGGTAGAGCTTGAAAGGGTCAATTCTCCCGATGGAAGCACCAGCATATTTTTATCTCGGCAAGGGTCGAGCTACCTACAGGGGACAGAGAGCATTAGTGGAAAACCCTTCGTCGGAGGACTGTCCCATCAGAGATTTCTCGCAGTACATTAACCAATGACTCCGCCCACGGTCGAGCGTAACGTAACGCTTAGATTAAAACTGACTATGTTGGTTATACGCGATCCATTCGGCGAAGAGGTTCTTCGTAGCGAGTGCTGAATTTAGCACGCGGTCATGAGCCCCGAATTCTGGGCCAATAATGTCACGGCTTTCTCCCGGTACCACCATGTCTAGTGAAAATGCTGCGAATAATTCGCACGCTATGCATGTGGCTATTTCAACGGAGGATTGCTTCCTTTTATTGCAGTGATGGTGTTCCATATGTACATATAAAGTGCTTTAAGGAAAATGAGCTGCCAGTTGAAAAGTGAAATACATTCCTTTTCTTGGCTTTGTGAGAAATGAACTCGTGAGAAATTGATCGAATTGTATGATGTGGAGGACTGACAGCATGTGTAGGGTGTTTAAAAACGTTCTCTCAAGCTTTGAGGACATTGTTAGATAACCAAGCGGTTAGGATAAGCGTGTTTACTTAGAAAACATGGCATCGCTCCGCTGACTGTTTTCAAAGTCCAAATTCGTAACTTTTTCATTATTAGTCATTAAGGGCAAAGGTCATCTTTTCCCAACAGAATTGATACTTTAAATATATACAGATTTCTAAATTTTCTTTGAGCCTGATAGTTTAGAGTCGCTATTGTTTGGCAATAGAGTAAGCACTGAGTACATCTGATTTTCCGAAATTCTCTAGATATTTCTTGACATAAGTCCACATTGTATTATAATCAGTAGATGTCTCTTGGATTCCAAAATGTACTGTTTTTTCTTATTTTGTATTTTAATTTTTATTGTTTCTATAATATTACTCTGTGTCACGAACAAAATCCTTCGCTTCTATTCATTTCAAGAATTAATTATATCTTACATCGTTTTGTAATAAAATTATGAATGTTGATACGAGAATATGATTGCGTAAGGTCCTCCAATAAAGCAAATATTAGCGCTGTTGACACGATAAAATCGGTGACTCATCTGCAAAACATTTTTACACTGTGCAACAATGCAGAGGAAATTATTGCAATTTTAATAAACACACGCCGGATGTTTGACAGCTTAAATTACAGGGATGGAAATGTTGTGGTAAATGGTTTCAATGTCGAAGGTAAGATTACAAAATAAGGAAACATTAATATTAACAGCAATTTAAACGAATATTACTTTGGAGAACTTAAGATCTACTAGTAAGAAGCTTTGCTATACGTAAAAAATATTTATGTAACATCTTTAAAACGCTTTTTCAAAGGAGAAACACTAAAAATAGTCCTCAATAAGTAGACTAACCAAATGAAATCGGTTCAACTGTACCAAGATTTTGAAGAATAATAATCTACTCATTTCATAGTTTTTCTCTGTCCTTCAGTTCAAGTCTACCTCACTATTCGCTTTTATATTGTTTTTATACCGATTCTTACTTTATTCACTTTCACTTAACCTAGTTACTGTTCACCAGCATATGTAAATAAGTCTGTGTAGTAGCTTTCAATAAAGTCGTACTTGTATGTCAATCTTCAAGCTATAATCATTTTGAAGTTACGAATGTATATCATAGGGAATCCACAAAGTTCACTATTCTTACACGTTACGAATCTAATTTGTAAAAATTCAAAAATCTAATGGAATTCGTGTAGTCATCATTTGCTGAGTACACTTACTTTCCCCAAAGAAACTTTCCTTCAGTCGATAAACCATAAAATATCTAGTTTTCATTCGGATAAAGAATTCTAATTTCACTTTGTCAAACACAGAAGGGAAACAAATATTTATATTTAGTTTTCTTTATCTGTATGCAGAAGATTGCGTCCTTGTTTTCCTTCTAAGTCTGTAAAAAAGCATTTGAAATTTCACAGAAGGTAAACACTAACTTTGCCAAACATGTCTATACTTTAAAACCTGAACGTAAGAGTTACTTAAAAACTTCTAATTACCAATGTCAGTTAATTAGGTTTATGTCTGGGATTACTTTTCCATTTCCCTATACTCAATTAATGGCAGATGGAGCAAATTATGTTACAACACAAGAAATTGAAAGTGATTGCAAAATCACATGTACGTAATGTTCGTACTTTGTGATGCATTAAATGTGTAAATTAATCAGATTGGTGGACCAACCGAGAGAAATTTCGCGAGCTATAATGATTATCGAACGATAAAAGTGGTGCATATGAAAATCTCAGAATTTTATTAATCGCAAACGACTGTAATAATAAGGGTGTAAAACTGACAATGTGTAAAGTTATAATTGCGAATAAATAAGGTTCCCAGGGTGATTTTAATGAAATGTATGAATATTACTGAACTGTCACTGAACTTTTAGGTTTTATTTGAATATGCAATAATAAAAGTTTGATTTATGACTATGAAGGTATTTTTTAATGATGATTATTTACAGTAACGTAAGCGAAAAATATTCTAGAAACATAACTACCTCTGAACAGCTTTAAATGACTAATTTATAAAGCAAACTATGAATAATGCGTGTCATTCCTTAAACATTAACTTATTTAAGTATGCGATTTTTCCTCATCCATCATTTCTGTTGATATTTCGTAGTTTAACGATATATCTATTAATATGTACTATTTCTAACAATATTAACATCTCTTGAAAGTCATCCTGAGAGAAATGACAATCCAAATTAATATATCAGTAAACAACACCTACGTACGTGTTAGAATATGACGTTTTGTGAAAATATATTGAATTAGAGGAAAAGGTGATAATACGGAACCCCAGTTTGTCTTTTGACGATTTTTTACAAACTTATACATTAAATTATTTAAATTTAACTTTAATTTAATCCTCATACATTCCTCTCTTATATTCAAGAACCTTAAGTAGAAAATAAAATTTTTCTTAGGAAATTCTAACTTTATTTGGAAAAGTGTGTTTTTCCACTCAAGAGTTTTTGTACAGGTAATATGTAACTCTGGCTTTTTTTAGTGAAAGACATACACGTATAATATATTATTATTTACAAATCATTGCAACATGGTTTTGAGCCACAAGAAGCACTGTAACTGTTTTATTTGGATTCATTCTCTTTGCCTTTATTGCTACAATCGCTCTAAATATATAATTTGTATTCCATGATCTTTTACATTTTATTGGACATAATAGGATGCCTTGAGGCATATCTAAATATATCTAAGAAACTTAAAAAATCGCTTATCCAACTAATATGGAGTAGCAGTAAATACAATGGGGCTCCACATTAGCTGCAAGCTAAGATTTTGATACATATTCATAAATTTCAAAAAATTTCGTGGAACTTCTTGTTGCAATAAATAAAAAAAACTGGTGTAGCGAGAATTAGGAAAAAACTTGTCGATTTCAGGATATTACTTTACTTGTTGTACAAAAGTAAATACGATTGATGTTCATCCGCATTTATTTTCATATCATTTTTTTCTATCCCCTGCAAACATACTCCGCTGTTATGACACAAGTGGTAGTGTAATATTTATTTTGTTGGGGGGTTTCATGTTATCAGCAGATTCCATATTACCACCTTTTTCTCGGAAACATTCGTAGTTTTAACGAAACTAGACGTAGATTTAAAAGAAAAACGAATGTCCAAATGATGCTAGTATTAATATAATAGTTGAGTCCCAAGATAATTCTGGTGGTGAGAGTATCAATTTAGCAATCTGTAATTTCCGTGAAACGTTCCATCCGACAAGAATTCAGTGTGGCAAAGCCATGGCGTGAATGTTAGATCATCGTTTAGATAAATGTGCTCGTCGCTGGTTGGACCATAAATTCAAGGGTCAATGGGCATCAACGTTGAGAGCCATCATTCCTGACGCTTGGGAAAGTCCATCGAGTTTGGCAACTCGGAGACACAAATCGGCCAAGCAAAAAGGACTAGATACTGACGACAGCGTTCCCCTTCACCGATCGCTTGCTACGTCTCTAGACACGATCTAATTCAAAATCGCGAACATTCGTCAAATCTCGTCTAGCAAGGGACCTTTAAGCCGAGAAATTAGAAGAGAATTATCTTCCTAATAGGCATAGCTGCTAATAATTCTGAGTATTGAAATTAAATAATTATACAGACTATTCGATTCCCAACTGAATCTTCAAATGTTTTTGAACTATTAGGGAAGTTTAGAAGATTTCTAACGAACCCAAAAACGAAACACATTCTGTAGGTACCCCAGAACTTATACTAACTTAATATACATCGAATTAGAAGTTGACACAAATTCTAAATGTTTTAAATTAAAAGAAGCCTTATTAAAAAATAATGCTTGTAAATAATGCCTTTCCTTCTAGGTAAAGTAATATCTAATTTTTTCTTTATTAAAAAACAATCCTACAGTAGAGACGATTCCAGTAACTGTAAAATATATACACAAGTTAAAATGTAGAAAAATTTAAAAGATACAGGTAAAAAGACGAAAACGTTCTACAGGTTCAAATGAAGATAATAAAAGGTAAAGTCTGAAAAGTTTAGTTTCTCGTATGTACACATTTCGTCGCAAAATAACATTCCAACAACACGTCCCAGATTCATACCATTATCCATCGACGTTCCACTCACCTCTGCAAGGAGTGTCAGTAGCAAAAGAAGAGTGCCGCTAAACCTGGATATCGGCCGCTGGCAATTGATAGCCTTCCTCTTCATCCTTAACGAAATTGTGAATCAACCACACAAGAAAATTACGTTTTCGGTGTTTATCCCTCCCTTGGCGATCGTTTCCTGGCTCACTCACGCTGGCTGATCAACCAAGCCTCACCTCACGTATCACGCGCACCGCCGGCAAACACTTTCGGTCACTAAGAATGCGCGCGAGGTACGCTGGTGTCTCTCGATCGATCGACGACACTGAAACTCCCTCCGTTCGAGCTAGCTGCTCCGTATCACGAAGAATCACGTATCCCAGCCTGCACACCTTGCGACAACACCTGTTCGCTCGATTGACAGGTACCGCGATATCGATAATAGTAGTAGCGAACGCGACGGAGCAGAGGAGCAACGTCAGAGGCAACAGCTGCCATATCCATCGGCAGGCTGACTCGAGTTTGGCTAACCGGAACACTCCTCTTTTTCTCTTGGCTCCCCTCTGCCTTGTTCCAGATACTATACTCGTAGGAATGTTACGAACGGCACACGATGCCCACGTGTCACCGTGCCACCAGCAACTCTTCACTTCCTGGTAGGCCACTTCGCGTGATCCTCAATTTTCACCACACCTCCAGTCCCCACGTTCCCGAGCCTCCCTATCGATCTCTATCCCAGAAGGAAGGACTCTGACTACGTGACCTGCTTTTTCCTCGTTCTGTCATTCGTCAGGCCTCTAGTTTCGCCCTCCGTCATGGCTGCGAAAGGTATCAGTTCGTTCGTCCAGCGACGACGACAGGTCGTGGCTGTTTGTGTCTTCTGAATCGTGCGGAATGTGAAGCTGGAAAGTCGCTCGGTGGTGATACTGACGACATGCAGTCGACGAACCGAGGAATTGAATTATTGCAGGGTCGATCGATGCTCGCGTTGATTAACAATGGGCGCGTTACGTTTGATAACATGCTGGAGCTTCATCGCTTCGTTAAGCCTTGTACGCGTGTCAGACAACGTGGAATAGCTGCTGCTAGATAAGATTTTTCTCCCTCCGATTGTATCCCTCGCCACGGCCACTTCAACGCGCAGAATGGGATAACGACCCGAAGGGATGCCACCCTTCAGGGCAGGCGAGACAACGACAATGTAGCGAACGAAGCGATAGTAAATTAGAGATGGTATCGCTATTAACCATGAGATCGTTCGATAAGATTTAACGATTAAAATTTGCCTATCAGACGGTTGGGCTCATTTTTGTCGCCTTTTCTTGCCTTTCGGTCTATCAATTAGGCGTTGTCATTGAGACAGTTCCTTTATCTGCTTTTTTCTGTTTCACATTTTTTTCCAAAGATCATTGGAATAGTATAAATTCACGAATAAAGAAGCGATAATGTTAGAATACTAATCTACGTATGAAACGATCTGGGTTAATGTCGTCGAAGAACGTAAATTGTAAGTGTCATAAAATGCGAATCGTATTCGAATCGATTTCCAAACCTGTCCAACGTGACTTCCTTCCGTTCATTATCTTTTCATTTTCATATCCGGTTGGACAGACCGCAAAATATCAAACAGTGAGTATGTAAGTATTCGCGTTACTTTTCACTCTCAATTCTGATTCATTATCAAAGTATTGGTCGAAACGTGCTACCACATCCAATGTTTTAGCGTCAAGGTGAAATACCAGGCATGAAACGGAACTTATCAGAACGAAACTACAGTAATTTGAGTATTTTCGTTGAATGCAGGCGTACCTACTGACAGGAACGAGTTTTCATTTCTGTCGCTCGTTTTTCGGTCTGATCCACAGCGAATAATGCCAGGAGAGATTGCACCAGTGCAATCAATATGTCAATATCGAGACATCGTACGATTCGGAGCACAATCACAAAAAAGAATGAACCACTCAACAATATCACGAATTCATGGGTCTTCCCATTCAACGAGCAGTTTTTCCATAGATACACTTTGGCCTAGTTCAGCACTTGAGCGTCATGTCAAAGGTATCAGCACATCTGTTATCAGTCCATTGAAAGCAACAGGACACTTATCATTGAACCAGCTAGCTTTCCAACCGAACCAACGTAAAACACAGCGACACAATGCGAGTATTCTGTCCACTGACACGGATTCGTCGTTTCCTTGTTCCTTTCTCTGCCTTTATGCAGCAGAACATATCAAGCAAGATCCCGAGACTGGAGCGGAGCAGCAAGGAACTGACAGCAATGGACAGCAGGTACGCGAGTCAAATGTTGGCCACGAATGCGAGAAACGAGGGGCAACGCAGGATCAACGATGGCGAATACGTGATTTTCGTCGAACAAGAAGTGTGCTCGGTTAGCTGGCGCGCTTTCATGACGCCTTTCGGTGCAGGCTCGGGCAACGGGACCTCGGCTGCTCTCTCGGCGCTCCGACTCGTGGCTTGCCGAACCAGCAGCAGCTAAATCGCTTACCTTGCCTCGTCCCTAGCCTCCCCCACTATTACTCGGCTAACCTGACTGCCTTTCCATTCCGTTCGCCTCTCTTTCTCCCTCTCTCGCTCTATCTTCCGAACTGCCAGCAGCCCCGGCCGGATACCGACGCACCCGCCACCATCCACTTCCCCACCTTGCCAGCCATGAACCTAGCTCCAAGTACTCCCACCACTTTTCGCATTCCCTGTTCCGACGTCGCTGCTGCGTCCTCCCTCGCTGTACAGCGAGCTAGAGTCTACCCAACGCACGGATAGAGCCATCGGACATACGTGCACGTACGAACCAGAAGCCAGGAACGTAGCTTAGCGGAGAGGTTCTTGGTACTGCTCGGGTTCGATGACTCGATTGTTATTCTGATAAAGTGTCCATGTTTGCTTCATGTTCGAAACTGTTGTAATTAGTATTGATTTTTCTGACGAATGTCTCTTTGGGTATGCGATGTTCTACAGGAGGTATGGAGGGTATCATGGCATCCTATTATAGTTACTCATGAAGAAGTAAGAATATGTTCAAGTAGAGACGCCATGGAGTAGAGGTATGAATTTGACAGTGTTTATGGAGTTTTTGAATACGTCACGGAGGAACAATTCGAAATTGCGAGTAGCAAACTACGCCCTTGACAGTTTTGTTATAGTTTAATGGCTTGTAACATATTCTTTTATGATGTCTCTCATTATCCTCGATGGAGAGTTTATTCAAAGCTCACGAAAGCGTTAAATCGGAAGCAAACTGAGGGTGAACAGCACTGAGCAGCTAGGTTAAGAAATTTCTCTAATTAATACCAGACTTCTTTTCAAAAGTATTTATTCTGAATAAATAAAAGATTTAATTATCGTCTGCATCGACAAATAAATCTGTAGCTTTCTGCTTACGAAGACTGTATTAAAGCCATTATCCTCGAAATCTTGAATTTCTTCGTTATTGCCTTGAAGGCTAGAATCTACCTGAGTCTTATACAGCTTTGCGACAATAAGTAAGAAACTAGGGACAGATTTTCTTGAAGCTTTTTCTTCTATCACAAAAGAATAAATTATAAAACGAGAAAATTCGACAAATTTCAGTGAAATCAGAGGTAATATCAAGAATATGAATTTTCATGAAACGACAAAGATGTCACTCACATCCCAGCAGAATTCAAACCCTCAAGGTCTCATTGTCCCATAAAATTGTCGAAGAAAAATATCCGAAGTGGACTGTCGAAACTGCCATAATTGCTTTATGACAAGGACAAGGATGCAAATAAACATGAATAGTGAATTCGGGACAACTGTAATATTCCCTTAACCTTGCCAGCCATATTGTGACGTCAGCTCGAATCATGCGCACAGCACGCAGGTTGAAAACTATGCATGTGTTTACAAAGCACGGTAACAGTCACACCTTCTCTTCTTTTTGTTCACACTTTGTCACGTACATCTACCTTACTGCCTTTTTCCTGACGCGAGTCACTAGTTAACGTTGCACACACACAGGCATTCGAGACGCGTTACCATTTGTATCAACAGACCTTACTCATTTGTTTCTTCCTGTCTACCTCTATGGGTTTTCCCATTACATGCGACCTTTCGCTGGCGCTTGCCCTCCATCCTTAATCCTGGAGAGGCAGACTCGCTACAAATGCAACCCTCACTCTCCTGAACAATAAGGGCGTCTACGGACTAACCGTATATATGTGTTTGTGCTACCTGACCCTCCCTTCATGAAGAGCTCAAATATAAAAGTGGAACATCAAAGGCGCATTTAATTTAAAAACATGTCGCGTGACTATCCTAATGTAATTAAAAGTTTGAAATACATACAATTAGAATGCATTTAAGTTTCTTTTACTGAACATATAATATAATACTACTGAATGGAAATAAACGATAATTTTGGAATTTCAGTTACATTTTATTTAAAGTTTTCCCTGCCGAAATTGTAAAAAATACATACATATGAAGATAGTTGGAAGACTATATTTAGAATTGAAGAAAATGTAAATTAATAAAAATTACTAATAAGTCAACAAGTGACAAAGTACTTGTAAGTCCTAAGTCCAAAACAATAAAGGAAATGAAACTGGAGCTAAAATACTGAAATAATGAGTAAATTACTAAATTTTTCCAAACATCTTTAAATAATAAAAGTATGCCCAAATGGTTATATCAGAGTCGATTTCTTCTATTATGGCAGCTGATAAAATGGCACTAAAGGAATGTACCTCAACAGAGTATATAGGATATCTTTTTTTATTATAGTACAGATTCATTCCATGTTTTTCAGTATACAGGATAGACTGGACAAGCAATGCGTGTTTCTGTCCCACGCTTTTGTAGCTCTAAATGGGAACCTCATCATTATTTTTGTGTCACGATCAATGTTAGCGACTGTGCGTGAAATAGGAGTGCAGCGCTACGAGTGGTAAGAATTAAAGTTATAATATCGACGTGAAATTAAATACAAGGCGTCCTGATAAGTTAATAACAAATTGATAAACAATATGCAGAAAGTCAAATGGTTGATGAAGTTCTTATAAAACCTAAAATTTCTATTTTTTTATTTATTAAAATTTTGTAATTAGCTTGAGTTCCTTAATAAATTATTTTTCAGCATGAATTCATATGAACTTTTAATAAAAAATTATTTTTTATTACGTTTGCAACCACACAATTCTAATTATTTGCATTCTACGGTTATATTGATAGCACACGTGAAAGATGTCCAGCGATCCTGTATACTTATCTGTGGCAATAACTTTGTGAATCACATACCTACAAGCTAACTACTAAAATTGGTGAAGTTAGAAAATTTGTAATCGACTTTTAAATGTGTTATAGCAGTTTAAAGATCGACAATTTTTAAAGTCAAAATTAGTCATCATTTAATTGTGTTGCGAAGTCTATTTATATTTATAATTACTATCTTACATCTGTTGACAGTTCGCAGCCATTAGCTCGGACAGACCGATTGCCCGGGTCTCACCACGTGGAGGTTGCTGCGACTGGAGACCCAAAAGGAGATAGATCAAATCAAAGTTCCATCAATCTCCCTTTACAAATATCATAAAGTCTAAACTTTAAATTAGCAAGGTAAAAACATGGATGGAAGACAAGTGTAAGAATTAGAAATATTAACTGGATTCATCTTCTTTTAATGTTTTCATTCGATGGTCACGTAAATCCTGTGGGTGTAAAAATTAAAAATATTAATTGAATTCATCTTCATTTGTTGGTTACTTAAACTCTATAAATTTAAAAATTATAAATTTTAATAAATATCCACAGATATCACGTTTTAATTCGCTGTAGACCTAAATGTTAATAAACAGGAAAAGTAAACATTGGGAGTCGGGGTGAGACAGGATACAAAATAGAGGTAACAGAAGAGATAAAAATATTTGAGCAAAACTTACCAGTGGTCCAAGATGACCAGTGGATCCTGGCCACTGGCCAAGTGGTCTATGTGCCCCGGATGGTCCGAATCCACGAATCTCTCTAGTGCCTTCTTATACGAGAATTCGCACCCACCAGAGAACTTGCGACAAGTGAGACACTTGTGATCCTGTAGGGTTATTTATACTCTCTCGGGGAAGATGGTGAACCAATGAGAGAAGTTCTCCGGGTGGTAGGAATTTCGAAAGTTATCAAACAAAGAATAATTTGTGAAAAATAGATATTTTCCATTAAATAATCATCACAGTAACAGTACCTGCTACACATATTGTTAACAACAATGGTACACAGAGTGCAAATTATTAACATTTATAATTGGTAGTTAACGATTGTGGAAATTAACTTTTCCTACATCATTCTTCGTTCGCTTAATCTCGCAATTCAATGATTGGTTTCCGCTCTTTTGATCATTCGCTCCAGAGTCTTCAGAGAATGCGGATGGGTCCTTGCGATTCTCTAACTCTAGACTCTAGACTCCAGACTAAAGGAACTCCCTGGATTATTATGAACTATCCTGAATCACTATGGCCATTCAATAGTTGTTGGTCAGATGTCATTATTTTACTAATTTAAGTTTCGGAATTTAAGACTTTTCTGAAGAAAGGTCGATAGGATACCGATTCCATGTATTTCCCCGTAGGTCATATACTATCTACCCTTAAAGTTCTTAATCATTTTTCTTTACCACGTTTAGTAAGCGATTCATATTCATTACTAGAATTTACGCATTTGTTGCTTTTTGTTATGTATTTCTGAGACGTACTAGCGAATTCGAAGCATATGTTGATTAATATAGCACAAATACTACTGAATATTTTAGAAGCGTATTTTAGAAGGCTCGAGCGGCAGCGAATTCGCGACGAATTGAAGAAATAGATATACGAATTGATCTTAGTGTGAAGAGAATGTTACCAAAAATTTGCTGTCATCGCGAAAACTTCGCTTTGATCTGTGAAGACTTTTATGTAGAATTCCTTATTCCGCTGACTTTAACCATCAAGAAATAGGTATCTCATTTAGAATAAATATCGTCACTGGTATAAGTTTTTTGCCACAATATGTTTTTTGTGAATAGCATTTTCACTTATTACTTCAAATACCTTGTATATGGAGTGGTATGGTAGGAATATTTTATCGTTTGCTGGCATTACCAGCGCCAGTGATGAAAACACAATGTGTTTTCTACATCCACCGTTCGAAGATTGCAGAGGGCGCTCGAAAACTAGTGGTTTTTCAATATCAAAATCAATAAAATAGTAATTATAAATATAAATACAGTTCTCAGTAAAATTAAAAGATCAATAACTTTGGTTTTAAAAATTGCAGATCTTTATAATAAAAAATAATTTTTTGGAATAAGTTCCTACAGATTCACGTCTGAAAATAATTTGTTAAGGTTCAAGCTAATTAGAAAGTTTTAATAATTAAAACAATATAAATTTTAGGTTTCATGTGAACTTCATCAATTATTTTACTTCCTACATATGCTTTATCAATTTGTTAGGACAACCTGTATTTAATTTCGCGTCAGTACTATAATTTGAATTCTTACCACTCATAGGACTGCATTCTTATTTTGCGTACAGCCGCTAATGTTTAGTATAGCACAAAATGTACTATTAATGTACTATAAATGTACTATTATCATGTATGTTATAATAAAAATATAAAAATAAAAAATGAACTATATAGTGAGTAATATACCTACTTTTAGCGTACCTAAGAATTATACTGTAGGTTTTCGAATTGGTTAAGAAACATTTTCATCTCATTAACAATCGAGTTTTGATATCTTAGTTGGATAAAAATTTTTGAAAATTACTTCCAATCTCTACAATTGGAATGCCTGAAGACTGTCCATACTGATTATTTTCTTTCTTAATTCTATTTTTCTGATAAAAAGTCTTATTTAGTATCATACAGTGTCGGAGATAAAATCTGTTACAAACAGAAATTGTATGACAAGTAATCTCGCACGCAAAAAATTTACTGTATTAAATTAGCAAGGATCGAGAATGATGTCACCAACAAGTTTGTTCCGTTTCGTCAGTGTGGAGTTATTATTCGCACATATTTTTATTTGCATACCCATTTGAATAATTTTCAAACGATGCTGGAACACAATAGCGCATACTCAATCCCTATAAAATTTAAATATTTTCCCGTATATGCAAGGTGGCACGATTCTTCAACTCCTTACATTATTACGTATTATTATCCATAACTGCAGTTTTCGACTGCTGAAAAACAATTTATTTCAGAAAGACAACGATATTAAAACGAATTTATTTAAAAACAGTTTCTTTTGAATAACTTTTCAGCAGAACCATTTTGTGATATCTGAAATGTGGCTTTGTAATGCCTTCTCCAAGTTTCTTTATTCCCATAAATAACAACTCTTTAGCTAAGTGGAAATTGTTGGAAGAACGCAGAGTATATGTGACATCGTGGGCGAAAGAAGAGAGACGAGGATGGTAAATGAAATTACAAAAGAGCACAGAGGGCA
The DNA here is from genome assembly GCF_051401765.1 of Calliopsis andreniformis. Taxonomy (NCBI): domain Eukaryota; kingdom Metazoa; phylum Arthropoda; class Insecta; order Hymenoptera; family Andrenidae; genus Calliopsis; species Calliopsis andreniformis. The sequence goes on from NC_135071.1 coordinate 9,138,979, forward strand.
GACAGTGCCCATTCAAGGAATGGGCCATATTTAAAGGGATTAAAACTCCGTGGTTCTCCCATCGGTCCCTTCAAAATTCACGCCATCGCCGAATCGAGCAACTGACTTATAAAACCCGTTTGCGCATGCGCCAGCGCTAGTATTGCGCCGTGATGCGCTCTCGCAAGCGAAACGCCAAGTGGATCGAGCCAGTGTTGAACCGCCACTCTGCGGTGTTACGTGCGCTGTATTTTCGGTTTATCGAGCATTTCGTTCGCGCGAAAATTCTCAACGAGACGAAAACGAAAAACGAACTGTGAATTAACCGGTGTATTATTATAAACGTTGAATTACCCTTTCTCGCGAGGTACGTCTCAGAACTCTTCCATTCCTATATTTAGGCTTCCACACTTTCGCTGAAATCCGATTCAAAAATATCACTCGTTTCTACCCAGTCTTACTATACCATGTACAGTATTTCCTTGCTATAGTCTCATGGTTCATTGACGAGTCTATAGCAAAGGACACGTTCCTGAGGTCAACCCTACTCTTAACAGCTCGCCAAACATGGAAATGAAAGCAAAATTCATTTCCTCGAAATAATTCCATGATATGGTCAATTTATCAGCGAGTTTATAGCGAGGGAACTCTGTAGTTTGGCGCAAAAAGAATTTTTAAATTCCGAAAATAAAAGCTGTGCAATTGAAGTCCACGCGAGATAAGTCCTTATATGGATTAGTCAGAAATGAGTGAAGGTAATTGTACTTTCTGCGCCCACCAAATGAGTACCGCCTGAGGGTAATATCGTTTACATACAATGTCAAATGCATTCTCTGTAAATCGCACTGAATTATTCAGTACAGCAATAATTCACATTTTTCATGTCGATTGATGCATTATTAAAGGTCACTACGACATAAGAAATCTGATTAAAAAAACGTAGCTGTTATTATCATAAGAAGTGTTCTAGAAAATGTAGGATATTAATTTAGCACGTACAATTTACAAAATAGTTACTATGTATTAAATGTTCGTAAACCTCGACCGATCTAATTGCCACTTACATCGAATTACACTAAATGCAGCAATCGCGACATTGGCAGTCGCATGCAGCAATTAATCTCGCCATATTAAAAACACTCACGGCACGTTTAAGAGGCTGTTCGAACAGTGGGCCTCGTTATGTAGAGTATTCACGTTATCCCAGCAGGGATTCCGGCGTAAAGCAAAAAGGTCGATCTAAATTGGATTCGACTCCCTTAACGTCCCAATGTACAAAAGTGAGCGCCACAAATTTCGAACATAAAATATGCATCGTGCTTATTTTGCAACCATGACTCAGTGTATATTTTCTGCACGCCCGCTGTGTGCTGTTTTCATCATTTTTGTTGTTACTCTTTTTCGTTTTTCTTAATTCTAAAACGATTCTTCCACTTAGAATTTTATTTATTGGTTTCAATTTTTCTAAATTTCTATTTCTAGATTCTTTGAAACAGAGACATCTAGAGATAGTATTTTAAAGGAGATGGTTGATTATGGAAACGAACTAGATAAAATCACGTTTATCATACATTCTCTGTTGTGCACGTAACACAGTAAGCAGATGATCATTCTCACAATTAGATGGGCGGAAGGTCAGATCCTACTTTCTGTCTTCGTGGATGTTTCATCTATGTCAGGTGTGATTCAAGGATCATTCAGAGTACGCTCCAGCCAGTAGAGTTTCAGTGACATTTACATAAAAAAGAAGTCGTTACAAAGTCTTTCGAGGCCGTTTTACTTTTTTTTGCGTTTTCGAATGAGCATCGTTAAAAATAGCGTGAGTTTTAAAAATTGAAGCTCATTTTTTCCTTGTAATATCACAAAGTTACATTTCTAAATAATAACAATTTTCCATTTGGTTGTACAATACTACAGATGGTATCTTTGAAAAGAGAATTCACGTTTCACTTGTTACAAAACATAAAATATCACTATAAAAGGCGAAGTGCAATTAGCAAGTAGTCTTGATAATGAATAAACGGAAGATCGTACGAGTTGCATGGCTCTTTTCACGTTGCAATTTTATAAAACTTTCTGGGTTATATTTGCACAAGCAAAACAAAGAACGCTATATCACAAGCAAAAGAAAAACGAGAGAAATAGAATGAAACCCTGGGCGCCAGTTGGCTGGACCATTGCCACCCACGCGATGTCAAATGTCGCTATTATGTTTACGTAAGCTGAGAGCTGCGTTTCCTTTTCTGATTTTCTTGAATTAAAGACTTACAAATGACAGTGCGTTTCTATACAAACTAAAATTTTATTCAATGTTTGATTCGCTGAACTCTGTGCTGATTTATTATCAGAAATATTACCGAGCGGCACTCTAGTTAGACGAACGCTTATACAGATCAATTAATAATAATTTTTTAAAATCTACCTGTCAATTAAAATATCTCAGAGTAGTTGCATCCGAGGTATCAGTGTATGCGTCCAAAAATAATTTGTAAAAAATTACTTGTAATATTAGTAAGTACATGGTTTTTGTAACATTATTTTAATAGAAAAACATGTTCCAGGTCATAGAACGTTAAACTATGTACCATTTGTTATGCATACACTACTATTAGTGGACTTAATAATAGAACAGTTCATTCTTCATTGCACACGTAAAGACGATACTTACGTATAAACGGAGACAATAGCTGTGACATAATTAACATGTTGGTAATGTACTCCTGTCAATGGTTGCTCAGCTATCTTAAGATCGCGTTAGTCGCATGTTCATGTTCAATCGTTTCATTGGCGCAAGTGTTGCGTTCCAGCGAAGGCCATTGAAAGGTCCTTGAAACTTCTTATACCGATTTTCTTTGTGATGTTGATATAGAGAAATTTGCGAAAAATAGTCAAATGTTCTTATGTACGAGACACAGTTGCTTATGATTAGATTCGAGGTCTAATTCTGTATGATCAAATTGTAGAATATTATACACATTTTCTTCTATTAAAAATTAAAACTCTATCTTCTGGACTTCATTTTTGACACAAATTTGCTGAAAATCTGACTTATGTTATCTTGTCTGATAAATTCGATAAATGACGATTTTATAATCGTTCAAAAAATTTAGAACAATGCATTTTCGGATCTTATAAATCCTAGATTCTGCTTATAAAAGTAGTAGATTAATGTCTTGATGTTCTTCATGCGTTCTCTGAAACTGAACATTTATTTTCAAGACGAAACTTTGCTGATAAATTTTGTACGAAGTGTCAGACACTCTCGTATAACAACGCCAACGATCGAACAGTTGGCTAATTTCGTTTGATTCGCCGAATCACCAGTTTCTTTAAATCCGTATTTCCTTTTAACTTCGATGCGTAACTTTTTTTGTTTCACTGACAGCTTGCTTTAGGTATACGGACATAAATATTCTAATGAGGCGCGTCACAGTCGATTCTATAACAATTCTGTATAACAAGGAAAATAAATTGGCACGATCTGGCAGTGAGTATAGGTATAATAAATTTGCATAATATCGCCCACAAATTTTTACTACGATAGTTTAGGAATAACACAACAAAACATAAACAGTTTGTGCTTTTGATGCAGACCACGTATTCGTGTAAGTGCTGAGGCTCACAGAATCAGATCAACCAGTGTCATCATCATTTTAATTGACAAGAAGGCCTTGAAAGCCAATGCATAATGTTGCCACTGGCTATGACGCTTTGCTAATGATTTGGTGTGATCAAATCACACATTCACGGTAGCGTTAGCACTTTAATTCTTTAGTAGTTGAAAGTCCAAAGATAGCGTCAGCACAACTTAGAAGCACATAAACTTCTTCCATACTACTGACGAAATCATTAGAATATGCGATGATTCGGACCCGCAGCTCGTCAATTAAGTGCACTTTAAATTAGTACACTTGAGTGGTTTCTATTCATTCGTCTGAAACGTATTTGCCTAACTAGTCGAAACAAATGGCAGTAAGAAAATGTACGATTCTGAATTAAGACTTTTAAGTCAAATTGAACATAAAGAAAGCTACACGATTTCCAAAAATTATGCAAGTCGAAGTGTTATGGAAAAGTGAAAAATTGTAGAATAGAAATCATAAATTATTTCTTCTTATACAAAATACAAGGATGAAGCAAGAATGTCACGTTTAGCACGAAAAACTAAAAATTACAAATTTTAGCCACGAATTGGTTCGAGCAACAGATCTTGATCTGTCGGACAGGTTGGAGGAATATAAATTCTAGTGACCGAATGGGTATACGTTTCAAGGTTTAGTAGCGATCATACGAATGCGTGTCTCCTCCGCAGATGATTCTTGGAAGGCCTCCTTGGCCCCTTTGCCCCATTCCCATCGATGCTACGCCGGAATAACACAACCGACCTTTTGGCATTTCCCGAGGAAATACTCTCCAGACTCTCTAACTCGTTCGAGTCATCGTGTCGATATTTAGAACAGATTCGGTTCAGTAGACAAATTCGAGCCAGTTCTGTCCTGATAAATGCAATGTGACTAGCGTGTTCTGCCTATTAGAGTTCTCAATTGTAGGCGTCTGATAACTTTCATACCCCACTCATTAAGTGAGTCCCTCCCTCCATGGCTTATAAAGGTACTTAGAAAAAAATGAGTTGCAATTATTAGTCATTCTATGAGCACCCTATTTTATCACCGAGACGCTGGACTTTGCTTCAATCAGCTTTCATTTTTCAGACGATATTGTTTTCATTTTTTCTGTGTATCATTTTGAGAAATCTAATGGATGAAGCTAAAGGCATAATATTATTGGATAAAACAAGAAAATGAAATTATTCAAAATTTTTCTGTGTTTGCCTCTGTCGATGAAGCTCTTGTGTCTCCTTCTGCCTAGATTTGCATAAATTGATTTATATAGTATTTCCACAAATCTAAATGTTCGTCTTATCTTTCGGACGATCTAAAGCGAATCCCAAGAGTTTATTCACAAGAACAAAATACTTAACTTTAGTGAATCGTATTTTACAACTTGATCTTCAAAATAATAGTGATCGTCAAACGCTTAAAGTGCATGTTGGGAATCTAGCAGTGGCATAAGAACGAAGAAATAGAAATAAATCTCGGTACGCAAGTTTCTATCAGGAACGTCGGGTAATACACGCGCCCACTTAATTTGAAATGCCACTACTCTAGTCCACAACTTACTTTAGTGGTACTGATAAACCGGCTTCAGGTATTCACCGCGAAAGTCCTGCACCGCGCCTTAAGATCCAGTTCTCAATCTCTTCAAATCTGCCATATTTATAAACGTCCAGCTTCTATAAATAGTACTCCTAACACTCAGTATCTAGAAAAATAGCGATAACAAGGTTTGAGTAAAAGTTCTAATAATCTGACAGGAAGACTGAGAAAAAGTCCGATTTCATGAAACTCTGGACAGTCTGCGCAACTAATGACGATCCCTAATGCATAAAGATTATGTAAGCATCTGCTTTGTGCCTAAATAAGATTTGTCGAAGGCTGTACTTATTTTTGTCGCATCGCGCTTAATAGGTGCAACGAATTTCTCTGAAAATTACTATCTTTTCGGATGATCTGTCTCGATATAGTTAACAAAGTAAACGACTTGTGATGAGGCTTCATTGAGAACCAAGGATACTAGTTAGCAGTTTATAGAGTTAACTTTTAATTCGATTTCGAGGGGTACTCGAAAGTTAACTAATTGCGGAAGAAAGTTGGAAATAAAAAACAAAATTACCAGAAGTTTATGTCTTTGGACATATACAAAATTATATACGAATAGTATCTATTCTGAGATTTACTAGCGAAATTTATTCCACGTAATATTAAGACTGACTCAACGAAAGTTGTGAACAAATGGATATCTGACTTCTCAAATTGTCTGTCAGGTTTCGTGAGGCAGGGAACTCGAAGAAGAGCGCAATGTCAGCAGCGGTGAGAGAGAGAACGTCAACGCACACCAGCAGAAAGATAGTGAGTCATAGCGGTCCTATATCTGGCCAGAGCCAGGCAGCAACCACGGCCAACAGCCTCGAAAACAACTTAGGTAAACCTTTAAATGTGCCACCAGGAGTGTAATCCTATCCTTAGCTTATTCTTTTCCGACTAAGCTTTTACATACGCTTCTTTACGATTCCAAGTTTTTCGCTAAAATTAGATCCCGAATCATCGAAATGGTAAATTCATAAACATGGCCTGATCCTTTCAAGTTTCCTCTTCCATAAGGTGTCTGATTAGGAGTATAATTTTAAATAGAGTCCAAGCTATTGAGGTGATGAATAACTGATAAAAAAGGAATATGTACATTTTTAAAGCCTGTTTTGTTAAAGGGTTTTAATGCTTTTTCATTGTTAATTAGAATTTTTGTAGCCCTTTGATGAATACATCAAGTAACATTTCTATTTCAAATAGGGCATACCTATAATTGAACATTTTATATTGAATCGTCTAGATTCTGTGTTAACTAGAAATGAATTATGTATACTCATTTACCTAGAACGACGTTTTAATGTTTTGATTATCACACATCTTGTGTCACTATGATTAGCAATCGTTAAGAAGCTCGTATTGAGCAACAGAGTTGCGTAAGCATTCTGATGAACTATCAAATCAAATGACGTGTAAATTATATTTAATTCAATGCATAACAAATGACACCATTTTCGTATATATCAACGACTGTTAAGAATATTGAAACCGCTAACTAGATAGCTTGCTTAAAAAACACGTTCAATTAGCAACGAAGCACTTGCTTAATATTATATTATGTCAGCAAAATATTTTAATAACTCTGATACTGGCTAATCATGTGAGCTTCGTGTTGCTTTTTTTCTGTAGAGTAATGAAGAAATATAGACACAAGAAAATGAATATCTACAGTATATAATATAATAACACGTGTAGAAATAAATGTATGTATTATTGTAATCGAAATTTTTTTTTCAATGAATTTTGTTATGTCGCATCAACTGCATTTTGTGGATGGGAATATCTTGTTGATAGAAATAATGTGGATGTTAGAACTTACTACAGAAACACTATTTTAGAAACGAAATAACTCTAGATGTTTGTTTACTACTATTGAGGTTGTTGTCTAATTATTCATCTCTTCAACTTTATACTACGCCTGGATGAAAACTATTTCCTTGAGTGAGTCAGTACAAGAGTGCATCTTTAACGATTCTAGATGCTCTTCTTGAGGACTTGCAGACAAGTGTCTCAAGAAGTGCCACCCCAAGTCGAGGTGGCAGAGCACGCTCCCCCCAAGTAGAGTACCGTGTGGCTGCGAATCCAACCAAGATGGTCTCTGAGGGCAGGTGAGTGAGCGGCAAAAGAACACCTTTGGTGAAAATATACCGATAAAGAAAGTGTTGATCTTTCAATGGGATGCTTTCAACCTTAGACCCATCTCACCATCACGAACGATGACGACCACTACAGAGAAGTACGTGAGCTCTGGGCCAAGTGGTGCACCGAGTGGCATACCAGGTTTGGACTTCATCGATTCGGAATTACAAAATGTAAGTCCTTCTCTGTTTCAAATTCGTCAATGAATAGTTTGTAATTATCTATTTAGACCACTTCTTGCTAGAATAACCTTCTGAATAATCTCTCAACGTCCCTTTTACATATTGCTCATTTAATATAACCATGATATAACTAAAAAGTTAGAAATAATTTTCAAGGAAATGAGATATTATCTAGCGCAAAAGTCACTTTTTCTGTAATAATAACTCAGAGACAAGAAAATTTGTTATTGCAGTACATGAGCGATATCGGCTGTTCCTTTTACATTACCCAAACATTACTCAACATGTGTCGTAAATTACCCACATGATTTCAAATCGGCAGCGAACCATGTTAAGAGTGTCTAGACGAACAGATAAACGCTGTGATTCCAGTACCTTCGTTTTTCGCGTTCTTTTTCTGAAATGTAGCAGTACAAATTATATATTACAGAGATTGCATCAGCTGAAATTTAACCTAGAGGTATAAGCATCCACGTGTACTTAGATCTAAGCACGTAATGCAATCTCTTGGTGTATTAGAAAGATCGCGACAGTGAGATCACTCTTATAGTTAAAAACGATGTAATCTTAGCGTTTACAAACACCGCAGACCCGAATCTAAAGACGAACTAAAATAAATTGGCGCGTATGATTTACTTGGAATTCTTACGCACGCTTCGAACTTATTCCAAGTTAAATCATCTTTCATTTCAGGTCTGCGGGCCTAAAATTAGAGGACTGATAACATTTAACTTCTTTACTGGACTCGTTTGTCTAATTGCGAAACATAACGTAATTATACGAATGAAACAGTCTACAGTTAACTGAAATATTACGAACGTTTACAGAAAAACGTAGTCTGTTTTCTTTTTTTGTAAAGAAGTGCTGTATCGTAGATCTGATAGATTGAAAGATAGATCAGTTATTAGAAAATCGTACAGGGATGCAAAATTGCAGTTACGCATACACGTGAAGGTAATTGCAGCGTTTCCTGCGTCTCAGCCCGTGATATAACATTCAGTGAAAATGTATATTAGTTGCACGTGTAATTTGCTGCGCGCATCTCGCGATTGCCGGATAAACTTTCAGCCTCGGAGCCCTTAAAGCATCTAAGAACACCGCCTATTCTCATTTGCATACGGAATAACGGCTTCAAGAACGAAACGAAAAATCCAAGAGAAATTATTTGACCAGACATTACGTTCTAGTTTACGCTCCGACCGTATACTAGTTTGAGAAGCTAGTACTCGAATAACGCTTGGCTCATTTCAATCTTGCATATTTCATCCTTTACGTGTTCTTGCTGTTCAATTATCTCATTAAGATACCTGTTGCTTCAACTGCAATTAATTACTAGTGTATTATATTGATCCATATAGCAATCAAAATATTTCATAATTTTATTTTTCAAGAAATTGTAATTTCCTTATTTCCATATTTGCTGTATTCAGGACGCATTAGAAATAAGCTTCTGAGTTGCCCACGTATCTTTGCAACACGTCTCGATGAAACATTCATTGGCCCTGAGTACAGTGAAATTCCACGTGTTTCAAACACTGTTACCCGACCCGCCAACGCCTCTTATGCAGGTTATTCGTTACAATTATGATCTTATAAGGACAGTCGCTTGGTCACGGCCCACGCTTTTCGGGCTAACACATTGTCTGTAGATCATGAAATATTCGACGTATAGTTTAAATGGTTACGCAAAGAAAATTTCACTCTGACCACTTTAATTTCTCATACATAAATCTCATTTATTACGAGTAGTAATTCACTCGAAGCATTCATTCATTGAAAGGATTCATTCTCTTAACAAACTCCGGCGATGCAGACACTTGCGTAACTTATTTATGAGTAGTTCTAACGAGACAGAATAGTTTAGAAAAAGTGAGAGTAAACAAGGACTCTGTGAACTGGTTTTCATTGGTATTCAGAGAGGCATTTAATAAAAATGTCTTCATTTCCTTCAGGTACAACCTGGCCAAAGTAAAACGATCGCATACAAACAGGTGTCGTACCAGTACAACAAGAATCTGGATGGAAAACCAATTGGTAAGTTCTTTCAAACGCTTTAATCCACTGAAAAGCCATTCTGATTCACAATTTTGTGGGATCTACGTAAATTTCCTTAACTGGATTCTCAGTAGCACTGCGATGCTACTTATTTGCTATCCAAAAAATTCGAAATCTTTTCACCTAACATAAGCTGAATAACTCGGTGTTTATCGGTATACGAATCAATTGAGTTCTTAACTTAAAATAGCGACAATGGAACAAAGATTACTATTTAAGCACCAACAGCTAAGTTAAATTTAGCTTTAAGGATAAGAAAGAGGATAGGATGAAACGATAGACACGCGAAAGAGAATTAGAGATACAGGTCAATTTTTTCCAAAAAATTATTCGTTTTCCGAGAAAATTAAACTGCAAATACCGCCACAAATTCTCGAACGTGTTCGTGAGGAATCACGCGCAAGCGCTGCCGCGTTTTATACGATCGTGGAAGGAAGGGGAGCTGGTCACTCGTGTCGCTCCTTTTAAGGCGCGGAACGGCCTTGCAGGTATACTGTTAATTAACAATGAGAACGACAAAACGAGGGAGGCTCGTTGCTCGCTGGGAGCACTTCGCGGGACTCATTTCGCACCATTTGCTCCATCAAACTCTGCTATCGCGTGTACAAACCCGGAACTGCGGCTGCAAATATGAAAGATTTGCTTCGAACGACCCAAAGACCCTCGCAGTTTATTAATGAGAAATTGGTCGCAATTAGCAAGTTGCTATGATTAAACGGCGAAATCTACGGAAGACAGCAAATGTTACGTTAACTCGTAATGAGTATGCTTTATGCAAGGCGAAGTTACTTGTCTATGCAGATTCCAATAAACCGTGATCCCGAGTAACACGACATTATACCGAGATTTCCGCACTGTCTCTCTATATGGAAGTGACGTAACAAGTGGACTACGTGTGTCTGTGTTTGTGGTAACACATGATGCACAACCGTATCCATATTAGGGCTGCGTATAACAGAAGATTGACCCGATTTCTCTACACACGAAAGAGAGAATAAAAAGTCAAAGAAATGCCAGGTGGGTAGCGAACAAACCCGACATTGAGACGCAAGGATGGTCATTGTTATCGGCCACTGAGGGTCGTTCATCAGAAGTTTAAACCTGATCTCATGGCCTAGCAAGAACTCATTCCCGCTCCAAGGTCTAAATGTCTGTACCCCTTACTAGAACTTCCTAACACAATCGACTGTTATTTCATGAAGACATTTCTCTGATCACTGAACTTAATATTTACAAATTGTGCAATTCTGTTATTTGAAAGTTTACTAAACTTCGTACTGGCTTAAAAAATTCTTGAATGGAACGATTAAATTTCGAAGAAAGAATAATAAAGCGTCTTTTTGTTTACTTTGCAGAATCGTGGAAACCGTTGGATAATAGTTTGACCAATACTAGTGCGGCCATGATGTAAGTATGATTTTCTCCCAAACAACGCTTCAAAATATCATAACTGAATGGATCTTTTGGCAAAGATCCATTCTTTTTGCAAAAATAGAAATTAATAGCTCGAAGTTCAACTGTAAGACCCATCTGGACTTACGGTTTACGTATTGCCGAAATTGCGCCTTGGCCTCAGAGTTACGTGGTGATAAAACTGCAAGGTTGCAAGACTGTTTTCATACACTAACCGATATTAATATCTTTGTAGTGATGATATTCGAGAGAGAACTTACGAAGAAAGCACAATGCGTGGCGGAGAACCTGTTGGAAGGACGGTGAATAGAGAGCTAGTAAATATTCTAATATTCATAATCCAAGTTCATAAACTTTAATACTCATAATATTTAAAAATAACAAAAGTCCTCTTATATTCTAGATGTTTAGCGATAGTTCTACATCTCGATCAAAACAGGCTTCACCTTTACCGGCTAGTCAGCAAAGGGACGTAAAATATATTCATGAATCCTCGAGTATGTATTTAAAAAGATTTTAATTCCTAATCAGAAGTTCACAATTTCACGCAGGCTTATAAAAAAATGAACTGATCAACTGTTAAAGGTTACCAAACAGAACCGGGACAAAGTACGGTAACCACAGTGCACACAAACACCGCTCAAGAATACGGAAACGTGGAATATGTACCAGTCCCATCGCCGACGCCAACAATACCGATTAATCTGGCACCTGGTCCAAACACGAAAGTAACGACCACCATTAAAACGTATACCTACGAGCTACCGGGAGCGCCTGAAACATATCTACCAGGTGGCAGCGTGCCAGGAACTGTTGTGCTTCCAGGTGATCAAACTATCACGTACACATTACCGAAAGGTACTACCTCCGCCGTGGATAAAACGATCACCTATCAGGCCGTGACTGAGAACGTTCCGTCCAAAACACCGGTTAGATATGATAGTCCGCCACCAATCACGGACGTTACCAAAAAGGCAACGACTATCCACCAAGAATCGAAGTTCTACCGCGAGGAGCACCATGGAGGCCAACCAGGACAACCATCAACAATTGTCTATCACCCTGGTACGCCACCCCAAGAAACCAGAACAACAGTCACGCGAAATCAAAAGTACTACCACGTCGATGGCGCATATCCTAATGAACACTTGCCCTGTGATCGACCCGATTATCCAAGTAAGACGGTTATCTATCAAAATCAACCACCCACCATAAATGAGACTCATACTACGATAAATCGGATCGAAGAACATTATCCTAACCGACCACCGTCCAGTGGACGACACGCGACACCTGATAAACCAGGAACACCGGTTAATTATTACACTACACCACCACAGACTACCCCACCACAGTCTACTACGATATATAAATTCTCGAATACAACCACAACGATACCACCGAATAAGAATGCCGAAGACCACGAAGTTCTGTTACCTAGACCATTCCCAACTGGGGGTGTTCAGGTCTATCCTTCTAAGCCACCTACTACTGAGCAAAATCCACCCAAGAAATTGGAGGAACTAATGGCATCTTTCTCTGACTCTGAGGTAAATCGAATGCGTTTTCTTAAATTGTGCCTAGGCATCCTTTATTTGTTTCATTAAAAAGAACAAAGGAGAATGAAGTTGGTATTTCTGATAGTCCTTCAGAGAATTCAGCTGACTATTACTGATTGTAATATTTTTATTCCCTAGCGAGAAGTACTGGTGGATATCGAGAAACGAGAGAGGGAACAACACAGAGAACCAGCAGTGGCTAAAAAGGAAGTTGATTTTATACCGCATACGCCACCGAAAGTGAAAAGTAAAAATGTAGCTGGGCCCCCGGTTTATTATCCACCTGGATCAGCAGAGTTTACCAAGAAAGAAGAGTCCAGTGCGATGATGGCGCAATCTGGTGTAAGTTAATTACACATTTATCGAGAGGCTAACATACCTTCGTTATTAATTATCAGATGATAATTAATAGATGATAACAAGATGATAATTAATATGAACTGAAATAATTGGCTTTGATTATTGAGGCCGATTAATGATAACTGCTATAAATCATTCCAGTCAGAATAAGATTTAATGGTAGATCAAACCCACTTTTCAGATTCGTGTCAGATACGAGTGCTTTTGCACTCCGAGAGCTTATCTTACTGTTAGAAAATGAGAACGTAGACTGATAGTCTTGCTCCGAGTCACGAAAGATAAGGTCGAAGGATAATCGAAATGATTCTTCAGCCTGAGCGACTAGTTAATTTTATTCTGATTATGTTATATCAGTATACGATATGTGAAACCTTAATCTCATGTCTAATTATCGTGTATGGTTGCTTGCTTAATTTCGATTACTTAATATATTTATCCGTGTACTCTCTTTTTTTACAGGGGGAATGGCAGAAAGCTAGTGCAAAATATGAATACGAAGCTTCTAGTAAAAGCAAATCGAAAACGAAGAGCGGTGGGGCTGTGGTTCCTGTTTGCTTGCCTCTTTGTTGTGCCTTGCCATGTGTAATTATGTAATTTGTTTTAATATTTATGGTAATATTGTTGCGTTAATTTAATAGTCGTGGCTTCAACGAAAATGCGTTTAAATCTATAAGTTTTCCGTAACTTGAATGGTAAAACCGAAATTTTCAAGCAAGTGGCAACTAAATCAAACGAATAAATATTTTTTCAAATCTCTGTTACGCTTTATGTAAATATACATATAAATAAATATGCAATTAAGAATTGGTACAATTTTAATGAAAAAATGTTAGTTACGAAAAGATAGGAGCATTAAGAAGTAGTAAGCAACAGGATATTGTAACTATAAGCTTTCTTATTTGCATATACCTAATTATACTCAATTGCCATAGCAATTAAGCATTATTGACTGAATTCTCTTTTAGCTGTATTCTTTAAAATTATTGCTATCTGATTTTCTCTAACTCTTGAGAAAAATATTGAAATTGTAATACTATGCATATAGTTACACTTTTTCATTATCATCTACATCATTTTTTAAAAATTATTTTTATGTATAATGTAAACTATCTTTTATATACAATTTTAAATGTGCTTTGCTACATATGTTATGCAAGTAGGTCTTATTTGATATTCTACTATATTTTTATCTTGTTGTATTTACTACAAATTAAACAACTTATTTATTTTTCTTTTTTTCTTTTAAAAGGTACTATTTTACTATCCTATATTTTGTCATACATATTATTATACTTATATCTATGTGCAAAAGTATAGTTAAACATATACTTTGTACTTTCTGAACCCTTTGATTGCTGCAAGAGTCTATAGGTGTTCAGGTGATCAATACAGACTGTGAACTGCAAAGCCTGTACTGTAGCATATGCAAAATATTTAAGCTTCAGCAATCAAAGTGTTAAAATATTTTGAAGTATGGGATAGTTTGGAAAACTGTTCAAAGAACGGTAAACAATAATAATTTTATTAGTAAGTAGTTTTTATACCATTATATTGTTGAAACAACACTATATGTACAACCTTATTATCAAACATACAAAATTAATACTTATCTTCTAATTCTCAGGTCTCAGAGAATATTTATTTACATACTATGTGCATAATCACAAAATTTTATAGCTAAACAATAATACTCAGAGTACTTTGAGAACTATCATATGAATAAATTTAAGTAAGCTTCATAATTATGAAGTTAACCGTTTTTAATAAATTATAGTTAAGAAGATTTTGTAATTATAGAACTATACCGTGAATTATGGTGCTATAGTAATTGTAATAAACAAAAATTATGTAAATGTAATGCACGCTTGTTATAAATGTAAGCATGTGCATTATAAGAATAACTGAATACAAATACTATTTTTAATTATATGTAAAAATTGTGCCATGACAATATATATACAAAATGTGTGTTATTAACAAATAATAGTGATAACTTCTACTTAAATAAAGTGTCTACTCCTTCTATAAATATAACTATATACTTTTTTTCTCCATCCATGACATTTTAAAATGTAGTATTAGTAAATACTGAATCTTAATAAAAATATATTGCATACACTGTAGCCACACAGAATATTGTGTCCTGAAAAAATATTTTTTGCAAAAACAATATAAACTGTACAATTTTACTATTGTAAATAAATTGTATAAATATTGAATATATTATACGCAACTAAGTATTTTAAATATTATCTACAAAATTCAGATATAGGAAATAGATTTACTTCGTTATTAATTAAAAGTTTAGTTCAGAATTAGAATTTTTGGTAAATTTAATTGAAGTGTAATTTAAAGTGCTTATTAATTTTAAATATATAACTTGTGTAATAGATTAAACTAATGTATGTAATTCTTCTTACATTTATGAAACTATCATAAGCGTAAGTATCTGCCTCTGCATCCCAAATACACCTTGTACCCATTTTTACCCCAGCACCATGTTGTTCACCCAAAACCACATTTACAATATATTTGTAACGTTTGAATTGTAATTCTAAAAGTACACAACAAATCATTTAACATCCAAAATTGCCTAATGAATACTATTTTCATAGATATTTATTTTAGAGAAAGAAATTTCACCTTTAACTTTCTCTCTAATCATGTCTGCTATATCTTTAGTCCATTGAATCGCTTCCTGAGCATCATAAGTTTTTGCAGAAAGTTGATCAAATAATACATCATGTATAACTTCTTTAGCACTTAATGGTTTAAACCTGTATCAAAAGGTTTATCCTTTTGAATTATAATCCAACGTTAAATATTAAAACAATTTTCGTAAAATGTTACAACTGTAATTGTTCATTGCATCAAGGAACACTTATTCTCATTACAGTTTTTATATTATTCTTAGATAATTATTCATCCAGGATTAATACATATGATGAAATAAAAGAAACCTATACTTTCTACGTAGTAGTAACCGCTCAATGTTATAATTTCGACGGTCTATGCTACAAATAGATTACATCACCTTTTTATTGAAAGTAAAGAGAAAAAAATTAGCATCCTTTCAACGTACTAAATTGTTCATTATGATTAGTCAAACGATATGCAAATATGAATAAGTCGTGATAGAGTACCTGCGTACTAGATAAATTTCACTGATGTACATAAGAAACAGTTTGATAGGAAACAAAAAAATTGAACAAAACAGGAAGAAATATAATAAAAACAATTCAATGAATAGTTACGCTATCCATAACTTACCTAACTATTTGAACTATTAACTGATAAAAATCAATTCTAATAAGAGATAACCTGTGTGACTTCATAAAATGAAGAAGTGTAAATATAGACATGTTATCTCTATACAAATGCATTTAAAAATATTTCATTTTAATGTTATACAATGCAGAAAGAAATGTAAAAAAATTACCAAAATGAACCCAGAGAACAAGTAAAATATTGTAAAGTTCAGACATTTTCCACATGTATAATCAGAGTGTACAAAAAAAAGAAATTGAACGCGTAAAATATAATTTAAGGAAACTGAAGTACTTCTCGTGTAACTGTGGACGAATTTGATAAACCGGCTCTTCAGAAGATGCTTCAATGTTTTCAAGAACCTCCACGTTCACCTGCGTTTTTTCTTCATCTTCAACCTTTTCGTTTGATAATTTACTTTCTATCTCAGTAGACTCTGTGGCTTCGACATTCTCTGCCATTTCTTTTACTGTAATGAAAGATTTATTTTAAAAATTCAATTTTCTTTCGCACTACACTACATTACAGACGCTGTCACATGAACTCATGGAAGTTGTGTACAAACAAAACAATGATTGCGCAGACTCCCCTCCAGTCTATAATTCGGCGCGAAATTCAGTTTGAAACTGAATTCAGTTTGAACTGGTAGAGCTGCTTGTATTTAGTAAAACTGTTATTTAAACGATAAAATGAAACAAAGTGTTTATCCAAATATAATTATACTTGTAATTACGATTAGTAAATGAAATAACTATAATGTTAAGGAGAGGTTACCAACTAAAATTCGGAAGTTTGCCTCATAACTATAGCGCTAAGTTTTACTAAACTAAGTAAAAATACGACGAATTTAATTTTATGATCAAATTTAATTATTAAACAAAACTAAAATTATATTTTTTACGTGCATAATTGAAAACAAGTCTCTCTTTTACTTCTTCGTAGGATTTATTCCTGTCGGAAAATATGGATAAAAATTAGAGAGATGAGACGTGAAGTGTGAATACGGAATTAAACATCCGCATTGTTAACGTATCGATAATTACCTGTGTGAAATTTAAAAAACAGTTAGGTTTAATAAAAATATGAAATGAATACGATGAAGTATCTCACGTGAAATACTTTCTTCTTATTTATTTGAAAATGGAGGGATATGTTCATCTTTATTTTCATAATTAATATCCAAATCCAGTATTTTTTATATATATTTAAGTTCTATATTTATTATCATTCGTGTATATTTATGCATCATATGTATATTATAGAGGCATATGTAGTCACGTTACTACTTAGCAGGGACAATGCAGTCTATCTGTACACTATAAAGTATTACATTTCTTCAACTTTTTTTTTCACTTAACTCCCATTTCTAAGCTTTCGTATTGTTCGCTTGTGTTACAAATCTCACAGTTTCGCATCACAATTACATTAATTATTCAACACTGGTTACAATGATATCTACAATGCCGATGATACAAAAGTATGCGTTAAACCTTGCGCGCAATTATGTATATGTATATATATAAAATTATATGTATGTATATAAAACTGTGAAACAGTTTGATGTATACATAGGTATATACTATTTAATCGTTGCAATCGCTGAAGTAAAACTATTTTGAAAAAATGAGCGGAGGGAAAACATATTGTTTAATTACAAATTTCATTCCATACATAAAATTCTTAATATCTGTCTAAGTATTGATAATATAAGCAATATTTCATATTTGATAAATAATTTAAATGTACGTATAAGTATAGAGATAAATTTTGCTTGGATCATTCCTAAGAAAACAAACTGTACCAAAAATCGATCATGACTTGCACTGTCTTGCACCTACGATTTCAATCTTTGGTAATTACGTAAATTATTAATTATAATACATTTACCTCATTATCATTGACATAGCTTTTATTACAGCTAAATTGTATTTTTTTGTGTTTAATTAAATTTGTAGCAAATCATATAACTTCGATTATTTTTAAATTAATTATTGAACCGATAATACGATTTAAAATATTTATCATTCTAACGTGATGTTGCAAACAGTGATTAATTACAGAATTAGCAATACACAAGTAATAATTGACTGTTCTAAAAAGGTATCGCATATACAGACAAGAACCTTTCTACCATAAAATAACGTATAGGGTTGATATGTTTTATTGGACATTTTAATTTTGTAGCGCAATTTTCCCGCGTCAAGCATTTCGCTTGAACAATATCAAATAGTGTGAAATAAATAATACCCTTACATGGTATCGTTAACAATGAGATACAATTATCTCTTATAATAATTTTGACCATTCTAAAGTAGAAGTATCTTCTCTGAACACATTTTATATCGTTACAAGTTACAACCCTCCTAGAAAGGACATATTATGTTAGGCCAAAAGTGCTAAGAAAACTCAAATAGTAATGTGTGACTAGAAAATGGAATATCTGAAGTTAATATATCAATCTACAAATTTTTAATGAACGCATAGCTATGTAAGTACATATAATTTTATTTGAAGAGAAAAGCAAGGTTGTCTCGTTGATAAAGTAAATCCGACACTACGTAGATAAGTACAAAAGTATTGCCAAATATACAATTTCTCTAATTCGTGTTCAGACACATTCGTACCATCCCAAATAGCAAGCGATATTTTGAAGACGTCTATTTGACAGCGTACGTCTTAAAGACTTCCGTTTACGTTTGGACATCTTGAAGACATCTATTTTTTGTCTGAGTGTCTTATAGACGTAATTTCGATATTTTTAAGATGTTTTATGAATGTCTTTTAAGACGTTCTCAAGAGATACTGATGTGTAACTTCGAACGTTTCAAAAACGTCTTTTCAACATGTTTAGGACTTTAATGGCTATCTTTAAGACATTTTGAAGACATATCTGTGCTATGTGGGATTTGTACAAAACTAATCAAGCATTAAATCGATCGTCAAAATCTATAAATATTAATACCAATTTTATAGCCTGTTTTATAGCCAATTAGATTAATTATATTAAATAATCTACACTGTTGTGCTCCTTAACTGATAAAATTAAATTATTCTTTGATGAATTATTAAATGACATAATAAAGTAGCTTTAGAAAACTACCTGTGTTCTCAAATATGTCATATTTCTTTGGGATCTAAGGTTTAAAATATAGCTGATTTCAATGTAGAATATGATACGATGCGTATCACTACTAACAATCCCTTTATTCTGCTCCGTGTTATTATCCTTTAACATTATCCGCTAGAACGTCGTAACCAGCTTTATTTTCTTTTAAGATAGAATCTATGTAAGCCTAATTTCATAAATTGTGAAATAATTAATAGTTTACCAATGGAAACCTGATCGGTTGATTATCGATAAACTGTAAAATTTTATATAAAATTTACAGTTCGCTGAATTCTGATAAAAAACTATAATTTCTTATTGGAATTGTTCCAATGTATTCACTTATGACAGCAAAAGAGAATACCTTAAACAGTTTTTTACTGTTATGAATATTCTCAATTTAGAAACAATCCAATATGAATAGATTATACGTCTCCTTTATTTAAAATGATCTATTTAAATTATTTTGATGATTTCCTAAGTAGGTTTATAATATACAATTTTATCTGAAGAATCTTGAACAACTCGATAACATCAAATAGATATTTTCGCTGCATCCCCTTTTCCCATAATTTTTTATTTCGTTCTTTTTTAATATATACAGTAGAGATGTGAAAGCACAGCAGATGAAGTGTGGAGTACCAAGAGAAACGTGGATCAATTTATAATGCAAGACATGATGGAATGCATTTAGGCTCTATAGTTAGGCTCTATAGTTCTATCCCATCTGTCTAATTATTCGAATAATTTGTCAAAAAAATATATCTTTCTACAACAAATAATGTTTAAGCACCTGTCAGATTCAAATGAAATCGTGAAATTGCTTTTTTTAATCAAACTGACAGAAAAGTTATTTAATATAAAATGGTTAGAGAGAAAGGCTGAAAATACAGTAGAAGCTCTTGTAATAAGTACTTCTAAGAGCTTTATAATAAGAATATGTTGTAATACTTTAAATTGAAATTTAATTTAATGAATTTAAATTTAAAAAATTTAATTAAAATTTTTCAGCAAAAATAGCTTCACAAAAGTTTAATGTACCTCCAGAAGGCATAAAGATAGTTGTAGCATGATAAACTTCAGACAATACGCTAAAACTGTTTCAAAAATAGGTATTCATTAGTATTTATTTAGAATAGGAGGGCAAAACCAGTTAGTTAATGGACGACTATTTCAGAATTCTCATTTTGAATTGATCCACGATTTTCATGGCTCCTGGACTGTTAAATGATTTCCTTCTTCGTCAGTCATAAGTTATTATTTAATACAATATAAGAGCATTGAAATGACGCTCTCAGTCTTTGGATAATACTATTTTAACATACTATGTATAATATGTTATATACATATATGTTGGATGCTATACAAGTATACGGAATGTATTGTATTATGTATAGTCATATGTATATGTATATATATGTATTGAATGTATATGTGTATGTACAGTACAGTGACAAGTAGTTCTAATTAATTCATTAGACAGGCAATTGGTACAAATGCGAATCATCGAGGGCTTCTATCAAGTTTTTTAGTGCTATTAAATTAAGCGCTTACTGAAGTACGTTTATAAAACCGATTCTAGCTCTATGTCTACGATTTAATGGCAGTATCGAAGAATGAAAATGAATCGAGATGCTTTGCGTAGAAACGAGCAAGTTAAATGACTCAATTCCTTCAATTTGATGTAAAGTTTTTGTAAGGATCTGTACGTGTGCAGTGGAAAATATACACAAACGATATTAATTAAAAAAATAAGTGTAACTATATAGAAAGGAGTCTCACCAATTTCGATGACATATACACGTTGCTAAGCTGTTAACCCTAAAGCAAACCTTAAAACAATACAATAAATAGTATTAAACTAAAGTCGACTAGTAATTTTAAAACCAGTATGATTATGAGTGAAAATTATTCAGGACACATATTTCAAGGGTACTGAAATTAGTAAGGTGTTCGACAGCTGGTATTAGAAATTTTGAAAAATGATTTTATAAGCTAAAATAAAACGAAATTGTGCTTGTGGTTTCGTTTTCAAGTTATTAATTGCTGTTACAGATAGATTTAAAATGTGTCTGATTCCAGAACTGATTCCACTTCCGGCGTGCATTAACCAGACTAGACAGAGCATTAGTAGAATACAATAGTAGAACAAACCTAATAATCTAATCAGACACATTTCACATGCACTTTAAACTTTCAATAATTAATAGCTCAGAAACGTAGCCTCGAATTCAATTCATTACTGTTCATTTTCATCTTAGTTTGACGTATAAAATCAACCCCTAAATTTCTGCCACCTCTTATCGAACACCGTGTATAATTACCAAAATATCTTAAATGTCCCGAATCAAGACTCACCAGTAGGTCATTCCTTCACGCTCGTCGCAGCTTCCTAGTACTTTCCTATGTAATAAAAGTGTAAATAGTAATTAATTATTAAATAATCATTAAAGCTATACATATGCTCCTATCAGCGATTAATTTCGAAGCTTTCTTAAAATATACCATTTTAAAAAACGCATTACGTGCATCTGCCTGTTACATTATCATCTTCTCTATTTTAAAATGAATGACTATAAAGCAATATTTGTCACAGCTTGAAAATTTAATCACCAATTCTGCTGGTGTATCAAAGTACAAACATAAAATATACATGCACGGTTGACAGCGTATGCGCTTACAACTTAACTTTTTAATTTAACTCTGACTAGCTGGGGATACTACCATTGATTGCAGTTAAATGTGATCAAGGCTCGGCTGTACTCATTGTGCAGACTTATTTACGAACTCAATGTATGTTAACGCAGAATCATCCCTCGTTCTCTTATTGTTCACGTCATGCGATCGTTCTATGTCATTCTCATGGTATAGAGCAATGATTTTCCGTCCTCGATCCACTGATTGCGAGTTGTCATTTACGAACAATTTACAATACCTAATCGTTACACGTTATGATATCGGTTTATGATACAGTGAGTAAGTGGTCAGCGTGATTCGTGATACTTATTCTCGAATGGAATCCCTGAGCGATGGATTTCTAAGTGGATATACAAATTCTTGATGAGTCGCGATCAAATGGAGGGTTTGATGATGCGCTGGCACGGGAATGGCCTGTTTTCAAGCTGGATGGAGCGTCCTTAGCTGCGGATAGTGATGAAGGTAGACGGTAAATGTGACCAGCGCGAAAATCAAAGTGAAAGGCTTCTCCTTCGTCGTTACGCCGGAATCGTCGTAATCATCGACTTCGTTTCCGTCAGTTTCTTTTCGACCTCGCAACTTTAGATCTGAAAGACGAAGTTGCATCGTGATTACTTCCTAGTAATAGCGAAATTTACTAATAGCGAAGATATTTGAGAAAAGAGTGATCTACAATTCATTCTTGGATATCTTTAATTTAATGTTCCTTGGAATATTTTTGGGAATAAAAACAATTTAGATTCCAAATTTTAGATCACAATTACCTCGTTCCTTTAACATATCTTGATTTCCTTTGAAAATGTCGTTCCTTGGGTTGTGCCTCAACTTCCCTGCAATTAAAGTTGAAATTTCTGCTAATTAAGGGGGGATATTTGTGTAATAGTACTAAAATTAGATGGTCTTTCTTGAATTTTGTGATAGAGACCTAAAGGATATATTATACTACAGTTTTAGAGACATAAAGGGAGACCCTTGAACTGGATGAAAAAATTTGTTTTGGTCCACTTTTTGTTACTTCTTATTAAATAGTGATCGAGTTTTATAACCATCTTCAATGATATATCCATGATTGGTGAGCAGTTTAACATTTATGACAGATATCAAGAAACAAGAAATTAAATATTTTCTGAATGTTAAATATAATTTACGCTGGAATTACACCTATTTTAAATAAAAAAATGGCACACCAAAAAAATTCTAGCGTTTGCAATTTTGTGTTTTTAGCATGTAATTTCAGCTTAAAAGCTTTGTATAAAAATATTATAAATGAAAAATAAAATTTAATTTTAGGTTCAATCTCAGCAGAAAGTTTTAACAAAAACAATAATTAAGCTTTGTCTCAAATCGATTAGTCACCCACATAGCACACAACGTCTTGAAGACGTCTATTTTATGTTCATTTTATGCCTGAACGTCTTAAGGCATAATTTAGACGTCTTAAAAACATCCAAGAGCGTACATCTTAAAGACTTGCAAAGTTTACGTCTATAAAACGTCTTAAAGACACACTACATGGATGTTCTAAAGACTTACGCTTTTGGACGTCTTAAAAACGTCTAATTTTTGTCTGAACGTCTTATATACGTAATTTGGACGTCCTTAAAACGTCTTATAAATGTTTCTTAAGACGTCCTAAAGACATACTGATTTATAACATCGGACGTCTCAGAGATGTCTTTTGGACATTTTTAGGATTTTACTCGATGTTTTTAAGACGTTTTTAAGATGTCTCTGTGCTATTTAGGCAATTTGTTTTTGAGTATTTCTGCTCGCCAGTTTAAAAAATCTGGTATAAATAAGGTTTCAAAACTTCGTTACTTCAGTAAAATTGTTCGGTATTTCACAGTATCCGATATTTCAAATACATATATTCTTTGTGCAAACACAACTGACGTGGAAAGCGTTTCCAAATACGTCTATTGCATTTCTATTCTATTTTATTTCGTCTCCTTTCTCTCGAAACACAAAAATACAAGTATTTTCGTTTCGCTTATTTGGTCAAAGAGCTTGAACTGGAATTGACATTAAACACATATGAAAACGGAAAAATGTGGTCGCTTTTTCATGGTAACCAGAAAACAAATTGAAAGTTCTGTCGAAGCCAAGTTCGTTTGTTCCCGTGAAAAATGCATCTCGGAGCTATGTGTTTCTTAAATCGGCAAGAGAGCCAAACGAAAACGGTGTCGTTAATGGCCAATTGGAGAAAAGAGCATGGGTGGCCATAAAGTTCAAAGGCAAGTGATATTTCCGCTTATTAAAGACCTTCAATACTTGACGCTTGTTATTTGTGACGAGTACAATCTCTATTTCATTATTTGGCGCACCCGCAGCGAGCCACAAACTATTTGCGAGGAGATTGGCGGTTCTGTTCTAGAAATTGGAACATGAAACAGTCTTTGAAAGTTTGAAAATGTAAAATTTTGAAAACCTATATTGGAAGTTTAAATTAAATTTTGAAATAACTTATGTGAATAAAAAAACCATTATTGTTTTTGAATTACGTGTAAAATGTTTAGATAAATAACCACATGAAATATTGAAAATTTCGCTATAAATAATCAAAGTGAATTTAATATTAATGTACAGAGAATCGGCTTTTCAAGTTTACACACTTCTTTTTATATTATCTATCATAAACGCAAGCTACAAATAGTTGTCTAATGAACATGGTCGTCATGTTTCGACTTTACGACGTTGTTTGATGTTTACACCGCAATATTTGAGCTGAATATCGGGATTAGGCGCTTTCAGCGCAGAGAAGTGGACAGGGTCCAATAAAGTTGAGCTATGGTTCCAGACGGGTCTATCAATCTTCTATCGAACGCGACGTTGCTCTTCAATCTGTTAGCATTGAAATATTTTGCATATATCGATTTCTGACCATTGACAGTACAAGTAAGTAGGACTGGAGGATAAGCCTCTGGCTTTTTCATTATAGAAAGACAAATAGTATGTAATTAGTTAGGGACAGTCGTTACTTAATTTTAAGTCATGAAAAATTATAATCTAGCAATATTGCGTATGCTATTTCCTACGCTAAAGCAATTGAAAATGTAAAACAAATAATCAATGGAATTCAGTGGTGGAATAAATGCAATTGTATTCAGTTGGTCTAGACTTTAATTGTGAAAGCTTTCGTGCAAAGTTGTTTGAAACGTGAGAATTAAAAGGGAAACTATTCCTCAGTAAAGTTAAAATTAAATCAAAATTCAAATGAATTTGCCATTCCCTTTGTATTATAAAAATGTTTCCTCTTAACAGATTTACCGTTACTATTTAATATAATTTATGTTTTACAACAAAGTCCTCTGCTCTTTCTGACTTATACTGAACTTTTTTTACTTTAAAAAATTAGGGACATTAGAATCATATCAGTATTATGCAGAAGAGATTTATTAAAGTGTTTCTCAGCCAACCATGTTGATCGAGTGGGAGTTCGTTACTAAACGATGAATATAAAGTTGGTATAATACTATTTAAATTATAGTAATATCAAATTTAACGCTATTTAGATTTATTAAAAAAGTTCAATTTTAGTATAATAGTTGCAATATGAAAATAGGATATTCAATTGACTAGTGTTTAGCTACAACTGACTAGTTTCATTGCAATCGGTAGATAAATTTTTACATAATTTACATAATTTTCCCGTTTCAGACATAGAAAGCTGAGAAGCAATTTTTTTTCAATTTTGCCATATATCGCGATATTAAAATGCGCCGAATTTTATTAATAGTTTCTCAATAACTATACGATAAATCAATTTGATATTTTGCACAAGGGTTTCTTGTAATCCAAATTAGTGGCCCTTAAAATTTGAACAAAGTTTTGGACTTCTGCATTTAGCTAACTACTTTAATATAGTTTCAAGTCTAGCACTTCCTTTTTGTATAAAACTCGGAGATTTAGATATCACTTGAAACAGTTGAAAAAAGTGTTAAAAACATTCGTGACACGATGGAAAGACGCGGGAAAATGTTTATACGCCTTTGAAACTAAGGGAAAAAGTTGGCGAAGGTTTCGCATTTCACTTGGGGAAGGGAAAAAGGGTTGATGAACAAAGTGTAAGTTCAAAATGGCATTCACCCGTGGCTTTTTGTACAGCCGTCCTTCTAAGCGTCTAGCTCTTTTTGCAACGGTATCTGGCGACTTTTGTATATCCTTTTCTGCACCAGCTGGCTGTCGAGAGCAAATGAGATGGTCGGCTTGTAAATCTGACACGGCGGTTCCTATTCATTCACGATTTCACACAGAAATAATTCCGTCTCGACTTGAAAAACGGCCACCACGGGCCTCGAAACTGAACTGTCCTTGGAAAGACTTTAAGCAGTCGAGTTTCACACAGGATATTCACGTTTTATCCTTGCTCCGAATTTTTTCTTTTTCTACTTTCAAATGGATAAGGCGCACTGGGCCGAAGCGCGAAAAAAGAACTTCTAACGACATTAGGAACTCGAAATACAATTCTCTTTCTTTCGTCGTAGAAGCAATTTTAAATTTATAGCGAGTACTTCATAGTTTCATGTTGAACACTCACACTTTATTATACAAAAACATTTATTACGACTTGAAAGACATTTACTTCTTTTTTAAAATAAAAACAGTAAAATATGTACTGCTTGATGTTCTTCATTTTCAATTTGTATACACGTTTGTATCGCTTTAGTTTATGAATATAAAACGACTACACATAGAAAATAGTATAAATTTTAATATCAGCATGAGAACTCGACAAGATATTTCACAGAGCACGTAAGCACTCTGTCCAGTCTTAATACTGGCCGTTCGTACTGTTCTATAAGACTTGAACCTTCGAAACTATAAGGCTCAAAAAGTTGAAAGCTTCAGTCTTTAATAATCCATCTTTAATAATTACAAGTCTTTAATAATTTCACTTTATAATGTTATTAGTCAAAAATAATATATTTATTTAATATACGAGATAGATCGCTTGGTATACAAAATAAAAAAATACAAATTAGTCGCAGACTAGACTGTACAAAATTTAAAACAAATTAGTCGTAGGAACATACGAAACAATGCACTTGACACCTAAATTATTGAACGTTGAGAAAATGTTTAGAGCTTTACAGTGATTATTAACATTCTTAAATAGTCAAGCATAATATGATGTTCTTGTAATAAAAGGGTATGATACCTGATGAACGCAGGAGATGTAGCCAGACGGAATTATGTCAATATTTGAGGACATAAAACGAGTCCATTGATAACTTTACAAACAAAAAGAAGTTCTAGCATAATACGTTTCTTTTTCTTTTTTCAAGAGAGAGTAAAGTTAAATATTGATATCTATACTGCGTTCACTGAGAGAACGCAGTCGTTTCACGCAGATGGCTTCCATTGCCCCGACTGACTTTTCCACTGAGATTGGTGAAGGATTCAAGAGCCTGAAAGGACACGCCTTGCTTCTTTCTACTCTGTATACCTAGTGTCCAAATGAAACAAATGTTTCTATCTATTAAGAAACAATATTTATTGAGATATCAATGTATAAGAATTCACAGCATATTTGATTATAAAGAAACGGCAACGGTAGAACTGTTTCCTGGGTTTGCCACAAAATGTTCGATGCGACCAGGTAGTTTATGACACGGGAAATGTAGGATCGTTTATGGTATCGCAACGTAGTAAGAATTCTGACTAGTACCAGTACGTTTTCGGTCGACAGAGACGATATTCAAGAAGATTTTTATTTGCTAACAGAGCCGCATTAATACTTTCGGAGAAAACTAAAATCTAAAAGAATATCGTTTGCTTGCTCAAAATTTCTTTCACACCGTTTATGCGCTAACACTTGAAGAAGTGACTTTCTTTAGAAATGGTAGGACCTCCAAGGGCCCAACAAGGGGTTGATGGGTAGGGATGTGCTCGGGAGTGACAGAGCCAATAACTAATGAGCGTAGGCGTGAACTGCGCAAAGGGTACGAAAACTCATCAACCGGCAACTGCGTTCTCCCAGTGTAGAATCTGTTGTGTAGAACCTATCCTCCAAAAATGTCTCCCATGTTTAAGAACATCCTGTATATGTATGTATATATATTTGAGAAGCTTACATCATCACATTTCTACTCAAGCATTTCTGTATAAGCTTATTTATAGGATAACATTTATAGCCTGCTCTATATTTCGTTATAAAGTTCTTAAAGATTCAAGCTAGACTTTTATTATTCTTTAGTTCTTCGAGTCACAACAATAAACACTGCTTCGCGAGCTTGACATTTGCAATTTTACAACACGTAAAATAAGGTCGTTTATAATAATACACGTTATTACTAGAAAGAATTTGAGGGTACTACTGAGACAGGATAACTCAGGTTCTTTTTTCTCTGATTGTGAGCTGACTTACAAGAGTGATACACAATTACTCGATAGTGGAACGAGCTTTGGCGAGTCACCTTCATGAAAGCAGGTACTTGCATTTACCTTTTGTAGAGGGTGATTTCAGAGAATATTCACAGGCTGGATTGGCATGCACAAACTAGACACTCGATCTAATTAATCAACGACCCGTTATTTCATCGCGAGTACGTTACGCCGCATCATTCGTAAAGTACCACTCGATACAAAGCGAGCAATAGCACAGACTGATTGTGTGTCTGACTCCTGGCTTGGCTCGTTGGTCATAAAAAATAAACCATTGATCTGGTGATCCGTGTTCGCGATGAACGACGAAAACTATGCGCCCAAACAATGCAGGAATTCGAGGCTCGTTAATTCCTCAGATTTCAATATCAATGTGCCGCTTGTGCAAGTTCATTAAAATCGACCAAAGATGTTCACAGTTGAGGGCAATTGACTTTTGGCTTGGTGTTATTGTTCAAAGTGTGAGATTTGAAGCGTTTTCAGTGCAAAAGACATTGCTCGTGGTATTTCTCAATTAAAACAAACAAGTCAATATATTGCGTCTAAAAAAAGATCTATATCGTTTTCAGAGATCTATATCGTTTTCCCGATGAAAGTTTCAATAGATTGTAAATTGATTTCATGACTAGTTAATACGTTTTTATGCTCTGTTAACGATTGTTTAGGGTAGTTTTTAAAATAATAAAATAATTTCAAGGATAGTTACTCACCCTTGTACTTTGTATTGTTACTACTGGAACTCGAGTTCCCTGTTATTGCTGGAAATAGAAAAGAAATGAATTAAAATTTGTAATAAAATCCTTGAATGCTGCTCTTGAGAATCTTATGCGGAATCATCTGTTAATCAACACGCCATTATGCATGCAGATATAGTAACTTTCTTGCATCGAAGACTGAGATACAAAGATGATTGTATGTCACAAGTAAATTAGTGACAAATTGACAGTAGTTCTCTACTTACAGTAAACTTTTATACTCCCGTCAGTGTCCCCTAACGAGTTCCTCGAAACACATTTGTATGATCCGAAATCCGATGCACTCACAGAACTTATCATCAGTTTCATGTGAACTTTATATGCGTCCTCCTGTAGTATGGGTTTGTATTTTCCCCCTGAAAGTAATCGTGATCCTCTCAGAATTTTTGTCTATACATGTAGAGGAAGTGAAGGTTCTCGATTACCATACATAACTATTTAATTCTTCTTTAAAATTTCTATGTAATGTTTCTACACCATTGAATCGACTTTAATACAATTTTTATTGAAGTCATTGGAGAATGACAGAAAGTCGATGGATCAAATAATACAAAAATGTGAAAAAATAAGACAAATGCCTGCATTCCAACAATTATGGTGACAGTTCTCCAATTATTATCCACATACAAAACCTGAATAACATTTTGTTTAACCAACAATTGCTAGAATATCTTCTCTTTTCTTGAACGCAGTTCATATTGGTCAAAAGTGTCCTATCAAGAATTGCCGATAGCATAAGCGAAACGAGTGGTAAGTTGAATTGATCGACCGCCGCGGATAATAAACGGGCGTTTGAGTCGTCTTTTTGAAAGGAAACGGTCGCGAGGCGTACGAGACGATTCTAGGAATTTCAGCAGCCTTTGAAGGAACGTCACAATGGTTCAATCAGTTTGTAAGATGGTCTAGTATGTCCCTCTGACTGGTTTATTTTAGTATTCGTCTTGCAACAGTCTAAGTTAACGTGATTTCTGTTTGAATCGACACTATTCAGAGACATTTTCGTTTTTTGGCTCGTAAGGTTCTAGCTTCTGTCGAACGGTGGTGCTATCTTCCGTGAATGGAACGGCTACGTGGATGTAAAGCGAAATAATGAAAGGAAAGTACGATTGAGGACCGAATAGCGCTGGAAATAATCCTCAATCGGCTCCAAACCGATCGTTTCTGCTGTTAGAATTTTGTCTTCAAGTGAGTTTGGCATATGATGAAACGCCGTAATGATAGATTGGAATAATTATAGCAACATGCTTTTCAATCCTTTGAATACCTATTTGTTGAATTTTAATGATAGGAGAGAGGTGGGATATAATTTTCACGGACTGTAATTACCTAAAAAATGAAAAATGTCCTACAAAAGGAATATTTTTGTTTCTTAATAACACTAACGTGTACCCAAATAAGCCTAACTGCAAGCTGCTGCCTCTTCTTCTGACTTTTCTTTTTGTTTTAAAATAAAATCTTTGAGGTTTTCTAGAAACATTTTGTGATCGTCCAATTTCATTGTTACTGCATCAGGACAGATATTTATTTAACAGCAATAACGTGAATCGTTAGATATTTTTTGTTTGTAAAAAACTTATGTATAGGACGTCCCTTTCACAACTGTCTGCTTTCAAATCTTACTACTTACAATTATTTTTTTAATTATTCTTGGCAAGTAGTTAACAAAGTCATTTTTTTTAACAAATAAGACTTCCAATGCTACCAATTAAAACTACAACTATTGATTGCTTCGTTTGCTATACTGTTTGATATTTACCTTCCGAAAAATCTGATATTTTCAATTAATTTTGAAGAGTTTGCAGTAACCGTTTGCTGACGTTGAGCTTCCTGACTCGAAATTACGTACTAACGCGATTGTCGGATCAAAATTCACATTGTATGTACTATTATTGGTTTCGATACAGATGCAAATGCCGACTAGGCTGGGGAGGTAATAACGGCGGGAGAAAAGGCCAGAGTCTGTGAATTTACAGTGTATACATATACTCGCGTCTTCGGTCGTCTTCATAAATGCCGGATAAAATCGTGTTACGCCTTTAACGTTTCGTTCAGATTCGCATGCATTATTCAAAAGATAATTCCATTCGAATAACTGATTGAAAGTGGAATCTGACGAAACGTTGTCTTGCGCATCTGATGTATCAACTAAATAAACGTATTGAAAGCTTTTCTTTGTCGATCAACGAAGGAATTGATAAAAGCAATTCAGGAATATTCATAAAACTGCACGATGCTTTCACTGTATACTTTAACATTTTATAATAATGAATTCGATGTTTGTGGAAAGTACTGTGTTTGAAATATTGGAGTTGATGACGTCACTGCAAATAAATGTGTTTGAAGAATTTGATATTCAAATCTTTCGAATGTAAACAACTGTGTAAATCGGTATGTAAATATTTAAATAAATAAAATATCTAGAAGTGATTTAAAAGCCCCAAAGCCATATATCTGTTAATAATTATTCAGGAATAGATTAAGAGTGTTTAGAAGTTCCTAAAGTAGTAAAGTGTAATAGTTCTCGAGGGAATAGACAAAATGTAACATTACACTAAACGTTTATAGTTTGCTTTTCGTCAATATGTGATTGATTATTTTTTCCATGAATAATCTAACAGATTCAATTATTTAAAGGACCAATAGTAACATGAAAGCTACAAGTTTGAATTTGAAACTGTTTCAAACCATTTTCAGGGTTACTAAAATGTATTTATAAAGTGTGATAAATTTTAAAGGACAATTCTACTACAAGTACATGTGTTAAATTGCAGCCGACGCTTCGTTTTCGAGATATTAATTATTGAAAGGACTTCAAGTGCACGTGAAATGTGTCTGACTTTGCTTATTGCACTGTCTTATTCTTCTAACACTGTTGCAAACCAGACTAACGTACGTCGGTGAAGGTCCTCTAACGCATGCCAGTAGAGGTCCTGAAGTCAGACACAGTTCATGCGCACTTTACGTGTATCTTTAATAATTAATAACTCTGAAACGAGATTTCTGACACCTGTTGTCAAACGTTCTAAATGTATAGCGAGAATTTTTAATATTTTTTAAGAATACTGCGCTTGAAAATATTTATCAAATATTCTTTTACAACACACAAGTCAGATTCCTTAAGACTCGCTGCAGACGAGTGTTTTTTTTGCCATAGCGCGTTGTAGCGACAAAGATAATTCCAAATTCTTAATAGTAGAAAACAAGGAAAGACATACGAACACGGCAACTTGGTGGCACGTTTGCATATTTTCAAAAGAACGCAGATCCTGTTTCGCCGCTTTGCGTGAATTTGTCGCTACAACTTGCCGCAAACTTATCGTCAAATTGCTGCGTTCGTATGTCTTTCCTTGTTTTTCACACTTGATAATTTGAAATTATCCTTGTTGCTACAATGCACTGCAGCAAAGTGCCATGGCGGCAAAAAAACATTCGTCTGCAGCGGGCCTAAATCTTTTTTCTTGCTTCTGGTCTCTAACGTGAAGCAAAGAAAATTATAAGGCAAGAGGCTAAGTTAAGCCTGTTCCAATTTTTAACTTATTCCCTTGTATTCCTTATCCCAATGTGGTCGTAGCTAACTGCTCCGCTCCAAAGTAAAATTCACAATGAAACTTTTGGAAAATTTTCATGCACCAGATGTTAGGTACACTGAAGTGGGATCTCCTACTGACGAGTGCAGCAGCAACGTCAATTAAAGGAACTAAATTCAGGCAAGGTGGAAGGCCAGGTAACGCGGTCTCGTGGGTGGAAAAGAACCGAGTCTGGCTTTAGTGTGCGTCAAAACGTGTTCGACGTGAACCGCGGGCAAGTATATCGTGATGCAGGGGAAATACGAGGATCTGAAAGGAACGGTGGATCGATGGAAAGTATTAAAGCTGCCTTTTATGGGTCGGGCATAAAGCAGAGCGGAACGTTTATACCTGCGCTTCGCCAGTGCGCGTGTTTATGCATTTGGCATCAAGGGTTCGTTACTCAAACGACTCGTTACAACTGGTTACTTTTCTTCTTGGGGAATACTCCTTGTGGGATGCCAGTATAGACGTGTGATTATACCTCGGAAGGTCAGACCGATCCACGGAAACGGAAATTATCGTTAACAATGTGCGAGTGTTGCGGTATTGAATTACTTTTGCATACGTGATCATAGTACTTGGTAGGAAACAGCTCGTACTCTGTTGTAACAAACCTTGCGAGACTATTTCGTCTTTGTCCCTGGTCCAATAGTTGATGGACTTAGGATAGGCCTCGGAATTGCACTCCAAAGTTAATCCCTGTCCCTCTCGAGCTCCTACCAGTTGATTCTGCACCCATATCATGGGTGGGACTGGAAAGAAGAAAGAAAACCGCTTTATTGTACTATGCTTTAAACATTGAATATTTTTTTATTTGTTTGCTTCTTATCCTAGCCCTTCGTCAGTAATCTAAGAATTTTAAAGCGTAGCTCTTGTTACTCTTGAAGTTCTCCTCGGAAACTAAAAAGAAACTAAAAGAAAGAGCGTAAGCTTTCTGAAGGAAAACTATTAGACAATACTATATCACGAACTTTTATAGGTTCTTTAAAAGCCTAGAACGTCAAACAAACCGTTGGCGAACTTGAACGACCCAGATTGTTGACAGTGTTTCGAAAAAAAATGATTGCTAACGAAGGGCTAGGATAACTATTGATTCCACGCACTCGACTGAATCATTTTTGCTACAATAGTGACCCCACAGTGACACTAATAAACTTTACATAATTGTATGCTTACAATGAACGATGAGCATAATCCTTTTACTGACAGAAGGCGGCACACCATTGGATGCGATACAAAGATACGCCCCCATGTGTAATCGATTCACTTTGGTAATAGTAAAGTTTGACCCATCAACGGTTGCAACTGTAACAGGAAACAAGTTGGTAACAATTAAACTTCATCCCTTCCATTTTTAGGTGATTGCAACTACAGAAACAGTATCTGTAAGGGAAACACGAGATGAATGTTGAAGTGTAATTACTACAAACATGACAGTTATCGAAATTTGATATATATTCCAATTTTGCATCACTTTACTTACATCCAGATGAAAAATTTTAAAACATCGTCAGAACGTAACACATACAGGTAGAACGTTATTATTTTTTCGTAAGAGGAATGCTTCTATACGTTTTAGAGTTAAACGAATTTTACGCGTAGAGTGTTTCGCTACCGGCTGTTGAGGCATCCTGAATGTTTTTTTTATTTTCCTCCCCTCCCCCAAAGTTTCATTGAAGTTGTAGTTCCCGACAGTTTGGCATACGAGTGTGAAGTTTTCGAAACGGGCTCGGACAACTTTTTCAGCGTCAGTATATTTCCACACGGTCGGCACAGATCAGGATACAATGAAAACGTCAAAAATATCGACCTACTATAAACTTTTTCTAATGCAATCGAAAACAGATTCACGTTCACCTTTTTCCTCGATCAAATTCTCGCATTTTTTAACTTCAAACAACTCCCGCTCACTTTGTAGTAGTTTTTTCATTAGCAACGCAATAAATTTGCGATAGCAATTTCGCAAAATGAGAACGTTATTTCGTTGCTCGGAAAGAATATGAAAATATAAAAACGAACGTGTGATAGTTGAACCGCGTGAAATTTTTCGTTTCTATGGTAAAAGTACTAACAGAAAATCACTGGGTCCAGACGAGTGCAGTAAAACAGTTCGGTGTTGTCTTCCGCGTACGTCAGTAAATTTAGTTTACTCGGCCGGAAGTCAAGGCAGTCCACATCCGTCCGTTAACCGCAATTAAATCTGTTGGAATATTTGCTTCTAACTAGGAAACTCCACGATTTCAAATAGGGGAAAACGAAAACCGCTGAAAATCTACAGAATGACGATTTACCACTTGTTTGTTGGTTTTATTACGAAAGTATTAAAGTCTACGATGATTCTAACACACGAATCGTTTTATAAAAGTTTTACTGATTGTATTATTTTAGATTTTCGAACGAAACCAATAAAATACATTGATTGTGTTTACTGCTTTTTTTAGTACAACTGGCGGTCACAGAACGTGCACCATTTCCGTTGTTTCATCAAAGGATAGTAACCTATGCCACAAAAACCTGCATCATTTAGTTAGTCATAGAAAAACTTTTACGAACAAGTCTCCTTTTCCTATCACATGGAAATTTTATGTTGCTATTAAGGTTGTATATACTGGCTGGACTAGCTAGGTGATATCACCTAAATATTTGCCTTGTTTATTGCTGTACAAAAATATTTCTCAGGACAAAGTACGTTATACAAGAACGGAAAGAATTCTTTTTAAACTCTTTTTTGCGAGATTTCAAGATGACATGTTGCATGTTTAAGATAACTCTATTTGTTGCTTGAATATTTAGGAGATTTTTATATTTAAATGTAAAAATATAGAAAAAATATATGATTCTATTTAAAAAAAATACAGAAACTTAATTTGAAGTTTCGTACAAAAGTGATGTCGCAAACAATTTTTTTTGCGATTATACGTACACCTTGAAAAAGTGCAACTTTATTTTGAGAAGTTGTCTCATATAATAATACAAATATTTAGGTGATCATATTTACTTGGTCCACCCTGTATAATACACAGAGCACGAACTTTGAAAGTTGTCGACTTTTTCCGTATTACACAGCTTTTTATCATAGTATTTTTATCATAGTGTGGTAAATTTCATATGCAGAAGAAATAAACGTATAATATGGAAGGAAACCAGGTTTAAACAAACAGTAATCTTAAGCTATTCAGTGGTTCATAGTAACCGGACGAGACATGCACGCGAAACTCACAGTACGCATAGCACCCTTTCGGTGTTTGCCAATTTCAATGCAAATATACGAGGTCTTCCTCTCCTATGCAAACGTATCGCCGTCCTCTAACCTATTGGCCTTGCTCGAACGCGGTATGTTTGCCTTCCTTCGAGACTACAGCTTCAGTTACTGTATCGTGAATCGGTTCAGGATAAGCTCCCGCAGTTTAACAGGGATATTTCGATGCCTTCAATCCATTTATTGAAATTGAGATATCGATGAAATATCAAAACTAAGTAAATATCTTATGATTAACTCTTCAAGTATTTATGGACCTTCTGTTACGTAACATTTTACTCTTATTTTTACCTGTAAAACGGATTGGTCGAAGATCGAACGAAAAAGTGTGGGACAGGCAGTATTGTACAGGGTGTTTCCAAACATGTGGGATATTTTTAGAGGATATGCTCTACATACGTAGACAATGAAAAAAGTTCAGAGGAACATATGTCCAGAATTGTTTAGTTTTTTAGTTACACGATATTTTGTGTCGCGTAAAACGTTGGCTTAAATCCCGTGAAAAATAAGAAACATGTGAAACACTTTTGCAGGATAGATTGTAGATACAAAAACAACGAAAAAGGTTCAAATATGAATATACCCCAAAATGCATAGTTCTTAAGTTGCGTGTTATTTCATATTGTTATATTAGTCCACTTTTTGTCAAAGCATCTGAAATTATGTCCTTTGTTCTTTAGACACGTAAAAGGCGGATCATACGTTTTTCTACCTACTACAGGTTCCAGTCTTCTATTTGATACATATATCGACTTCGTATTTAACGTGTTGAGATAACATAAAGTGTTTGGAAAATGTATGTAGGACATTAGTAGAACATTGCCGCTATTTGTAAGACGTCCTAAATGCTTAGAACAAACGTTTTAAAGTCGTCCTCCTAAAGACATCTGTATGATATTCTAAAGAAGTCTTAAAGATGTCATGTTTTGTAATAACAAACATCCACAAGATATGCTGTATGTATTGATACTCACATATCAATAACACGTATTGTCATTTTTAACAAAATTTCGATTTTGAGTGTTCCTACGTTTACTTCTGATTTGGTGCCAAATCACTTTAATACAAAAATAAGGACAAATTATTTACAGATTTAATGTACAATTAAATGAAACCATATATCAGTATTTTGAATTTTACTGGTTAATTACTGTATTAGCTGTCTTGAAATATGAAGCTACTCTGAAATAATCATTCTTCTTACACTTCTGTAAAATTTCATTTTCATCAGATACGTGGTAAAATGAGGGTATTAATATGTAGTAATGAAAGTTCGTATGATGTACAAGCTCTGAAAGTTTATTGTATTTTGCATGCGCAGGGTGGTTTACGTTTCAGGAGATAATAGTTTGACGACGAATCGCTCGGTTCAGAAGCTTGTGAAGGTAGTATCGAGTAAACTATTAACACCAAATGTGTCCCTGCAAGGATTAAGGCTGACCTTTCTCGTCATTCCCCAGCAGTATGAACTGGCTATCTTCTCGCCGCCAGGAGATGCTCGGTTCTGGTGACCCTGTCGCAATGCAACGTAAAGTTACGTTACTGCCTTCTCGTACTACCATGTCTGTGCTCGTTTGATAATCCACGATGTCAGGAGGAACTGTAAAAAATAAGATATTCTGATTATATATGGTTATATTTCTAGTAATATTACATGCTAGTGACGAGTTTAGATCGTGAAACAAATATTTATCAATAATTTGTCAACGATTCATCGATGGTCCATAATGCAATTGTCTTACTATTTAGATCCACGTAAATTCTTGTAAGAATACAAATTGAAATAAAAAAAAGTAGGTAAAGTAAATGTCAAATAACTCTGTCACATGAGTTTATTGTGCTTCTTCTTTATGTGAACACGAGACAGAGAATTGTCACCCCTTTGATACACGCAACAAAAGAAATTGGAATTTCGGTCAAAGAATAAATACAGAGACTTCTTTGAATACTCGTGTCATTCAGGGTGACATGGATGTGTGTATCTTTCAGAATTGCGTGCATATATTGTGGAGCATAAAATAGAGCTTTCGATTATTTTCGTTTCATCCTTTGGTTTTGCCGAATTAAGACAGCCGTAATAGCAAATTTTCTCCCGTTCTGTATTTATCCGAGCCTGGTTTCAGAATATGTCCAAGATGGTTATTCAAAAGGAACAAATTTCATCTTATAGAACCACTTCTTTTGTCTCCTTAGTCATAATTTTACTTTCAGAGAGTACAGATTTATTACTTTTATTGTCTTAATTTCAAAAGGTCATAAATTATATCGTGAGACAGCTAGACTACTATTGTATTTGAAAGAATTATGCATCGTTCCTTACGAAGAAACTGTGCATTGCTCGTATGCACATACAGCACAAAATAAAAGTACCATCAACTTTAACCTATTCCTTTACTATCATCGCGAGACTGAAAACTTTGATAATCCACCTTGCCTGACTTTTACTTATTACAAATTCAAGTTATTTTTACAATACGGAGCACAACCAATGGATATACTGTGAAAACAATTCTATAATGTATTATCTGTTTACAAAACAGCAACTTGATTTATCTGTAGAAATGACTCGACATACCCAGCTACTAAGGTTACTAGTCTGAGTTTGTATTAATTATTTCTGGTAAAATAACAGTGCTTACTGGAAACAGGTCGCATCGATGCCATTATCGCGTCAATTCAAAATGTACGAGAAAACTAAAGTTCACTTTTGTATGCACCTATAATTTGTGCAAGTCGGTGACACAGTGACCCCGTGCCACCTGATACAGCGTCAGGTCATGCGTGTTGCTTCACATCCGTAAAATCTGGAATTCCACGCGTTTGTCTCGCGTGACCCTGTGTTTGTTTCGAGGAGAGAATTCGAGCGAGAAAAGTATTAATTAACGCGTGGAGAGACATGTTTTCTTCGGTACAATTTATACCTGTATACTCATTAAATCGTTCACGCCTTATTATAACTACAATTGTTTAGTAATATATTCTCAAATTCTGCTCATTGCAATACGTTTGGTAGAAAATTTGATGATAAACGTAATGTGCATATCGTAATTAAACGTCAAATTAAATCACTACGTATATCGAATTATACATACGGGTTTGTATGCACGCAGCAAATTTCTATTAATTACAATGAAATTTGATTTAAGAGAAACTAAATATACACGGGCTTACTATCCCAACAAGGGTTCATTTTCATGTAATTATTAGTATTTTTCCAAACAGTCAATATATTGGTTCACGGGAATTAAAAGAGTTAATATACATTAGAATGTATTTGTACAAGAATATTATTTACTCATACTACTTGCCTAATTGTGTAGACTATCATTGACCAGTAATGTTTGCCTCAGGAAGTCTTTTTTAGTAATTTGTGAAACGAAGTACCGTCGAACGGGATAATCAATCGGTGCTGTAATCCACACCCGGAAATTCGTGTTCGCGTGTACATAATTGCGTTTCAAAGCGGTAAATCCATCCCTCTTGCACTCGCATTCCGCTTACGCGACAAGTTTCACCCCTTCCCCCCTGTAGTAATACTTAACGCAACAATAGTCTTCCTTAAGCTGCGCCTAACAACGCGTACTAAGGTTATGTCTGTTCATGCATAAATTTTCCTATATTGTATACGCACTTGTTCATAAAGACAGGAATACGACTCGAATCGAGGGCGAAGGGAATGTTACTGGATGGTCGATGCAGTTGCATGTGTAAAGGGACGTAGTAATAAACTGGGGAACGATAACGTAAATGAGCACATCGATAACATGATCTCTGATTAAAATGAAATTACAAGATAGCGGTAGAA
This sequence comes from Calliopsis andreniformis, assembly GCF_051401765.1. Taxonomy (NCBI): domain Eukaryota; kingdom Metazoa; phylum Arthropoda; class Insecta; order Hymenoptera; family Andrenidae; genus Calliopsis; species Calliopsis andreniformis. Next base: position 9,178,712 of record NC_135071.1, read on the forward strand.
GTGCATTCAGACTCCCTGGCGTCGGCAATGAAAATCAAAAGCCTTCAGTCGATCTTTGAATAAGCGTTTTATAACTCTCTACGCTTTTGTTAACATTGGATATTGTGACTGTTGAAATTAAGATATAATTTTCAGATTATGGTCTAAACATTGCTTTAAATTTACAAAACCAGAGTCAATTATCATCAATTTGTACAGAAATTATTTAAATTGTTTACGTCTACCGTGACTAAACGAAAATTAGTCTTAGAAAGATTGAGGGGTTTCATTGTGATAAAGGCTTGTTATATCTACAATTCACTAATTGAAAACTCAAAAGACCTTCAAAATATGCTTCTTGTGTAAAATATCAACATATACATTCGGAACAATATTTATTATTCCTCATCCATTTCCTAACTAGGATGGTCTAATTAGGAACTTTCATGCATCACAATATATAAAAGTATCATACTGCATATGAATCTGCATATGAAGTCTGAGAACAATATTTTTAGATATTTGATCTAAAGATTTTGATCTTGTGTGCATTTTACGTATTTAAATCCCAAAGTATATTAATTCCACTTGCCTTCTATGGCTCTGGAGTTCGAATAGACGTAAAATTATTTAAAAATGGCTAGTTTTGAATTTGTACTATTCTTCAATTCACCGACTCATATGTAAACAGGAATGGTATGAAACCTGGTGTCCAGTGTCAGCACAAGCTAGAAAAGAAACTTTTCAAATGCAGTAGAGATTGCGCCAGCAAACAGTGATTATTAAAAATCCTCACCTCATTCGAAAAGATTCCTTTCTATCTCGTGATATCACCAGATGACAGGTTTCATACCATCCCTGCATGTAAACGAACTTAAACCAAGCAAGCCCTGCATGGGGGAATACGGAAGAACCTAAATTCTATTTTTCCTCGGCTGAAGTGAATCCAGAAGCATATATCTAGATATCCCACAATCAGACCTTTCCATTCGACCATGCACATTAAAGCCAACCTGACTTTCGCTTCTGTTCACCTCTTCCAGCTACCGTTCTCTCCCTGCGCGCCGAATAAACGTGTCCCTCGCGAGTAATGTCTTACTGGGTTCACATACATGCGAATCGGGCTGGAGGGTCTCCAGTTAGATGCAGGGGGGAAAGGGTCAGGGGAAGGGTTACTCGAGGGATGAGGTCGATTTTATTCCGCCCTACGGTCGGAACTCGATTTGCGGTTGAGTGCCCGTATGGGTGATGCTGAATTGGCGGGTCAAAGCCACTCGGTCAGTCTATCGATGCCCTCTCACTTGTGCGCCACCACCGATTTCCCCTTCGTCATTCCTTCTCCTCCATATATCCACGGGACGTTCATACGCGTGTTTCAGTTTACACACTTGCACTCCGACCCCGATGTTTTCACTATGACGTATTTCCTGCATTGAACTAGCTGCATAACTGTTGCTAACCCGGCCTGATCGAGTTAGAGACGAATACCACAGAGTACACGCGGAGACTCCTTTATTTGGTGACGTGCTAAATACCGAGATTTACGACACACTCGAAGGGTTCAGGCTGTGAGTTATCTATGTCGCTCTTTTTAGAAGAAAAAGGTTAGTCCGGGGTAACAAGACGAGTTTTCAGTTGTGTTTGGTGTAACTGGTAAAAAGAAATGCTGGCAGGTCACTCAGAGTAAAGTAAATGTCGTAGTAGTCGACTATGTTCGGATATCTGGATATTGTGACCAGTTTTATTTAATTTTAAACTTAAATTCTAGTACAAAACCAGTACCCACTGCTAGTAAAAAACAAAAAATATAATGATAAAATGGAGACATTACTGAGACATTTGTCATCTTAAGCGTTCGGATATTGGGACACTGATCAGGTTGAAATAGTAGTTATTGTAACTTTAGTTTACTAATATAGAATATAGGTTAAGTAATAGTTATTGAGTAAATAAGTAATAACTATTACATAAAACACGCAGTAAAGGAACTTCTATATCAAGTATTTTAGAAGAAGGAAGCCTTTAAATGCTCACATTTAGTGAAATGCATACAGTTCGGCCTCCCGTCTTTGACTGACTACGACCACAGACTTTTCACAAAGAGTCCTTTGGGGCCAAGGTTGAAAGGAAACCGATAAACTGAACACACTCTATGTGTCTCTTTATGTTTAGTTTTAATAGATCGTGGCGCTCTAGCAGGAGTCACGTCGAATCAAAGACGAAGTCCTTTTGAATAACTTATGCAACTGAGCTTTACTTGCTTTTGGATAGTAGTAGACATTAACAGATTATTTTTTCAAATTGTAAATCAAGGATGATGCTGCATTTTCAACCTATTTGAGTGATGATTAGACTTTTAATTTTAAATGACTCAATGACACCTCCTTAAGTTAGTCTTCATTAATTGAAGCAAAAACTGAAGATAAATATAAGTGGATTTTTTGGTAATTGTCAATCACAAATTTCTTTCATTTTGCTTCGGTTGAAAAAACAAGAATATTCTATAAAATTACTGACGCGACAGTTATAAATACTAACTTATGTATAATGATAACCACATTGGTAATTTAAATACCTAACTCCCAAGATATAGTGCTGTTTAGTTCTTATTGCAAATCTAATTAACTTTATCATTCAGCATCTAGCAAAACCCCTAGAGTAATTATTGCTATCAACCTAATAATCTAAATACAGCAATGCTATACCCACGGTTCCGCAATCTTAACCATCTCGAAATGTTATGAATACGCCGAAAGCATAACTGCACGCTCTTTTAAATGACATCCTTTGATCTGATAAGATAGACTGCCTACGATAAAATAATTTATTTTGAACAAAAGAGCCTGTTCCTTTGACATAAAAAAAGCAATTCTACAACCACGAGTACACATACCCTCATCAAAGCTAGCTTCTTCTAAGGAAACCCTTTGCGATGAAATCATTTACAATAAATTAAATATTCTTCGGTGGGTAATCAGGTATTTTCGATTACACGATTGCGCAAAAAAGGAAGATTGAAAGAGGAACGAAAGAAACTAATGAAGAAAATTGTCATTAGATTCATGCACTGTTTGCAGTGTGGCGCAAATGGTAGACAGTTTGCGTGGAAATAGGCTAGGCTGCTGCAGCAATTTGGACTCGCTTGCTTCGTCTTCCATTTCCAGGATGATCGTGGACTCATTTCGCTGGGAATTCTTTGTATTTGTAAAATTGCTTTTGGCCTGGATCAAAGTGAATTCAGTTCGAAATGAAAAGGCATACGAGATATGTGATACCACACGAGTACCATCGATTCAAGCCTGCCCCCAATAGTAATAGATTTATATATGATATCCGTTTGCAGTGGAACTATCCAATTTGTAGGTCTCGCGCCACTGAACAGCGGGCATTACCATAATAAAAATCTAAACCGCATTTTATTTATCCTTCATTCAATTATGTATTTCTATATTGCAAAATAGTGAGAATATCGAACTATCTCTCGATACACTTGATCAATTAGGTATATTTGACGAGTCTGACATTACATTTATTCAAACTAATTAACAGAATTATATGCTGTCCGTTTTTTCAAGAGGCTGTAAATATCTATTCTTCTTCGCGAATATTTAGATTTGCACGTACATTTTTACAACTGCAACAGGTACTGTCCAAGATTGAACCTTTTTACTAGTTCGGTTAATGTGATTCCGAATGCTTAAACTTTCGACACTTTTGTACCCACCGAAGTTGTACGTTTTACTCCGGGCGCTGTTTTCTCTCTGTTTATTGGTAATAAATAATAAAAAAACACGCTATAAAATTAAGTCACTACCTAAGGGAATAAAAAAAAGTAATTATACCGTTCAAAGCAGGAATCGCAAAAGACAACCACGAAGCGTGCAGCGCAAAATAATTTATAATCGTTAACAAGAAAATTTTTCTTTGGCCATTATCCTCTTTGTTTACAGCAGCCCGCTCATTCGAAAGCAGCTCTGCATCCTGCATCAATCTGAATCTGCTTCGTTTATCCTGTCCCGTGCTTCCACTATCCTACGCTCCCCGGAATTCACCCTTTTCCAGCGTTACATTGTACTCTGCTCGCCAGAACGTACTTTTTACCGTGATTGCGTTGGCAGCTTTACTCCATCGGCCAGCGTCGAAACTAGAATTAAAAAAGGACCATTTCGGCAGACGATTACCATGGCGTGGTTTAATTTTCATGCGTGAATCGAATGACCGTTCGAAGCCTCCGCGCAGAGACCAGACAATCGGACTAAAAAATTCGTTATCGGGTTCGAACCACGCTGTAACCGGTGCGTTAGGAGAACACATTGAACGGCAGGTAGTAAATCAACTCTGAAATGGGTTTACTGCGGGAAACTTTTCTTTCAAATTACAGATACTCTAATTGAAGTTGTAAATTCGGATTGCAATTAAGGTCAACATTTTTCATTTACAAGGATTTTCAAGCAGAAAACTGCAGGGGAGTGCTATTTCTTAAGTTCTTTCTACATATTTATGTAAAAATAGTTCAAACATTTTTATGAGATGGAATTATTGGAAAATTACAGTAATTATTATGCTAGTTGTCATTTTGCACAAAGGAATTTTGGTTTTAAAAGATATTTCTCAGAAAAAGAATATTTATTAATTAGTGAAACAGTCGTGTTTTCTAGCATGAACGAGATTTTTATTTTCTAGGCTTTTATGTGGATAAGGAATAACGTCTGGAATTATAAGAGGAAAAAAGAATAGGTTCTTAATAGATTTAAAGCGGGCTGCCGTAGAGTACAAGGCGAAAGCACTTTATCACAGATAAAATATGTAAGTTACAAGTTTCATGCTGCGAATGGACTGGATATTCCCACAAGGAGAATCGTTAGTAGAAATTGTGGACTTTTCATTCGGTGCTGAATTAAACAAATCCAACCAATATTTTTAATACAGCACTATACATATTCTACTTCAAATATGATATAACAAATTTATTATTATCGAACGCAAATGGGATATTTCTTAATCCAGCAGGCAGCCGAAAAATGGTGGTCCTGCTTTGTTCCTTCCTTTCTGCGTAGCCGCAGCCACCTCTCTCAATTCAATTTTTAGGAGTAGCTCGGACCCGCCGAGTAATTGCAGAAAAACAGGCAGAGAATTTTTAGATGAACGATGTTTCCTCAAACAAAAGAGTTCGCGGCGTTAATTAGAACTTTGTTGCGTCGGCACTTGTAATTTCATATCCCCCTTGAATATTCATCACCTTAAATTCGTTATGCGACCAAAAAGCGTTAGGTTCCCTCTGGCGTTGCCCAAGTACCAAAATCGAAATGGAAACTTAATAGTTGCATATCATGGAAAATAGAAGCATCGAAAATTCAAAAACAATATTTGAAAGGAGTTTCTCGTATAACACTGTCTCGTGTTTCATTACTCTCGAATGTAGCGTGTCGAGAAATCCAACATGTGCCAGATAGACGAGAGCAACTTTTATTTTCAACAAAAATATACAGTTTCGGAACCAGCGGTTTCTGCAGTAATTCTGAGCCCACGATGAAATCTATTGCGCTTCGCAATCATTTTATTGCATTCGCAAAATATCCTATCCGTGAAAAACTGAGGGCGGGAAATTGTTCAAAGTTAAATTACAAAGCTGTTTGCGTTTCCTTCCCAGTAAGTTACATGCAGAATCATTACCCTGGATTTCGAATCTCACGCAATGTGCTGCGAGCATAGGAGCAAATAAACGCACAAAGGTGGTTTGTCGGTGTTAAGTCCAGCGAATTCTCGTTACTACTACTTTGCCTGTAGGCGCTTGCTGAATGGCCGAGAGGGAGGATCTAATCGGAATGTTTGTTCGTTCGAAAATATTCAAAGCTACGGCCGCAGAGAGATAGGGAGGGAAAGAGGTTCCTTTTTTACGTGTTGTAGAATAAATTAGATTTATAAATACGTCCAAACCGTTTATTTTCGCCGCACAAATGCTTCGTCGTTTGCGCACCGACTCGACAAATAAATGATTAAAACGTGACTGTGACCGCGCGATTGTATCGTTTGTGGATCACTCGGATCTCCGTGCAGCGCTGTTCGAAAAGCAGATGCCGAAGCATCGCGATTAACGCCTCTATCATGCAGCCATGCACGCACGTAATGGCTCTCATGCCTTTGTTCTATCGACAAAAACGTTTTTGTTAAACGACAACCGCGAGTCTTCGAGCTCCTTTTCCTCCACTGATGAGCAATTAAACAGGTATTGTCCATGACAGGAACAAAGGGGGTTGATTATACGATTTACTGGACCGTGGCTGGAATTCAAATGTTTTGGGTGGCTTGATGAATAATGGCAGCGATAAGGATTTAAAGAAACGCAATAAAAATATGGGAACATTATCCAGAGTTAATTCTGAAAAATTAAGATTCCAATTTATGTAGATCTTTACTTGAATAAAAATTGTAAACCAGCAGTTAGTTAAATCTTTTCAAAAGACGGCTTCCATGATGGAAAACGATGAAATGTTAACGTGAAGGATTTTTACAGCGTTCTTTGAAGTTTCAACCATTGTACGTTTAGCTGTTAAGTTTTAAATCCTTCAACCTTTTGACCTACCGTTAAAATTGAAGAAATTTTGCATATAGGTAGATACTATTAATTTCGTTCCAAATCTATATAACCAGTGTCCGAAAAGAAAACAATTTCTATCCTGTGAAATGGATTGACAGTGCATATAATTTTCAGTTTTTCTAGAAGTATTTTATTCTTATTTTATTTTGACGAAGTTGCAATTATAATCAATTTCTGCTAGGGTTAAGTGAAGATTTTTATTAAACTAGGTTAAATGCTTTGTTCCGTTAACTGATTGCTGACCTATGTGTTCATATAATGTGTGTATATGTACACACTATATCTACGACGCTTAATTTCCTGGTTAAGGAGAAAGCTCAGGTGACAATTATGAGCTGTCAGTTAATTAGCAAGTGTGAGCTTCCCTTGACGTCGTAAATAAATCAAAGTCCTTTGCATTTCAGTGCACTACACAATTCGAAGCTGCACAATAGAACAAAAATGGTCGCTTTGCTATCAATCGGTTTCATAACATAAATACTATTTAACATTCGTTGCTATAAGTACTATTGTAAAGAGACGAAGTTTTGTAATAACATTAACGTTCTATAATATCATCTTCATGTCAAATGTGAAATTGCATGTACTCCGACACTATTCTCGTTCTAACGAATTTTCGCATTCTAACGAGCCAGCTGTTTATTAGTAGGTACCTTTGCGTCCGAATTACCTACGTATATTGTTGTATCAAATACGAGCACCGTTCCGCGAATCCAGTTATTACCTGACAAGTACTCTCATGTTCTATGAAATCCACCAATCTATTGCCAAATTAGGAGCACGAAATTGAATTTAAGGTTGCAACATGCGTGAACTGGTATAAATCAACATAGAAATCGGAATGCGTTAGAGAAATCTTGATACCTCAAATATTAATCAAGTAATTTCCAAGTCTGCTTGTATCTGCATAGAGCTCACTCACACAGTGGCATATGCATATTAGATTTCACCATTATACCTTCTGTGTTACTTTTAGCAGCTGTCTAGAAATAACGAGAGTGACTTCTTGCCTTCTCCATTTATTTTCCTTTGTTTCCCTGTTTGTCCTCGTGAATACTTCTAGACAATTTTTTCCACCGTGAGATATTTCCCGGCACGATACTATCTTGTTATCTGTTATGGACCGCGCGAAAGATGGTAGCAAACGAGAGCAAGAAAAATGAGACACAGCAGGCAGAGAAAACAGATACAACTGAAAATGCCTTTGTAACCTGGCGAAAAGGAAACGGGAAAAGTTCGACAGCCGAATCGAGCGTCGAGTTGGAAGGACGATAGATCACCTGCGTCGAAACACGATTCACACGGCGATGTATGTAGTATCCTAATCGAAATTGTTCGATTCCTTACGATACGTAGTTGGCAGAACGTATGACCTCGAACATTTTTACTCCTGAAACTGAACTCTTGGAAATTCGAATATCAAGATCAAACAGTTTAATAGACAAACGTATAGTAGAACATCGATTATTATCGGAACTAATAAGGAAACAAATGTGTTTTGATAATAGAACAGTTTTCCCTACACTAAATTTATTTTTTCATTTAATTTCATTGCATTTAAAAAAGGCTTCCTTGCATATTATTGGTTCTGGTATAAATATACCTTATTTTCGGATTGCAGAAACCACTGGTAAAGAGCAGTTAGGTAAATATCCCAGTACTTGGATGCTCAAGATGTCAAATGTCCTAGGAAGTGGAACACCTACAAATGTATGTCCTTAGTTTTTAATTGCGTCCCAGTAGCTAAATATGGGTACTATTTTCTGATACTGGTTTTAGTTTTTTATTAGGTACATTAGAATGTAATCTCAAAATTAAATAAAATTAGTGTTAGTGATCAGGTATTGGGACATGGTTGACAACTGGGTCATTTACTTTTCCCAAACCATTATTTTCTGCCAGTTTGAAACTTTTTTGAGAAGTACTAGCATCCAATAAGTACTAGTATTCTGTAAGTAATTTTCAGTTGGTTGCTCTTTAGTTTTTATATCAGTAATCGTTGATTTATTAATATCATATTCCTATGCTATGTCATTTTTCAACTTCTCAATAATTTCACATTTTATTTTAACCGATAGCACCACCCGTTTACATTTTTACGACATTATTATAGTTTTGTGAGCACTTGGAATATAAAGTATTATCTCTGACAAAGTACATTTCTATCGATTTCTCTTCAATATACTGTCACAAATCATTTCCACCGTGTTTCAGATGCCGAACACGCCATACCAGTAATATGCTATATTAAAATATTGTTAAAACATTTTGTTTTGATAGTTAGTTTCGATAACTTTGACAGGAGGAATGTAAATATTATATGAACTCCACACATACTACAAAATATCTAATATATACATAACAGAACATTCTAACGATAGAACATTTAGATACTAAAGACTTCGGATAATGAGTGCTTCGATAATCGAGGTTCTTCTGTAGTTGTTATCTCCCATGTAACTCATCGAATGTGAGCCTCTAGACTTAACCGAGCAACGAAAATAAATTTAAAGGTACTGTTTCGTAGAGAGTCTGTCTTGCCGAAAATTAAAAGGTAAACGATGGCCTCTCGTTTGAACATAACCTCTCCTGCCTTCAACGCGCGAAGAAATCTGGAAGACAGAGTTTACGGTGGATTTACGACGTGACGGTCGCCGAGGGGGTGTGATATTTGCACCTTTAAAACCGGTAATCCAGAGGTCCTTCCCGCCTCTGATTACTTTACTGAGGTGCAGGGAATCGGACTGTTGCCTTAGTTGCTCCAGCACAGTTCCAAATTGCGCGCATTTCGCGATATTAGAGGAAAAGTAATGGCACTGAGTGGCAATATGGAAGGAGCTGGCCTGAGGTGAAAGTAGCATCGGGAAGGGTCGGATCAACAGCTCGAAAGATGAGAAGAAGTGGTTAACGCGGAACTTAGCCTTCCTCCCCGAGCCACCTAACGAATAACAACCGCACGAAGTGTTTGCCACCGGCTATGGAAGAACTTCCGAGCAAACACTCTGTACTCTGTTAACAACGTTTAATTAGCATGTTTCAGTTCAGAATCGTACGATATGGTCTATAAGCGAATAAGAGGAGTAATCCAGTTAACGTGTTCTACCAAGCACGCTTGTGGGGCTATTGTTTGTTGAATACAGTTAATCTGAAGGGTGTGGAAAGCTGATGCACACATGTTGATTAATGAAAGAAATGTATACAGATGGATACATGATATTCAAACAGAAAAGTGTTCACAATTGAAGTTCTAAGAACATTGGGAAGCATGATACGGTAGCATTTCAAATGTGACTCACAAAAATTTTTCTCTGCATATATTTCATTAAAATTATATTTTAAAAATGTTTTTCCAGAAAATAATATTTGCACGATGCATTGCCTGTTTTAAACATTTGCCGTTTTCTCAAGTGGAATGTGTTAGAACGAAAAGAAATTTCATTTCATCAATCTTTTATAACTTGTACATCGATTTACTTTAGTCCCGTGAATAAAGACAAAGAAGAATAGTTACAATATTTATTAATAGGCTGTGAATATTAATAACTTTCAATTGAAATGTCACAGTTTACTGGTTAAAATCTTTTTTAATATTTTACACACTTTCAGCACATGAGTGGTGATATTTTTTTCAAAATTTCATGAAATAAATCTAAGTACGTAAAATGCTGCTGAAAATGTAGGAATTTTTTTAAAACATAAATGTAAGAAACATTCTAATGTAAATAACACTCTTGAAATATTTTCGCAAAGAAATTTACAGCTATAGAATTGAACTCAATATTTCAAAGATCAGATACCTACCCCCTGTAGTTTTAATGTTTCGTTTCAGTGCACTGTACGTGGGAGGCATGTATTATTGTCGACGAGCTAGTAAAGTATACTTGCAGTAAAATCAGTCCGACTATTCCACCCTCACGCATTTTATATACGTACATAAAAATACTGATGAAACGAGAACGGACTCGGGAAGCATTCAGCGGGAAGTTACGAACTTCTTTGCCAAGTGAATACAAGAACAATGAGTGGAAAGAATTCAAGATCGATCTGACACTCGAGAAACTCAGCGAACTATTAGTCGAAGCATTTTAACGTACAATTTCCGTGAGACTACATAAACAAAATAATAATAATGTAAAATAAAACAGGACGAATACTCGTTTCACTAATACGCCAAATATTTAAAAAAAATGTTATCTCCAAACAAAAAGCACTAGAAAGAGTGAAATTGGTCGTTTGATATTTTAACGAGAAACTTGAAAAAAATGCCACGCAAAAGTTGGAAACAAACACTCGAGCACGGTACTAGAAATTTTTCTGGTACGACAATAAGGAAGTCGAGTCAGCGAACTGTTCCAAACTCAAGATGAAGTTTCTTTAACGATAGAACCAATGAAAGCTGCCCTGTTGATATTATAATCTGCTTTTGTGTGCATTCGAGCAACAAATATATGACTGAATCTTTGGTATCTACGAGCGCTCAATGAGTTTCCTTGACAACGGGGAAAGTCACTTTGCAAGTTACGCTAGATCCTCGAGAAGAACAATTTACTCTGTGACCAGCCTGGAATTTTAGCAGCATAGTGAAAAGTTCATGATGGATAAAGTGATTATTAACAGAAATTAATTTTTATGAACTTTAGTAAATTTGCGAACAGTCCTGATAACTATTTCATAACTAAGAACTTGTATCCCATGGATTGCTTTTTTAGCTACTTTAAATTTATAACCCTCACCCTGTAAATGTGTTTTCGTTTTGAGTTAAGGTCTTTAAAAAAATATGAAAAAAATCAAGATTCAAATAAAAAGTTTATTCTTGATGGAGGGAATCAAAGGTTCAGTACTTATTTGTTGAAGAGATATGCAGGCTTTTCAAAAATGGTAGAACAAAAATGACTCGTCATTAGAAATATCTGTGGCTGTAAGGTGAACCAACCTATAATTTCATAATTTCAAAAAGATTCGAATTAAGGTCTTAATTGAGATCTAAAATACGAAATTTATATTTTTAGAAAGAAGAAAGGACGTTAAAAGAACTTTCTCACTTAAAAATAGGGGTTCAAGAAGATACAAGTTCATAACATAGTATTGAAATTGAAAAGTTTAAACACTAATATTTCGAAAACAAATACATGTGACGTACAAGGAACTCTAATGTTATCTTCCGATTTTGATGAAACTTGATGTACAAATAGAGCATCGAAAATTATTAGACATGTACTTCTTTTAGCTACTGATATTCATGTTTAGGCGAGGAAAACCATCCTCAAAATTGGAGTGGATAATAGATTTTCGTAAATATCTTGAAAACTAATGCAGGTAAAAAAAAATGCTAAATATACAAAATCCATGGTTTTTTATAAGCAATGAAATGACATAAACGAAATTCGAGATATTTTCGAAAATGTATTTTTTATTCCAACTTTGGGGTGGGTTTCACTTTTTAAGTATGAATATTAACAGCTGAAAAAATACGTGTCTAATACTTTTCAATGCACTATTCATATATCAAGTTTCATCAAAATTGGAAGGTGACACTAAAGTAATGTTTTTTGTTAGGTCATTCTTTGCAGCCACAGATATAGTATAGTGGTATAATTAACCAAGGGATAAAATGAACCTATTTGAGGCACTAGGCAAGTGAAGTGACAGAAGGGTTGTAGAAAGTGGAGCAAATGAAACCTTTTTCAGAACCACGATTTCTTATAATTATCTCTTTATATTAGGCGGCACTTCAACTGATGACTTTTACCACGTTGCACTTCAGACCAAACTGTACGCAAAATAGTATTTGCTCTCCAGAAGCTTTCAAATTATTATTTTGTTTACGCCAAGGAACCGTCCCACAGCGATTCAATAATTTAAGTCCACTGTCCAGGAGAGCTAAATGTAAGCTTTGGGACAGCAGGAAATCGATCGCCACGAGAAGTCAGGCTTTCTAGGTAAGTCGATTTTGCGGGGTCGTTAACCCATCCCTGCCATTCGGAAGATTTCTTCGGTTACATCTAGATTGCTCGAAAAGACAGGTCTGTTTATACCTTTTCTTGAATAACTCGTCTAGCTTCGACCAGCAAAAAAGGGGATGACGTGGACAGGGAATATAATGATTTCATGGGAGAGGCGAAGTTTCGCGAGTAGTCAGTCGGTTGTGCCTTGCATGTCGACAGTTCCGTGGCTCAAAGAGGGACACGTCGTGGTGAAAAAAGGGCAACGCTGGGGCAGAAGGGAGCACGTTTACGTGGACGATACTCATGGGATTATATTGCTGCAGATGGGATGCACGAGTCCTCCCGTATCTCGAGAATACCAATTTGATTTCGGTACGAATGCCCGAAATGGAGGCGGACGCTCGTAAAGCATACAATAAACGTGCCCAACGATCCTTACTTGTCGACGCAGAGACCGAATTGCTGCTCGAACTGCTATCCTCAAGTAAAAGGGATGTGGACGATGAACACACTCCAGAAGGACGATGGAGCACCCTGAATTCTTTTTTTTAGTAAGGAGAAGGTTGTATTGAATGTTTTGTATTGTTCCTTCAGTCTTTCCTTGAAGCTCCTTTTTTATATTAGACAGGGTTTTAATTGATCACGAAGTGAACGTTGTTCTGTTCGCTATTTCTTGGATAATTGAATAAGAATAAAAAATGATAGTAGATTGAAATATAGTCTTTGGTCTCGAATACCTCTTTTAATTAGTAAGAATTTTAAATCGTTATGTCAGTGATTGTCAAAGTAGACGTTTTTAGAATAGGCAAACGTTTTCTTTTCTTGAGAAAACATTGTCTTCCTTCTTCCTTTCAGCTAGCCTGTTCTTTGAAATATTACCTTTTAATTTCAGTTTCATTAGATTTCGTATGATTCACAGTCTCCGTTTTATAGATGTTAGGTCATTAGCTTCAATTCACATTAGTGTCCTACCGTATTAAGTTTCGCGTAAATTTTACACCTTCCTCGATATTTTATCTGTAATTAATTATTTTAGAAGAAGAACTTGATAATCAAAATTTTCGACTGTATCAATTACCCGATTGGCAGTAATTGATATTATAGAGTAGCTCTGTGTGCACTTCATTCACCCAAATTACAACGATCTGAATTTCTTTCGTAGAAGGAGCTGGAACTGCAATTTCTCCTAGCTTAATTTGCATAGGACATTCCGAACAAACCGCTTTCCGCTTCATTAACAAACGTTGATTCACCGTAATCGTTGAAGAGAAAATCACTCGGATTTCTCTAATTTCGTAACATTTGTGTTTCCGCTATTTGAAACGTTTGGCATACAAACACCCTAAACTAAGTTTATTTCATTTACTTACGAATTCTTTGTTTTCTACCTTCCATGATTTCATATTGTGCATTAATATTTTCATACGAAATTATTGAATTGTTGTAAAATATAGGTAGTACTCCAGGAATCATTCTAATACTTTTTGAAAAATAAATTTTCTCTTATTAATTGAAACAAAAGAGATTGGTAAACTAGTCAAGTTATTTAGTTCCTAATGTTGCATCAAATGATGAAGAAATGAAGAACAGTTTTAAAAGCTTGCAAATCGTCGACTACACATTGCACAAACTTCATAGTTCTGCATGATCCGATGGTAGGCCTCAAACGTTGCATATTTACATTCAGGCAGATTTAACTTAATTGCATTTACGCGAATTGAGTCCTCTAACAGCGTCGATAGTTTGATGATTCGATGGAAAATGTTTTCACGTTCCAATTATAGGATCCCATCGAAGTTCTGCTCTCGAGCACACACGCACGGGATACCCTGTGCTAGATGTAATCAACGAATTTACAGACGAATCGAATTTCAGCCTCTAATTCCTCCCAGGTTTCTTTAACGCGTCGAATTCATGCCGTTTCATTCCTTGATGAGATATTACAGTTTTGCTGGCTCGTCGTTTCAAGTAAATTGCTCATGACTACGCTTCAGAAAACAGAAATCTAATGAAAATACACTCTGTTTGGGTACTTCGTGAGTCTTTACCTTCAATACATATTTCGAAACTGTTAATAAAATACTAATGCCAAAAAATGTGGTAAAGTGAAGCGAAAAACCTGTAATTGTTCTTCAAAGAGCCAAGATTTTACAAATGTTTTTCCTACATCTTTTCAAATATATAAGTAATTATTTTTCCTACACATTTTAAAAGTTCAATTCTATGGATCATATTCGAATCGATGAATTGCAGATTAGTAGTAAAAGTCTAAAATTAGCTATTTTCAATTAATCTTCAAAATATATCTGAATCCCAGAGCCAAAGTCTATTAGTCACGCAAAAGATAAGTGGACTTCATACATTTTGGTTTTGGAGTCCAGATATAAAATGGATAGAACTACAGGTTGGAATGAAATATCTGAAAATGTGGTTCTAGGATTTGTAATATTTTCCAACTCACTGATTCATATGAACGATACCACAGACTTCTCTATGTATAATACACTAGATTGCTACATTGCTGTATTACATACATATATTTCTATATAATATTTCCATATAATATTTCTATATTATATAGAGTATTACTTCTATATTATACAGAGTATTACTTCTATATTATATATAAATCTATGTTCTTTTGCTTCTTTTCGGGGCGCATGCGCTTTAGTCTATGTACCAAATTCATAGATAAAAGGCAAGACACCTCACAGACAGAAGTTAGCAGTCTAGAGTATTATATAGAAATCAGTGAATGATACGATAAATAGGATCAGTATGGATAAGAGGTCATTTGAAGTTAACGTGATACAGTGTTTTGTTACAAGGTTTATTTATAAAGTAATTGCTCTTGCGCCCGTCATGGTTGGAGGTAATTTAATCAGTTTAAAAGAGCTACCTCATGAAACGATAGACCGAAAATGAAATAGGCGGGAAACAGTAGCGATATGAGAGTTAAAAGAATTGAAAGAGCGAAAGGTCTGGGAGGGGTGCAGTGGCGAAAGGGCATATACGAAGTTTCATTTCCGAGAAGGACTGTAAAGATTGCTCGCGTGCAACCCTCTATACGGCATTCTCGCAAACTTGCGACCATATTGCCTCATAATAATAAGGTTAATGCCTTGCAAATTAAGTAGACGCGAAAGGTCCTTCGTGTGGCTTTATGTTCGTTTAACTGCTGAAGCCTGAGTCCTGCCGATGATGCACGATTACTGCGATAAGCAATAAGGGGATGCCCATTTTGTTTAACTCGATTCTCAAATTTTAAATTGTTTAATGACTACAAGGAAGTATTTATAAAAATGTACCTATTTAAGTACTTGGCATGTCAAATATAAGTCCTTCACAGGCTAAAGTAATTAGATATAAAGTAATTCGAGGGTTTCAAAGTTCAATGTTAAACTACTTAATTGCTCCTTAACTTTTTATATTTAAAATAAATATCAATACTGCATTTCTTAGCAGTAACAAACAAAAAACTTAAGTTAAATTTTGATTTCGATTGACATCTACATATATGGCTACAAAGGGAAAGAAAGGGTTAGAAAATGTCACCTTTTTATCAATGAAACATTAACACAGTTAATACTTTAACAAAGTATTTAACAGTAGATACTTTAACAAAGAAACAAAAAGCCTTACGTAAACGTGGTCCTTTCTTAAAAATATTAAAGAAAGAAAAAAGGTAATGGGATCATTTTCCCTGTAGGAACCGGACTATAGAGGTTAACGTTTTTTATTCCAATATTTATCTTCCATACGTATGGAAGCAACTACCGCAAAACAGGTTTCTGTTCCCCTTATCTATTTTATAATAACGTTTCCTGTCTTTCTTATCTCTTCCATTCGTTTCTGTGCACGAGTATAGATTATATTCGCTGTAAAAGTACTGAGAAGGATAAGATTTTCTACACTACAAGCATTCTATTCATAAAACGTAAATAACAACGTATTATTGAGATTAGATGTACAAGACGTTTCTTGTAAGAAATTACTTCAGAAACTTAGCTTTCTAATAATCAACTCTAAGTAAATGGACAGGTGGTCACGGTTTACTAATAATGCATATGTTATGTGCTCGTTGTCCATCGTTGAAAAACAGGTCATGACAGATATTATTCGAAAGCAAATGATTAAGTACAATTGATTGAAATTGGGAGAGCAATGAATCACTTGGGAGATGGGATAGAAACAGGGCTCAAACAGAATCAGATACTCGCTGCTTGTCAGGGTTGATTAAGATATGGCGAATTACATCCGTGGATACGTATGCAACATTGACGTAATCGTTATAACAATGCTAGCGAGATATGCGATACTCCCTCTTTTCGATTCCAGGATCGATTAAACATTATCCCGAAGGGTGAACGAACGGTTATTAATTTATCCGCTTTAATCTTCTTCAGTCGGCACATATGCTAACCCGCTTAAGTATTAATTATAATACGTTGAAACTGGTCCACTCACTGACTTTTCCTCTCCATCGCGCCAAGATTCCATTTTGAATTTATTAGCGATCGCGAAGAGGTGAACGTGCAGTTTATGCGATACGTTGCTTACACATTTATGAAACTGAGTAACGTCTACTAAAATGTCACTTAATCCAAACCGACTGTCGCGTCGTACTCACCAACAACTTCAAGATAACCAGTCTGACTTTTCATAGGATCCGTATTAATTTGACACATGTACCATCCTCTGTCAGACTCCCTCACCTCTCGGATGTGGAGGAACCATGTGTGATGATCGCTGTGGGAGACAGCTATTCGATGGTTTTTCGTAATTACGTGGCTGGCTATTGTCAGTATCGTTTGCGTATCTATGCGTAGCCACGCCACCTGGAACAAATCGATGACGGTTTACAATTTACTGAGTAAAATGAGGCAAGAGTGTCGTCACACTCGAGAAAATTAATTTACAGCGGTGAACCTGCAGATTAGTCACACCATCACCGATTTCGATGTTCTTGAAATACATTTTCAAGGTCATCATTCGGGACAATTTTTCCTGTACATTATAATAGGCGATCAGCCTCAGTTTCAAAATAATTGCATGAAACTATTGCTACTATTACATTAAATTTTGCTTATACTATGCTTTCTTGAGAGAGTATGCTGTTCTTACAAACATAGCACGGGCCCAGCAACCAATATCATGAGAGGTAGGCTATTTAGCTGTAATTGTCGAGTTCGAGCATTGTTTTCGAAGCCTTTACTCAGAGGAATAAGTTGACCAAGTGAACAAGTCCACAAAAAATCGCCCAAGCGACCCAGCACCTTTTAAGGACCTAATAGGTTTAAGTTAACCTAATGGACAAGGATCACCTAAATATAATTATTTTACATTACAAAGTGGAGGAATTAGAATGTAAGATAGTTAGGTTTGGGTTACCTGTGCCCGTTGGTCCAACTTAGATTTTTTGGTTCTTATAAGGAGAAATTCTTATGAAACTTATTTCACATATGCTGTCACGAACGTGTACGTGTAAACAAAATTTAATGTAGTAGTAGCAACAGTTTCCTGCGAATATCTCAAAAACTAAGGCCGATTGCTGCTTATACAGAATGAGTCACGCGACTGTATAACCTGAATTTTCTTGTAAATTATTTCTTGTATGAAAAAATGTTTCAAGCAAATGTTGTTTGATATCAAGAGTATGTTCCTCTTTAATACGTTCTCCTCAATACCAAAGAATTCTCGTTTAAAACATTTTTTCATATAATAAATAGTTTACAAGAAAATTCAGATGATACAGTTGCATGAGTCACCCTGTATACAGAGTAGTCCACTTAAGTAAAACCACCTAAATGTTTCTCTTTCTAATTGTGATGACAAAAAATATTTTACTTGTAATTTTAGTGACCAATTGACCAATGTACTGTAAGGAATGTTTCTTTTTTAACACAATTGGAATAGATACGTAGGTGGCCTTATTTAAGTAGATCACTCTGTATATAGGAAAAATTTGTTCAAAACATTGATTTCTACACAAATTTAAAATTCATCGAAATCGGTGACGTTGTGACTAATCTGCAAACTCACCTTTTAAGAAAATATAGAATTACAAACACATCAAACGTGGTTACAGAGAACGGTGAAAGAAAATTGATTATTTAATACACATATATTTAACCTAGCCTCATGTTTATAACGACAAATTTGAGAGACAGGTTTTAATATTCATCAGACCTGTTGAAATTCCGACAAAAAATGTTAATTTTGTCGGCGTCGGTATATTTTCTCCGCTTTTGTCACTTGACGTTTCCATTAATTCCGTGGAACTTGTATTGCATCTCTAACTGCAGAAATGATACGGCGTAGTACGTTTTATGTGGGAAGAGCATGTCAAAATCGATTAGAGAATCCCGTAATTTCTCCTGAAGGATGACATCGGCTTTCATTAAATCGGCGGAGCTCCGACTCGCGTGCCGCGGGGCAAAAGTCAGCGGCACGTCACTCTAGAAATTGCAGGCTAAAAGATATCCAGGGATAAATGTTTACCCACCGGAATGGCAATTCCATTATCCTTCGCCTTTGAAGGTAAATGCACGCGCCGCGAACGAAAATATTGCTGGCGCCAATACCAAAGCGTTTGTGCACATGAGCGTAGAAAGTACGTGATCGCATGCTGGTATCCGCAATACAAAGGAGAACCTGAAAATACAAATACGCATGTGGACGATCCAGCGTCGCTAAACGAAACAGCCCTGATGCGGTCTTCGTGCGAATGGTTTTCAGATTTCTAAGTTTTTTACAAACACGATCACATCCTCGTAGTGGCTTGATTTGCTATAGGCTAACAGACGCGCTTTTGTGCTCGTGCGTGGGCTCTTCCTTTCTCTATTCCTTCTCCTTTGGCTTTTCCGAACGGTGCCAAAGTGCAACAGCCAAGGGTGTTTACGTTTCCTTTCTTTACCTTCTCCCTTTCCATGCGGTTAGGCTGAATTGCAAGGTAACTGCAGTTTTCTTCAGCGAGAGTAAGAATTCTAACATCAAACTCCACATTGAGGCGAACAGAAACAAAATATAGTTTCAGAATGTATTCGCTTAGAGAAATAAGGTCTATCTTTTATGGGAGACGATATTCTACTGATTTATGGAGGTAATTGAATATGTACAGAACTTGATTTATAAGTACTGATAAGAAATTGGTTTTTTTGTTTGTGGTTTATAAGTCGCCAGGAAAGCTTCGTAATGTTTTTAAAATTTTAATGTAAAAATAATGAAAAGAAAATGATTAGCACAAAGGGAAATGCAGTCCACACTAGAAAAGATGATCATGGATTTCACAACCTAGTGTTTAATAGCTGCATCAACATAGTTCTAATCCGCGTGTTATCTATTTAAAAAAATTGGCAACATGATTACAATAATTTCCAACAACGGACAAGTAATTTATTATGAGAATTTAACAGTGTTTATTTTTGGTGTAGGGGGAGATATATGGCACAATAATTTGTTGCCTATAATATTTCTTCATAATGAGTTAAAAAATTGGTAAAATAAATATTTCTACAGGTTTGACTCCTTTTCAGATATGATAATACATACCCCCGTATCTCTCTCTCTTTCTTTGGATCAAATTTGTCAAAAATTTAATAACGTCAGTACCCCAGTCACAGTAGCCAAGGTGCTAAATTTGATAAAATTCCTATAACCCAGTCCAGAGATTTAAAGCAAGATAGATATCAACGTATATACATATGTACAGACAAAATTTAATCATCGGGTATTTTTGGACTCAGGGGACCTGAAAACATCACGATTTTCAAAAAAGCCAGAATGACAAAAATTTGACCGATATCAATACTTTCCCTCTATTACATTATATTAGCACGTTTATTAATGTCATTTCCTCCAAGAAGACTAAGAACAGCGGTTTTCAGATTCAAAATATCGACAAAGGGCAACGGGTTATTAGAAACTAAAAAGCTTATGCATAAAAAATTCTCTCGTCAGGTTTCATTAGCAAATAATAATGAACTGGAGACCTACAAAGACTACTCCATAATCATACACATTTACAGTATATTAAGAAGTTTGCAAAAGACATTTATAAATAACTTGACTCCAAGTAGCCACAGATGATCTTAAGTCTCAAACACCTACCCAGAACAAAAAGAGAACTTCTTCGTAACACAGGGCATCGTGCTCGAGAGGACTGTATGGATTTTGATGCAGTCGAGGTTTGAGGTACACCGTACGAAAGTTTCTGTCCAACAATAAGATAAGTTCCCTGTCTACGTGTGCAGAGGGAAGTTTCTGTTCCGCGGGCATGGTCGTCAAGAGGTTAACAGTCGGGGAGGCAGTTCGCTAGAGAAATTGTGGGCGGAAGGAAGATTGTCCCGAAAAGGGACAGAGGGCCGACATTAAAAATAATAGGTGACGCATAGTTGCGGACGCGCGGATGGTGTGGCCCTTGGTGTCTACGTAAATTACAGAAATTCGCCGGAGAAGCAGTAAATACTTGGTTATCATACTTAGCGGAAGCACGGAGGGGCATTACACCTACATTCGCGTGCATCGTGGCCAGGGATGCCCACAACCATGGATACGGCTTCACCGTTTCCATTCATCGGATTGGATATCAAATGCAATAGTTCATGGTGTGCTTCCGACTAGATGGTCGACCAGTCCTCGACCTCTACCTCCTAATCCAACCACCCACCGGTTTCACACTGGTCCCTGGCAGATTTACAGACGCCCCGTTTGATATCTACATTCGAGAGTCCAGGGAGCTGGTTCCACCTGTCCCAGATCTCTGTAAACTTTCCGTCAACTTACGATTCCATGAGACACTATCCAAGATAAATAAACTGAGCTAGCTCGACGACTAATCGGAGATCTTTCAGTCGAGGTTCCAGTCCTGCCACGACGCTGGATATTATCGCGTAACTTTCTTCACCGTCGCGTATCTAAGTAATGCAATGTCTCCAGGTATACTCACGTCACGCTTCTAATTGTATAACTTTCACGCTAAGTTTATTGCCAGCTACTGCAAATAGAGCTCTGTACTGTGTTCGGTTGTGCGCGAACAATGGGGCCAGACGATATGTTACAGATTATGACAAGTGGAGACGATAGGGGTACTTGCCCATATTTTTGTATCTCTACTTATTTGTGTGTTTCGAAACTGTTTTTAAAAAGAGAATTCTTATTACAAATATAATACCTACTTTTTTTTAATCTTACACGTTAATAAGTAAATTCAAATATAAGATAATTCCTCAGTTTATGCATGAAAGTTCATTTCTTATAACTGATTTTAATCCGGAGGTACGTAATTAGGAACACTGGGTTATGGGCAAGTACCCTAGTTACTTCAATTTTTTTCAAATACAATTTGAAATATTATTAAAAGAAATATTTCAATGATGGTTATTTTAGAATTTGTGCGAGTCTAAAATAATATTCTAAGTATTGTTATTTTAAAAGTATTCCGATCTGTATTGAAGAAACTCAATATTTTTCTCTGAAAACAAATGTTAAAAATTCTTTTTGCTGACTAGTATAGTCGATTCGCAAAAGATTCGATAGAATCCCCTATTAATAACAAAAATGAAGAAAGGTGTCGACAGTGTTACCTATTTACAAAGTCACTATGTCAATTTACGTAGTTGGGCGGACCATACTTTAATATGGAATGCAGAAACACGTGCATAACTTGAGGCATGCAACGTTATTTATGCGTGTTTGTATGATAGACGAGCGACATGTTTCTAAACTTCCGTGGCGTGTACAAGTTTAAGAGAAATTTGGTACTTCAGAGGCAGACATAACTTGAATATTGCGGAAAATTTGCTCTATGTATTTAGCACGTACATACAAGGTATTAAATAATTTGTTTTACGAAGTGATCCTTCGTTTCAGGAGAAAATGAAAATTGTTGACAAGATTCTGTTTCTATGAAATGAACTTTTTCTTCAGCAAAATCGCAAATGATAGCGGATAATAGTAACAGCCTTTTGAAGAAATTGTTTTAACAGAAAGAATTTCCCATTTTTCATACACAACCGAATGCGACTTTTTATTGCACCGCAGAGTCGCGAGTGTTCTTCCATTGTAGAATTTGCTAAATGAAAGGGAGCACTTCAGACAACTGCAACATTCCATCCAGCAAACGTAAATATGAGTTTTGGTAAAATTTCTTACACGAATCGTAAATTTCTACCTACTCATATTTAGCAACTGAAGCTGATCTTGATATTTGATTGTACTCGTTTCAAGTCGAAAATGAATTCAATGATGAATGAATGATGATGAAATGAATTCTACAGTAAAATTACAATTATTTAATGTGATCTGTAAAATGCTTTTGTAGTAGTCTTCCATATCTGAACTTCTTTATCTCAAGGTTCTGTTATCCGAACAGAATGTCTCTTAAGAGGCTATCAACTTGTTCTTTCTTATTACAAAATATATAGTATATGCTATATATACTTTCCTTGTCTTCTAATATTTTAAGAATGCAAAAAGATGCTGATAAAAATCGAAACAAGAATGAAAGTACAATTCATTGTCTATAAAATGGTACGTTTATTTTTCAATATAATACCCATTTAGAAATATATATATATATATGTATATTCTTTCTAACAACAAGTTTTTCTATTCTGTCACTGAATCAGTTGATTATTGATCTAGGATTTCACTTGTTCCTTCACTTAATTGTCCGTGCTTTAAGGACCCTCTTAAGATTTGTTTGCTACTTTGTTCCAGAGTTATTAAATATTGAGAATGAGTTTAAAATACGTGTGAAATATGTCTCACTTAGATTTTATAAAATAAAACCAGAATGAAACATCAAGGAAATCAGTAGAATAAGTCTCAAACCAGACACAGTGAAGACAGTAGAATAAATCCCAAGCCAGACACAGCGAAACTAGTAGAATAAGTCCCAAGTCAGACACACTTCAAGCAAATTTTAAGGATTTTATAAAGAATTAACAACACTAACAAGCAGCCTTAAACACAATTTTGTTATTTTTTATTTTCGTCCTATTTAAAAATGTATAATCACTCTTTAAAATTTCTGACACCTGTTGTCTAACACCCTGTATACTTTTCTGCGTTAAATGCAATAATACTGACAAAGAAATCGTTCATATACATTTTAAGCGAGTTAACACAGCAAATGAAAGTGTTGATGAGGCCGTATCTTTTTATATTAAAGCATTTGAGGTATTTGAAAAAGAATACTTACATTGAAAAACTAATACACATAATTTAGCAGCCAAGAGATATGGGATCTTTAAATCCCTTGCAATAGCGAAAATTGTCCATTTTGTTGATTTAAACCAATGAAGTTTATATCGATAAAGTGATGCATCATTATTCGAAGACTACTTCATTCTGCCTTTTTATTAGTTTAGATACGAAAAGCTACTCTATAATACTCTACTGTATAATAATGTTGCAATCGAGAAATGCAATATTAAAACAAATGAAAAATGGAACTAAAAATGACTTTATTCTTGGAGAATTATTATACACGAGCTGAAGATTCCTAACTCTAAAATTGTATTAAATTAATATTTATTGAAGTAGGATTCTCAGATGATTTATTCCCAAACGACTCTTACAGATCATAAAAGAAGAAAGGTTTCAAAACAATGTACAAAAATGATTCTGCATAATTTAATAGCAGTGTTAATGGCAGGAACGGATTCCGAATCGAACCTTTCGCTAGACTGGTAGACGTTTTACTCCATTCCGTCTGCATTGAAATAAAGTTAGTAAAAGCACTAACCACTAGCAAGCCGTCCAAACTGTCTCGCCTTCAACTTTCCAGGGTCGATTCGCATCCAGGAGAACCACTCTTAAGTTGTTCGATAACTGTACTGAGCTACTTTGAAACTTACTTCTGCTATAACTTCATTAACGACAGGTAAATGCCTTGCATCGATGGATTACATTTTCAGTCAGCAAGAAAAATTCAATTTCTCCATTACTCTGTGGAAATAAAAATTTCTCCCCTTAATTTTTCTCAATCATAAGCTCATTTATATCGACAGTTTCAATTTTACTTTACTTAACTCGATTAATTCAACGTCCATAATTCCGTTACGCTGAAATTAACAATGAAGAAAGAAGACCAGATAAGGATCAAAATAGAGTTGCGATGGGATAAAAGTTAAGTCGGAAAAAATGCATAGAGCAGAATTAAATTTATTTCAAACGCATTTCGATCTCACACGAAACGTTACGCAATACGTAACGAATAACTAAAGTGAAATTCTACAATACGAAATATGTTTAACAATATCCTCTCGCAATGACAAACGCTATTAGGATGAATCCCAATTTCACCGTCCCATCTGTGTCCAAGAACAGCTAACAGGACAATTGACCATTCAGTCACTTCGCATCTCCCTAAGCTGGACCTGACCTAACTTCCTCTCTAGGACGTCGTTTCATTTGGCCATATTACCATTACACCGACCGAGCATCGGCCACCGCGGTATCAAATGCAAATTTGCTAAAATTGCATGGATTTACTGAATGCGTAAGCTTCGAAGTACAGCAAAGTTTGAAATAATAACCAAGCGATATCTAATAGAATGTTTATTCACAGGTACACCAGACGAACCCTGAGAGTTCACGCAAGTTTGACAATTTTCTAACAAACAGTTTTGGCGAATATAAAACTCTTTCACTGCTGTTGGAATAGATAAGATAGAACACTGATCAGATAAAAATATGAATAACTTCGTGGTGGTTCGTAAAATGTTTGTCAGGCAATTAATATGAGAAGCACTGGAGCTGGAGTACCATGTAGTAATGATGAAATATTAAGTTCATTACAACCGTCAAAGTAATCTACGGGTGGCGGAGCATTAATTACGATCCCAAAGGAGCTACCCGAAATGTCAGTACGAAATGTCATACAACAGTGGCCCGAGTAATCCTCTTCGCCACTCTCTCTTCACCTCTTCAACAAACCCTGAGTCAAAGCATTCTCTACATCTTCCCGTTTCAGTTATGCACAAAAGGGTGAAGATCAAACAGAAGCGATGTACTGATCCGTAATCTGAACACGCTCTGGTATTCCACACATCGATAATGAAATCATATATATGTTAGTGTGATAGAATATGCGTTACCGAATAATTATTTAATGAATTGAATATCTTTCATTAGTCATTTCTTTTAAGGACAAATGCAATTCCTATTTTTATTCGTGTCTATAAATAGGACGAATATAATTTAAGGAAAATTAATGCAACTCAAAAAAAAAAAAAAAACATTACCAATGAAAATTGAAATAAACATACGAGTATGAATAATTGTATATTGTGGATAGTATCATATAGGTCTAAACAAAAATACTATTTAAGAAAAAGTAAAATAACTCAAGAAATTACAAACTTACCAATCTAAATTTAAATAAATGCACAAGCGTGTATGTTTATTGTCGACACTATTACATAGAATAATAAGATTACAATATTGTCACAAAGGTTATAAATTACAATATTGTCAAAATAGCAAGATTACAACACAGTCAAAAATAACTAAGTCTAGATTAATGGAGGCTTAGGCTTGACTAAGTCTAGATTAATTTCTGCAAATACCTAAGAAAAATATTGTTTTCAATTTATGATTGGTTTTCTTCAAAAGTCACATCTATTGGGAAGCTTTGGAGTTTACTTTGGCCCAAGAGAATAGTTATCCTTTACAAAATCCTCTCTAAAAGCAGGGAATTATTTCAATGTAGTGTTACTTTCACATGCTATAGGGAGTATATAAAAAAATTGCAACTGATCATTTCTTCTGTAACAAGAAATATAAGCTACAAAAGAACGTGTATCATTGTTGCATTGTATAGAATTTGCTTCGTTCGTCCAATCATTTTGCAAAATGTTTTGCAATTTCCAGTGGAAGTAGTTAAATTCTAACATAACAGTCAGTGTAATAAAAGGTTCTCAACTGGTTTCTTTTACAGTTACACACAACGGAACAAAATTAAATAGACTTTATACCGACATCATAAAATTTGCATGAGGAGAGGAACTACTTTGCTGTAAAAACATTTAAATAAACGGTTCGGGAAGTGATTTATTTACTTATCAACGATTTGCACAGACAGCCGTAGTGGAGGCTTGAATGTTGACCTCCCAAATAAATCCTTTGAAAGCTATTCGAACGTTCAACTGCGGCGTTGCTTTTACAAACCCTTGAAATTCAACTAATATAAGGCTATTACCTTAGAATCAAAAGCAAGGTAGGTTTTTACGTGTTCACGTCGATCATCTATCAGCAGTGAGATCAATGATTACAATCTTTCACGTTCGCAGTAAATCTAGATAAGTAAGCAGGGTAGTAATTCATTGCATCGTACGAGCCAATACTAGGCACGCAGTTTATATAGCCTAAGGTTGCACGTCCAGGAGCTGAGCTTAACTGCTCTGTGTACAACGAAAGTCGTAAAAAAAGTGATTCCAGTAAATGAGACAATAAAGCGCTATCTTCATGCATTTACTGCTTTTGCAATCTTGCGTTTTCTTTATAAATACCTTCACGCAGAGTTTCATGATCTATTAATTCCCGAAATTCCTCGGGACCTCCAAAATTTGAAGATAATGGAAGTATTCAGTTAACTTATTTATAATGTCTTGAATAATCAAATATTCTACTATGCTTAATTATTTCGCGAAAATTTTTTCTACGATATCTATAGATATAAATTTATGTGATGTTACTTAAAAAGTAGCTAAACTACCTTGCCTTGAAGCTCGAGCAACCGTTCGATAAGTATCGTAAAGCGAATTAGAGCTGCAGCAATATCGGAAACAGCATCGGACACTTAAACTCCGACTCCTTCAACCTTTTACAGACTTTACGTACTCCGTTTCCTATTTTCTTTATCACTTCAACGAACGTCGCATCATTTCGCTTACGCGCCATTCCAGAGAGGATAAAGATCAGCTAATTTCACCGCTAAAGTCCAGTTCGAATGTACATTTGCTGGATGGTCACCAAATGCAATGCTGCATTCTAATCGTAATTACCAGAAACAGAGTTATCCTTTTGCCTTAACGATCGCCCTATAACTTCGCTGACCGTCTGGAAAACGCTAAACGGACCTAGCAAAGCGATAACACGAAGCGACACGATAACACCCAATGCATTCGAATAATACTAAGAAAACAACGGGACTCGATAAAAGACTGCTATATGATTGTTGTAAGTGGTACGATTCATCGGTGATACGAACCTCTGCATCTGTGCAGATAACATGAGCTCGCTGATATTGTGGAACACGATATATCGTCTATATTCTAAAAATTAGAGTCTAGGTGTGTACTGTAGAACCTCGAAGTTTGATCAATTTGAAACTCGAATGAAAAATTTGAGGAAAATTCTGCTTTGAAATTCGAATAAAAACTCGAAAGCTGAGCACGAGTCTTTTTAGTATATAGGGTGTCCCAGATTTTTTGGCCTTTTAACATAGGTTAAAAAATGTTTTATTAAAAAATTAGAAGAAAAATACGAAATAATAACACATTGATTGGAAATATTTACCTACGTTAGTTCCATTTCAATGTGTCGCCCGTTTTTAAAAATACAGGAATAACATCTATGAAAAATTGAACATACTACGTTGCGAATTTCTTCTTTATTTCCTTTCATTTGTTGACAAACTTTCGTTTATGAAACTACAAATAACGTGAATATCAATATACTCTTCATTCGAAAATTTTCGTGGTATATTATTACTACGAGATCGTACAATTTAGTAAACAATATTAGTGCATATTAAGACGATTTGAATTAGTAAACATAGTTTGGATAAGTAAACATAGATAAGAGAAAGGTATAATTACCAGGAGAAATACCACTAACATTTTTACTATGAACGAAAATCAGTTTGTTATTATTTCATACTTTTCTTATAATTTTTTAATAAAGCATTTTCGAACCTATATTTATACGACATTTTTCTTTATTTTCGCTCGTAGAATATATTAATACCGTTTGACCGAAAAAACCTGGAACACCTTGTATAATTTCATGTAATATTAATGAACTACAACTCTCCACTAGTGAATTTCAGACTAAATATATTAATAGATTAACTGTTATTTAATATTTTTTAGGCGTGTCTGATCATGAATAAAAATATGTTGAAAAATAAAATTACTGAACTTCTTTTATTATTAAGTATTTAACAATATGATCTTTTAAAATATGCACTTAAAATGTTTCATATTGTATCAGTTTTAGGGGTCTGGAAAGGATTAATTGAATGTACATTATTTCAAATGGGAACATTTTCTCGAAAGTTGCACCGTATCCTGGAACGAATTGTGTTTGAACTTCGAGGTTCCACTCTATGTGTTCTGACATTTTTTTCGGTACGTATTACCTTTTTTTTAGAACTGTGTTTTCTTCCATTGTAAGCTCTTTAATAATTGCAGACATATAACTGAATGAAATGTAAAGTATCTATATAGTAGCGATTAAAAAGTTTCAGCTATAATCCTTAATTAATTGGAGACCAGTTGTCGCTCATTGGGATTAAAAATCACCGTAAAGTGGTAATTGATATTAAACTCGGTAATTATAGAAAATTAATTTTATATGCGTAATCCTGTTACATAATTTTAGTTAATTACTAAGAAAATTGCAATAGAACATTTTAGAACGTGTTCCTTCATAGTATAAGTCAATTTACTCGATTTCCATCTCTTCAAATTACTGAAAATGGTTTTTCCAAAGGATAGATTTTCCAATAATAAAGAGGTTACTGCACTTTGTGAGATTCAGTTTGCCCGACAGATAAAAACTTTCTGTAGATCCGATACCTCAAAGTTGCCCAAATGCTGGGGACACTGTGTTAATACAAAAGGTGCCTGTGACGTAGGATAAAAATCGTTTTCGAACAAATTTGTCAAGACTAAACTTTTATGACAGGTTCCCGATTTCTATTCGATGCGTTCACAAAAACATACAAAACCGTCACAGCAGCATTTTTCGAGGCATGCATCTGCGAGTTTTAAAAATACTTTAATCCTCATCGACCGAAACATGCTCGTATATACTTAGAGGAAATATTAAAATCGAAATTTCTCGAATTCCCAGCGACTACGAAACAAATTTTAATTACACAAGCAGACCATACAGTTGATGCTTAATCGAAGGGGTTCGAGAATTCTTCCTCTGGAACTGAATACACATTATTTCCGCAGCGTAATCACTAAATCCCATATTCGTTACTTTAAATATTCACTTTTTCCTTCGCCGCCGTTTGAGCGTACCATAATTGCGGTATTAATTTCTCATTTATCGCATAGTACATCAAAGTGTTCGACAAATTCAAAATATTTTCTTTTTCTCCCGCTTTACCTCGCTGCACTTCAATCGCCTAAAAATTAACAAGTTGGATTACGC
This sequence comes from Calliopsis andreniformis, assembly GCF_051401765.1. Lineage (NCBI taxonomy): Eukaryota > Metazoa > Arthropoda > Insecta > Hymenoptera > Andrenidae > Calliopsis > Calliopsis andreniformis. Next base: position 9,208,628 of record NC_135071.1, read on the forward strand.
GCTTGCGAGACTTCACCCGCCTCGAGTGAGTTTGCTCGTACCAAAGACGCTTCTTTCTATGAAACTTTTAAGTTTGTTAGTTGGCGGTTAACAAGCATCGCGGTTACAGTCCATCGATTCGGGTAGCTTTTGCGTTAAACTCTTCCTTGATCTTAATTTTAACGTAGGTACACATCAGCTTTTTCCATTATTCTGGTCCAGCGAGAATGTCCCAATATATCAACACAAATTAATTGTTTAGAAGAAGCTTTGGTATAAAATTGAAATTCATTGGTAAATTGTGAAACTGTTTTGAATAGCCAAGTTAGCAGTCTCTAGATTGAAACCGCCAGTCAAGTATAGCTATACAGATAGGCTGGAATACCGAAATGATTGAATTGAATGAGGGCGTTACGAATTAACAGATGCATCGGTTCTTATAGAGAGCTATGGTTAATCCTGGCTCGAAAAGCGTCCAGTCAAATGGCTCCCGAACTCAGCAAAACGGAGACGGTGTTTGCAAATGAGAAACTGATTCGATGCAATCTGATGCGCAAGAGTAACCGTATAAATTCAATCTTAACCCTTTTAGTGTCAAGCTACCGATATATCAATAGTTGAATGAAGTGCTAAAATTGCCATGGAGTGATTAATCGGTAGCTACTTCACAACTATTCAAACTTTGAAATTTCTTTACTGTTAAACTATTAGAAAGTACACTTTTGGTTGGTGTAGATATTCTGAATGAATTTGTCGAACTGTGGAAAAAATTTCGTGTTAGTATAGAATTTTTTCTTGATGCATGAAAAATAGATACATATTGACTCAGCAATTTTCTTGACTATACCTATGGTTAAAGGGTTGACACTAAAATGGCTCATTAATGAAAGCTTCAGATTTCATAAGACGATATTTTGAAGGAAAATAACTTGAATCTATTTCATATCTATTGTTAAGGAATGGTAAATTTTACACGTTAACTTGTTGTCGTGAACTCTTTGGGCAAAGTTAGCCAGTGAGTCGGAGCACTTCGAAAGAAGTTAGAACCTGATTAGCAAACGATAACCGATAGCAAGTTCCGCGGAGTGTTCGCCACATAGCTGAATTAAGCGAGATCGTAGTTAACGCCCTACATTCAGCGAACACCTCGATCTGATGGCCTTCTCTCTCCCCCTAAACTTTGTAATTAAAATTCGAGGCACGGCGGTAGCTCTCCAACGAACCGTAAACACGGAGCAAAGCTACGATCAGCCTGTTGACCACTATAACGTGGAGTATCAGCAAAGTGTACTTCGTTTCTAGCCATCAGTACTTATTTCCGTTATAATATACATATACATACAGCACAGTATATAGGTCATACGAAGGGGAATTGCTATACTGCGACGTCTGGAAACACAGATTCCTATTCACTTTAAACGTTCTATTTCAGCTCTGCAAAACCAATCCGACCTCAATGCAGCGGAAGAGGTTTCCGTCAAACCAAAAATTTGTTTTAGTCCTCGCTTTAATCTAAACCTTAATTGAACGTTTTCAAGCGGAACGAACACTGTTGGAATTTGAAGTACGATATTTCGTGAGTTATGTACGGCACACTTAATTTACAGTAGCACTACTCCTATTTGTGAAGCTAGGGTACGTGTCCCCACTCTATTTCTAACATAAATGCTCAATTATCTGACTCTAGACCTATATGTATAAAATTTGTATGGATTTTTTAATCCTTTCTCTTTGTTAAACAGATTTATACAAGGTGAAAGTATTAAAATTCTATTAAATTATAATTAAAATTAATAGCGACTCCATTGTCCCTATTTCTGTGCTCCTGCAATGGGTATTGAACATATTTCTGTGCCTTCAATTTATGTGCCTGTACGAAATCGTGTGCACTCAGTTATTGTGCCTGATCGAAATTGTGTGCACCCAGTTTATGTACTTCCTCAGAAGTATGCCCTTCAATTAATGTTTTTTTTTATATGTATATTGATATAGCCTTTAAATTGGAAATATTACATTTCAGATTACATTATGAGAAATTTTAATGAGATTTTACTTGTTTAAATTTGAAGTGTAATATTTCAAATGTAATATTCGTTTGTTTGAAATGTAATATTTCAAATCTAAATAAGTAAAATCTCATCGAAATTTCTCATAATGTAATTAATATTTTAATTAATAAATAAAATTTTAGACTTGTAAGTTTTTGAACGTTTCTTACGATTGCACGGCCATGTGTTTTGCATGGAAATGAAACAAGCAAAATCAAGGTTAGATTTACCAATTAGAGGGGGCATGCAAATGCGGATAAGCTTTGGAATCTGATCGTATTTCTAGAAACTAGTTCAATACATGAAAATGCTTTAAAAATATTCATTATTATAATTTTGTTAGCAATACCAAACTCTTCTATTACGCACTACAAGATACTTTGTTTGCTTCAATTCATATTAATAATCAATTTATACGCTTTTAAGCAGTGATCCTTTCCTAATGTTTTGGCTAAGAGAACTCATTGTCAGTAAAACTCTTGCAATCGGAATATTCATTCTAAAAAAAAATATTAATTGCACTTTTACAGTCTATAAATACACAATGTGTCTTCATATAATACACATTCACAATTTAACTTTAATGTAAAAAATATCTTATTGATTAATTTGTAGCTAATTCTTTTCTACAATTGACTTAAATGCAAAGACATACAAATTGGGACAGGCACACAAACAGCTATTTTGTTATTATTATAAACCGCTATTTTGTTTAAACTGCGATCTAAAATGTAGTTTCCATAATCCGTTTTTCACTTTCTACTCTTCACGCAAATGAATTTTTTATTCCATCAAATCAAACATCTCATCTAGAAATACATTAAAAAGCCTCCACCTGAACGTGTTAATTCGCACTGGAATCGCAGACTAAATTTTTCCAGGAAATCAAGCCGAGAAATTAGCTAACGATTCTCCCGGGGCTTCTAGTCTAGAGGCGCCTAGTGCCGTTTGCCCCGCTAGGGTTTCCAAGCTCATTTATCTTTACTCAACTGCGCAGCGTTAAAGATGCGCAGCCGAGGGAAAGATACGAGCTGCCAATAGCCGTAATAAAGTTACCTTCCTCGATATTTGATGCAAACCATTAACATCTTTACTGCGTATTACACGTAAACCGACGAAACGGGATTGGAGAGGCGTCGTTATCTCTGGATCGTGATGCTGCCAGTCTTCCGACATAGTTGCACCCGTTATCCGTCATCTTAATGCATAACCGGAAGACTGAGCGACGCACCGGCGGCTTATAAACGGCGCGATTATTCCAACCTGGCCCCATCCACCCTCGTCCAATGCTTCCTCCCCTCCACGACTACGGCGACCTATCCTTTTCGTCCTGAAGAGTGCAACGTCGGTTGCGACTTCGCCTGCTGGCCTTTGTAAATACATCCATTTGAATTTCATACCACGCGACCAGCTGAATACTTTTCAATATCTTTCCTCAGCCTGATCCTTCGGCATCGTTAGACGCGCCTTCAACTTACACCAATGTTACCAATGAACCGGAAATAAGGTGAGCCTTCAAATCTGGTGTCTTTCTGCTTTAATTTGGAGAATTGAACTGTTTTTTAGTGAAATAGTTTTGGATCTAGCGTAGGACAGTACCTGATCTAATTATTAGGATCACTTTGAATTATTGTTTAGTTAAAGTTTGAATAAGAGTGGAATTGAAGATACATTTAGAATGTAATTATTTTTGTTGGAAAATGTATCACTATGTTTTTAATGTGTAATATTTTCAATTGATTGTAATAATTTGATCATCCATTGCAAATCATGCGTTCGTTTGTCAGAGACTCTTAAGTGAAAATCAGTGGTACAACAAAATCAGACATACTCAGTAGAGATTTTTGATGTGTTTAAATAAATTATTAAATGTGGGTTAATTTTGGAGATTTTCAACATCAGTTTTTCTATTTAAAAAGACTTGAGGGATTTGAAAATTCAATTTAAAAATGTGTTTTACAACTCAACATTTGGAACATTTACAGATTTAAATATTTGAAAATTTATAATTTGCAGATTTAATGAATTGAAGATTTCTAGGTATTTAAAATGTTCGAAAATCTGTAGATCTAGAAGTTTGAAAACTTGGAAGCTTGGAAACCCAAAATTAATATTCAGCATTACTTCTATCTTTTCTTCAATGCATTTAGTATACTAGTACTAATCTTATCTAGTAGGTACTCAAAATTTTGTAATTGAAAAATAAAGTTTGATAAGAGTTATTATGTATAACTCTATAAATTATACATGTACAACTTTCACAATAGTGTTTCGACATCATTCTCCAATGAGTTTGTAACGTGTCACCTAAAATTGTTAAATTGTTAATTTATTTGAATGTTCAATGCACGTAAATTTATTAAGCCCTCATATTATTCATATTACATGAATGTAAATGATCCCAAGAAATCTGACATTTATTCTACAAACTCGAAAATTTGAAGACGGAGATTTTCTGCAATATGCAAAACTAGCTGAAACAGCTGGCAATCATATTAGTCAGCTTCAAAGTCTCCGGTGTAAGAGATAAGTCGGCCATAACGAGCAGGTAATTTTGCAGCCGAATTTCGTATGAATATTTGAGAAAATTTTCACCTCACAGAGAAATTCGCTAATTATCTTATCGTATGAACAGCATGCATATGTTACCGAGCTATGGTTCACCTTTAAATGTATCATCATTCGTATGACGTTACTTCTATAAACTAGATATATATGTTAAGTAGAAACAAAAATTAATTTCATATTTGTCATCATAAGATTTCAATTTACAAGAATTCCCCCATGTTAAATAAAAACAGTAATAACAGAGGCAGTTTTGCATTGTTCCTGCAAGTATTACAGTGCAATTGTTGAAACGACAGAATCAAAGGTATGAACATACGGTTAACAGCTACCCCTTTAGAGAAGACATGAACCAGTGAATGGAATTTTAACGTTCCCCAGGAAAAGGTTTTCTTTAAATTAAATGAATTTCTTTTTCAACATTCCCATTGTCTGGTCGAATGTTTCTCAGTAAGTCCGAGCTTTTGTAACTTTTCCTTGCCCCCAACCCCTTTGGAGTAAAGGCAATTAACGTTTTACGCTAAAACGCACGGTCATTTTTAAGAAGTAGCCAGCCGTGGCTCGCGGAGCGTAATTGTTTCCAACGGTTACCCGATATCTTTGTTAAACGATAAGAAATATGGAAAGTCCTTTGATAGATTTCCACGGCGCCTTTGACGTTTGATCTCATTTTAATTAAAGTCCATTACTTAAAACCAGCTGCTGATACTTTAAACGCGGCCGAGGCTTCGCCCTCGAGCAGATAGGTATTACTAAAAGTGCTCAGGAGCAAAAAGGAATCTAGAGCATAGACATCCGGAAAGGTTGTTTAACCCGTTGACCTCATTAAACGACTCACGAAAAAGTTAAGTGAATATTTCTCTGTTTCCACCCCCTCGTGCCGGCCATCTCGAGCCTCGAGTGCGCCACTCGTCCACGACCGAAGCAGCCGGTTAATTAATTAGCGAAATTACGTGGATGGATAAAAACGTACGCTGGCCCGACGGTAAGGCTGGTCAATCTTGTTCAGAGATCCGTACACGAAACTTCGTTTCACCCAGCCAAGCCGAGGACATTTCAGCGAACATCTTACCAGGGTGAATATTTCTCGTCAGAGGCTCCGCTAATTTCGAAGTGGGCGAGATAGGAAGGGCAAGAATGCCGTCTGGATGGAATCCGATAAGACTCGAGTGTTTGCCTGCTCGAAAGCGGGCCGCGTCGATCTCTCGAACTCGAATCGGCGGATCCCGCCAATCCGGATTTACGGAGATCTATAAATTACAGATCTTCGAATATCTTCGCTATTGATGCCCGCGGCCCGCCATTTCGCGCAAACGGAAGGAGGAGCGTACGTCTTAACAGGATTGCGGTTTTCGATGATTTCCACGCGTACTTCAAATTACGATCGCTCTTTGCCCTGTCTCGAAAGTTACTATCCACTTAATCTCTACTCCTTGTCGTTGATCCTATCGATTCGGTGTTATAGGCTAATTATGATATGAGAGTACTCTTCTGTAGGTTTGACGAGACGATAAATGTCAGTTTTTCCCACAAATAATGGCGTATTGAAAATGAAATGCAGAAGCAAGTTTGCCATTTATGTAGGATGTTAGACACGTTTAGTTTTAAGCTTATTGTTAGGTATGGTAATTTACGACTGAGTCGCGTTGCGAGTTGAAGGGCTGCAAGCCTGGCGAAGCGAACGTTGCAAGGCATTTTTCCTCGACCAGATGGGGCAATATCGTTAGGTTTGGGAAACCCTCTCAAGAGGTCAAAAAGAACGCAAAGCTTAGGGCAGTTGATCGAAAACCTCGAAAGGAGGAACAACCACGTTGTCTTGAGCGATATGCCATTTTTGTCGCGTTGTTTGTGCAGTATCATTAGGTTATAAGTACATTTGCAGGTGTTTTATATTTCAAATATACTTAATTAATTCTAATTTTGATCGCACTGGCACTTGTTTTCTATCATACTATCTAAATAAATCCCATATTTATGGCAAGCGATACGTTGAATCGTTAGATGGCATATTGTTATAGACGATAATGGTATTTATATTATTGATTATACAATAAAGACGTGTTTTGTAAATTTGCTTCTGTATGTTATTTTATGTCACTACTAAGGCTTTGTCATAATTGAATGTCGTACGACGACAATATCGTTGAGACAAATCCGACCAATGTCCGTGAACAATGAATCGTCTGAATAGTAGTGGTATTTAAAGTGTGATGCATATAAATGTTATTTGTTTGTATATTGACGGTGCTTGTCGCTCGGCCGCGTTTGTTGCATGTCGTACATCCAGTTAGAATTATGAGGAAGCCTTATATCAGATAAACGTATCTTTTTATGGTATACACATCTCTGGCTCTAAAACAAAATGACCTATATTTTTTCTTCTGAAATATTGGTGTTTAGTGTTTTCAACATCACTATGTACTGTTTTATGAACTTATGTCTTCTTAAGATCCAATTTTTAAGTTTAGAATCTCTACTCATGCCCCTTTTTCTGTCTAAAAATACAAATTTTATATTGTAGATCTCAATTGAGGCTTTAACTCGAATTTTTTGAGAATGTATCAGAAGCTGTTTTCGCTTATAGCCACAAATATAGTACAGTACCACTGACAAGTAGACGAACAATTTCACAAGTTTATAAAAGTGTGTAATAACTGATGTTTATTCTTTATATTTGCCTTATATTACTATTATATTTTAAAGCTAGCTATGTAATAATTGTATTTTTAACAAATTAATGTTTTATCTCGGACAAAACGCCTTTCGTCACTGTGGAGTTGCGAAATCGCTTGAATATTTACGAGTGGTAGTGTATACAAATAAATTCCTTTTTTTGGAAATGTTTTCTTCATCGGGAATCGAAGGCTTCAGAGGATAAAGGTGAATACTTACCTAACCAAATGGTTAGAAATATTAAGTAATTGCTAAGGATGTATGAATATGTGACTCACTTTATATCCAGCTAAATCCTGAACCACGCAAGCTAATATCGCTTCTCTTCCAACTGATGCGGTTACGTTAGTAATGGGCTCCTTGAAATTCGGATCTAAAAACAAGAAAAATCGAATGGTTAATATAAAAATCGCTTCACCTCTGATTAATAGCAATTAATATTACTGTCGCTACAAAGTGAAATGCGCCCACCGCGTGAATTAGTAATGTCTGTCTGACCAGGCATAGGGGTTTTCTACTTGCTTCGTTATCTACTTCGAGCCCGCATCTTACTCACGATTTTTTCACTGAAATAGCTTATTCATTCATCACTAACTTGACTAAGTAAGAAAAACTGAACTCCATGAAAAATTAGAATGACCTTAATACAAATAAAAAGTACACTAAACTTATAGTTACCGTATTTGCTGAAATACACTTTAAGCATTTAAAAATTGTTCAGGAAACAGCAATTAGTTTCCTATATCCAAATTGAAAATATCTAATTTACTATATTATAGGTTTATAAAATTGGAAACATTTCGAATTGCAAAGTCTTCTACTGATTGTAGGTCCTATTGTACAGTAAGTTTCGCCAAGAGACTCAAAGACAGTCCTGCTACAAAAGCATCGTAGCGGATAAGCGCATAAGAGCACTGTGGACCTCCTACGTTACAATACAACTCTGCTGCAATGTTTCCACGGCGGCACATTCTCTCGTTCTTCTTTTCTTTAATAAACGATCGTAATTAGTTGACGTAAATATGAAAAGATAAATAATATAATTACTTTACAATGAGTTCTTCTTTTATATTGATATTTAAAGTCGCATCAACCATTTATATAGGTTATTAGCGACTCGTATGATGGATTTACAATTGATTATATATGTATCTTTATCACTTTCAGAAACTGTAACAGATTTTGGGTTAGGTTAGGATTTTTTGTCCTTTAGGTTGGTCTTATATCCTTCACGGTTGGTCTTATATTGAATTGTCGTCTGGTGTTGATGTATTTTCTGTAATGTATGATGTGTTCCACTGTCAAGTGTTCTTTGCACAGTTCGCAAGTTGGGGAATCTCCTTTCCTGAGGAGATACTGCTGGGTGATCTTAGCGTGGCCAATTGCGATTCTTGATATGGCGACTTGGCCATGCCTTGATAGAGTGTTAGCTGTGGTCTTCTTGAAGAAGTCGCTTTTTATTGTTGTTAGTCGAGGTTTTGATGTAGAGTTCCATGTTCTATTCCAATTATTTTCTAATTTGTGTTTCACGTTAAGGATGAAGGTTTCCGGGTGCAGGTGGTTGATGTAGTGGTTCGCTGTTGGAGAGTTGGCTGCTTCTCTGGCTGCTTTGTCCGCTTTGTCGTTCCCTGTGATGCCTACGTGAGATGGGATCCAGATTATTGTTATCTGATTATTCCTTTGGGCAGATTTAGCGTATGTTGTTTGGCAATCTTGAATGGTGCTGTCGTTTGTCCACTGATTTTGGATTGCAAAGATGGCGTTTATTGAATCGTAGAAAATGGCGAAGCTTCTGTTTTGGTCGACAGTAGTGAGCTCAATAGCATGCTTTAATGGAGTGATTTCGCATGCTCGTATATGTGTTTTAGGATGGAGTAGGTAATTTGTTGTCGCTTGTTCGATTACTACTGCGTACCCAGTGCTGTTCAAGGTCTTGGAGTCATCAGTGTATACATGTGTATGGTTTGTCAATGATTTTTCCAGTTCTCGAAATAGTGTCTTTAATGTAGCTGGATTGGTTCCTTTCTGGTTATGCTTGAGCAAGGATAGATTGATTTCGATATTCGATGCAAGCCATGAGGGTTGTTGTTGGCCGATCTACGTGATATGGGTGAGATTTCCAAGTCGAGTTCCTTTAGGAGGTGTCTATTCCTTTTGTGGAAGGAGAGATGAGTTCTCTCGGTTGTAGGTACGGGGAGTGGTTTTGTTTGAACATTTCCTGAAATACAGGATTCAGCATGGTAGAGGCGATTTTGATTGCAAATTTGAAGCTTAATAGATTTCTGCTGACCTGGAGCGGTGGTTCTGATGCTTCACTGAGGATACAGTTAATTAGAATTGATGACTTGAAAAAGGTTACAAGTACATCTCGAACGGTTGACGTAATACATTTCAAATTCAAGCCCAGATTATTTTCAGAGATTACAAAATTGAGCATTCCTGTCACATCATTCTGTCAATTAATCACGAAGCCTTCGTTCAAACGCCATGGAAGTACAAATCTCAATTTACGGTTCTAAACATAATTTTGTGTCCCCATTATCACGTTAAAGCTTCGCAAACACCTTTGAATGAGCACCAAAGTGTCTACACCTTTAGGACTTTTCTTCACAGGAGACAAAGGTTACTCAACTGCGTGGAAAACAGTTAACTCGAAAAATAAAGATTCTATTGCAATATCACTGAATTAACGAGCTCTTCCAATAGAAGTAAATTCAGACATGACAATCACAAGAAAATCCACTCATTCAGGGAATAGGTATTAAACTGACTGTAAGCGTGATCATCATACAAGGAAGCTGATGGCTTCGTTTTCATAGAATGAAAATCTGCTTGGATACAGACTATTATAAAGAGAAAGTAACTAGTGCTGCTAAAGTACTTGAAATTCAAAGCAAGACTAAACAGTTTAATATTATAATTGAGTAAGAATATATAATCAAGTTTTCTTGGATAAACAAGTTTGCTGAAATAGCCAAGTTTGTTAGAATAATCAAGTTTACTTGAATAATTAACTTTACTCGAACATTCAAGTGTCTATGTGATTTGATTTGAACGATTCAAACTAAGCATAGCCCGGATTGTATTTTCAAGCTACATACTTGGACACCACTAAAAGGAACCTGACACTCTGTATACTCATGCAATAAACTAAAATCAGTTTGATGATCCGATGATATAAGGAGAAGTTAAAATGTAACATTAGTTAATGCACGGCTGTGCAACGCATAAACCTAAATACGTCCCATAGTTCGATCGAGTGACGCATTAAAAGCAAGCGTCGTGAACCTTCGGATCATTCGTGCTCCCAGGCGAATACACGGTCAGTTATGCGTAGATGATTTGCGGAGAACATAAAACAGCAAAGAGTGTCGTTACGGGCAGAGAAAGGAAAAAAGCCATGGCACGTAGATGGCTCGGTAATGGGAGCATAGGGGAACCATAATTCCATCGTCCCTTCCCCATCCATCGGGGGTGCATAGCGAGAGGGGAGAGAGGGTAGCTCTCGCGGGAAATTCAAGCGTATTAAGCGTCTCGATCTAGCGGGGTTTGATGGATCGGCTGCATCGAAATGGTTACCACCGCGTCGTTTTAGGATGCCATCTATCCCCTAAGAATGTATGTTAGTTCCTGCATCTGCCATCTGTCTTTCTTTCATTGTTCCTTTTATACTCTGTCTCTGAATAAAACACCTTCTCTGGTATCTGAAACTCTTTAGGTTGGCGTCTTTCTGAAATTTGGATGAGTCGATTGCTGACGAAAGTGCTTGAAGGGGTATTCTAGTCTAGACTGCAATTTTTTAAATGTTTTTCGGGACTTCTTTTAAAAGGATAACACGTTTTTGTATTAGATGATTCCGTACATTTTTCGCCTATATTTGAGGAGTTTAGACAATTTTTTTATGTAAAGATGCTTACACTGATGCTAAGACTTAATTTTCTCTAGAAAAATATAGAAGATTAAAAAAATAAATGTTTTTATACCTACAAACTGAAGTAAGTTTCATACAAAAATATTGGGTTGTCCGAAAAGTTCATGTTAATTTTTAACCGAAATAAGAAACCTTATATTTTAACGTACTTATGTTTTTATTCATTGTCAGTCAGGTATATACCATTTTTTCAGAATCTTTCTACATCCGTAGTGTAATTTGAACATTTCATTTTCTCAAAAAACATCAAATTTTTTCGTAATACATTAAAAGAAAAGAATTTCTATTTTACCAAAAAATTAACATGAACTTTCTGAACAACCCAATATTAGTCAAAAGTCAAACGTAAAAATGATTATGATTTCAAAACGATCAATACTCAAGGTGCATTTCGTAGATTAGATAAAGTGTTCAAAGTGTGACTTTTAAACGTTTATCAATCTTTTGAGAGTAAACAATGAATCTCACTCATAGTTATACACAATCTAACAAATGTAATTTTCAATAGAGCTCAAAATGTTCTATGACACAGTATCCCAACTGCCTTCGTTTCGAAATAGAGCAAAAAAGTGTTAATACATTTGACTATATCTTCTACAGTTTAACTTTTATAAAGCTTTGGTATAATTACTCTATCAAATTGTTCTACAGAATGAAAATAATTTTCATTACATTACAAACGCATTTAATGAAAACTGAAACGTTACTTTTTGCTTATAGCAATTATGTGTGTAGGACTGCGACAAACGTATACGTCCTGGAGTCCTGAGTAGAGATACATATTCATTTAATAATAAGTCAACATAAAAGTCTAATTAAATTGCATTCATTGCTAATCCAGAAATCAAATCTGGTACATCAAAAACAGGCAGAGAATTTGACTGACAAAAGTGGTCAAAGAATCGCTTTTACACTATGAACATAACTTTCGCTGCTATTTTTAGCAAACACTCGAGTAGTCTGATTAATTAAAGCGAAGTGCTTAAATTGAAAGGAAACCGCGAGAGATTGAACACTGTTCAGTTCAATCGGCAACTCTCTACTTAATCAGAGAGCTTCCATTTACGTGTAGTTAACATCGACAGTAGAAATAGTTGACAGCAACATTCTCGGATCACTTCTAGTGAATTTCTGGTAATTTTATTTCGATAAAGCGTTTCCAGTTGATTAATATGAACCTTCATTTTAATTCATTTCTCATTATCTTCTGTATGTATAAGGTTACTTCAGTGTAAAGTTCAAAGCAAGCTGTTAATGTATCTCAATAATTGAGAAAACAAAAACACAAAGGTACAATAAACTCTAGTTTCGTTATTACTTGAAATCATATAACACCTAAACCATTTGTGGAATTAATATTTAAAGGCAGTTTATTAGTACTAAATAACAATAAAATTATTGATTTTGCTTGTACGAGATCACCATCAACTCTGCCGTCCCTGCCTTTTCTTTTTCGGGAAAAGCCCTTTCTTCGCCTTCACTCACTCCCACAACACTCATCCCTCGCCAACGCCAACACAGCACAGCGAACCGCTGGTCGCCAATAGTTTGGTCGTTGGGCCTGGTCCTTGTCGACCGTTTTATGGCCCTCTTCCAGCAGGGTCTTTACAGCTAAGACTTATATCTTGATTCTTAAAACTACGATACTACACATTTATGGCGCCTTCGAATCGTTTGTTTCATATCACGATTCATTGAAGCAGAAAGTGAGTAAAAAAAATAGCATGCACACGTTTCGAATAACACATGTTATACGAGGCATTTTAATTGCAACTTCCTTTGTTATTCCTCTATGCCCTGCTATCAAGGTCTGCTTCTTCGCGTTAATGCTTTATGCAATTTGCACAGATGCTGGCGTTACATGAAAGGGTTCAGGCTGCCTTTTCTCGCGTGTCAAAATAAAAGGGGAAATATTTGTAAAATTTACTGTAGAATTAATGTTATGGAATTAATGCCGCTGACCCTTCAAATTTGCTTGAAGTTTCCATGAATCGCTCATGTAGTTTTAATTGCACAGATATTTCTCTCCTATCTCGAGATGAATCGATAACTTGTTACTTGAACGAAGAACGTAGTTTTATACGGGGTAATCAATTCGCGTTAATGGCAAAATTAATTGAATTGATTAAATTTGACATGAAGTGTTTATTAATTATCAAAATGAATATTTCGGGAAAACAATTTTTATTTGTATGGTTATAATGCATTCCTTCCTTTTTGGAAAAGAATTTTTGTTTGAAATTACAATATTGGAGTAAATCTTTTAGCTGAGAAATCATTAAAAAAAATAGTGGTAAACGTAATTACTCTTAATATAGTTTTCGTAAATAGTTTGAAGCCCTTATTATAAAACAGTTAAAAATATACAGACCGTAAGATAATTTATAATAATTAATGTTATAAACTAAAAATTATATAGCTATAATAAGAATAAATACTTTGAGAAATTTTTGTATCCACAGTTGAGATATAATATACTTTTTACGATCAAGTCAAGCTCTCGTACATGAATAACCATTTTTTGTTAGCGATTCTCTTTCTGTTTTAAACTTTATCGATCTCCCTTCATTTAATTACACCTCATTCTCTTTTCATCCTCACTACACTTCATTCTACTCCTCATTCGCATGCTTCATTCACTTAATCTCGAACCCTTCATTCGCCATACTTCATAATCCTAGATAATATATGAGTCGAACCATTTCGATAACCAGTGGCACAAGTATCACCATTACCTTTCGGAATACCTGAGAGATCCTAGGCGATTAATTAGGTAATCACTTCGAGAACTGAATTAATTATTGTTCTTCGCCCCAATCCTCTGCGGTTTTCATTTAGGATCAGATCGTCCGATTCAAATCAAAAGCTTTCACTGTTTCTTCGTCTCTGATATGTATCAGCGTGTTAAAAAGTTCTACGAAAGAGAAAATAAATTATTTTATCACAAACGTGGCGACTGTGCTTCGAACATGCGCAGCCTGAGCTACATATTATTGGAGTGTCTCGCGACATAATCGGAGGAAAACAGGCAAATGTTTCACGCTGCCTGATTTCTGAGACTAATGCACTTCTCATAGCCGTGTCATATAACACGGCACGGATTTAGAACACGAAACTTCGTCGTGTTTTTAAAAAATTTCGTCAGTGACGTTTGCCTGGCGAAATGAGCTTCCATTATGTCCTCATTTGTGTGCGCGCACTGGATCAACCTGTTTCGTACACTTCGTCCAGAGTTTACGAACTTTCCTCCTGAAAAATCTACCTCCCTAAGTGTTGTTTCGAAAGTTGCTCAACATTTTATAGAAACTTTATGATATCGCGAAATGTTGCTGCTCGTAGCGGACTAACAATGAATTCGCGCGTTAAGATAAATTAATATCCAATTGCTGCCTCGAGATAAGGCTGGAGGTAAAAGGAAACAAGAAAATTTATTTTAGTGTCTCAAACAATGTTCAATATTTAGATAGTGTTTTCCATAACAGTTATTTGTGGAAGAATAGTAGAAGTGAACAATGAGCAGTTTTTAGTCCACTTGATTCTCCTGTTTTATAATTTCAAAATAATTATGATTAAATACCACTAGAATCAGTCTTGTAATCCCCAAAGAACACACATCTGAAAATTCTGAAATAAATTTTACATTCTGGTTTAATAATCGTTCTGACTTTAGAAACGGTTTATGAAATATGATGACATTACACATCATTCTAAAAGTAATTTCATGAATGTTAACTTTTACTTTGTACATTACACAGAAAACATTACGGTTGAATGATAAATTTAGCATAAAATTTTATAAAGCAAAGCACAATAAAATGTTTATGGAATAGAGTAATTTCTCGTGAAGCAAATATCAAAGTAGGAATATTGGGGCTACTGAAAACGTGCTTAAAAGTCCTACGCTTTGATAATATGTCACAAATTCATGAAGCAACCACGAATCGAGGACCTGAATTTTTTCAGTTAAAAAATCTGAAGTTAAAAGAAAAAGTCGTCGCTGTAAACACAGCGCTGGGTTCCATATATTTGTGAAAATATTTAATAAGTACTTTCCATTCTGCAGGGGAATCAGATTTGCGTGCTCTCGCAAAATTATTTTCGGGAATGGCCAAGAGTCAGGATGGGTGGCGGGGCGAACGTTTCCACCCCTCTAATGGCGCAAAATAATAAGAGTTTCGTCTGGTTAGTCCCGCGAGTGCTTACATCCCTATTTATGGCGACAGTATCTCGGTCTCTTTATGTCAGCTGTGGGCAAATATGCATGGCTCGATCCCCAAGCCGCGAAGTATTTTCTTCTTCAGCCTTCTTTGCACAATCTTACGGAGAAAGAACGATAATGGAGACAAAGTTACGCGTCCTCGCCTCGCTCATTCCATTTTTTTCATTTTCTGCGTAGTTACGACGTAAACGTAAAATGTATGATGACTTGGCCGATTTCGTCCCTAAACGACTGCGAAGTAACTGTACATTTTAATTTCAGCACTTTTAGGCAGAGCTCCTGAGAAATTTCATTCCAATGAATTCGCTGGCTGCGAAACTGATTATTAAAACGTTTTGATGAATCTATGTAAAAGACAAAACATCTGTAAAGCTAATAGATAGTGATTAATTCTATTTGAAGCTAGAATTATCCAACGTCACAGTTAGTGTGATCAGTGACATAAATTATGTAACTATTGTAGGATTGTTCCGAGTGTATGTATGCTTGCGCGTATGTGTGTAACTCACATGTGTGCGATTCGTATGTGTGTGATTGTTTGGTGTCTTTGGCAGGACTCGAGCAAGATACCGATATTATTTAAAAAGGCAGTTGCGAGAACGTTACGAGAACGGAAAGCTGTGTCACTTCAACGTCAATAGCGAAGTGCATCGTTCTTTAAATATCATTTGTTAAATTGTCAAATATATATATTGTTTTTGTCTCTAAATCCTACACTATATTTTACAGTTCTAGTTTCTACTATGAATTCTCAATTAGTTGAGTTGAGTGTGAAATCCAAAGAAAATACCGCGAAGTTTGCTATTATTTCAAATTAGGATTAAAGAAGAATTTCCATTATTCCTAGAGTAGCTGTACTGCTAATGTCCTTTTCGATGACTAAGATTTTCAATTTCGGTTTAATTAAAAACAAACAGTCCAATAAACTCAACAGCCAACTGGACATGTACAGAGAGTGTATCACATAAAGTGTTACAAGGTGTTTTCTCTGGAACAGTTAGAGATAACGAGGAAATTCTTTTCTTCGTCTCTTATGGTTCGCTAGGGCTCTCTTAAAAGATAGTGAGGTCTCTACAGTTCCTCAACTGCAATTTTTTCTGTATTACTCTTACGCCTTTTCAAACGCAAAGAAGCAGATGCATCTTCTTTTACGATACATGTAACTCAACAGAAATTAAAACTGGTTACATCCTGCAGTGATCCCGCAATAAGTCATTCCAAGATCCCCGAGTCTGCGACTAAGTACAGTAACTCCTATCAATCTTCCTCCAATGCTTCTGAAAGCATTTCCTGAGGAAAATAACTTTTTTCCTTAAACCCTCTATCACTCGAACACCAGCCATATTCTCATTTATTCATGCATAAAGTTGCCCTGTTACGGAGAATTCCTCGCAGATACAATACGAGGCGCGTTCTCTCGACCGATCGTTTTATTCAATTTCACCTCCGATAAGCGCGCGACGTATTGTCACCTTTCATCGGTGGCTGTTGAATCTCGGCCACCGTATCGCGGCAACACCATGCTTCTCATCCCAACATTTATCTTCCTTCTCCGTAACTTTGCGCCGAACCGTCCCTCTTCATATTTCCATTACGGCAGGGATCTTAGTACCTGCGAGGACACGGCATATAGCATAATAATGAGCCATAAACAGCACAACACGCGGCCGCTTTATTTCACCATTCCTGGAGCCTGAAATATCTCGACCCTCTGAAATCACTTCGCGCGCCTCGCTTCCCGGTTACTTGCCCCTCGGCCCACCCTCTCTTTTCCCTTTAGTTTTCCTCGCCTGCCCTCTCCCACGTTTTCAGCTGGTTTAATGCCCGTGCTGGTAACTCATTCGAAACTCGTTCCGTCCGTGGAATAGTTCGCCGAATCATACGGGCAAACATGAAAATAGAATCTCCGTTCAATTTGTTATTGCGACACTGGCCGCGAATACAGCGCAAACGAGCAATTGGTGGAGCTTACGCGATGGTGTTGATACACACCGCCTGCGGCTCATTGTCGAAGCTAGATTATTACATATTGAGATTCCAATTTCATTAACAGGATGAGAGGACTTCAATCTGACGCTAGTTTAGATTCGTGGGAAAATAATGTAGGCAATTTGAATCATTTTCTGATACGAAATTTCATGGATTCTGTGTCTTTGGAATTCTAGTTTCTCTTTTTCAATAGAATTAAGCAGGGTATTTGATGATAGACGTCAGAAATTTTAAGGGGCGATTCTACACGCTAAAGGGTCATTCCACGCGAAATCGGGCACGATTCGGAGCAAGTTCTTTTAATTTGCTCAAATTTGAATATGTTGTAGTCTTTAACGATATTTAAACGTACCCCAAAGGATTTTTTAAAATTTTGAAAATTGTCGATTTTACAGCTGTTTGAAGTTAAGTGCTACCTTTTCTTTAAAAAATTATAGCTATTGAACTAATAAGCGGATGGAGATGAGCTTTACGGTGCTTATAGAGAAAATATTGAAGTTCGTAAAAAAAATTATTTCATTAAAAAAAAATTGTTTTTTAATCATCTTTTTTGCAATTATTTTAAACAAATGCAGGTTTTTAAGATGATGCGCGATTTTAAAATACTTATTGACAAGTTCACATTCATTTTTGCCATGTGAAGTTGCAAAAAAGTGCCATTCTGCATTAATACCAAAATCTTCGAAATGAAAGCTAGGATTTAAGAGATTATATTTATGTTTTCAAGAATAAGACGAAGATTGAGTTACCAATATTTATTGATTGCATTAAACTTTGCAAATGCTCGGAGATAATGTAGAATAATGTTGGGTGAAATCGCCTTGATTCCAAATAATAACGCACGTTCGTTCGCTGGAGTCGAGTAGGCTGCCAGCGACGACGCGCCCGCCACAGCAGTGCGACTCGACGCAGCGTCAACTTTCGGCAATTTTCACAGAGCCAATTTTAAAATGTCCATCTTTTTGAAAGTTTGTCCATCAAGGGGAAGGATCAAACTATATTCTCCTTTTTTTCAGATTTTTAAAATCGCGCATCATCTTAAAAACCTGCATTTGTTTAAAATAATTGCAAAAAAGATGATTAAAAAACAATTTCTTTTTAATGAAATAATTTTTTTTACAAACTTCAATATTTTCTCTAGAAGCACCGTAAAGCTCATCTCCATCCGCTTACTAGTTCAATAGCTATAATTTTTTAAAAAAAAGGTAGCACTTAACTTCAAACAGCTGTAAAATCGACAATTTTCAAAATTTTGAAAAATCCTTTGGGGTACGTTTAAATATCGTTAAAGACTACAACATATTCAAATTTGAGCAAATTAAAAGAACTTGCTCCGAATCGTGCCCGATTTCGCGTGGAATGACCCTAAAGTTAAATGAAAATCAAGAATAACGAAAATGCGTTCTAGGTTTCGTACTAGAGTTATTAATTGTTGAGGAAAAGCCTAAAATTCGAGTGGAATATGTTCGACTTGAGACTTATTCTACTGAATTGATTGTGTATGGTCTGCTATTTCTACTAAATTCGTTGCATCTGGCCTGCCATTTATTCTACTGAATTCGTCACGCCTGACCTGGCATTTGTTCTACTGAATTCGTTGTGTCAGATTTCAGACTTATTCTACCGAATTCGTTATTTCTTACTTACGAACTTATTCTACTAACTTCGCTATATCTGACTTGACACTTATTCCACTGACTTTACTGTGTCTGGCTTGGTACTTATTCAGTCTCCATTGTGGTCTAGTTGTGTCGGCTGTAGAATAAATTTTGAGTCACCTTTCACAAACTTTAGGCCTTTTCTCAGCAACTGACAACTTTGAAACAAAGCCTTAAACACGATTTTGTCATTCTGAATTTTCATTCTATTTTGACATGTAGAATGACACCTTTAAATTACTTCCACCTGTAGTTGTAAACCCTATGTATACTCTTTCTTTGATTTATTCCAATTTCGTGTACTTTTCTACTCGTAAAACCAATAAAAAATGTTCTACATACGTTGTAATTTCTAACTTTATGTTTATGGATCAAAATTGAATTGTGAAACGTTTATGCATTCGTTTGTTTTCGTACTATTTTACTCAGTTACTTGTGTTCAGATAGCTCCGACTTTTAATTAGAATTTGGAGGACTTCCTGTTCCTCAGTAGCGACTAATGTATCGCGAGCCCGCGAAAGCAGACTTCAAACAGGAACTATGGGATTGCAGGCTAGTTACTTAAATTAAGGACGTGCGGAACGTCACTGCACAGCATGCCCGCATGCTTCATGTAGCAGACTTGTGCGGGAGTGCACAAAATGTAAAATATGAGGAAAAAGTCCTCGGTCGTATCCATCTATCCTTACCTTGCAAACGAGAATTAGCAAATGCTATAATAGCTTTCTTAAAGGACGAAAATAAGTATGTACGTATAATTGGAAGTAGATTTAGGGGAATCACAATTAAGTGAGCATCGACTTTTCGGGATTTCTACTTAGGATTTTGGCTACACGATATATTAACAATATAATAAGGAAGACACAATTAACATTGAATAGCAAAATATTAGAAAATCTTAGTAACGTCATATGTTGATTCAGACTGCAATTAACCACGTATCTATAATTTTTAATTGTTGCAACCAGCAGACATATTAAGAGATATATTACATTCATGAGTGGGTATATATGCATGTATAAAAAATATGTGAACAATTGATCTCACAAATATACAATAAAACTTCGTTTCTAATAATTACAGTTTGTAGGATACAGAAGAATTGTTTTCACCTTTGAATCTAAGTAGTCAACCCTTAACTAGTATTGTGGGTTCACAGCATTTATATTACATCATTTTTAAATATTTCTTTTGCAAAATATCAGTGAATTATTTATAGATAATAATAATCTAACAAACTGTGAATTTTCTGTTTACAAAAGCTGTGAACGGCAGTAAATTTACTACATAATCATATGAGATAAGGTTTAATTATAGTTTTACTGCATGACGAATTTCGGAAAGCTAGCTGAGTAAACCCTTTCTCGATCAATTGGCTAGAGTATGCAAAAGAACACGCGTATAAGCGATATCACTTGTCGCCACGTTTCTTGTTTATTGCTAACAGGATGTGTTGGCAAAGAAGCAGCATGTGATACTTGTAACAGATTGCATTTCGTGCCGCGACACACTTTGTTAGCTGGGTTTACACTTTCATGCACCAGAAACGACCTCACGTTTCCCAGCTCGTGTCGGTCTATTTATTTGGGCCACTTGGGTTTTCAAGACGCTGTCACCTCGTTCGTGACAGAGAGGGGGACCTTTTCAAGTTCAGTGATCCGACTTGAAAAGCGTTAGAAAATAGACATTTGATGCATATCCCATGAGCGTCCACCATCAGAATTTTCTCTTTGAGAAAGCCTGCGTGTATCGTTGCGTGATTGAAAGTTGTGGCATCAATAAAATTGATAACGCCGAAGAAACACGTTTCTTTTCTCTTTAGGACGTAGTATTTTTTCTCAATTAATACTGATACTTACTATACTATCCTAGTATATTAAAAGATATGTAAATTAAAACTGATGCATTTTCGTATTATAATCTGGTCTACAGTTGGATAAACATTACACAGCAAATAAAATAATGAAACAGAACCAATGTAACAAAATTTCTCTTCCAAAGGAAGTGAAAACTATATAATATTCTTTAACTGGATTGAACAGGAATTTCACTTTAACCAAAATGTTGATAGGATAGAACAAAAGAAAAATAATTAAGTGGAATGTATAAAAAGAATGCATTTCACTAAACTGGTAATTCAAGCACTTTTTCATGCCCACTACAGAACATTAATTCCAAACAGAAGGAAGTCACGCGATACACAGAAATATGTCAATGACCCAAAATTTGAAGAGAGAAGCAGCGTAGTGAAGAGGATTCAGCCCAAGCTGTGTCGAGCACATTTACTCTGAAATAGTCGAAATGACCATTTCGAGGAAACTGCGGTGTCTTAAATTTTATCAGACAACTGATACGATAGTGCCCGTGAAATCTTGCGGAACGGAATTAAACGAATTTCCGCGGCTTGCCTCGATTCTTCTGACATCCTGTGCACGTGCACGCGACCAGCTTGTGCTAGTGCTTGGTTCAGCTACGAACACGCGTGCACACATACACTGAATATTACAGTATGTCATATAGCTTGTCCCCCATACGTGCTTTCGTACAATACGTTATATTTTCCTCTCAACGACACACACACTCGGTCGAACGATTTTCATATCGGAGGGAATCGCTGCTCCCTCGAATTCTTTTCCGGCTGATGCGTCCTTTGCAATTTCAGGAGAGCTAGCTGTAGTTAAAGTTTAAGAATGAAGCCGCCGTTTCAGAGGGCTCCCAGCACGAAACCGAAATCATTAACGGTTAATCGAGCAATGCTTCTGGTCGTTGCTTTCGAATCGATCATGTCGAATCACATGAGCAACCACGGAATTCTCAACTTTTTCCTTGTATTTTTACTGTATGAATATATCGAAAAAAGAACTGAGTATTTGCTTCACACCGTTGCTATTCTAGCTTCTCCCACCTTCTTCCCTCTGAGACATTAGCATAGCATTAGTACGGCCAGACTTCTTATTCCATGGAGTCGAAAAAGAGCAACTGTATCTCTAATGATTACAAAAACAACTGCTTCCTTTCTTCTCCTCGAAACTTATCTGAGTTCTAGTAACAGCGAAATAAGCGGGCAATCATGCATGGCCTGATCGTCGTTGATCTAATTATTGCGAGCTACTTCTTTAGCTTCTTAATTGCCAGAAGGACGTCAGAAACGTGAACCTTAAACGACTCCCGTGGAACCTGGTAATTTTTTAACATTACATTTACTTATATGCTGATTACATAAGAAATGTCAACAAGCTGAAATTCGTTCGCTGAGTAACGAGGCAAACTCAAATTTTGCGGAAGACTCCTAACTCTGGCACAGAGTAACAAGATCGAGTGTAACCAACTCGAAGTCTCTTCATCCGTTCGTGTCGACACGCGCTGCTAGACATTCCGTTTCGATGCTTCAGTAGTATATGCACGACAGAGTTGCCAGACTATCACCAACCCCCAATACTGACATCTTCGACTAGCAAGGAACCTCTTAATTGCATGTGGTAATTATTGTTTACGTGGCAAATACATCAGCAAGTACCTACGACTATCCTGCTTTCTGTTCGACATTACTAACTGGTTTCGTATTTTAATCCGATAATGAGTTACCACAACTAAGATCTTCAGAGACAAGTTTGCCATTGATTGCAGCGGTGTACTAAGGAAACAGAACTAATAGATTCGACGTTATACAATTATAGATTGAACGAGGACTCCAAAATGTAACCGTTTCTGCTAGAGATCTGAACTGAAACTATTCGATTTTGAGGTCAAAGAATTAATCCTGGTCAACAGTGATGACATCCGCTTCAAAGTACTTTCTTGTAGACGCGACTTCTTCTACCTAGCTCTTCACTTGCGGAAACACTCCCGATAGCCAGCTTGCAAAGTGTCTACGAGCTGTCTCATCGCATTCCGTTTTATTCTGGGTGATCCATTTAATGATTGTTTTGCATACAATCATCTCCCAAACTACAGATCGTTTAAAAAAATGTTTCGCATAGAACTTACTTTGTTTCTTATGGTAGCCACAAATCTTCTCTAGGAGATAAGGAATATAAGGAAGGATAAGCAGATGAATAATTTTTGGGTGTACAACAAAGATAAGTTATAAACAACACTAAATGACGTAGAACGACCACGAAAGACCAAAGTATTATAGGATACTGAATTGGTCTCAGAATGAGCTACACGTTTATCTAAATAAAAACATACAATTCCACGTAAAAAATCATAGCTCAGCTTGAAATCTTGGATACACGTTCACCTAGAGAAGATTTATGACTACCATAAAATGTGTCCCTTCTTCGAAATTGAGTAGGTTTTATTTGAAACATTTTTTTAAATAAGCTATAGTTTAAAAAATAATTACGTGCAAAATGTCAAATAAGACACCCTGTACATGTCTTTATTCTCAAATCTTTTTCCCTTTAGAGAATTCTTTAATTTAGGAAACAGTCAGAAGTCGCAGAGAACTAGATTAGAATTGTACAGAGGATGACAAAGTTACTATTGGAAACTCGGAAGATGTCAGTGACACAGGAGCAAGATGGATCCTCGGCTAGCTACAAATAGTAATAATAAGTGTGACCAATTTGGCCAATAAGGGGAATACGTGTATGTCGCCTTTATGTGTTTTCCGCGGAGCCAATAAGACTCACTGACATTTTCTCAGCTCCCGACAGTACATGATAGTATTATTACTATTTCGCCAAAAATTGCTGGATAAGCTTCAATGAGTGGGCAGGTTCGATGTCATTATAAAATGCAACATTTAAGATTTTTAACGTTCAAATAAGTATGTACTAGCAATAACTGAAGATTTGTGGGACCATGCTATTTGTCAGGGATATTCAATGTAAAGGACATCGCTAAATGATGGAAATTTATTTTTAATGATAACACAGCTAGATAGAAAGGTGCATCCACAAGTCGCATACTTTTCGAACACACCTCGTCTTAAAACAAAGTATCTAAGAGCTTCAAGTTGGAGGCAGTTGAAAGTACGAAGCGATACGGGAAAAAATGTAATGTAACTACTGGCTGCTCCGAGAGCAAGAGGGAAAGGCACGTAGGGCAATAAAACGTGCGCGTGGATGACCTCTGGTCTTCCAGCTACATATCTTCATCCACGTAACTGTTCCTGTTCCCTATTATGATCATTGGTGCTACGATATCTGTTACAGTTAATTCGGTTAACATCATTAGAGACGTTAGCGTCTGCTTCGTTGGAACAGTCACTAGAGCGTTCAAGTGTGTTCCCTGTGGCTGCGCTCAAAAAGCACCGGCGGCGCTTTGCCACCTCGCAGAATGTAATGGAATGAAAGAAAGACGAAACGAAAGATGACACGATGAAGAAGGGAAGAAGTTCGAGCAAAGGACCAGCCAAGTAACTGCTTTTGAACGACCGACTGACAGTGTTAAAAGCGTAAGTTGTTCTTCAGTTACGAGAACCTCTTACCCTCTAGGGTTCTACTTCCTTGGAAAATTTGAAGTGAAAACGTTTTTAGAACTTGTCATTCCTTTTAGGATGAAAGTATGTGACATGTTATGATAAAAATATGGGGTGTTCTCCTTTTAATGAATGAAAATCGTATGAATGATAAGATAAGGGCTCAATGATTTTTTAGAAATACTTAGCTATCATTAGAAGAGAACAAAGCTTCTAATCGAATTTCGTTAGTTTTGGTTCTTATTCCAACTTTTACTCCAAAGTTCAGATATGATGCTTTTAATAATCCAATCGATTATTAGATGCATTCTCAAAATTTTGTAACGAATACTATTTATTTCTAATCAAAATGGTATTAGGTATTTCATAATGGCGTTAGATATTATGGAACAGTCCCTAAATTTATTCCACCAAATGCCTTCGTAATCCACAAAAGACAAACCATAGAATCTCCTTGTTAGTGGGATTTTAAGTACATCTAATGCAACAGTTTCTAGCGTAATGTCATCAAAGAGCTTTGATCATCATGATAAAGGAAACTGATCTCAAGAATGAAATTTTCTTACAATACTAGTGGCAAAAGTCGAGAAAACTTACAATAAACCTTGGCACGTGACACTTCCAAGAGACAAAGGAGGATTTGTTTCACGGTTATAGAGACTTTTAGACTTTACCGTCCCCGACGTTGTTCTAAAGTAAAAGAAGGAACTAAGAGCGGAAGTGTTCGTAGAGCAAACGCTCTCAGAATCAATAACAGCAAATTGATCAAATTTCGCATCGTCAATTGTGTCTTGAGTTACATGCAAATGGTACAACGATATAATAAGTGGACTTGTTTCCCTTATTGAATTCTTGTTGGAAATTATATGCCTTGTTTTTTGAAACACTTGCTTTTATTTATGTTTAAATGAAAACTAGAATCGGTAGAAGAGATTAAAATCACTCTTCTAGGTACAGAAATAGCATACTGTGTTCCAGTTAGTGAATACATTTTATGTTTTGTTATTTTTCCTGTTTAATTAAAAACTCTTTGCAAGATTAGTGTCTTGTTACCAGAAAAAAATTACAAAGTGATCGCAGAGTGGTAAGAGATGCTTATTCGCAGTACTATTATTTGCATAGCAGTAACAAGCAATAATATTATCATGTTGACAGGAAGGATAATACGATAACATTTGAATCTTACAGTACTTTGAGCTCGTACTAAAATGTGAAGATCGCAATTATCATATTGTATGAATACAATTAATTTAGAAAAGTGGACGTATTAAATCTGTAGCTTTCAGAATCTGTACCACTCAGAAAATATTACAGGGAAATTAACAATATACAGGGTGCTCGACGACAGATGTCAGAAGTCTTAAGGGATGATCCTATCTGCTAAAACAAAACGAAAATGAAGGCAGACAAACTTGAGTTTTAGGTTTCCTTTCTGGGTTATTAATTGTTGAGAAAACGCCCAAAATACGCGTGAAATTTATCTGACTTCGAATTTATTCTACTGAGCTTTCTGTGTCTGTCTCCAGACTTACTTTGCTGTGTCTGACTTTGAATTTATTTTACTGACTTTGTTGTGTCTGATTTAAGACTTATTCTACTGACTTCGCTGTGCATGACTTGACTAATGGACACCAGCAGTGGAATAAATCCCAAGTCAAACACATTTCACGAGTATTTTAGGCGTTTATTGAACAATTGATATCTCTGAAAGGAA
The DNA here is from genome assembly GCF_051401765.1 of Calliopsis andreniformis. Classification (NCBI taxonomy): domain Eukaryota; kingdom Metazoa; phylum Arthropoda; class Insecta; order Hymenoptera; family Andrenidae; genus Calliopsis; species Calliopsis andreniformis. The sequence goes on from NC_135071.1 coordinate 9,234,832, forward strand.
GTTCCAAACGCAATTTTCTCATTCTTAATTTTTATTCTATTCAAAATCATCTCTTAAAATTTTTGACACTTGTTGTCGAACACCCTGTATAATCAGAGAAGTGGCTTCAGAGACGTCTGAAAATAAACGATCCAATAAATGACCATGATAACGAGGTTTAAAGTAATGGAACACATATGATACAAGCATAAAAAAGATCGAAACATAAAGTCGTAAAATTTAGAGAACTTACAACACGTATGTTGAACGTTACTGTTAAAGAGCTATAAGGCAGCTCGTCGTGCACCTGCTATGTTGCACGTTATACTTTGTACCTTCCTCCTAGTGGTTGACAGGTTATTACACCTACGTTGTATACGAAGTATTATCTCGCATCGTGTTTGTAAAATATGGCCTTCCATTATATTAAGAATTTTCCGCGAAATACTGCCAACAAGTGTATATAGTCTACCTCAGTTCACTTGAACAAAGCAATTTTAGTTAGCCAAAGAGTTGGACTAGCGTGGCAAGGTATTCAGAAATCCCTGCATATTGTATTCACATACAAGTGTTAATTGACAATCATTCTCCGATTTTCTACTACTATAAGTCCCCAATTCATCGTACAGATACCACTGTCTTTAAAACAAACAATCGCGCAGAATTAATGCACATGCAACGCGCAGCAAAGAGACAAGAGACAGAGCGTGTTGGTGGAGAATGGCGGGGTTTGCTCCTCAATGGTCTCGAGGAACCAATTAATTTTGCGTCAAGTATAGTTATACGCGGAGAAACAGAACAGAGAGAGTTTTAGCGGCAAATTTGTCGGTTCAGTAAAGGAGGGATGTGTGCTTACGATGGGCAACACCATTAGGATAGACATCCCTTAGTTTAAATACAAGGTGGGTGGAAAATTGTTCGAAGTTTGCTGAACTACGCAATGGGACTAACTTATCGTGTATTCTATTACTGGCTGTCTCTGCCCATGCTAGTATTTATAGACACTGATAATGATAGGATACTGTAGGAAATACCCAGATAGTTCGATGTCTGACTGAAGTCATAGTTTAGCAGACAGTATATTTCGTTTTGTTTGTTGCAAATGATTAGGTTATGGCAAGGTATTCTACTCGAGAATATGTTGAGATGTTACTTGCTTTGAAAGCTTGTAGAGATAACGCTTCTGCAAGTACATATTACACCGAAAAATTTCCTAATCGCCGACATTCGGATAGGAGAGTGATACAGAGAGTGGAGCAAGCGGTAGGTGATATTGACTGATTTATATCGTGTCATAAAAATCATGGTCGTAGTCGACGATTAACAGCATTGGAGAAAGGATCCTATCATTATCAATGTTTACAAACGCTAGCACAGAGACGATCGTTAATAGAATACACGATAAATAAATCGCACTGGGTAGTTGAGCAAATTTCAAATTCGATTTTCTCACAATCTCAGATGTAGAATAAAGGAGAAACGAAGCCTTGAATGAGAAGATTGAATACATCTTTCCCTTATTTTTTAAGTAGGAGTACCCCCTGGTCAGTTATGCTACGATTTTCCACCCATCCTGTATACGTTGATGAATTACAGCGAATATTTATCAAAAGAGGAATTTTTGCTTCTATTTCTATTAATTATGCTCTTCCACTTTGTATGTTCATCTTGACGATTTTCGTTTAACCATCAACGTAATATATTTTTAGAATGGCAAAGAAGCACAATTTCTATTGAGAGATTTTCGAATGATTATTAACTACGGTACTGTAACAGTTTCGTTACTTTTTGATCAAGTGTCTATTTTCATGAATTACGAAATAGTTCCATTTTGCTGGGTATTGCCAGGTTTAAAACCGAAATTTGTAGAACTATGTGAAAGCAGATATGGAAAAGGTTACATGAAATAACGAAATACAACAAATAAAATTTTTTTTTCATATATGGTACTTTTCTATGGATTCAATTCACTTACACTTCCACGGAATACTATTACCTGAAATTTGGAAATTATTCCCTCTGTTCAGATTCGACATCACTCCCTCAACCACTAGGTTGCCTATTGAACTGAGATTATCTCCCCTCAGTGAAAATTTCAATCATGTCTATACATCGATTTCAGTAGCACATGTCAGTTTTGTAACAAGACCTAGAGCAGTTCTGTTAAAATGATTTTAATAGACAGCAGAATTGATATGTGATAAATCATTATTTTCGATGATATCTTTTTACTTGACAAGCTAAGAAAAAAATACCTATAATATTTTCGCGTTACAAATTTATCATTGTTATCAAACATTAAATTGTTTTTAGTTACCAATAAACTTGATAATTAATGGTACTGTGATTACTGTGATATGATAATCTCTAACATAACAAATATTTAAATACAATTTTAGAACCAATCTGACAATGCTATTAACTCATTCTAGTTAATTAATTTTGATCATAGTAATAGATTGACACGTTGTAATCAGTTACAAAATAATTATGTTCAAAATTATTTTAGAAAATAGAGTCTGCCTTCTTCAAAAACAGAGTAGCTATGATAACAAATTAACACATTTTTTAAGAACATGTGTCAAAACTAACCGAGAGTAGAATGAAATACCTATCGTAATTACATTTCGAAAACTAAACATCTGCGCAATAGAGTAACGCTTTAATACATTTTTAAATAATGGAACTTCAAACGTGCTCAAGTTTAAAATAAACTAACTCAATTGTACTTAAAAAATGATACAATTTCAGAACAGAACAATTTTCAAATTTCAACCACTGTTATTGCTACTGTTATTTGGTATATCAATTGTTTTACTGAGTATTTCGAATCGAAATTGTTTTTAAAATAAAGTGTAGAATTTGAAACTTCGACCATCTGTAAATTATAAATATACTTTTGTCTAGTACGTAATGCCTCAAATAAGTTGACTGTTTACCCTACAGTGGTAATCAGGCAGTGAAGCTTAGAGATGCGATGTGGGTCGGTTTCTAGCACTCAGGAATGCAATACATAATACAAAAGTCATACAGACAGAATTGCTCGAGGGCTATCATGTCATACAAGGTGATACTAACAAGCCTCGTGATTTTCTTGAATATTCATCTATTCCATACCAAACTAAGTAAGCCGGATACGAAACATCGATGAATATATTCAGAAATATTTACACGTGCAAATATACTAAATAAGTACAGGTATATTAATATTGTACATTGAAATTAGATTTTAATTCACGATGACACACTCTATAAATTGATACATTAATTCAATAACTACTGTCAATCATTCAATTTTCACAATATTGAATTGTGTCATAATTGATGTAACTCTGAATGAAATGGTGTCTTCTATTAGTATGCTTACACAAATAGTTCTCCCACCACCAGATTTATGGAATCTGTGAGTTGAAGAACAGTACAAGTCTAAAAACCACATTTGGAAGTACTTAATCTTAACGTACAGTTCTGTTCATTTTACATGCCTGGACTCCAGAGCCAAAGTATATTAAGTCAGTTTATCTGTGTCTTAATGCACTCTGATTCTAGGGTCTAGATAGAGCTTCAAAATTACTTGAAAGTGGTGAGCTTTGGTCTTGTACTATGCTTCAACTCGGTTACTCAATTTTACTCCTCAAAGCGAAGTCTCTGGTGCATGTAAAATGACTACTAATGAAATATAATATTCGGCCACAATAGCGATACCAGCGAACGCGTGTTCTTTCTAGGGCGGTTCTCCAAGGGAAGGTGAAGATAAAAAAAATGAAGGAGATTATCTTGCGGTTGCAATTACTTTGGCTTCCTACCGACGTATCGTATTCTACAAGCCACGAAGGAAACGCGTCTGTTCGCTGAGCAATGCAGAACTACCACCGTGTCGTGTCTAATATTATTATGGTTCTTCAAAAACGAGCGCAGCCTATGAAACTCTAACGAAGCAAAAAATGCAACTGGAGTGGCCACGCTTTGAAATATCGATCTGCTTTTACTTTCCTCGTCAATCATCCAACAAATTCAATTCTGCCACTAGCCAGTCTGCATCTTAACCCTGTTACGTTCCTCACGAAAACTTTGCGTGAAACAATGATAATCACGAGCATATCATTATGAATACAATTAATAAGCTTTTAGTATAATCTCAAGGAGCTAGACATATAGGTATTAACAATAATTAGTTTATATTTTTTTCGAAATTAAGGAAGTTGTTGAAAGAAATAAGAATCATAGTTAAGTCAAAAAATATTCGAAGAAAGTATTTGGGTTAAAGTATATAATGATTGTGAGTTTTGTTATTGACAAAGAGTCAAGGGACTTTGTCTGTCTCTAAAGATGTGTTAAGCACAAGACATTTGCTTGTATTTACGTTTTTTGAATATACATATAACGCCTTGAGTATGTTGCCCTCAAATATCAACTCACAGTGTTACTGGTATGAGTTCTTAAATTTGTAAATATGAGTTTTTGAGTTATTCCTCATAATTTGCGCGTTTTCATTTGATCGAATTTCATCTTATCTGCTATTTGCCAAAAACTGCATTTCAAAAAATGTGAGCAACGTGATCTAAAAACTACTTTCTTTCGCCTGCTCATTATTTAAATAAACTTTTCAGCTGAAGGAGAATGTAAGAACAGAAAAAAATAATAATAACACTGAAGATTTGAAAAAATTAATTGAAATGTATTTTATTAAAATTTTGAATGCATTTACTCATCTGTAAACTGGTTAATTTCTCTTAAGAATGTACGTTTGGATTATTTTCTAAAGAAGCAATTAAAAGTAGTAACTATTTTTGGAGAAGTAAAACCATGATTCGAAATAGTCTGTAGATTTTCGGGAGATTTATTTCACCGCTCTTTCGGAGTTTCAGATGCAGACCTTTGAACTGAAGAAAGCTGTGTCGAACTAAATCTTCCAAGTCCTTTCAGGTTCTTTATTTCTTTTCAATTGCTCCCCATGTAAGATCGCTTTAAATGTCCAAACAGAATATAGGGAACAGATACTTTTGGGGCATTACTCTATGTAAGTTTGTTTACTAGTTACTTTCATGTAGTAGATAATAATCTAGAGACATATGTGTCAACACCTAAATAATTCCATTTATAGATTCAGCTATCGGAAACTTCCTTAACTGCGAAAATTTTCTCGGACATTCCGTTTTAAGCACTTCTCCTTTTCACTTTTATCATCCGATTATCTTCGATCGTTTAGTCGCAGTGAAACTCTGCTGAGATTGTAAAATCAGCTAAATTTTAACGAGACGTAATTCTCGATCAACGTTCGGGTTGTCGAAATGCCATAATTTTCCTTAAGCACTTGTAAACTCTTATTATGGAAATAAAAGAACATTATACAGATGAAAGTAAATAAAAGAAAAAGAAATATTATGAAAATGGATTCTTATTATTTCCTCTGTCATTAACACTACATTTCTTCTTTAAGTATAAGATCACCTTTAAAGGGAGATACCACCCTAAAACGCCAAAAAATAAGCAACTTTTTCAGAAATTTTTTCAAAAGTAAAATGTGTAAGTATCAGTTTTATTCATCAATTTTTTAAACGTAGAAATATTACAAAATGGCAGAGTTATTTGGTATTCTCTTTAGATAGAACAGTGACTGCTGGCCTTCATAGTTGACAACTGAGATGTTTGAAATAAAAAGCTTTTGCTGCTTCATAAACTAGAAATTATTATCTACAATATAGTCTCGGACTTTCTCCATATCTCTATTCTTTAATTTTTTATAAGCGTTTAAAGTTAATTTTTTGGTAGCATAAATCGCTATTCTTCAAACTGCGACCATTTCTTCAGTTATTAAAATTTTCCAAAACTGCTACGCTACATTTTAGACAATAGCTTCCGGTTTATGAATCAACAAAAGTTTTTCATTTCATACGTCCTAGTTTTTGCCAACCGTGATGGCCAGCAATCAATGTTCCATCTGCAGGCATTTCAGGAACATTGAATAACTCGGTCATTTTGTAATAGTTTTACATTTAAAAAATCGAAATATAACGTCTATATTTTCTAAAAAAGACTAGACTTTTTATTCAGTAATTACCTATAAGAAAATTCCCAAACTTTACCCATTTTTTAAAGCGTCAGAGTGATGTCCCCCTGTTAACAGTTTCAAACTTCAGATGAAAACCTAGAATTACATATTATAAAGCTTTTAGATAGAAGATGTCTTCCAGTTTAAAGACTATAGCTAATCAGCTGGTGTCATAATTTTAATTTTCAGCAAAAAGTTTATGGAACAACAAGGATGTGACGGTCGCCAGATCAGTTGAAAATTTAATTAGTCGATGATCGGAGACCGCGGCGGCTATAAGAATTCAAACGTAGCTGAAGTACATCGCTTATATCCAGAGGCACCTTCCTGACAACGGATCGGCAAGCACAAAGCACCTGCAGCTGCGGAAAATGTTTAAGCGACGGCCTGGTAATACTGGTGGCGCACTTATTTGCTGGTTTAATTAAACGCACTTCTTTCACGTTCGACGAGTGTTTTCGTTCAGCGCTCATTCCCTCCCCTTTCTCAGCCTTTCGCTGCCTCGTTATCCTTCCTACCTCGTTTCTCCTCAGTCTTCTTACCTTTCCACCCCTCTTTAATCCCCCCTACCTTCTGAATTTATATACCAGTGGTATTTGTTGGAAACATTAAACTTTAATTCCATCAAGAACTTGACCGTTCTGTTTCAACTCTCCCTTCATCACTTTGCCGCTAATTTTGACCGAGCATAGTTATTTCTACTCATCAATGTTGAATTATTGAACGCTTGGATCATGTCTATTTACAAACGGGGCTTCAGATAACTGTCTTGAAGCAAAGATAAAATTATTTATGTGGCGTCACATGTGGACAAATGAGTACTAGTAGTTGTAAGTAGAAAGGTTTACTTTCGAAACTGAAATGTTGATAACATTTACATCGTGATTATTTCCTTATAATCTATTTTAACTTTTCAAAATAGTAAGAAGAGCATTCAGGTATCTAGAGAAAAATAAATACATTTGCATCACGTTTTTATTGTTCTTTGCAATTTGTTACACAACATGTTTGCACCATTGTGAATAATTATTTCGAAATTATTCATTATTATTCCCGATTAAAGTAATGGCATTCAGTGGCGACAGATAGAGTTCGATACAATGTCTATCATTTTGAATAATCTTTTGCCCACACATGACGTCACATTTCCCCCGTTATCTTAGCTTCATTTCAACTCGTAGATTGTTATACATAGATTGAGCGTTTGTTGCCAATTTTTTTCTTTTTCTTTTTTTCAAAATTTATATTACTATCTTGAAATTCACGAGTCTGCGATTCATCACAGTGTTTCCTCTTCTTATTCAAAGTTCAAAGTTCTGGACACGAAACCGATACTCCTAAGTTAAATCTATGATTGTAAGGCAAAATGACATGTCTAACAATAAATCACATACTTAAAGTTTTTAACTTCACTGTCATCTTATGAGCTTGTGTTTTCTTGAACCTTTCTTTTTAAAGGTTTTTTCTGTGAGCAAATATAAATTCTGTATTCTTCATCTCAATTAAGTCTTTATTCGAATTGTTTGAATATATGACATAGTTCTTTTTGTCTTATAGCCATTTGTAGATATAGCAATGTCCATTTCTCATTAATTACCAGACTGCTCTTAAAATGTCCAATTCCTAAATGATCAAATATTAGAACGTTTAACAGACACCCCAAAAAGCGCACCATCACTTAAGCTTAAGCGAAAGGTCTCCTGAATTTCACTCCAAAAAAAAAGAAAAAGGAAAATCGACGAATACGGGGCACGTTTAATTTCTCGCGCCTAGGTAGCCATAAAACGTCAGAGGGACTGAACGAGAAGCAGAATTTCGTCACGTAAGAAGAATGAAAACTTCATGAACGTCGAGAAGAGCGAACAAGTGAATTAAGTAATTGGGTCAGATCCAATAGCGAGTGCGTTGTTAACGAGCTAATCAATAACAAAAAAATGTCAAAACGCTAAAAGTGTTTGTCACCTACCCTGCGACGATTGTCATTACTTTTCAATTGGATAATCCTATAAAATGATTGGAGATGTATACCAGAAAGTGCTCTACTACAATCGACGACCAATTATCTGTACAACTCTGTGCAACTGGATCCGAATTAATTAGCGTTCTCGTGGTTGTTCATCGTTGATAAATCCAACAAATTAATTCCCTAGAAATATTAATATTTAACCCGTCGCTAATTTACTCATTGAAATGTAACAAACATGGCAACGATCGTGTACCAGTGCTCGTTGTAGCAACACTCAAAAACGTCGTGCAGGCAAACATATATATTTTTGCTAGTGTAATAGCGGCAAAGAGAGACTATGAAACGTGGAAAAGGAGAAGGGTGGGAGGTGGGGCTAGGGGAGATACGAGAAGAGGTGGGTAGGTAGGCAGTTGTTATCACGGTTTCGTGATAAGTGAGAGTTCTCAGACTGCACGGTGCTCGCGTAGCGTTACGGTGCACTTTCATAATAATCAAACCTCTAGAAACGTCACGCATTTTTGTCACCCCGTCGCTAAGGCTTCAAAAATAGGCATTCGCAGTTTCGTTTGTCGTTAATTTGTCAAGGAAGAATTGAAGCACCAACCATCGATCGCTAATAAAATATCGTTCTAAAATAAACTTGCACGCAGATTGCAATTTCTCTAATACATTTGAATTGATAAATTTAAAAACAGTATGTAGAAGTCTAAAACCACTTTCTGACCCCAATTTCATCCGATATTTGATCCCAAATTGTAGTTCTATGTATCTTATATATTTGAACCTCAGAGCCAGAATGTATTAACTCCATTTGTTTCGTGTGAGACTTAATACACTTTGGCTCAGAGTCCAAATATATGTAATTTTGACATTATTTGAAAATGGCTATTTCTGAACTTGTACTGTTCTTCAACTAACTGATTCATTTGACACATTCGAGATAAGTGTATTTTGACAAGTCTGTCTTCTGCGATTGACAACACTCTTCTATTGTGCATTTAATACAATGTTGTGCACTTGACTAATGAGCAGAGCTATTCCTGACCCAACAGATAGGTCATCGGTCTTCGATATTTGAAGCCCCTTCCTGTACCAAACAAAAATTCGTTTCACGATATTCGTAGCTATAATAGATCAATTATAAAGTATAAAGACAACCATAGGCTCGTGGTATACGTAGCACAATACAGTTGATCGATCGTTGATTCTTGTACAGAGTAACCACAATTTGTAACTATTGATGGTGAAACCGATAAAGCGTGAAATTGAAATTTCAATTTAAGCCAATTCTGAATTCCCGTCCACAAATCAATGCGATGAAAAACGACATGAAATTACAGGAGTGCTTTTAATCTGTAACACGCGCGGCAAAAACAGCTTCGCTGTAAAATAACATTTTCAAATTAAAGTAATTGTATCAGAAGCATAATCAGCGAATGAACATATGGCAGAAGTCTAAAATACCTGGAAAATTATGCTCCTTAAAATCTTGGAAATTGCTGTGAAGCAATCACTTTTATGACTTTAGTATATCATAATTGAATTCAAAATAATCAAAGTATTTTTAAAAAGAGAGTAGTAATTTCAATATTATGAAGGACGATTATTTATAGATTTGCTACATTTGAGAATTTAATGGAGATGAACCTGTTCATTTTAATTTAAATTCGCTTAGGCCAGTTGACGTGTGATAGGATTTTCATCAATTTTTCTTTCAGCGAAATTATCTATTAAAAACAGACGCTTTCATCTAATAAATTCTTTCTAATTTATTTCTTCACTCTACATAATTTTACTTTCACTTTGTTTTTCGTAGGATTTCATCCTTAGTCTATCAAGGTAGAATCATTCATTTAGTCTTTAGCTATTGGCACGAAGACCTACAGACTCTATGTGATATATTTTTATTATTGCTTTCATTTAAATATTAAAGACTTTGTAATGAAAGTTTGGAATATATATCAAACTTCGTTCCCAACATCACAATTACATCATATAAATTTTAAAAACATTTAATATCGATAGATTTTAATCAAAGTCTTCATATCTTAAAAACTGAGTGTCCGAATTGACGATTAAATTTTCCAATCCTTAAATTTTCAAATATTTAAATTTTCAATTTACAAATTTGGAAATCTGTATTGACACTGTACTTTCTGTTCCTGGCTGATTTAATTCTAGAATCACAGTTGAGATTTTTCTGTCTGAACTTCTTTAATTAGGATAATGCGCTTAGCACTCTCAGCTTACTCGCTTACAATTAAGTATTTTTTGTTGCAATTAAAATCGTTTGCATCGCTGAAATCTAGTGCATCTAACTTTGAAAGTAACTATTTTGACGGTACAATATCGTTAACTCACTTAAGCAGTCAGAGTCCGAAAGAAGGACGTATTATTCCGATTTAATTAAAACGAATTTCAAGAGTCTCTCCAATATGAGTGGTCTTACGTCAACTTTAATCACCTTTGCCCAACAATAGTCCGTTACCCTCCAACGATGGCGAAAAATGAGTTTCAGAGGAAAATTAGCAGTTGGATACCTTTAGTCATTCGAGAAAAATTATTCCATGCGGAATACTTTCCAGAAATGTTGATACTTCTTGGCTTGAGAAGCACCCAAATAACCTTTTACAAATTAGAGGAAAATTTGTATAAATATAATTGCAGATGTATTAACTTAATGCTCATAGAATTGCCATTTCGAGTAGAGAACCTCGCTATAATTATGATTACTAATTTTTGCTTCGACAGATTTCTCAGCGAACTTCCAACATCGAGAGCTAACTTCCAAAGCTACTATTTAATTGGTATAAAATGAACATAGATAGCGCATTTATCTATTCGGTTACGCCTTCTCTCCCATCCCTGTCCCCGTTTTCTTGTTGCCCGACTTTCTCCACTCCATCACTGTCCTTTTACCGTTTCCATTCCTTTTTTCAGTTTCCGTACTTGAGCGTTTTGTTTGGCCCCAGTTCCTTTATCTCTGTTTTGCTTCTTTGTCCCCCTCGCCCCCTATCGATTCCCTGACTCTTCTTTCCATGTTATCCTTTTTGCTTCCCAACAGCCACCCTCTGGTTCAATCGCGCCAAACGTGCATTGTTAACACGTAACTGTTTACGATCAGATGAAACGAATGCACGTAATTCCGGTTGATTCGAAGTGGACAATCCCCCCGTTCTCTTCCCGTGGCCCAGCGTTGTCCGCCTGGCGGATTGCTGGAAAAAGGAGATAAACGAATTACCTCGTTCGTCAAACAAAACCCCCATTATTTGTGCCAGCGTGGCTCAGTTCGTTACGCAAGACCGTGCCTGCCTCATTCTGCCTGATGCGTTCGACGTTTCCTCCGCGTCTACCGATCGCCAGCTATTCGAGAAGCAGCTTGCTCGGAGTAATCGAGAAAAATGGTCTTCGCCAGAATTTGCTTACGCGCCTGACAATGAGCTGCAGCCATGAATCGAAAGGCAGGAAGCAAGGCGCCATTCTGCACGACCGAATATCGGATTAACGAAATAAAAGTTTGAAATTCGATAGGTGAATTCTGATTAATACGAGCTTTAGTATTTGATGGAGCTACAACAGGGACCTTTCTTCGTTGACGTTCACCTGACTGCTGGAGTATTGCTAAGGGTTGAAGAGAGAATGGAAAATTTCGTCGTGTGATGTATGGGGTGTCCTGTGACCATGTTACCCTGAGCTCATCTGCTAAAAGACATGAAATGTGCAGCATTGTTCTGAGAGACGTTTAGATATGGTAGAGTTGTCATTATACTGCGGATCTATATGTATTTATGAGAAATTTTAATATGCAAAAAATGTAGAGTCTACATAGTATGTAAAAATTTTAAAAATAATGAAAGTTAAATAAACTTTGCAATAGTTGGGGAATGGAATAAATTTTTAATTAGTAAGGAATACCACTTTAGTGTCATATTCTGATTTTGATGAAACTTGCTATACAAGTAATGCATCAAAAATATTAAACACGTATTTTTTTAATTACTGATATTCATGTTTAGGTGGTGAAAATTACCCTCAAAATTGAAGTGGAAATTACATTTTCATAAATATTTTTAAAACTAATGCAATGGTTTTTTATAAAAAATAAGATTACATAAAAGAAATTTGAGGTATTTACAAAAATGTATATTTCATCCCAACTTTGAGGGTGGTTTTTTACTCTTTAAGTATGAATATCAGCAGCTAAAGAAATACGTATCTAATATTTTTCAATGCGCTACTCGTATACGAAGTTTCATCAAAATTGGAAGATGGGATTAAAGTGATATCACTTGAAAGTGCTATTTATCTAATTATGTTTTTGAAAATAGGAATTGGTGTAGACATCCGTAGTCCAGTTATCATAATGTTATAAAAAGTACTTGTATTCTTTCTGTTTTATCATGAGGAATGTGAAAATATTGGAAAATAGATAGTAATAACAATCTTTACATGTTATATTCTATAATTGAAATATATCTTCCAAACTTCGTTTTGACTACCAATTTCACCACTAATAGCAAAGTCATTCATAAAATTACTTTTTATTAGATTAGAACAGTTATCATAGGCTTGTATACATTCCAAGAACACTTAGAAAATATTAATATCATCAAAGAGCGATATTACTTCAGTAAAAGAGTACAAGTTGATGTCCCTTCAAAATAAAGAAGTATCACCACACTTGCAATCTATAATTAGGTACACATGTACTACTTCAATAATTTAGTTCTGGAACTATGTATCTCGAATCCTCAAACTTTTCAAACTACGTGAATATTCTACTTGATAACTAATTATAGGTTTTCTATAATTATTTGCAGAATTTCTCTCGGAAATGTTACATTTATTTTTTTTACTTTTTCTAAATATTATGCAGCTTACTACTGCCACAAACTTTTCCCTATTTCTCATATTATCACACTACCTATTTTAAGGCCATTATTTCATAAAGTATCAAGCAAAGAATCTTAAACAAAAAACCAACATACAAAAAAAATTACATGACTAATAACGTATGTAGGTCTAAAAAGACACTTATTTTTTAAAAATGTGCCATTAAGCAAGTTTTTAAAAAATCATGGGCGTTTCCACTTCAAAGAAACAAAAATGATTCAAAACATAATTTCAATATTTTGTTATTTTGGAACGCAATGTGACTAAACCAGAGTACACGTCACCACTAAATGCAAGAGCTTGTTCTTATATATATACTATATACAATGTTTCCCTTCGGTTCTGTATCGATCGAGAACAAGTGGCCAATCTATCATGTTGACAACAACTGTAATTTTCAACATAATGAAATAACCAGTTACAAGCATGCTCTCCGATCCTCTTGCACGACCGCGATACACTATTGGTCTGTTCGTATTTTACCCTGATACATCGTCTCGAAGCAACGACTATCGTACGCGTCATTGAGTATCTATCTAATTTCCATTACACTTGCTAATGTTACATAATAACAACTCACAGACTCACGCATTTGTCTATTCTCGCTGGCAAATTATTTAATCTTCTCCCTAAAGGTTATTATTGAAGAATAAAAAAATATCATTTGAACATACTCAAGCAATCAACAAAAGAAACATTCAAAGGGGTATTCCCATTTTGAAAATTTAATCTTAGGCGACTTTTAAAATAAGTAATTTTAATATAATTGCAGACTAAGAGCTGTGCTATTTACATTATGTGGTTAGATATGTTTGAAAATAACATAGTGTAAATTTCATAGGATTATCTTTATTATTACCAAAATTATTGCATAGTTTCTATAATATATTATTTTAGATGACTATTATGTTTCACGCCATTCTATTCGTCTGAAATGGACAAACGAAAAATAATTTTAACTACAAGTTAATAATTTAAATAAATTAAGGAATGAATGTACTTATCCCCCGAACTAGGATTAAAGTAGAATTGAATGTAAATGTTTACAGTAGATACTTCTTTTTTTATCGTCCACAGAAATAAAAAATCTTATGATTAAAAGATAGAAAATTTCAGATGATTACAACGGCGTGAATCGTAGCAGCCATTAAAATGATATAATATACAGAGTGTTCCAATTTTTTATGTGTAACTTTGCTAACATATTTTATAAGCAAAATTTTTAAAATTGTTGTAAAAATATAGGTTTCTAAGTGCTTTATTAAAAAGTTATAACAAAAATACGAAATAACAATTAACTGCTTTCTTGTTGGATTCAGATAGAAATAGATTGTCAGTTCACATTATAATTCCATTTCAAAATGTCGTCCGTTATTACGAATACACGACTGGTATTTAAAAAAAAAAAGAAAAGCATTTACTACTTTTTGAATGTATTTTGAATACATTGCAAATTCGATGTATTAACTCTTGACGCGTATTAACTTTTAATGCGTCTATTAACATTTTGAAATGGTATTATAATGTGAACCAAAAATCTATTTCTATGTGAATCCAGCAAGGAAGCAGTTAATTATTATTTCCTATTTTTGTTATAACTTTTTAGTAAAGTATTTAGGAACCTATATTTATATTACATTTTATCTTAATTTTATTTATAGAATAAGCTGGAAAATTTTATGCCGAAAAAACTGGAACACCCTATAGAAGCTGTGCAATAACTTTGGTAATAATAAAGATAGTCCCATGAAATTTATATTATGTTAACTTCAAACCTGCTTAAGCATGTAAGCAAAATGCCGAAGTCCTTAGCCTACAATGATATCAAAACGATTTATTTTAAAAATTACCAAAAATCGAATTTTCAAAGTAGGAATACCCAGTTATGATATGAATAATATCATTGCAATGCGGTAAATCCACCCAATATAAGCCCCAACACGTTTCAATTCTTCCATCGACCCATTAGAACTCGATCCATACGACAGATTCATTATGACAGCGTCAGAGCGCAAGTACGAGGTAAATGACACACGAAAATCTTTTTATCCCCAAGGAGACCCCATTCTATTGCGGACCACTCATTCTCCTGTACATCCCCACGATGCTCCACAGAATGTCACTCGGGAACTGTGATTAATACGAGGTTTATTGGTGAATTGCAGACATGTGTGCCCCGTTGGTAGCACACTCGCGTGGGCATCGCGACGAGCTAGCTGCGAACCGCTTCGAATTCACCCTCGGTCTCTCTTACACTTGCGCCCACCCCTTCTTTGTCCTACCCCTTTATCGCCCACTGCGTCTCTCTTTCTGTTTTCTGCATACGTCGGTGCAACGGTGTGTGTACGCCTACGTCGCGTCGTTTTGGACGTTGTACGGACATTTGCTGACTGGCATTTGGTCGAGATTACCCGGTCCAAAACCCTCCTGCGCTCCTCTCTGAATTACGGCAAGTCCAATTTACAAGCATCGGTACGAAACGAATGCAAAAATGAATTGGACGTCATGAACGAGTGACCAACTGGGGATGGAAAAAGGCACGCCGTGGCCCCGAAAGGATTGCGTATGGTGGTTTGTGAGTCTGTTCATGAGCACACATACTCATGTGGACCCTCCTATCGTTAACAATCACGCGTTTGCTATTCGCTGCTGCGCCATACGTCAGTGAACGTAAGACGAAATTTTGCTGACCGAGATTTTCTTCGTTGAAATGTTGGTGAAGTTATATGTCTGAAGAGGAAACGAAGAATTCTTATTCGAAATTTTTAGGAAGAGAACGGAATTCCCTTTAAATCCCATTTTTCTGCATATATTTTCGGTAAATATGAATTTGCATATGTATTCACAGTTGGACTGTACGTTCTTGGGAGAAGCTTATAACTGTCTTATGCTCAAGAACTGAAACTTTGATACCTTCGTGACGTGCCTTTCAAATTGGTTACATTACAGACGTGGAAAATTAGAATGCATATGACAGGATATTTCATTTGCATATCGTGTTCATGTAATTACGAGAACGTCTGAACTCACATAGATACGCTCTAGAAATGACAATAATTGTGATCAATTATTTTGTAGCATTCAATTAAATCGGCGATGTTTAGTTTAATTACTGAAAAGGGTCAAACAGATATTCCGTTTAATTCAGTATAATAAATAAAACATTTACGCTTAATATAAATGCAATGGTTTTTTAAATATGCTGAATACTACATAACGAACAGAATATTCCATGCGTTATAATATTAACAATTTTAAAAAGCAATTGTATTCAAAATTAAATGAATTGCTGGAAAAAAATGTTGTTATCAATATTAAATTAATACAACTGGAAATGTAAAGTAAATGCAACCACTTTTCCAACAATTTACGGTAACAGTAAATCAAATGGTGGAAGAATACCTTTCCACTATGAATACGTTCGAAAATCATATTATAATTACACGTACATACGTATGTAAACACGATGAATTTCTATGTCCGTGAAATCCGATGATGACACAGTATCGTAAACAGATTTTCAGAAATATTTAAAGGTAATTTGTGAGATGGAATTTGCTATAGAGCAATAATCCTGAATTCCAATGAAACAATGCCGAAAATTTGTCGACTAATCGGCGTTTATTCTCTGCATTTATAATACGCGTGGTTTCCATGTGTATCTATATGTCCATTCGTATAATGAATGCATTTGAAATTCATTTGTTATTCAACAACATTTAATAATGCAGAGAATGAATCTATACAAATCTCTTGTCCACAGTTTGTACAGCCATTGCGCTGAATGAAATACAATTTACAAAAAATATATTATTTTCGTTAAGCTTACTTAACACATTGTTACATAACCTTACAGACTGACCAGGATTCCTGAGGGAAATTAATATAAATGCACAGGCAAGACAAGACAGAGCATTCTCCATTATTCAAACCTATACTCTGTATGCGTAGTTTGAGGATAGTAACTTCACTATTAAGACGTGCAACCTTGCTAGTCACTACAACAATAGGCGAGTCTTCCTTAGATGAACCTTCAGCTCCAAATCGTGAGCAGGAATACAATAGCTGCTGCAACCATTTCGAAATGTATGCTAAGGGTTCCCGATTAATACTGATAAAAATGGAAACCAAATAATTGCAATTGCTGCAAAGATCTTCTACGAGTAACTATATCAATAATGTATCGATTAAATGTAGCATCGAGGTAGCTCAATAATAATCTTCGATTTAATCTATAGTGTATGCAATAGCAAGTTCAAAGAGCATCAATAGAACTTCATAACGTATAGGTAAGGATGCATCCTCATATGCGCGCAATGTAATTAAGGTGTCTCTTTGATCTGCATGAAAGGGAAGGTACACCCATGAATCTACATAGTTTCAGTAATATGGTGCGTCCTCTTCCATTGTCCTGATCCCTTATATCCTGTCCTCGTATGTCAAATTTTTTCGTAAACCCAGAAGCAGGGAAAATCTGAGAGTCTCATTCGAAGACAAGTAATCGATATGACATCTCGATACATTAAAGTGTTTCTTCGTTTTAATTCTTCTTCCGAAATGCTCCGTCCATTATAAAACGTGGACTGATTAAAATAACCTGAGTCTGAAATTTTCTATTTCAAGTTATGGTCCTTTAAAAGTCACGTTACGTGTTTGTCTTCAGATTGTAAGTCCCATACTCGCTCGTAATGCGGAAACGGGACGGAAGTTTACTGCTACGAATGTCTATGCAATCTGCATTAAAATCTGGCTAATGCAGTGTCACAAATTTGTTTGTTGAAGAGATGGAGAACGAGTTGCTGGACGAAGGGAAGGCACGAAGGGGGAGCTAGAACGCGCAACAGAGCTACAGAGTCCCCGTAACCTGTAATACGCTGCTGTCATTTGGCTTCTACTGTCCAGATATTGCTGAACTTGACTATTGGCCACGATACGCAGCAGTCGTAAAAATCTACATTTTTCTTCATCAACGACGTCGTATCCATTCAACGAGCGCGACCATGATACTTTGCTATTGATATAAGGTTATTTGTTTTGTTCAACGAAATTCGAAAAAGCAGACGTTGCGCGCCAATTATTTATCAAAGAAACAATATTTTTACTACGTGAATATTTATGAATGTGGAACGTTTATATAATATACAGTTACTCACGAAATTAATTAAACACCAGGCCGAAACATTGTCAGCTTTGAATGAATATTACTTAGTGAATAGAAGTAGTACATTAACCTTTTTTTAAAGCGTGAGTCTTCTAGTTACATATCCCTAAGTTGAATTTCTACGAAAGTGTTTCTATATCAAAAAGCAGAAGAAGAAGAAAGTGAAAATATTTTTTCACTGTACTCACAGTCACTTTTTAAACAGTGAAGTTATTTTAAATTTAAAGTTAATTCAAATAATGTACGAATTCTTTTCGTGAAGTGACAGTAATTTGAAATTAGCAATGTTTCGGTTCAGTATTTGATCAATATCGGAAGTCACTGTAATTTCAAATTAATGTGAAATGGAAAATAAAAGAATTGAATCAATGAATTGAAGAACACTACAAGTTCAGAATTAGCTTTTTTCAAATACATGTTGAAGCTATAACTGGGCCCCAGAGCCAAAGTAGGTATACAACTCACACAGAAAACAAATGGACTTAATACATTCTAACTCTGGGGTTCAAATATGTAAAGTGTAGAGAATTATACGTTGGTATCTTGTGACTTGTAATCTTTGGACTTGTACTAGTCTTCAACTCACCGATTAATTCAAATTTTACAACCCTACACATGCCCTATTATTTCACCTTCCTACTATTAAATAGTAAGTAGACAATCACTTGTCTCAGAAGATAAAACTGAAAGCTAAAAGTAGCTTTTCAATTTCGTTCAACCACTGTCCACCAGTTCATCCGATTTACTTAACGTTTCAGAATAGAATGAACGATGAAAGTAAATCTGTGCGCGTATGTAAAATCACACATGCTCATATAGCAAGATTAATATAGAATGAAGCGCATCTCGTGGCTCGTAAATCAATTAATCACTGTTGCCAGGAACTATTTTTCTTTCCAGCGAAATTTCCTTACGAGATTTATGAGCACTGCCAGCCGTAGTACTATTATCTACATATAAGGTCAGCCAGAGCTAGCGGGGCTTAGTTGATTTAAATCACTCTATTCGAACGTCCACTCTGCTTCATCTGCATTTAAACAGTTATGCAGAAGTTTGCATGCGTATAGTCGCGTATGCCGCAATTTTCATACTATTTTCCAATATGCATGCTATTTCAAATTGCGGTACGTTTATAAAAGTGTTCGCAACTAGTTTCGAACATGAAACTAAAATATTGTCGAAATCACATGCCATTGTTGAATATTTCGTTGCGCGCCGCTAGAGAAAACAGAAAAGAGCTAAAATGTATGCATAATATTATTCCAAGAATTAAAAATACAGGACTGCAAAAAAGACGCTTCTTCCATAAGAAATCTAAAGAGCTTGCAATCTTTTTCGAAAAGAAGACAAAAGTGTAAATTGCTTTTTCCTTGTCTGTTAAGTTAAATCCATTTCTTGGTTATTAGTTACTAAATTATTTTACACTAATTTGAACATTAATTTGGGTCGTTTTAAAAACTTGATGAGGTTTTCTATGTTCTACCTTTTAAAGATTGTCTTTCAGTAGAGGTTTATTTTTTCGATAATTTGCTGTTGGAAAAACGAGATCCACTTGTAATCTTACGTATTCATCTTGTAGCCTTTTAACGACGTTGAATATTCGATTTTGTACGATTTTGAATATTCTGCGTTTTACTATGAAACCAAATAATGTTCGCGATATAATAGCGAAAATCGATATTAGCGATCATAAAGTTTATATTTGCGCTGGTAAACAACGAAGTCAATTAAGTTTATACGCACGTATGGTTAGCCACCTTTACCGCGGTTAATTATTCAATTTTATTAGAACAGGGAATTTATCGGTTGATTGTTGGCTCTGCTTCGCTCGCTTCTGCTTAACCTGCCTTTCATTAACATCAGCTCCCAATATTACTATTTCTCAATTTTTTTTACACACTTCTTCCACGCTTGTTACGCGCGATCTATGTAACTAAAATGTTGCACAATTTTTTTAGCGATAATATTTTAACATCAAAACTTTTACTTTAATATCAAAAGGTGTTCTGTTCCTTCAAAACCTCCTAAAGGTTTTAAGACCTTTAAGCGCACTAAAGTATTGAAAGATAATTTAAAAAGAAACGTTTCCTAAATGCATTATCGCCAAAGGGAAGCCAAAGGCTTCTGCAACACTCGCGCTTCAGCAGAATCTTATTTAATTAACGTACAACGATTAACCTGCACTTATAGACGCGTTATTAAGCTTCTGTAAAGAACGAGCTTTTGTGAAGAACGAGAGGTAAAGAAATTATACTTTTTTATAACTCGCTGAATAAGCGATCCGTTTCGGAGATAGAACGAAGAAAATGAAGACAGTTATTTAATGATCGTGAGACTTGGGATTGATCTACAGTTGCTGACCTGATGGCCCGCTGCGCGTCAACGATGCACGCAACTTTGTCGGAACTATGCGTGCAGCAATCCCTTTGAATAGAACGCCTGGGATCCATCCAATAAACGTTTCAGGTTTCCTGTTTCCTGGTCATGTCGAATAGTTATTTTGAACATGTTCTAAAACGAATGGTTAGAAAAGAATGATTTCGAAGATATTTTTGTTATCGGTAATTCTGATTGCCAGCAGAATGGGATGGTGATATTAATAAATTTATGAGAGTAAATTTATAATTTATATTCAAACTGCAGTATCATGTAATCAAATTAACTTGCAGAATTTTCCGTACTAAAATTGAAACAAGCATTTGAAGTAATCAGGTTTTAATCTTAGGCTTCATAATTAGAGCATTCAAGCAATCAGGTTTTGCCAATTTGCAAAAATTTAATATTCTCGCACGACAATGGAGTTTTACACAATGAGTGTGTGTTTCATACGAGACACATTTTGTTTCCTCCTAAACGTCAATTAAGCTTCATCAGTGACAATACCCCTACTAATTCTATTCTTCCATTCGATATTGTGCCCAGTGTCGTCTACGTACCATTGTTCCTCAATATTATTGCAAGCGGAGAGACGCGCAAGTAAATTTGATTGAGCTTTCAAGCGAAAATGTTAAATTTTCAGTAAATCATCGAGCCCATTGTCAAACTTCAATGCAGCCGTGAACAAATAAGGAACAGGTTCAATTTTACTGTTATTTGCTGAGGCTGAGAGAATAATAAAAAATCACTGACCGAGTTAAACAAATTATCGACAAAATGTGATACGAATTATATCATGCTTGCACATGCGAAATTTAATCTTCTCTTAATCAAACGACGAATATGTTTAAACGTTATTTATTTCAACTTGATGAAAAGTTGGTAAGAAAAGGTTCCTGTTAGATTCTTCAATAAGAATTGTCACAGAAATTGTCAATTATTTGGGGTTTGAGCGTAAATAAAAATAAAAGAAATAAATTGTCAGGTACAACCTAATGGGGTATATATTATCTTATAAATATCATTTTGAGAATTATTTATTCAGTCATATATCTTTCACTTTTGTCAATTTCGGGGAAATGCTTGTTTACTGATTAAACATGCAGCTGCTCAGATGTCAGTTTAATACACACAGAAGCATTAATCAACAAGTATTAGCGACATCGGTATCGGTAATCAGTTCCTTCTATGGTTTCAGGTGTATTCATACACGTCTGTAACATGTAGCAGGTTTTACGAAACTGACATTTGATATTACAGGTAGAATCGTTACGTGCAGTTACGCCACTACACAACGAGTACGTAGTTAGAGAGGTAGTAATGGCGGTTGTATGAGGCAGACACATAGCTGCTCAATATCATCTATGTTAGGGAAGTTGTAGCTATGTAAATCTAGAACATGTGATTCAATGCAATCAGAGAGAAGTTATGAATCAAACGAGCGTTTGCAGCAACTACTTATACTGCAAATTCTATTGAAAGGAAAGTAAATGTAACTAAAGGGGAATACTTCAAAGTGAAGATGCATGTAAGTAATTTTTTTTCTTTTCTCTTTAATTACGTTAGACAACCCTTTGAGGGGTTATTAGCAGTATGCACCTTCTAGTGCATATTAACATTACAGAAGTATGTATGTACATGTATAACATTTTTTTACTAAAACCTAAATCTAATTAATAAGAGAGAACTTCATTGACACAGGTTGAATTATCTGAATTACAGTTAAGTAATGTGTACAATAATAAATACAGTTTATGATTTTTAAAGAATTGGTGTATGCTTAGAAAAGGACAAGTAGTTGGTTTCCTTAAAAAGACGTCTATCGAGTACGGAGGAAAGTATCCCTTATAGTAGAGTTTGAGAAATAAATCGGTTCTATTACTTTCCTATAGTGGACATGCCATATTAAACAATTAAGATTCTGCACCGAACAACCACACTGATATTTTGTGTCAGCAACTAGGTTAATTCTATACAAGGAAGCAGCTGAGTAATAGTGGCCTAATCCAAGTCTGCTTACCCAACAAATAAATTCTCTATTCTCCTTTATACTTTGCCTCTTCCAGTATTCACTTCTCCATCTCAGCTTTGGCAATATAAGTATTCATGAACACCAAAAAAGACTAAAACATGGTTCATGACCTACGTGATAGAAAATGTGAACCCCAGAATTCATTGAGGGGGATGTGTATAATAACTGTATGACACAATATACTCCTCAATTATTATCGAGACTTTATTTGTATATCGTGACACAAAATACTGTTCTTAACCAATCGCCAGGAGACAAGCAAGTCAGTGACTGACCGCTGACTCCTCGCCGCTTAACACACCTAACCTTAAAACTAATTGGTAGGAGAAGAAAAAGGAGAGAGAAAAAAGTCGAGGGTGTAACAGACGAAAAACAGATTTGAGAAAGAAGTTAGAACCGACGAATAGAGTAATAAAGGAGAAAGTTGAGTGACGCGCTCGGGCCTGGCGCAGAATGGTCAACCAGGCCTTGGAAAATAACCATAAACGTAGAAAAGCGTAGAGAAAACTGGGAAAAGGCTATCCCTTAAGTTTCGTATAAGTCTGGTCGCCAAATGTTCATTCCAACAATCAGGCTCTCTCGTCTGCAAACATCTCATACTCGAACACTGGCAAAGGCGTAGTGACAGTACCATAGCTGCCACAGCATAATGTCAGGAACAAAAGCTATGTATTTCTAAAATTTAAGTTGATAAAGAACAGAAAAAATGCAAATTAGTACTGTGCAAATATGTTCAAGTGTTCAATTTCTTGGCAAATAAAGGTCTTGAATCATGTTCGTTTTTAGGGATCGATCAATTGGAGTGGAGCATGCACGAAACATGTTCCAGCTTTGCAACTTGCATGAACTGCTTTTTTCGGAGGACACAATCTCGGGACCCAAAGGAATCCCACAGGAACAGTGCCTTAAGTGATGGAGTGGCACAGCAGTCTGGGGTCACTGAATACACCAGTACAGGGGACCCAACTGCAGCTCCTTGCCTCGAGAAGATCTATCATTATCCTTCAATAATCCTTCTTGTTCCCCTTAACTCAATTAAAGAGATACACGTTGATAAGCTACCAAACACAACTGGGCAAATTTTAACCAATATAGCTCATAATTTCGCTATTAACAAGAAAGTTACGTTGAAATAAGGAAAAACTACGTTAAGGGGTTAAAAGTTGCTGTTTTGATACCGAACTTCCATCGATCTTGGAAATGCACGTACAAAAGAGTTATAATGTTAGAAGAAGCTTAACTTAGCAAGAAGCGCGTAAAACGCTACAAAATAATTAACTGTCTTCGTTTATGTTTTATTTGAACTGTCTTGAAGTTTCGCGGAGCACAAAGGTATCGCGTTACCAATTATACCGAGCCCCCGTAGTTATTAATGATATCATTACCTTCAGCGCAGAAAAACGCAAGAAAATGTTCTTTATGGCGCAAGAATACACTTTTATGCCGCGCCGATGTGCAACTTTCTTGTGAACTGCAAATTTATATGCGCGCTTCTGTTTAAGAGGCTGGTCAGAGTACAAACTTTTTACTCGGTGCATTGTCCATTTGCATTTTAAACAATCGCAGTAGTACAATATTTTACTATATCGGTGTAAGAATGTCGTATAATCAGACGAGAGAAGATTTAAAGCGTCCTAAAGACGGAAGCTTCGTGTCAAGGGCTGACGATGGAAGGGCTGCACAAAGGATATCATACGATCGTTGATTAGCTATACGAACTAATAAATGAAGACATCGCAGATAACTTGAGCGTTAGCTGCTGCATAGAAAGAACAACGTCTCAGTTGTGTCGGAATTAATCACTGAGTTAAAAACCCTTCTTGCAGGATTCAGTTACACGTGTAATATATCTATGAGCGATCATCTTGGCTGTCTTCGTAATTTGTCGGGAAAAGGCGATCAATTTTGTATTTAGTGAATGGAAATAGTTTAGCGATCGTAATAGTTTTTTACTTAGAGGACTAATCCCAGATAACTTTATCAAGGAGTAGTTTTTAATGACAAATGGATTTCTTTGCACATAACCTTAATCTTTGAGAAGAGAATAATCAGAAAATTGTAGTTAACTGAATTATAGTTAATTTAATATGTAGAAGTGTTTTAAATAGAAATACTTTTTTTAATGTTAAACTGTAATACAAGTAGTGATACAATTTTTGGTTCAAAACACGTCCATATCAATTTGATGGAGGAATATAGATTTTAGTGTCTGGGTAACATGAGAAACTTTTCAATATCACTTTGTTCCAGATGTATTTTAACCCAAGTGCACTTTTTGTTACAACATTTACAAGTTGTATGACGAATGAATGATTCATCGAAACGCTTTTAAAATTTTATCAGACGCAATCGGAATGAACATGAGAGCCAGACGAAATGGTATAAACGATCTAAATGGTCGCTCTTCATTTCCCGCTTCGAAGGTTGTTAAACTTTAATTTAATAAATGGTGTTTTGCCAGGGAGACATCGAGAAGACAGTGGGAAAGGATAGGAGGATAACCTTTGGTCTTTCGCTACCATTCGATCACGTCTAGTCATCCAAGTACACATGTACCTAACTATCTATGATTCCAGATTGTTAATTAAGAAACAAGCGCTCCTCGTTTCTATGTGATAAATTGCAGCAGATTTTTCGGCGAATTGTGCTAATTATTTTTTGCATCGGAACGATAAAACAGTTTGCGAATGCAGTGGAAATGCGATATTTATATGTGCCCTTTTATTGATTATCCACTGGAACATATAAAATGTGGAACAGATTTTTAATTGCCGAAAAGTTTGTAACATTTAGTAATCCTTTAACCGCTTTTCGCATCAGGATATAAGTTTTCATTCGAAAGATGAAGGTATTGTGTTACAAATGTATTTAAAATCAGTAGTAAACTGAATTTAGAGATCATTTTTCCTGCGTTTCTGCTACTTTAAAAAAAGGAAGAAGGAGAAATCTCAAAAAAAAGGTAAAATTTTAAATTTTCACAAAAATGGGACATAATTTCTTTATCCACTGAAGCTTTCAATTATTATTCTGAGATATTTCACAGCTTAAAATTATACTTGGATTGATCGTGCCTTGTAATGTTCAAGTTACAGTATACATCTTTATGCAGGGAGACGACCATGGAGCGTGGTTGGAAGATTAACGATCCTCCCGACGAAAGGATTCGATAAATCACTTAAGAGGCATTGTCATCGTCTAAGGTTCAATTTTATTGCTAATAGCGAATCCTCGATTTTATTTATTTTTATCCCGATTTTTACGCTTACGCAACGCTACATGTTACCTTCGATTCGAAATAAAATTCGGTCAAAATTCGATTTTAGTCAAGTGGAGCGTAAAATTTTACGAAGCTTAGATCTCTGAATTTACAAAAATTTTTAATTCCACTTTTCGTAGTGATACAAAAAGTCTCTAAAATATTGATTATTTCGTTCAACATGATTTCGTAATTACTTTGGACCTATACACACATCGATAGAAAATTCTTATTTCCCTTCTCTAATGCTCTTTTGATGCCGAGGAAGGTGAACCTTCTTCAAGCGAAGAACAAAGGAATTCGTAATTCATGCTGGGTGGCCCGTACCATGGCACCGACTTCCGGGCACTCCCACCTATCATTCAACGAGAACTTTTACGCGGGGTGCGGGCATCCGTTTTAAAAGCAACTATACTTCCGAGTTTCGATACAAAGTGCGCTTTATGGTCCATATATTTAAAGTACGTTTTTTTCGATGATTGGGTAGATAACTCTCGTTGAGGTTCCATACGTGCATTAAAATTCCTTGTTTTATATTCCGTCTGGCTTAAAGCTCCATTAATTTAGTAATTTCTATAAAACATACCTACTGCTCTGTTTTTCTGCCCTACCACCTGGAAATTACTTCTCCTTCAATAAAGGCCGATTACAGACTGAACAGAATTTTATATGTCGATTGTTTTCTTATCCATTAGATTGTCATCATCGAGGATATTACCATATTTGGTAATATTTCCTTTGAGCTGGAGCTCCCCTGCCTACTTAGTCATAGAAACATCTATGGTAGTGTGAGGGATGGGAAAGTTCTAGAATTGTTACCTACATAGGTTTTTGACTCAGCATCCCTACCATAGATGTACCCCCACCAACTTTTAACCCTGATTTCGGGTATATAAGGAGCTGCATTTGCAGGCCTTTCAGGTTTTTCTACATTCAAGTGTTAGCGAGACGAGGTCCGAGTCCCAGTCATGCAACCATATGTGTGATACGTTATGTACTATTAGGCCTTTTTAATCATTTAGTAGACTCTCGCATTTCTCAGTGCATCAAAATCGAAAAAGATCAATTCTTCAACTTTCAACAATAGATCGTAGAGTCTCGCGACATACTATACTATTAACAATTGTGGAGTCCTTTCAATTTTGTTAAATTAGAATATATTTATTTGGGAATTTCTTATACCTTTAAAAGGAGTCTCTTTTAATTTTCCTTATAATAAATTGGCCCCAGTAGGTAACCGAGGAAAAGAACCACAAATTAGATATACTCTACCACTCAACGTATATCTAATATTTTCGTTTAAGTTACGAGTCCTAGTAACCACCCTCGGTGCCCTCGTGCAATTTCGTTATGGGTTAGTCCGACTTTCAAACCTCCTAGCGGAAATTCTGTGTTACTTGGCACAGGCGCTTCCACGTCTTGGCTCCATCTTCGTCGCTTCTGTGCAACTTCATCACAGGTTAGCCCGATTTTTAAATAACTTGTCAATCCTGTGCTGTAGGCGTAGACATGTCTTGACTGACACTCTAACAGTACACTGAATCTTCTATGCCTACGTTCTACGCCTGGGCTTGTAACAAGATAAAAAAAGGATTGTTCAGTCTGTAATCAGCTTTTAGTTAAACTGACAAAATTGTCGACAGTGTGTGCCTAGAATAAAGTATTTCTCTTTTGAATAAGACGAAGTGGAAGGTTCTGGAGAAATTAAATTATGAAAGACACTAACTTCTAATTAATAGAAGCTCTAATCAGCGGTGTACTCCCATCAGTCTAAAATAAGACCCTCGAGTAAGTAATAAATTCAAAAGCAACAACGCAGTCGTTAGGTTCAGATCTGGTGGCTAGTATTGTTGCGTTAGTTAAAATAGTTTCTGCTCGAGCTCTAATGGCGTCCATAAGTTCTGAGGATGCATTCAGCAAGCCAGAATCACAAGCAACACCCTGAAAACCACATTGAGATCGCAGTCGCGCAGACTCATAATGGATTCAAAGGACAAATTTGGATCTTGACGATAATCCATTTACTATAATAAAATAAGTAGGTTGCGAAGCTGGTCTCTGACCTGTTATTTCAACTCCTATATTCGACTGATTAAGGAGAATATACATAGGTATGTATACATGAACCTGCTTAGCATTTATCAAACAAAATGGCAGGGAATAGTTGACACTATTTGCTAAAACAGCTCAAGAATAAGTGTTAAATATACCAACGGCTATCATTCTACTTCATCTAACAGAAAGGGAGTGGATTAGCGAATCGGTAGTCGAGAAAGTCTTGATATTGAAGCGCAACCTGCATTTAGCCTCCCGGCGCAGAGACTAACGATGTTTAATGGTAAACTCTCGTAGTTATACAGTTGATTTCATGTAATACCACGTTACCCGCAATATGGAAATCCCTGCTGCGTGAGGATAATACCCTGTCATACTGTGAGTGCCGCATAATATCATATAGCAATATATAATATGTCTGGGTGGCAGGTTGTTGGGTCACTTAACTACCCTTTTTCTAGCTATCGTGGATACTTCCCCTGTTTATCAATTAATTGTACCCGGTCCTTGTCGTCGCGTTAATAATTGTGCGATCCTGAATCTCTACCTTTGTTTCAATGCTAGTTAACTTCTTTGATATGCGAATTGCTATTCAGAAACGGAATGAATGTTGGTAATACGGTACTCGCGTATGGAATAAACAAATTTCTTTAATCTGCTAGCTTTTGCGAGTGTGGGCGTTAATCAAAAGGATATTTCGTTATTAAATATTTGTTCGTCTTGTTAGAGAATGTTAAATAAAAATTTCGATATGTAATAGCGTTTCATTGTTTTACATTTTCCTCCCTTTGAAATAACTCGTACCATTATGAAAGATAATTCTGCTGCATATTTTCAGTCTCGTGATTAAAGTATTTGTTATCGTAATTAGTATCGTTACGTTCACCCATAGCAGTATCAAAAATGACCTAAAAGCAATTATTGTCCACGCAAATTAGGTTAATTGAGATAATCCCGTGCGTGTCATATGTAGTGATTACTACAGGTGATTTTAATGAAACGAATTATTAATTTGATGGGATTAACTGACGTATTGGCAGATTAAACAATTGCAATGCAATATTATTGACGTGATTGTTCAAGCGATACACCAATCATCAATGAAGCGTTTCAGATCGCACAAACAGCAAATATCTAGTACATCAAACTTTTTCATTTTTCATGAATGAAATCACTACATTTGAAAGAACTTCTTTAATATTTCAAAATTTTTAATTTCCATAGTTTGAAACTACAAAAAGAGAGTCTCTCACAATTTTTGTTTTGTTGTTTTACGTATAACGGTTACGTTACGTCAAAATAACGTTTCTGCTTCTTTTTTTTTTTTTTTTTTTTCGAAAACGATCGGAAACAGGAAATTATAGTTCGTGCGTGAAAATCAGGGACTGCACTAAGTATTTCTTCGAAGGCAACACGACTTTACGAGACTTAATATCGGTATTTTCACGATAATTTCACCCTCTCTCTTATTCGTTCCCCTTTTAAGCATTTCCATGTATACCTAAAAATTCGAAGTCTCGATAAGACCAATTCCACGTGCGTGCAAGTAGGCTGCCAGTAGCGTGCGACTAGCGTGACGTGGCGAATCGTGATCTGCGTGTAACCTGCGCGAAATCTTGGAAATCGCGATTCCATTCTGCAGGAATGAAGTGTTAATCTGCCTCGACGGTGTTTTCAAACGAGAAGCAATGCTCTCTTTTGATCAACGATTATCATGCGGCAATAAAAGCTGCATGAGCCACTCATTAACCAAATCCATTTGTTCCACAAAACAAAAATATTCACATTTAGTTTAAATAAAATAGGTTAAACATCAGACAAGTGCTTTGGGATTAACAGTTTAAAAAATTCAAAAAGTGGAGTTAATCGCTTTAGTTGGCTCAATTAACGACTCAATTGACAATTAAATAAACATAGATTTGATAATGTAGCAAATTTAATATTTCATAATATTATACCACATTATCGGTTTAATAATGGAAATGTACAAAGGATTCATTTAATCCTCGATTATGACCGAGTTATCTAGATTCAGTTGAATTTTCAAGCCATTGCTGTTCAGAAAATAAAAATATGCAATCGAAAAAATGTTCAAACGTGAAATAAAAAATTAACTGAAGTGACATCAGGTTCAAAAAGTTCTCTAGGTTTGTAAGTTCCTATAAAATACAGTTCTGTGAAGAAAAAAGAATTATAACTTGTCATGTTTGAACCTGTGTTGCTAAAAATTTAGACTAATGCTGCTAAGATATAACAGTTTAAGAAAGAAAAGCTTCTAATGCAAGCTTGAACAAAATTAATTGGCAGAAACAGTTTAACATTTGTTTCTTTTTAATTATTGATACTACTTTTTATAAGTTAGACAGCTGAAATTAATACCAAACGTTTTGTTTCGATCCAGAGTGTCAACGTGTCAACGTCTTATCTTCCCTAGGCATCTCTACTTATTAAAAACAAAATCTAGAGATCTGCAAAGTACCTCACAATAACATCGTAAAGTGAAACTCGTATTAGCAAGAAACCAGAGTCCCTCATCGGCCCTCAAAAACGCCCCAAGTTGAACTCACAGTCCCAAGGGCGTGATATTCATATGAATAACCGGGCAGTCAAAGTGATAAGATATAAGTTGACGGCTGCTGGCCATCCACGGCTATTTGCATAATGTAGGCCCTCGTTATGTACGCCCATTAAACCCCATGCCCCTTACACCCCAATGTCTTCCATCGCATCCAGATCGCTGAACATGTTCCACGCGCGGACCACCCCGAAAAGGGGTTTACACCTTACTCCTGAATTTACCTAAGGACAATAATGTTTCATTGCTTGTTTGTTATGCACACGTATGCTGGGCTGCTTTACGTTTCGACTAAGTAGGTAGTACTCACATGGTAATATGTTGACTCGCATAATAACTAAGTACTAAGTTTATGGTGAATAAATGTTTACTATTAAATGATTTGAAAGACTTGATGTGTTAAGATAAGCCAGACAGTTATTACAAGCTATTCTTTTTCATTTTATTAACCCTTTCTTTTCCAAATTATTTGACGACTGCAAAGAAATATTTATATATGATGAACACTTTGCATGACAAATATATGCTTTATGAAAATATTCTAAATGTTTGAAAATATTCAGATCTTTGGTCTATACGTTGTTATTTCTTATGAGTGTCAAATATAGAAACTGATTAAAATTTTGATTTTGAATGATGTGTAGCCATACCGCTCAATAGTAATGTCACTCAACAAATAACTGTGTTTGAATTATTAGTGTAGAAAAATCGGATCTTGCATGAAATAAAGCTACTAACTCATTTTGCTGAAAATTATGATTTTTTAGTTATGTCACTTTTGCAAATGAACGATATAACTATAAAGAGAAATGGAAGAGTTAATCTAAATTGAGAATTGCGTAAAAGGGAAAAATGTAGAGTAGTTCCTATTACCCTTCAACAGAGGATTACAGTGACGTACTTGAAAAATGACAACCTGTTTTAATTAGAAAGGAAAAAACAAACCCTGAAAAGTACTATAAAGGGACCAGAGAAGATTAACACACGTTCATTATTTTTTTACTGGTATGTACATTTAAAACACTCAAAAGTCGCCAGAGGAATACGTTTGTTTAGAACATGAGATAATGTCCGAGTTATATGCAATGTCCCGCGAAAAAAGAATCGTCATGCTATAACTTAGTTCCTACGTATGGAATTTTGCTTTAATCTCAAAACTTCTGCACCGTACTAATGATATTTCCCCCGTGCAACGCTTTAATCGACATTTTTATTATTCGTTAAGTCCGTATTAACGGT
Source organism: Calliopsis andreniformis (assembly GCF_051401765.1). Classification (NCBI taxonomy): domain Eukaryota; kingdom Metazoa; phylum Arthropoda; class Insecta; order Hymenoptera; family Andrenidae; genus Calliopsis; species Calliopsis andreniformis. The sequence continues at coordinate 9,266,416 of NC_135071.1, forward strand.
GTCCTGTCACAGGCTTTGCGGAGCAAACACAGAAAGTGCATTTTCTGCATGACAAACGCGTCAAAGAACAGTTAAATTTATTCCTGTTAGCGATGCACACTTATAGGTTGAATTTCGACGTAATGCGCTTTGGCGTTTGCTCGAGCATCAGCGAGAAGTAACTGTATTGGTAAACCGATTGCAACTCTTAGAGTCTAGTTTTCGTGTAAAATTATGTGTATCTCATTAAGAGAAAATTCATATACTCGGTGTGGAGCAAGTAGAAGCTTAAAGAGACGCTTAGCCATTGTGGCAAGTTGTTAAAGGGATTATTTTATGTTGCTCCAAAAATTGGCAGTAAATCGAAAACAAACCAAAGACGCTGCACTGTTACGCTAAAATGATTCTAAACTCGATCACTTTGACAATGACTCCAACTTGGAAAACAAAATTCTATTTTATTTATCCCTTAACTATATAGACATCCAATTTTAAGATACGAAGTCTTTTATTAAAATATACGATATGAAATGTTTTTTAAATTAATATGATGTTAATTGAAACGTGGGAACGAGGTTTGACATCTAGGTATTCTGAACTTTCATTATACAGTCTTTGACATATAAATGAGAATAATTATAAAAATACATCACATGGAGTCTACCAAGACGCTATGTCAATAAGATAAGGGTCAGTTGTTTATGTATTTATTGTACAAGTGTTTTTCTACTTTTAGCTATCACTATAACTTTTCGTTAATTGTTACGAAATATGATCAACGAAATATGTTAATCTGGATAAATCCCTTGATCCTCGCTTCCGTTGTTTCAATTAGGGAACAAGGGATCGTTGAATATTTACTTTGGCGTAATCTTTAAAACTACTTTACTAAGTGTCTGGACAGAGCTTGTTGAATGTCTGAATTGAACTGGTTACTTTTAGTAGATTGGTACAAGCTTATATACATTTTTCGATAACGTAGCCAAACCAATCAGAGAGTAGGATAATTCCTATTGGTTTGGGCCTATACTGCGTTCACTGAGAGAACGCAGTCGTTTCACGCAGATGGCTTCCATTGCCCCGACTGACTTTTCCACTGAGATTGGTGAAGGATTCAAGAGCCTAAAAGGACACGCCTTGCTTCTTTCTACTCTGTATACCTAGTGTCCAAATGAAACAAATGTTTCTATCTATTAAGAAACAATATTTATTGAGATATCAATGTATAAGAATCCACAGCTTATTTGATTATAAAGAAACAGTAACGGTAGAACTGTTTCTTGGATTTCCTACAAAATGTTCGATGCGACCAGGTAGTTTATGACACGGGAAATCTAGGGTCGTTTATGGTATTGCAACGCAGTAAGAATTCTGACTAGTACCAGTACGTTTTCGGTCGACAGAGACGATATTCAAGAAGATTTTTATTTGCTAACAGAGCCACATTAATACTTTCGGAGAAAACTAAAATCTAAAAGAATATCGTTTGCTTGCTCAAAATTTCTTTCACACCGTTTATGCGCTAACACTTGAAGAAGTGACTTTCTTTAGAAATGGTAGGACCTCCAAGGGCCCAACAAGGGGTTCATGGGTAGGGATGTGCTCGGGAGTGACAGGGCCAATAACTAATGAGCGTAGGCGTGAACTGCGCAAAGGGTACGAAAACTCGTCAACCGACAACTGCGTTCTCCCAGTGAACGAAGTATAGCTTTAGTTGCCTGATGGTCACAAGTCGCGAAAAATCCTGACCTACGCGTCAACAACTTAATTACAGTACACAGTGTGGTCTAAAGTGAGTGGCGCAATGGTGTCGCAGATTTATAGCACTTGGTCGAAAAGCCGAAACAATGGAGTTTAGGATGGTTAGAAATGATGAATCCTTAGCATATGTTTAAAGCTCTTGGAAAACTTTCAACACCAAAGTTCATAATTGTGTATGTTAAACTGTTACTAACAAAATTGTTATATCTCCATAAACATAAGGTTTTAGGAGAGAAAGTTACGTATAAAATCTGAAATCCACTTCTGAAAGTACAATTGCTTTTGTTATTTAATATTGTCCGGGATAGCGCGAACGCAGTCCCGACTAACAAAAATTATACGCCCGAGATATCCACATTAGGGATATTCGCAAGGGTCAGCTCAACCCTAGTGCAATGGAAGAGCCTCACCCTGGAGGAACCGCCTTGATGATCACGGTAACCTCTGCGCCAGGTAAGTATGCTTGTCCCTTCCCTTCCACCCTATTTTTGGCCCTTGGTGTATAACTTCAACAGCGAGAAAGAAACTCAGTTACCACGCTACGTAGCGACGAATTGGGAAACCAAAAAGCTACCTTATGCGACCCTTACCCTTGCTTCAACAGGCATTCTTGTTTTCTGTTCCCAAAAGGTACTTGTATCTCAAGGGTGTATTGAAACCAGATATGTAGCGGAAGAAAAATAGTGAAACGGTACGCGATCCAGAATTTTTTCTAAGTATCATAACAGTCAAAGGACATATATACTTAAAAAATAATGTTTATCATTGAGTTATTTATTTTTGCAAGTTCAATATGCGTAGGTAGTTAAAGGGTTCGGGGTAATAAGGACATAAACCATATTTTATTTTATTTAACTCAAAATAACGGAAATATTTAAATTGGACAAACCGACTTTAAGTAGTGTCGCTGATATTCATTAATTTTTAACAATTGTTGTTAGATGGTTTGCGATCACCTTAGGGCCTATTTCTACGTAGACACCTCTACTTTCGTTATCTACGTAGAAACAGACCCCAAGATGATAACAAACCACATGACAATAATTGTTAAAAAGTAACGAAAATTAAGTACGCTGTTTAAAGTCTTTGTTTGCTCAATTTAATTATTTACGTTATTTTAAGTCAACAACATTCCAAGCCATGTACATACAATTCCACATGACGGATAAGCAAGAAGCTGTCAATAAATTTAGTTTTTTAACCGATTTCAAGAGTTGATGAAAATTTTTGAAATAGTTGTTCTCAATGTCAGCTGAATGTGACTCATATTCTTGTTGTATCAAACACTTTAATTATTGCAGTTCCACGTTTCATCTGATGCTTCGTATTAGGTCAAGTCGCTGTCAAAATTTTCTCCAAGCATGAGTCAACATGTCGAGGACTGAGGTATGCTATGACAACGCTTCCAAATTTGGAGGCAAGGCAGTACTTGAACTATTGCACTCATTGTGTCAACACTTTGATTTTTAAGAAGAGAGGTTTATTCAATAATATGTATGAAACTGTACACTGTGGTGTCTTAACTATGATCTTATTCGTTCTTATGCTGTTCTAACAGTTCTGGCGGCGTAGTAAGCTCTTATATTTAACTTTGAGAAATAGACGGAGGCATAATAGGCAAATCAGAGGCCTTGAAAACGTAGGTATGACTTTAGTATTTCACTGTTGCCGCCAACTCTGACGAGAGTGAGAGCGGGGCCGCTATGAAAGAGCCTAAGGGGTTGACAGACGCCACAAGTAGTGCATATAAAGGGTGATCAGAGTATCTGGAAACCCTCTAATGACTGGCAGCACTTACAATGCTAACAACAGTTACACTAAATGCTACCAACCTAATCATCAGTAATTCTGATCTTACCAGATGTCTTTAGAGAGTAACATATGAGCAAGTACTTCAACTCCCTCGTTATGTCATATGACATTATTGGTTCAGAACTCTCTAATCCTCAAGTGTTCAAGTACTACTTATTCTAGCCATACAAACACTCCTGCTCAGTATCCCTCGTATAAAAGATTACTTTAGTGGCTACAGGGTCAGGGAAAGCACCCAAAGGGACAAATGCATGTCCGTCACAGTAAAGCAGTATTTATTCGTTGAAACGCGATCGTTATTCTTCTTAATTAGTGGACCCGTTCTCGACGCAAGTATTGTGTCTCTTAAGTACTTTTTCCAAGGGTTCAAGCTCGAAGGACGATGGAAGCGAGGGAAACGTAAAGAAGACACAGAGCTGCGGTCGAGTACAATCCAGAGAGGGACACGGGAGAGAAAGCTCAGAAAGCAGATAAATAATAAAGCCGTTGACTTTGCAACTCTACTCATTTTTACGGAGTCCGAGCTACGCTCTCCCTCCATCGCCAACGAGCAGCCCTTCCCATGGTTTCTCCTGTTATGTTGAACAATACTGAGAGAAGTCTGAGAGACAGGGGGCGACTGAAGGCTGGAGGTTTAAGCGGCGAGACAACCAGGTCCGATTAATTGTGCCCCGAGGACTTGCGCGCTCAAAGAGGATAATTCACCCATGCTATTTTATTCCTATTAATGCAAGCTTTATCGCCACGCCCGGCCAGGGATGGCAGAGTTTTCGCCTGCTTCTGATCGCAAAAAGCCTGCGAAAATCGGATGTAACTGTTAGGCATTCTGATTTACTGTGTTCGCTGGTTACACAAGGTGGGATTGTCCTAAAAAACGCACGAACATCAGTTAACTCCGTTAGAAATCAAATAATACGGTGTTGGATAAAGGTTATTTAGAGTAACGAATCAAAAGATCACGAATAAATATTGTTATTATTACGTGTGAACAATAAATCGTTTCATAGCTGTTATTTGTGAATAACGGATAAATGAATTTGGTTATTTTAAATTAAGATTTCTTGTTCTAATGCTAAATGTGTCATTTACATTCTGAAGAACGCTTTCTTTAATGCTGTTGTACAATCGTCGACCAAGATTTTTATGACACGGTACAAATGAGCCAGTCTCAGTTGCTGTTTGCTTCACTCTCTATATAACCCTCCTATCCATATGTCAGGGATTAAGAAATTTTTCTGAGTAATATCTACTTGCAGCAGAAGCGTTATCTCCATTAGCTCCCAAAGCAACATCTCAATATACTCTCAACTAGAATCCTTGCCATAATTTAATAGTTTGCAATAAACGAAACGAAATGAACTGTTACACAGTCTGATAAATTATGACTTCTATCAAACATCGAACTATCTGAGTATTTCCTACAGTATCCTATCATTATCAATCTTTATAAACACTAGCACGAACAGAGACAACAGGTAATAGAATATACGATAAGTAAATTACGTTGCGTAGTTGAGCAAACTTTAAGTTCAATTTTCTCAGAAACGAAGCTTCGAGTAAAAAATTTGTATACCACGTTTTTTCCTTATTTTTTATGTAGAATTACCTCTTAGCCGATTGTACTACGATTTTCCGCCCACTCTGTATACATCAAAATTTATATTCTATTTATGTTTTCGATTTTATGTACATATGACTGAGATAGTAGGAGATACAACACAAATATAGTATAATAATAAAGCACAGAACTACTGTTAGAATTTTAGAATAATTAGTAAAAATTATGTATAAATAAATAATTGAATAAGGTGTAATTACTTATTTAATTTTAATTAAATTAAATTTAATTAAAGGTTTAATTCTTTACAATTATAGTGAGGTGTACAAATGAAAACAGTAAAGCATTCAAAATACTTGAAGGATTTTGTATGCTGTCTTTAATAGAAGCTCATTTTGAATTTGACTCGCGGATATCATCTCTATTCGTTCCGAAATATTATTCTATGATTGAGAAACTTAAACTTGCTTGCTACGGCTTGCATCAGTCCGAATCGATTTCTCTCTAAGTTATTTACTCCGTGACTATAACAATATTCCCACGTACTACAACATGTCTGGTCTCAATACACGTAGAAAAATCGCAAACCTACTTAATATTTCTTGTGAAAATCACTAATTATTATAAAAAATTATCTTTGACTCGCCCTGACACTGGACTCTTTGAAACATCTGCCTACAGACTAATGAAAAATTTCAAATAGGGTTTTTAATTCCGCTAGGTTATTGATACACATATTATTTGAATCACTTTAACGTATTTTGTGGACTTTAATTTGCCTTTAATTGCATTATTCCAGAATACAATGAAATAGTATGTTACCTGTGCTTTGTAACATTATGGTATTTTTCATCTGTTTAAATACATAAACAAACTAATTTATTTTAGGAACGCGATGCTCTCTTTCGCAAACAACATAAATTCACCAGATGACAGAACGCAACGTCAACAGTGGTAATGTCAATATCGACAAACGGTAGACCAAAGCCATCTCTTGCATGAATAAATTCGTGATAATTTTCGATCTGCTAAGTCTAAAAAAATACGAATAAATCTGTTATTAAAACATAAATCTTGTTATTTGAACGAACTTTATTTGAGGGAAAGATGCCAGTGACGTTGATTCACATCTCTTTTCCTAACGCTATCTGCATATAGTTTCTGCGATCAGCTGCTGCTTACTGATTACCTATCTGCAAGGGACAGGTAGAACCAGAAGACGCCGTATCAGCGGTTTCTTTTTATCAACTTTGAAGCCACGATATTTTCCATGAATTTATGTGGGTCAGGCCCCATCCACTTTCGACGTATCTTTCTCATAAGCTTTCTATCTGATACTTCAGCTTTTTTCTGACAGTTTTTTAGAAACAACAAGCAAAAAGAATAAATTTAATCACTTTCGACCTTTTCCTTTCCAAATTTTCAAACGGGAGCACATAACATTTCAAGTATATCGATACACGTATAATTTACGTATTTTATGTGACGTTTGTATTAAAATATTTAAATTTTTATTCCGAACTAAACAATCTTGCTGAAACATTTGTTTTCCACCCTCTACGCATAGTTTCGATATATTGAATTTCCAATGTATTTCAGGAATTTCGCTCGACTGTAGCTACAAAAGCTAACACATCGGATTGCATTTATGACGTATAGTGCAAATAAATATCTGAGTCTGGTTAAAAGTGCAATCGGTAAAATGTTTGATTTTACTGTTTGTAAATAAATCGTATTAGATAGGGTGTGTCTCCAATTATATTGTTTAACTGAATTTATCACTACTGCTTATGGTCATGAATCATCATTCATGAATTATTCATTAACATTAAAGTCTGTATCGTAAATCAGTCTACAATTTTATCATTATTTTTGGTTGAATTACTATTTTTAATTAAATTTCTAATCTTTTCAAAGTCAACATTACATGGTAAGTGATTAGACGAACAATCAAGAGGTCAAAACAGTCCATAAATAATTCAAGATTTCATTAATAGAAGTGCAAAGCCACTTGATAATGGCGCCCATGAGAATGAGTCAATCATTAAAGGATAGTCCACTTAAAGAATTAAAGGAGACGTAATTATGTTTCAAAGCAGAATTTGATATACACAAACCTAATTACAACTTAAGGTTCCTCTAGCAACACATTCGTGATTTCCTCTAAATATTTTCCAACGAACTACGTCTTGCTAAAACCGCACAACGCTTCTCCCGCCCAGCGCCACAGAAACTCAACCCTCTCCTTCAAATGAGAGAAAGTGAAATCCTCCCTATTTGAAACATTATTTAAGACCTTATTTGAAACAGCTTTAACTGCTTACTGTTAGACAGAAAACGATACAAGGTAACGACCGTGTTAAGGGAACGATACTAAATAAAAAATGTTTTAGTTGGAAGGGCAAATTGCCGTGCAAGGGAATGGCAAAGGGGCGCATCTATAGCATGCAACACGTGTCGGTAAGTATCCGACTCACAGATAGACAAGGCGGTAAATAATTTAGCTCCATGCCGCCCGGCAGTCTGCCGCCCTCTCCGTAAATTCGCAATAGAACTCCTCCTCCCTCTTGCTACCACCTTTACCCTTTCTCGTTACGGTATCTGAATCAATTACGAGTCCCCTGACCATGGTTACACGCCCGTCCGTGATCAAGCCAACCAATTGACATCTGTCCGCGTTCTGTCGCTGCTTTGACAGCTGGAATTTGTGGTCCACGAGTCTGTCGAACTCCCCCCTCGAGGTCCTTTGTGTTTTCTCGAATATCGAGCGGATTTAATATACGCCAGGACGTTTTCCGAACGTGAACCCCGCGGTTACCAGAAAACTGGGTCAAATGGCTTGCCCCTCGACATTCTATGTTATCGCGATTCAAAAGTAACAATTCTCGGGGAACTGCGATCTAATTTCAGACCAATCAATTGGGAATGGTGTAAGGTTTTTTCTTTGTACACAACTATGTATGCAATGCGAATCGAATTTATGCGATCTCAAAGAGTTAATGGGGAATTTTTTCTTCAGTTGGTAAGAAACTATTTTTTTCTTTATATTTTTTTATTAGTGAAACTATATGGTAAATTTTTAGACGTTTTGTTTGTTTTTATTATACGTTGAAATAGTTATAATATTTTTTTCAGAGACGATTCTATGGCACATTTTACCTACATTTCTCCTTAACCCCTTGACCTAGGATTTTCTTTCGTTATTTTATCACTTTCGCTGCCGAACTGAAATGAGTAGCTATCCTAAACAGCCAATCGCATAGCTCCCATTGAGCCAACAGAGATTCCTCACGCGATGGTACGTGATCGGTTATTTGCGAAAAATTCTCATCATACGTTATCGCGTAATCGGCAGCGAAGACATTGTAAAAAGTGCACGAGTCTGACACGTTGTTATAGGTCAAAGAGTTAACCACCGTGTCTTTTTTTCGCTGTTTGCCATATTTCTCCTCCAGATCAAGTAAAACAATGAAGTAACATGGACTTTTATTTCATATATGTATATACATATTCTATGTAGTTATCGATTGATGAAGAATAATAAAAAAGAACAAAAATATTTGAGAAAATGGTAACTTGTTAAATTCAAATAGTCGATTTGTAGTGAAAAAAATGTACACACAGTTTAAACGTATACAGGTAGTTATTAGTATATAACATATCAATTTTCTTCTGCGTCAAACAATAAAAGAATACTTATTCAATCTACAGTAAAAGCTTCAAGTCACTCAATCAAATACCTTTTTTTTTAAATCATGCTAGCCAGCGAAAAATGGAATATGATAGTCGAGATAAAATATAGGCGGAATATGTAATAGGTAAATGATGATGTAATGTATGTGTTCTTTAAAAAAAAACTCATTTTTTACCTCAAGATAATTATGTAAAAGAAGATAAGATAATAAGGATAAGTATGTAAGCAGTATAGGTATGAGCGACCCCTTTCAAACTTCCGTCAACAACTCAGGGCTCGTGCTTCCTAGGGTCAAGAAACCGTTGTAATGTGACTTTATTGTAAACTTCGACGTCTGCATCGACAACACGCGAACTTACAAGGACTGCTAAAACAGGTAAACCTCGACGTACTTAATGCGATGGTAATTTAGATCACGAATTCTTGGATGGCGTATGGACGGGTACTACACTATAAGAGCTGAAAATAAATCGCCGTAACATAACGCTTCTGAGACTATAACTTTCATGAATTTCTAATGAGAGTATTTAGAATCAAAGAAGCTTGTTATTATACGTTGTAACATATATTAAATAAAGTAGTAATTCCACAGGTTTCATAACAGATAACACTATCTTCTATCCTATATACCTTCCGTTTCTATAGAAACATATTTCTAACGTAGAATGAAACTATCAAAATCCAAAATTCAATGCTCAACGACTTCCTAGAAACTTTCCTAGGATTTCATTATTAAATAACTGATACAACACACGAGTCTCCTTTGGAATATACTCTACCAGAAGAATCGAAGCTGGAAAGTAACAATACCATGCAGATCTATTTACTCGACACCTAGTTAAGCGGTCGCTGAATTTGTTTGTTGATTGAATTGAGTAGCAAGCTGGTACAGCGAAGTTAGGGAAGGCAGTTTAAGAACTAATCTAATTCAAGTTGATCCTCGATAAAGCCGAATAAAGTACTTGGGGGGCATCAGGCATCAACGCACGACGTGTGAACAACGCAGATGCATTAGCGGGAACTCTCGTTGAAAAGTTAACAGCGAGATCAAGAAGTTTCTCGCATTTGGATACAACTTTCCGAGAAGCTTAATCCATTCCCGTCCAAACGCTACGAGAACGCTTCGGATTTACACCGGTGTAATTTATGGCACCCTCTTTTCCTCACGTGAATGCCTCATGTTCCCTTGCGCGCTTCTTTGAGTTCTTGTATTGTACGCTAACCAGCACGCTCCACGTTATTTTCCTCTTGTTAACTGTTGCCTGGATGTTGCTACACGATCCGAGATCCAGGACTTCGCAAGTTCCGGCGTGGAACGATAAATTCTTTAACTACTTGCCGCGATGCTGCCAAGGCTAATGCTCACCTATTTATCAGGCGTTTCGGAAACATTGGTTTGTCCGTGGTTTCGTGTCGCCAACTGTAGTCTCGTTCGAATTAACTCAATTCTAGGAGATGTAACATTAAATATAATCAACAGGTAATCAAGCTTTATCCATATATTGAAGATACGTTAGGAGAAGTAGGTAATATGTATGACTTCTAGATACTCGTAGTTTATGATTATAATAACTTTTAAGAAGATTATAGCAAGAATTCTTTAAAAAAAAACACTATAAAGAATGGAAAAGAAAATAGGCTCCATTAAATTACATGCAAGTTTTAGTAGTAAAAGTATTTTATCAGAAGCCAAACTGATGTGACACTCTCAAAGAGTTGAATAAATGCATGTTAGTCGACGACCAACTGAATTCTAAGAGACTGTGAACGTGAAGAACAATACATATGCAGCAAGTAAATAATATATAATAAATACACTCGTACTAAAAATTAAAAAATCATTGAATTTCGATTCAATAGTTGCTGATTTTTGAACTGCTGTAACTTTCTGAAAAGAATTTCTACAGTCGTATACCTGCATTTATTTTAAAGTCTGACAACTCTTCTTTCACATCCCAGAATTTAACTTCTTTAAAGACTTTTTCATATTACAAAACGGAATGGAAAGTTGAGGGTGCTTCTTTCAGGCACACTTTTCATTTAAAATAAGATACAACAATGACAGAAACTAATATGTTATTTTCTAAGAGGTCGTTGTAAAGATGCTTCTTCCTACAAATTTACTGTAAACAAAATCGTAATAAAAGTTTATATAGTACTGTACAGTCATTTGTATTTGTAAAATGTTTTAAGGGAAAACACCCTCAGGTTTCCTTTCCTTTTTTAACTATAAAAAATTCTTCGGTAAAACTCGATTCTGGGATATGAAAATAGAGGCCCCTTCTTTAAAATAAGTCCAAATGGACTGTTGTACGATTTTTTTCATAAAGTTATAATAGGTCGAAAATTGACAATTTTTTGAATCAAATGTTTGGGGTTTTTTAATTTTGTGTTCGTATGTATTTGTTATTTAGCAATATTAGTAACCTTAGGTGTGAAGAAAGATTATGTTTATCCACCAAATACTAAATACTTAAATAATTTAAGAATCCATGTTTACTTTTTCGCGGAGAATTCGTTACATGTTTCAGTAATGATAAAAGCAATTAAATAAAAAGTCAATAAGAGCTTTTTGCCGCTGAAAGTTCGAGAAGTTTCAATGACGCGTCGTTAGAATTTATGACTAACAAGGGAATTGCCTGAGGCAACCACAAATTTTAGTGAAAGCTTGTGTTAAAGCTACATGACCATGTACAAAGGCGTTATAAATATTCGAAAATACCTTCTATATTCTTTTTCTATAACGATTTCTATTTCATTACTGACGATTTTTTAATTTTAAAATTGCCTCGACAATTTTGTGGTCCTCGCGAAATTATTGGCAAAAATATTACGTCCTTCCCAGAATCCCTGAATACAGAATTGGATAGCATTCTGAAACATGGTCCTAATCTCGGTAAGAGTTGGATGGACCTAGTTAGATCTAGGTTAGATTCGGATTTATATTTACAGACCGCAATAACCACAGATTTCGGTACGACCAATTTGACGTAAAATATGAAAAGCTAGAAATCGCGAAAGGGAAGAACTAGCAGAGATATCATTTCCATTCGTTCTTGCGCGCAGGAGTCAAACAGAAATTCAAATCCAAAATTTCCCCGTACATTTGAGACGCAAAACTCGCTATACAGATATTAGCATGGCCAGCAATTTTAAAATTGTCCTCACATTATTTACCCTAATATCTATACAATTTTTCAATCAATTCCCCTACATCATGAGTCTTTCTTTTGCGTCCATCTTACGACTTGCCCACCAATTATTTCAATTTTCAATTTTCACTTGCGAACAATATCGACCAAGCGAACAGTAGAATGATTGAAAATCAATTATACATGTCATTGTATTGATATCGAGAAAGAGGAACGAGGTAAGATGATCTTGTTTCGCAACGACGCAAAAGAGGGTGCAGGAGACTCGCTTAAAAAGACTACTGGGAAACGATCGAGGGATTCCGTCCTAATCTGTTCCACAGATAACTATCGGTCTGGACTTAGAGGGCGCGCTGAGAGGGTAAGGCGGCAAGGGGCAGCCGAAAGGAAAGTATGGAGACAGGCTAGCACGAATCAAGGGGGTATAGTATAAAGCAGATTGGCTTGCATGGCAGAAACTCCTGAAGTTGGAAGCTCGTTATGTGCAGCACGCAAACACACGACTCGAAATTATCTTCGTAATTAACTGCACTTCTTAACATAACGCATGGCGTGCCAACCGGGCCAGACGGCGGGGATACGTATTTGGTGGAATCTACGAAGACGATATGTAACCCGAAACTGGCACCAGCTGCTAGCCGGCTTTCTGGACGCTGGTGTGTACACATTACACGTGCTTATGTACCCCACCTACGCCACGTACGGCCAGGACGTCCCATAACTTGCAATACCGTACGCCGCATCAAGGAAAAGTATTCCTCGCATTTGCGCGAATGTCTATGCTGCAGCTGCCCGGATACATAAAATTTCGAGTGCACGAGGCTCGCCCCTCGTCCACCACCGTCACTGTTCCAGTCCTTTCTCGGTACTGCGATTCAATATTCGGTGAAGTTCGTTTGGAGTAAGGTAGCGAAATCGTATTATGCAAGGTGCTCGATGACAAGCGGCAGAAATCATTTTAAGAGGTGATTCTACGTGTATCTAAATAGAAGAGGAATCAAGAATATCGAAATTGTGTTTGCAGCTTCGTTTCAGAGCCAATAATTCTTGCAAAGACATCTAAAATTTTAGTGAAATGTATCTGACTTGGGGTTTATTCTACTGCGAGTGTTCACTAGTCAGATCAGACAATGAAGTCAATAGAACAGGTCCCAACTCACACATAGCGAAGTGAGTAAACTAAGTATAGTGCCACTAAAAAATATAGTGACTTCGTAGAAACAGCAGAGGTTCAAGCTCATCATGCCTCAGACAATGAGTGTCTCAGTGAAACGTCAAACGTCCAGGAACGATTCAGATATGGTACTATTTCTTTGGAGTAGCGCTGTCCAAACGAGGGCTTTGGATCTTCGAGGCTTAAGAAAGTAAATGTTGCCAAATAAGATAGAACCTTGATCCAAGTAGCAGAGAATACATTTTGTGGTTTGCACCCACCATGGTATCGCACAGCACGCCACTTGAGTGGATCTCACCTAAACCTAAGTCACTATAGTATTTCCGACAGGCAGTATACAGAGTCAGACCCAGCGGAATCAGTAGAACAAATTCCGAATCAGACATATTTTGCGTGTATTTTGGACTTTTTCTTAGCAACTAATGACTCGGAAACGAAACCTCAAACGCAAGATCATCTGTCTGCATTTTTATCTTATTTTAATATGTAGAATCATCTCTTAAAATTTCTGACACCTGTCTTCGAATATTCTATATGCTGCCTAACTGTGGGAAAAAACAGTATCTATTAAAAATATTTTACTGCTATTTTGCATTGAAACGATACACAAAATGTTCAAAATTATCCAAAGATGCAGAAACTCAATTTCACATTTTGCTATAGTTACTGCCTTTCTTCACAATTGCGCAGTATACTTAAAATACTTTACTCTATTCGTATTTTTAATGTGATTTGGTGAAGTTATTATCCGTGCTCATCGAAAAGTCTGTCCTTCTCTGTAGATTAGGGAACACTAACTCCAATCACTTTAATAACTTCATTCCAAAAGCTGATGTTTTAAAAACAGGTAACAGCTTTGATCCGATCCACATTTACAATGTATTCTACGTACCGCTCAACGCGTGTATTCAATCCATTTTAAGTGTTGCAGATCTCATTCATGCAAGAGATGATTCCGCTGAAAAAAGGATCGAGTGGTCACAATGCGTGTTTACTACTGCGCAGCAGTGTTTACCAAAAACCGACTTTCGTTCCAACTATTGTACCTTCCACGTACCATCAGCTCTGTACCAACACGTCGGCGGCTGATTTGCCCTTTGTTTTCACGAAATTTCGTGCATGCGTCATGATTTCGTTACCGTGTTAATTGACAGTATGCAGAAAGTCTCTCATTTTACCAATTGTTTTTATAAGTGGCGAGATCGATATATTTTTCCAAAGATTATTTGCATTGGTCGATAAAAACAATGGTTAATCACTTTAACCAGATACTAAAAATAACACTTACTTTTACAATTTTTATGAAAAAAATCAATAAGGACAATTTTTATTAAAATTCCAGGTGATAATTAACTTATACAGTGATTTGATTAAAAAATATTAATTTTTGAGTATTGTGATTACGAATAAGCATTATGTATCGGTAACGAAAATTATTTTTACTTATGAACAACCATAATTGGTTATTTACAATAAATAATATAAGAAATTCCCGTCATCAATAATGTATTCGTAAATAAAACCAATTTTCATCCCTAATGATTACTGGTAACCGAAATTGTTTAAACAAAAGTACAAATTCTTATATTGGAACTTTTTTAATTTGGATTATGATATGGTCTCCGATTTTAATGTCATCTTGTAAATGTGAATAGCACGTGGTTAATTTCTATCAATATGTTGACAACACTTTGGTAAAAGTAGAAAATATGTATGACCCTAAAAGATTCATGATCCTTGATTACTTAATCATAGGTTACTTTTTCACAATGTATAAGAAGATTATAATAAGAATTCTTCACAAAAAAGCAAAGAATGGAAAAAGAAAATAGACTTGGTTAAAACATGCAAGTTTTCATAGTAAAGTTTTTCCTTCAGAAGTCAAACAAACTGATACGACACTCTCAGACAGTTAAATAACTGCAGGTTAGTCAACGACCTTAGGAAAATTCTTCCTGTTACTCGTCGCATTTTGCTTGTCTTCGTTCGATGTAGTTAGCAAGCAAGTTTCTGCGACCTGTTTCGTCTGTTTATTATACTGCTGCATTTTTACTGTTGAACAAGAATTCCAGGAGCGACAGATAGTTAGGTTCACCAAAAATAAGAGGGTGTTTAAGACGATAAGCAAAAAGAATATGTGATACACAACAAAAAAGGAAAAAAGCACAGGTAGAACAGAAAAGAAACGTTGATAAGGAACAGTAGTAAGCAAACTGGGTAACCAAGAAGAAAATACGCTAAAAGTAGAGTGTAGCATAGAAAAACCAGAAGTAAAACGAAGTGATAAATAGAAAAAGGCTGGAAAACGAGAAAAATGAATGAACCACCAACTGACAGTCACGGGAAAAAATCTAGCTGACGCGAACGATCTATAGTGAATGCGAATAGCAATAAGTGAGTAGTGATAGGGTCAGAAAGGTCAAAGGATGAGAGGAGGAGGAATCGAGAATCGGAAGAGCAGTAATTGAAGAGAGTGTGAAAGAGTGCCGATTCATGAAGAAATAAAAAAGAATAAGAAGGAATAAAGCTGGGAAAGTACTACAGCAATCAGAAACCAGGCATAAAAAGAGAGTAAGCTTCAGTAGAGGTAGAAGAAAATAGTACTAAAATGAAGAATATAGAAAGACGAGAAAATATGATAAAATAACAAAGAGAATTTTTAGCATAAATAGAACTAAACTCTAGATGCTCATCGAGTTTGTTGTGACACGCGTGTAACATAAAGCTGAGCTTCTGAATCAACACTTCTCTGGTGTCACGGTACGATTAATTCCTAAACCCTAGACCCACGTATCCTACAAGTGTTCACACCACGCAGTGTCAAGCAAACACAGCGCTGCACGCCTTGTGCTGTCGCTGCAGCAGCGATTGAACATCATTTGGAAAATGGAAGCTGGAACCCTGATGAGCCAATTGGTCCTTGAATACGATGTGACTTATCCAGTGTTGCGTTACATTAGACGGAACGCAGTCAGGCTACAAGAGTAGTCTGAGATACCAGATGTCGAGAATAGGAAGAAAATTCGCAAGCCCCTGTTGGTGGAGCTAGATATTCGTTTATACAAGTGGATCGTTCAACGTCAAACACAAGGTGATCGTATGTGGAAAAGGGCAATGAAGCAACTGAACAACGACTGCGTCAGCCCCTCGTCGTTTTCAGCTTCTAACAAGACAAGGGAGTGAATCCTAGCACGATAATGGCAAAAAACTCTTCAGAAGTTGTTGCGACAATTTGGAACAGAAGTGTATTCTTAACCACAAAATTCGTGGAGCTGGTTATCGAGCAAATTAAATACAATTTGAGAAGACAGTAATTACTTATTTAAATAATACCAAGAAAAGGATCCCCTATATAAATATAAAGTTCAAAAGTTCAAGAAACTGTAGAATTAATATATAGATTCGAATTAGTTCTAGTTCCATCCATATTTAGGAAAATTCTCAAATACCAGAATGTCCAAATGAGTTCTGGCTTTCCGATCTGGAAGAAGCCTCTAAGAAGCCCAATCTTCCCTCCACGCACTTAGTAACAGGTCCGTAAAGAGAACCTTGGTGGGGTCCACTATGAAGGTAGCGCGGTTTTTCGATTGTATAACGCGAACAAAGCAAAATATATCTAATTGTGTAAGTAGGATCTGCAGGGTATTGTGCGAAAGGTCGCTTGTTCAGGAAACCGACCTATAAATCTCCAAAAGTCACGATCCGTTAATTGTTGTTGAGGGTAATCTAGCTGAGAGATCTAGTGAAAATTAGATCCTCTTCCAGCCAGAACAAATCCTCTGAGAAATATACAATTTACAAATTATAATCCTTCAAATGCAGTTTTTTAGGAAAACATTCTCTATTGACACGGAGTAAATCTAAACACATGGCCTTAATAGATATAGAGTCGAAGAATGTTTATAATATGAACTAGATAGTCCTGAGGTGAAAGGCTCTACTTAAGAGAATGTTCACAGAAACGTTTAACAACCCAGCATTTGGGACTCTGCGCAAACGCATCTGAAAGACACAAACTTCTACCACTGTTTGTCCATAACTATGAGGAATCTTGAACTTTAAAACACTGCTGGGACCAACTATCAGTTATTTTCAAAGCGCAGGAAACTGCTTCCATGGACCGAGGCGTGTTCGTTGATTGATTTGAGTATTGCTTTAAACCGACTATGATGGATGGCAGAAGAAAGGTGCTATTGTTGATAAACAACACTGTAACATATAATTGGAATTGAAAGAGACCAGGACGGTATCGAAATTTTGCATTTCCCAGCAAGGGTATCAGTCATTTTGCAACTGGACTACGAGATAACGAAAAAAATGAAGACAGTCCTCCGTCGCCGCGGATTAAGAAGGATCTTCGACTTTCCAGGCACACTAGGCGAATTCTATGCAGACTACAAAGTGAAAGATTGCATCGATTTAGTTAGCAAAGCCTGGGCAGGCGTAACATGTATTAATGTCAGCGATTCTTGGAAAATATGGCTCGGAGACAAAATAACGAAAACAGAAGAGGCGCAAGAGAAAAAGAAGGAGCAGTCGTATGACATGCCAGACGTGAATACGATTGAGGAAGTAGTAGGAATAATAATGAGGCAGATGGTTCCTCTCGAGAAGGTTCAGGATTGTCTCTCGATCTGCATGGAGGCTGAGGAAGATCTAAACGCCCTTTAGGATCAATAAAAAGAATATCGCCAGCAAGAAAGGTCATTCGACTGCGAAAAAATTAGACAAAATATTATAAACCTAGTCCACTAATCCCAGTCAGCTCAACTTTGTTAATCTGTACGTAAAAACGTTAACGATTCATTAGGAACTAAGGCACGGATAAATGCGAGAAACGAAAGAAATTTACATGACACGATAGTGTGCCATGTAAAAAGATTTCTGTGAACCAGATGTAAAGCAAGATAAGCTCCTACATTGTAGTTATGAAGGGTTAAAGATCCTTTTTATGAAAATGGTTAGGTGACCAAGTAGAAGAAAAGCTAAGTATTCGTTCTGAAGTATATGCCCCAATACATTCTACTCGGTTCAGATGCGATTAATCCTGACCGTGTTACAGTGGTTGTAACAATATCTTAAACCAGCAAATCGATTAACGTTGCAACGTTATTGCGTTCTGAACAAATTTTGGAGAGCGAAAGTTGAATTTCAAACAGCCAGTTCTTAGGCGAAGAGCAAGATAATCTATATTAATAAAAATAAATATATTTTATAATTATACAAACTTTAAAAACTCTCTATTTTTAATTAGAGATATTTTTTATTTGTCCAAATCAAATGAGTTACATCGGCAATGGCTTTAATCAACTGTTTTATATTAAATTTAGATTATTTGGAAAATGGTAACTAAAAGGAAGAAAAACATTTCTGTGATTTAAAAATAAATTTCTTACAGCTGGTATACCTAATAGAGTTTCTAATAATTGAAAAGGAAGCACATTTCAAACAGTTCGCAAGAGAAATTATCTTATTCGACTTCAACATCCGGTATTGTAATAAAGCACTGTCAGCTGCCAATTACTACTCGTCTATCCAATATTAATAAATAATAAAGTGACAGCACAACATTACCTAGAACATAATAGACATTTCCCATTATTAGATAGTCAAGTTTCTATCTTTTAACGATATGAAATATAGTCCTATTACGAATTTCCTTAAAATTAGTACGAGCACTTAGAAATTGGACAAGACACATTGTAAGTTTCAGAGACATTGAAAGGAAATAATTGAAAACAGTATTTTACTCTAGAAATGGTTCATTATTTATGATTGATTTAAAATACCGTTTCCATCAGCATTATTTAAATTTTTGGTTTAACTATATCTCATTCAATTTTTTTCGTCCCTTGTTTGCTTAATCCGAAAATTAAAAACAGTTTGAAGTAGAACGCACGCGTTTCTTCTCGTCCATAAATTTTTATACACTTTAATTGCAACGTAAGCCAGGGTAAATTATTTAGAATGAAATTTTTTCGTACTTTTTTTTGGAAATTGTTAGAAGAGGTAAAAGTGAACAAATAATAAAAAAAATGAAACGAGCGTGAGAGGAATGTAATTAAGAAAATACATCGTTCGCTTTCAGTAAAAGTTACCACACCTGTGCGGAAACTGTTTCTAAATGCTTTTTTAAGCATCATCGTGCCTCTGTCAGTACATTACATAGACGCCAACACAGCACGCTCGGTCAAAGACGGCGGAGTCGGGCGAATACATTTTTCAACCTGTCTAATTATCAGCCTCTTAAAAAGTCTGACGTTATTCAATTTCAGAGGAATTTATTCGCTGAATTGTACGCTCCAGTAATTTTTAATAATACGAGTGGCATTTCGTCAACAGAATCTCTCCTACACATTCGCGCCGTTTTAAAGCAGCCGCCAATGTGATAGGTAATTCACATATGCCTACGTGTCACATACTCTTTGTGTTCATTTCCCATTGAATTACGTCGGAATATAACGCTCCCCACTTTTTTAGTCCCTAAAATAGCGAAATTTTTTTTAAGTCCGACAAAGTATCTTCTAACGCTAGAGAAGACACCTGGATATCGAAATACAGTCGAGGATACTCTGAAGAGGGAACCTGCAGATTAGTCA
This sequence comes from Calliopsis andreniformis, assembly GCF_051401765.1. Classification (NCBI taxonomy): domain Eukaryota; kingdom Metazoa; phylum Arthropoda; class Insecta; order Hymenoptera; family Andrenidae; genus Calliopsis; species Calliopsis andreniformis. The sequence continues at coordinate 9,286,145 of NC_135071.1, forward strand.
GACCATCATCGATTTCAAGAATCTTTGGATACGCTGGTAAGTTCGTCATTCTGAACAACTTTCTCCTACACATATAATAGACGGTCAGCCTTTGTTTTTCAGATATTTGCAAAAAACTTGCTACTACTACATTGAATCCTGGTTATACGTATGCGTCTATAGCAGCATATGCGTCACTATACAACGCAATGGCTGTTTTTTTGGTGTTTCTACAAATATAGCACAAGTCCGACAAGCAATATTATAAGGAGTGGACTATTTAGCATTAACTATTGAACTCCAGCATTGTTTTCGAAACTTTTACTTAGTGGAACAAGTTGACCCAGTGGACAAATCCAAAAAAAAGATCCCCCAGGCAACCCAACACCCTATAAGGACCCAGTGGGTTTAAGTTGACCCAATAGACAAAGGTAACCTAATTCTAACTATGTTGCATTCTATATTTTGAGGATAGTTCAGTTTGCTGGATAGTTACCTTTTTCTACTAGATCAACTTAGATCCACTGGGTCCTTATAAGGTGCTGGGTTGCCTTGTAGATTTATTTCTGGACTTGTTCGCTAGATCAACTTATTCGTAGTACCACCAATTTCGATTTTTGCTTATAACACTAAAACTAACAATATACTGACCGCCTATTATATCTATAGGAAAAAGTTGTCCAAAATCTTGTTGTCTATGACATATCCAAAGATCATCAAAATCAGCGGCAATGTGACTAATCTGCAAATTCACTCTCTGAAGTAAATAAAGATTTGTTTAAATCTTGCTACAAGTGTTCAGGAATGCAGACAGGCAAGTACGACGACGTCGACTTATAAACTGAAGTAGTTATCACCACTACAACTGTTCGGAATGCAACAGGTACAAGCACACGCTTTAGACGCTGATGGTATAACGAAATTACCTACTCATATAGCAGCTCTCAAGATTATTAGTAGAAAAGTTCTTAACTGTGTATCTGAAGCTAAACTGAAGAGATCAAAAATCTAGAAGGATCTAATATTTTATAAGGTCTATCATGGCACCTCAAGTTGTGAAATGTGACTTCCAAGTAGTAACGAAATAATAGTTTATTATGGTACATACTGTGCTCTATGGCGAACTACATAAGGAACACTTGTTTTCAAGAGAATTAGATTTTTGTTAAGAACGAGGATATTGATATTCAACAACCTGCTTAACCAGAGAAGCATCTTGTCCAATCGAGGAGCAAACGAAGTATGTGTCATTGAAGTACCAAGAATGAGAATTAGAATACGAAAAGAATATTGATTTAATATGCAATACATATACCTTTTCTTATATGTACATACGTAATAGCAACAGAGGAGAGGAAAAAATTATAACACCAGAGGTAAAATTTTTCTCCCCAAAGCTGCATCAAATGTTTGATATATGTACAGTGATATTCATTAAAATGGAGAACATTATTCTTTCTAAAAATATTACGTATAATATTGGCAAGCACACTTCATATGAATTTTTTCAAGATAAATCATTGAGGTAATAATTACAATCAAATCAACAGAGATTAAAATGTAATTTCATTAAATTGAAAAAGCGAAATAGGGAAAATGAAATGGATTATATGATTTAGCTTGATTATATCTCTTTAACATATAATTAGCGAATAAGTGAAGATATAGGAATTTTTTATGAACAACTATAAAATATGGGGTTGAATTTAAATTACTGTGAATTTTCTGAAGTTAATACATGGTAATCTGGCGATAAAATTGCATTCATCAATTAAATGCTATGAGAATTAGCTTCTGCAGGTAAAAATGTATTAAAATTGGAAAAAATTAGTTTGCATTTTTTTCAATTATACCATAGTAATGGATCTTCCTTTTCTTTTCCGCGCGAAACTTTTTTAGAAATATTTTATTCATCGTAACATTTATAATATCTGTGTTATCTGCTAGAAATAAAATATTATCCTCAATTAATTAATACAGAACGTCTACACGTACAGCGACGAATTTCTTCATTTTACATACATAACTAAATATAGTAAATAAAAAATTAAATTCCGGCGACATCTGATTTAAAATGTACACGCATATATACATACTTATGTATACATGTCATAGCAACCAAATAAACAACAAAAATTAATAAATTCAATAAAATCTGAATACTGTAGGTACTCTGAAAACCAATTAAGTAAACTTAAATATTCCTGGTACCATCATGGCGTTATCATGAAGCCAACAGTATTTTTCTTAACACTTCAGAATTATACAAAGTGAATAGGTACACTATGGGAAAATATCTAAAAGTCAGCGCGGACTGTTAGGTCATTTTTCGTTCTGAAATAAAATTTATTTATAATGTGTTTTAATCTCTTACTCTACTTTGCACAGTTGTATGAAACACGACCGCTTTAAGAATCCCTAAAGAAATCTTCGGAAATGGCACAGCTGAATATAAACTGCCTTGACACGTGAGCTTTTTCAGTTTGCTTTTGAATTCAAATTCCTTCAGTTCAATTCGCGCGAAACGATGTTGACAAAACACACACTAAACTTTAAAGGAGAGGGAACATTTAGAGCACAATTCAAAACTGATTAATTCTTTCGCAAATCTACGGTAGATATTAATTAGGAAACAAACGAGACGCGAAATTACTGAACAAAATTTATTTGCTCCGCGCACAGGAATCTTCCAAAAGATTTTCAGTGTCACGTTTCGTGAGGAAAGTTTCGCAAATTTGTCATTTACCTGGTCGTCGAGAAACTTTCGGCAACTTCTCACATAGAGTTTAACTTCTTTCCTGCAGCTGTAACACATTCTCTGCCTTTCGCGTGCTTCATCCATTGTTCATAGCTGTAGGCTAGCCGACTCGGATAGACAAATTAGTCGTTTAATTTACGTTTAATTAAAGTACGGCCCTACTTTAGCCGCCTCTAATAATTTTCGCAACGAACTTGCTAATACCTTGTAACCGTTAATGCAAACTATTCGCCAAACGAATATCCTAGTAAAACAGTTTTTTACTTTTATCGTTTATCGCTCCATCGTCTCTGTTCCCTGCCTGTTTACGTATTCACACATTTTATTGAATTAATGGTAGAAAGCTTGCGTTTTACGATATTTCGAGAAAATGCAAATGCAAAATTTTACAATCTTTATTATGCGAAACATACATGTTTAAACCCTTAAACCCACTCTATAATATATTCAACATTTTGTTCAAATAGCTCGAGACTTATCTATATAGACATTTTTTTGTCGCTGTAATGTATTTGATGACTTGGTCCAGTTACATGAATCGCGTATGTGTAATGTGTAATTACGATCAAAGTTGTCTTTCCATATTCCCGAATTTATCCAATAAGAAATATTTCATAATCAATTCCCAGAGGGAAAGCGTACGACAAATTGGCCATTTAATTTACGTTTAATTAAAACATGTCTCGCAGGCTGTTGCCGTAGGTAGGTAAATGAAGTCGACAGACCAATGTTTCAGATTTCTCCCTGTATTGATTACAAACTCAGATAACATAACGAACTAACGAGCGATAATTATCGTACCCTCCCGTCCGAATCTTTGCAAGTGATTTAATCAACTTGGTATACTCATGTAACACGTGTGTACACAATGCAGACAAGCGAGCGTGCATTAAATGGCGGTCTTTAATCAGGGTTAATTCACTTGAAAGGTGATTATCAAATTTGTTCGATAATTGTTACGTTCCTAAATCCATAGTTCTCACATTGGTAGACTATAAAAAATACGTTTAAGTATAATTGTTACGCTCCTAAATCCATAGTTCTCAGATAGGTAGACTATAAAAAATACGTTTAAATGTAGTTCATGTTTAAGTTATATAAACCGTATATAACCGTGTATACATATAAATCGTACATGTAAGCTATATAAATAAAGTTCTTTTATTTCCCTTATTTTGAATGCTTCCACTATTCCATTAGTAATCTAATAAAAATTAATTCGAATGAATCTCACTTATTTAATATAAAATTAATCATAAATTAAATCAGGTTTTTACATAGTTTTATTTCAGTTTCGAATACTCCCCTCCTGTTTAACAACCGAAGTTTATTTGTAGCATTCCAGTATATATAAAATATCCAAAATTAAATCACTAATTAATTTGTGGTGAAAGTTGGAAATGCTCGATATTCGTTTCAGCAATTCGATAATAATTTAGGGAATATAAATCGTTTATATTATTGGCGCACGCGTACAAATATAGATAGCGTTTAAATTAATTGAATGAAGTGAAAGAAGCCCCTAATCTACCTCAGCGTTCATCGTTTAAAGGGGAGCAGAAGAATTTAGTTTAAAAATGTTTCTTTGCTAAACGGGACACACAGCATTACAAAGTATGCGATATATCTATTATAACGCTTTGATATCGGGATCAACTTTCTGTGAGCAGTATTTGAGAAATAAAAATAGCTTTTATATACCAGGAATGTGTTTGATAGGCGTCGCACTGCACGTTCATATTTTACGACCACTACATTTTTATTTAATGCTCTGTCACTGGTAAACATTTTGGACTTGCAATACTTTTTTTAAATATTCCTTATAAAAAGATACCAACACCCACCAGGCTTTAAGCGACGTTAATATCACTAATAACGTACAGTTAGATTAGCCTCTTATATTGTTGATGAGAACGCAATATCTGAGCAACACTCATTCAGTGGCTAATCCCCCATCCAGAATAACGCACGTGGATTAGTGATAGAGGCATGTAGCACAGAAACACTTTCAATAATTCAAATTCGCTGCATGGTACTCTCCACGCCAAAACTCATCTGCTCCCGAATGAATTAAAACAGGTGGCGATTCTTTGAAGTAGTAAAGCATCTTGATCATATCTGGAAATATATGTAACGTTTGGAATTCTTTTTCATAGGTAATTCATTTAGTTAAACATTGCAGTTTTTTAGCCATATTAATATATCTCTTACTTGTATTTTCCACTTTTTTTTAAGTTAAATGTTTACAAGATGGAGGAGATATTAGCTATTTCCGAAATCTCTTCTGGATACCTGGCCGTCATTGTCGGCTAGAATTGAAACGTTTGAAATGAAAAATGTTTCTTTATTCATGAACTAAATAGAATCTATTATCTACAGTATAATATAGAATTTTTGAGAAATTTTAAAAACTGTAAAAATGACAGCAATTTGATTCGAAAAAATCGTTTTCTGCCAAAAGAAGTTACCTTTGAAAATTTATAATCCAATAACTATCTGTGGTATCAAGAAAGCCCTGTGCTACATTATAGATAATAGATTTTAGTTCACGAACCAAAGAGAATGTTTCATTACAGACATTTCAGTTCTAGCCAGATATTCAAAAATGGTTTCGAAAATAGTTAATATTTTGTAAATATTAGCATTTTGCCATTCACCATTTTATAAACTTGCTATTTTAAAAAAAGCTGAAAAATAAAGCTAAAAGATACAGTAAAACCACTAAAATAAAAGCAGAATTTTTCACTAACAATTTGTAAATTAATTATCCATGAAAAAAATTCCCAAACATCATCTATCTTTAAACGTGATCAAGACAATCTACCACCTTAAGATTTCTAGCATATAACGTGGTCCATTTGTCCATACTGTTCTCTTAGTCGAGGCTTCCTCTCTTTAGAATTCTCGTGGGGAATTCTCTGTTTATTTCCTCGGACTTAAAGCCAGCAACATGTATTTCGGAAAGGGGCATTCAGGATTCATGACGAACATCATACACGCGTGTGTACCCTACACTAAACATGCATTGTGTTAGAGACGGTCGTAAGTTGCAGACAATTTTCTGTTACCGTGTGATCACTTTTATCGTAGTCGGGAACGAGCAACACATATAAAAGGGGTGGAGGACGGAGCAAAGGGCAAGAAAAACAGCGACAGCGGGAACGAGATGGAAACAGAAATAAACAGAACAGTGAGTAGATTGAGGGAGAAGAAAATGAAAGAACGAAAGGGAATAATACGTAATAAAGGAAGTAGCCACGAAATAAGAGAAAATTGTCTGAACGTTACATCCCTTCGATATATCCCACATATGATTCAACCAACGACCTTATTGCTCTAATAAAACGAAACACTTGCACAGGATAATTGACAAGTATTATTTTTTACTGCTTATGTGTTATTTTAAGACTAAATGGATGAAAGAGGTATAGCTACTAGAATTACATATGGAAAGAATAATTTTAACTGTGACGCTTATCAATTACATTTTTTATTTTTTTATTGTGGAATGTGTGTGAAAGGTTGAGTAGGTTTTGGTCAAAATGGAATTTCTGCTGAGGAGCAATAGCATTTATTGGTTGATATGTTATCTAGTATCACGTACGCAAATGTCTAGTGACGTATTTCGCAGAAACCTTTTACTGTCAAACCTGAGAACTTTTCATTCACCTAACACTACCTCTCAGATGTAAATGTAACCTCCCAACTACGTATATTCACCATGTTTATATTATCTTTCCTAATAACATGAAAAGAAATTAAATATGTACACCCCATATTATAATTACTCACTGTTTTGACTTCTCTGCGCAAGCAATTTTCAATGTTTAAATATTCAAACTCTTCGTACTTGATTTACCTAAGCTCCTTTAAAACGAAAAATTTAAAAAAAATGTTTTGAAACGAAGGAAACAAATGTGTAGCCAAGCAATTGTTTAACACTCCAGGCTAAAAATCAAAGGGTTAAGAAATTCCTTTAAGAAAGGGTGCGAGAAGTAACGTTGTGAGCTGACCTCTTAACTGGAATTGTTGAAGGTTCGTCATAGTGCAGGGTTCGACCAAGAGTTCAGAATTCTAAAAATAAAGTCCATATTGTATTCCCTGGTCGGACATAATGAGTCTTCGTGGCGACAACGGTAGTTTACAAAGAAATCGTCGGCCAGATCGTGCACCCGCTCGTCGCAACACCTATGATTTGCTACGAAACAACCCACGCTATATAGTTCACCCTCTCCGCACAGCGATCAAGGTTCACACGAACTAGTTGTACCAGAGTATGCGGCAACTCCTCGTTCAACTAACACTTATTAGACTTCCCCAGGCTGTGTTACTACCGGCTGGATCAAAATTAAGATCATGTTACTCGGGAAGCGACGAAATGTTTCGAAATATGTTTCCCTGTTTCTGCGATACATTTCAGCCTCTATGAAATATCATGCAATGATCTGCTTTATTACGCTGTGGCAGAGGAATATTTAGTCTGCTTTTGAAACGGATGAGACCAAGGCACGGATATTCAGCGTTTGGAAGAATTGCATTCGTTTGAAGATACTGAAATAGTTTTGCAAATGATATTCAGCATTTTCTTTTTATTTTATTAATTTATTATCTGTCGTGTATTAAAGTGTGCCACGTAAAATCAGTTATAATTAACAGTAGCGATATTCTGTATATATTTGTACATATCAATGTCGAACAATAATGGATAAATTGACACATTTGAAACGTATGAATATTGATTACAAAAGTCAGCAATTATTTGGAACAGATTTCTAGAATTTATGACAGCACTAGATACATTACACCTCTGCATTATTTTTCGATGGACTTCCGTTGCCTTCCAACCTTCAGCGCACTTAATACATCAATACACAGGCTTCACGTCACGGTCTGAATAAAATGTTTCTGGTTGAGAGGCACGCTAACTATGAACCGTTTTCTTCCAATATTGATCGATGGGAAATCTTTTGAAGTTGGTTTGAGTGAACCAAGTAAGTAGTAGTCCGAAGGTCCAAGACTAGGACTATGTGAAGTAAGTTCCAAGACGTGACAATCCAGTTCCTCTAATTTTTAGTGCAACATACAAAAATCTAAAATGCAAGGCGTTAAAACTATCATGCCTTTAACAATGGAAAGATAAACCAGAACCCTGACAACTAACACAGTATTTTCTAACACCTACCAATGATTTTCTTCAGTTCTCCATCCACCTTTAGACATAATATGTTTAATACTTTATTAAATCTCATCTCATTTCTAAACTATACATACCAAAGGGTAATCTTACACCCATTAATAAAGAAATTAAGTAACATCTCAGAATCTTCACTATCGATCGACATCAACTCTTCGAGCGACCACCTTGATTGGAACAGTCTGTACTCGAAGGTGTACGACTTTTTAAACACACTTCGACAACCGAACGTAGAGAAACGTAGGAACGTGGGGGTGCGTATAAAGGTGTAAGACGGTGGTGTGTTGCATGAGATTTTTGTGGTCGCGTGCGCCATTGCATGACGTCCCTATTGCACACGGCATGCCACCGTCCTTTTCTTACCTGCCGAACACAGAAATGCCCCCCTGCCGATATTAACTCGACGATTTCTGCCTACTTCTCGGAATTACGCCGTTTTTCGGGCTAACAACACACCAACCGATTTAATAACTAACACGTTACACCCCCTATAAGATCCGAGTCGATCGGCCAACGTTATCACGGATGTGATTATAGACGTGACCCACGAAAGCAGGAACGATAACTCATGCTCCGTCTGAAACGTGACATTAATGATAGTAAAGACGTCGGCAACTTTGGTGACGTTTCCTAGAGAAATCGAAGTACTTGAGTGTTGTGGAAACCATCTTGATTGGTATCCATGCGAAAGAAGGGATGACTGTATGTATTTACGATTGTGAATAAAATTGATGGGAAGAGAGATTCAGTTGACGAAAATTCAAGAGTAAAGAAAACAATTTTAAAATGATTTAACAGGACTTGATGGCTAATCCTGGGTCCAGCACATAGATTATTTTCAATAGTTTCGTCTAATCATATGCATAGCAACTTAGTCTATGTACACAGTCTAAATATAGACACATAAAGCAAGGAGAAGAAGTTCACTGAAAAGAAGATTGCCTCAATAGAAAAAGTGTAAAATAGAAATGTAAACATTACTTAATCAAAGCAAATAAATTATCCAGTAATAACATATTAGGGAGTGTTGTAGGAAAAAACTACTTGAAGAAGAAGAAAACAGTGGTCGCTGTAGTCGAGGTAAGCAGGATTTATTAGTACCCCGCTAGAAATTGTGTCGCCCAGATTCGTGTTCAAATTCTTAGAAGGGGGCATAAATAATATCCTGGCGTCTATTATGTAAATTTATTTTGCTCGTAACGCCAGACCAAAGAAATATGTAAGATCGCGAATCGTTAAAATGAGGCATTTCAACGGCTCTCTAAGAAGCTCAAAGATTTAAGAATCCTCAGAGGTGGCAGGTTTTTCGCATTCTTCATCCGCGAAAGAGAGCTACCGCAACTAGTTTCTCACATTTACTAATAAAGTCAGTTTGTACCGTATAAACAAATATTATAATATTCCTACGCCGCGATTATTTATGAGATTAGAAAGCTGACAGGACCAAATTTAATTTAAAAATAACTAACAGCCTTACACATAGTTTTCCAAACTCTATTATTAATATCAATGAAGTTTCTCGAAAACTGTGAATCGACGGAACCCACGATATTACTATAAACAAAAAACTACTCCACCTTTATTTCCCTAAAATAATGAACATAATTATTTTTTAGATTAAATACCTTGTCTGCAAAGAATCCCATAATTTACTAATAGGATATTTATCCGCAGCGATGAAGTTGTATTAGCTCAACAAATTGAGCAAATTAACTATTCAAGAACTAAGGAACTAGTACGGCTTCTAATTAGAGACTTCCAGCAAACACCCTGTGAATCCTTTTACTTATCACGCTCTCTGTACGATATCGTCGTTCTCATTACGCCGAATCCATGAAGCATTGAAACGCAATGCATATCGACGCGGGCGTTCCGAAACGTGAAGAGGTAGACAGGTCCTTCGACTGTGCGTCGACATTGGTGATAACACTCCAAGTAAAGAAGCAGAACTTCAAGTAATCGAAGATAATTCGACGAGACTGCCTACCATGTGTCGGCCATCTATACATAAACTTTTTATGGAGAACTCGTAAACTAGACCAGTTTTCAGACACTTGTTCGCAAAGGTATACGTGGAAAACGATACACGAGTAATGGAAGTGTGTGATTAAAATTTTCGTCGCAATTTCTACGATGTAACACTTTAGGTTAGGAAAATTTAAACATTTCCATATATAGAAACGAACGGGTCACGTTCGACAATTAGTTTATTAGATAAAATTGTTTTTTCCTGCCCAGCGATTCTAACTCAGTTCTTCAAAATAGAGAGGTACAATTAAAAGCCTTTCATTTCAGTTGCCACGAGTTTCCGCAGTACTCACACCCAGGACCCTTGCTGGGAAAATATTTAACGCACTTCTGAGTATCGTTGAACTGATTCTACTTGTACTTGTACTACTTGCTGTCGTGTCGAAAATACGTTTACTATGCATTCATCGTAATTTTTGGTATACCAATACATAAACATACAGAAATAAATAGTATGTGCGCATAACAATAATTCTAAATTAAATCTTGTCGAAGTAAGACAAATATAATATAATTAAATATAAAGAAAATATGTTCGAATACATATAATCGTCATCGTGCAAACAAAAATGTAATGAATGATTAAATAGTACGATTCTATCAAGTTAGAAATAATGAAGAATAATTTATAATAAGTTATGTATGAAAATAGATATGTCCGAATTTGAGATATTCTCAATTTTCTGGTAAATTACAAAATGTGAATTACTTTAAATAAGTACCAGATATAGTAGAAACGACAACGAATTTGAAGCATGAAAATATTGTATTTTCAATCTACTACATATATTCCTACGTATTCATAAGTTCGTGAAATAAAATTTAAAAAATTTTGAGTTAAATTTATACATCTACTACCATAGAAACGTTACGTTCTACAAGCACGAAAATACTTGAAACATGGGAAAGCTCCGCGTTGGTTTACACGAACCGATTAACAAATCCGACAAATCGTTTTAAACGACGACACAGGATAAAGAAGGAAGTAATTCAGGCTGGTACACGGGAGTTGCTTCGTTAGGTGTTTCCCGATCCGAGTCAAAATGATTACCTTTTTGCTCGGACAAATGGGATGTAAGGGGATTAACAATACCAGAAGACCATTTACATCGATGCACGCATGGGCTAAAATAAAAAATGGCAGATGTTTCAGCATTCCCGAGGCACTTGGGCTAACAAAACAGTTACGAGAACCTAATGAAAATATGTAGTCCCATATGAAGAAGAAAAGTTGATATCGGGATAATATTTTGATACATCATTTTTAATCTTTCTCTAACCTGCTTCTTTAAAGCAAAGCTTCTCCATGAATAATTTCCGCTGTATTTTCAATAGTTAATGAAACGTAAATGAGACATACTGTGTAGAAAACTAAGTTGTTCCAAGTCTTCGCTAACTGTTGATTTTATTATTGATAAACGACAATTGTTAGAAGAGCCTTGAAGAAAATCACGCATATAACAGGAGACACGTGCATTCCCGCTAAGAAATGTTAGTAAACTATAGCTTAACGACCTAGATCATTTTCTTCGAATCTAACCTACTGCAACTACATAGACTTGACAGTTTGAATACTCCGTGGAAACGTGAACTAGAATGCGCGATGATAAGTTTAGCAGCGAAAACAATTATTTATTTCGAACGATCTGTTAATGTATTTATGAAGAGTGAATATAATATCTTCTATTAGTTAATAATTAGTAGGAATCCACCAGTTAATCCCAAAACATTTCGTGAATAGTAAATTCATTTCCTACTATGTCGAGGATGAAAGAGCGATATTTGGGGAGGGAACTTTAAATATTACATTTGCATTTTAAGGTGAAATGTTTCGAAGCTCTGCAATGAAGGAAATGTTTCAAATGCTTTCTCAAGAAGGAACACACAAATCTTACAATATCGCCTCGTGGAATCCCAAACACGTTCGCAAGTTTCTAGGATATGTGGAATCGTACCAGAATTATCTATGGTATTGATCTCTCGCATTAAGGGGTTAAACTACATTGACTAGTTCAAAAAATCGAAAATTTTTTGCTTTTATAAATAAGTACTTAATTATTCTAAAAATAATGTACTGTAGGTCTGAACTTAAAATTTGAACACAAAATTGATTTAATTCGTTAAAATACGTAAGCGGAGAACAACAAATTTCTGTACTCCATTATCTACCGCTTGATTAGTCAAAAAGCGAAAATGAAGACGTCAAAAAGATGACAATATGAAGCAAGAAGTATATTATGGTATAGGAATAGCTGACTAATAGTACGAACCAAAATTCTGAATTGTGCTAGAGAAAATATATTTCGAAGTTTTATGAATTTTTCTTCACACTTTCTGAATTAGTGTATACTGTAACTTGAGAAAAATTTCACCGATTCTAGTACAATTTTGCAATGTTATTCTTAAACGTACTCTCCATCGTCAGACATACGATTTTTTCGAGATCTCAATTTTTACGTAATTTATAAATAAAGGGACCATTTTCTTCCAAAATAGAACTTTTCACTTCAAAGCTCCACTATATCATTATTTTTCAACTAAATGAAAAAATCTTGTGTCAAATTTTAAACAATTTAGATTGATTTAATATCCCCTTGTTCACATTTTGTTTCAAAAACCTGTTCATAAGAAGCTGCGTGCACCGCCACCTTTGGTTTAAAGAAAAATCGGAAACCAAACATCTTTATACATTACAAATGCATGCTTTGTCTTTACTAAAGAAGTGCTTTTGTAATAGAAATAATTTCCCAAGGATGCAGTACATTTGTAATATGTCAAAGCAGCGTAACCCCTTAACCTCTTGCCATACTTTAATGAGTCTGACTAGTGCACTTTTTACAGTGTCTTCGCTGCCGAATATGCAGTAACGCGTGGTGAGGAGTTTTCGCAAGTAATCGATCACGCACCATCGCGTGATTCAGTTTAGGATAGTCACACGTTCCACATCGGCAGTAAAGGTGATAACATTACGAAAGAAAGTTGAACGAGAAGGGGTTAAGCACTGGTCTGGGTTAGATCATTCACAAAAGATTTAAATAATCTTGTCTAGACAGCTGTTTGATCACTACTGAAGATTAATCATCAAAATTTTAGCGAGTCAGCTTGTATTCATACCTCGAATAAGGGAAAGAAAAATTTCAGCAAATTATAGTACCTTTTTAATTAACAAATTAGAACCACTAAACGAACCCCAAATTCAATCGTAAAGTTTCGTTACGAGATTAAGAGTATAATTTAGAAAAACCACAAATGAAGTAGCAACCTTCTAATGAAATACGATCACTATTTAGACGATAAAGCGCAGTGTGTACCTAAGCCATTGGGACTGGCAGATGGTGTCTTTAGTATACAGGGTGTACCGACAATGGTAGTACATCCAGGAAGAGAGTGATTCTTCATGAAATAGTAAATCTAAAATGCAGACCAAATTTTTCTCGTACAACGTTTCGTTGTCAAGAAACTCGAGTTTTAAAATTCGTTGCGTACGCATGTTATTTGTTCATAAAATCATCTCAGTCATTGGAATAATATTGCAGGGTGATAGTTAGAGTGATAGTAGCATTGAGAAAAAGCAGACAGTAACATTTCCCATGTTTATAAATACGAATACTAGCAGAAACATAAGTCCGGCAACTCAAAGCGTACCTGTCAGTACAGTTAAATGTGTCAAGTACATGCATATTCGACAAATGTTCAAACTCGATGTTCTCGAAAATCGAGCCAAATTTTGCTCTTTCGGCTTCTTTTTTCACGAGAAATCCCCTGCTTGGTTGTATCGCCATTGGCTACTGTCTGACATGTAGTGCAGGTCGACAGCAGAATAAGTCTTATATCAGACACATTTTATACACATTTTGGGCGTTTCTTTAACCATTAAGAACTCTGAAAGAAAGTCTTCACCGGAATTTTATTATTCTTGATTTTCGTCTTATTTTAATCTACACAAGGTGTTTCCAAACATGTGGGACATTTTTGGACATTTCCAAGCATGTGAGACATTTCTGGATGTTTCCAAACATGTGTATTGCATAGAATGCTGGCCCGTCTCTTGCCTGCATGGTGTGCTATTCTCTTTGAGGTCCTACTAGGCTCAAGAATATTCCAGGCCCTTGAATGAGTGGCACACAGAAATAAGCCTTAAAAAAATATCACATCGTACACAAATAAAATACAATATAATTAAAAAACTAAGCGTTTCAGCACATACATACATACATACGTACATACACAACACATGTATACATGAACTTTTTTCATAGCTTCGTGTCTAGAATATACTCTCCAAAAATGTCTCATATGTTTGAAGACATCCTGTACAATCACACTTTAAAATTTCTAACACCTGTCATCGAACACCCCATGTACCTATTGTAAAATTTTCACCTAAGAATACCATATTTATGACTGCAGCAGACGGCACATTTTCGATCCGTCGAGCATAGCTCGCTCAGAAGGCACCGTTCGCCGTGTTCTGCCTCGATTTTTCGCCATCAAACTTTCCCCCATAAATTCACGCGCGTAATCACGATAACAGGAGAGATTCGGAAGTGAACAAAATGCGATCATAATCAGTAGGAAGGCCACAGCGCGTCGCAAGGTCTATGAGCGCGTGCATGCGCGCTCACCGATAAAGGTCCTGCGAGCTGTGGTCGTCGGAGGGTTCAAATCAAAAGGCATGCGCTGGCAATCGGGACATAGAGTGTGCCATTGAGATTCGTAACGCCTGACGGCACAGCCAGACACGTTGAGGGCGCTGTTGCCGTGGTCCTTTTTCTCTATTTTTTCCCCCCTCCTTGCTACCTACGAGTCTCCGCTTGCAACCCTCGAATCCAACGTGCACGCCCGCCAGCCAGTGACTCCATAAATATGCATTCCGTTTAATGAGACTGCCGTAGCAGGTGGAACACGGTTTCGTAGGCGGGTGAAGTTACGTTTCGCGGTCGCTAACGCCAGAGCGCGAGATAAAGCCATTGAATTCGCGCATCCTGGCATGCGTGCATTGTTGCGCGACTACAAAGTGTAAGTCGAGTGTCTCGAGTGCCATCGAAAGTCTTCTATCCCCGCGGCAACGACAATCATTCAGCCCTGATGCGTTGGTACAATAAATAAAATGTGATGGCTTCTCGCTACGAATTTCCGTGTCGAGAATCCACGCTGACAAGTGACGCTATTTTAGGCTGACGTGCATACGTGACAGTCTCGTGTACAGTAACGAGACCTAACCTGACGCAATAACGTATAGGTACAAAAAGGGCGAGTTCTATGTCTAATTAAAGCGATTCCACACACGATGTAACCACTGCAACGTTCGCGGCAATGCCACTCGATATCTGTATCTCCATTCGGCAGTAGAGCATGCGGAAAGTGGCGTTATACCAGCAACCTGAAGAGTATCTGAAATCTCTCTAGTGCCACTTACGATTCTCTGATTACTGAAACTAGAGTCGGAATAATAACTATTGATTTTAATTATGAACCTCCGTTTCGACTGCAGTCAATGCGCTCGAAGGAAGCGTATCATTAAATTTGACACAGTTTGCTGCGGTATGAAAGGACAGACCGCTTCCACGATTACATTGTGTTCCTGGCATTGTGTTGTCTCTTCAGTTGACGTTTACGCAACAGAAACCGAATAATTATAGAACAATCTTCATACATTTTGAGCATCAACTTATTACGTTTGTATTAGTTAATATGGAACGCGAGATTCCTAAAACGAACTGTGACATGTGGAAGCTTACAATTTGAGGATTGAATAAAAGTTTCAAACTAAACATTTGTGTCTAGTTTAATATATTTTTTCATGATTGATATGCAAACTTGTAACCCTACACTTTTAAACCCTTCTGTCAAACCATATACCTTATCACCCTATTATGTTAGAAATTTTAAGGAATCATTCAACGTGCCAAAATGAAATGAAAATAAAGAAAAGTGGAATCGAGTTCAAGGCTGCGCTTTCGAAATATTAATTGTTGAAAGAACGTCTGATGTGTAGATGGAATATGTCTGATTGTGAGTAGACAGTAGTTCTACTGCCTTATTCTCCTAATCACGCTGCACCTAACCTGCTCAATGCCATATCATTAGGTCTATCTTATCAATTAATAACTCGAAAATTAAGTCACAAACCTGATTCCATGATTCCTGATGTTCGTACTGTTTTGACTTATAGAATCCTCAAAAATTTCTGACACCTGTTGTCGAACACACTATATAATTCTATCATAGTCTAAAATAAGAGACAACTAAACTTTCAATTTAAAATTAATTTTAATAATAAGTATTTTACGAAATTTCTTATTTATTTAGTTACCTTCTCCTAGGGGGTAATCTTTATACATTTTACAAAATACATGAATTAAAACAAGAATTCAAATTAGATGCTATAAATAAATACAAAACGATTTATTCATGAACACATAAAATATTGCTAATTTCAAAGACTAAAAAAACATGGCGTCTAAGGTATCGCATATTTGAGTTCGCTGAAAGAGAACCCAGTCTGAAAACTACGTGACCCAAACTTTTAATACAGCATGACAGTGCAGAATCATTTATTCCTCGAATATCTATATAAAATAGCTAGAAGTAGTAATACTTGCAATCTATAAATCAACAAATTCAGCTGCTTCCTTAAGAAATGCCTCCACAGTCTCGTGACTCGCATTTTCATTATACACCAACGAACCATTAAGCTTCGTTGGAGTCATGTGCATGGTTACATTCTACGTGAAACTGTGTCTAGCAGAAGCTATTATATGTTAAAACTCATTAATTGTACCGATTAAATAACGTGTTTTAATACAGTAGCGATCAACTTTCCGATAAAAAGAATAATCAAGTTCATTGGGTTACGTGTTTCATAATTTCTGGAATTATAAAATCTAGTACAATAAGGTACGGTTATTTGTTATACAAAGTAATTCAGAATTACATGTTAATTATAATACATGCTACAGCTACAGATCAATGAACATCATAATTCACATAAAAAGAAGTAGGAAGTAAAAAGATGAACATATCTGATAGAAATTAAAACAGTCGACGTCTACAGCAGAGAGCATTATGAATAAAAAAGGAGCGAGATAAAAAAAATTTATTAAACTGAGAAATATTTCAATAAATTGCTCGTGTAATTGTGAATCGCCTGCTAGCAGTTTCACTGTTAAAATTATCATTCCCATTTCGGTCCTCGTATAACCTCAAATTGCGCCAGAATTCCAATACGCGATACAAAAGTATTTTCTACGAGAATATTATGCCATGCTGGATGTCGTCCAAGGTTAAGAGATTGGCATTATGCAAAACTGGGATGGATGAGCCGTGTTTACAGGAGATAGCAAAGTTTACAGGGTTGATAGAGATCGAAACGAAGTTTCCGTAAGTACACCTTGAAGCTCAGTAACACGCGTAATCAGTTTCCATCATGCAGGTACGCCACCAGCTTAAAGGACGTCTCCGTATCGAACTAACTTTCTTCAAAACTTCCTCCATTTTTCCAGTGCATCCCGTTTCTTTTGGCAGGGACGCGCGCGCGCAACACCGTCGCTCGATGATGATATTATTGACATCGTGCAACAATAATTACAAGATGAGTCGCAGGTATTTAGTCACAGAATAATCGATCGATTGCAGCAGAAATTATTTCGACGGAGGAAAATCGAACATCGACCAATTTCAACTTTTAACAAACTAGCTAGAAAAAAAGTCTCCCCCAGCGAATTGCTGTGCAACGAAGACCAACTGCGCGTGAAACTTTGTCGTGATCGAGTGGCTTTTTAAATACCAATTTTCAAAACGCTATGATGAAATTTCGAACGAAAGGGCTCGAATCGAGTGCGCGATTACGTAAGCAGACTCGGAATTACCGCAATTCGTCTGCAATTACGTGCTATAATTTCAGTCCTTAATTGTTGGTTACGTGCGTAACTATGCATACGTAATTTTGCCACAGTAATTCCATAGTTGTAATTATATTTTACATTGCTGCCTGCGACAAATTAATTTGAACAGTTTCGAGAAAGAAACGGGAGTATGTCGAAGGTATAAAAATTAATTTGTAATTTGCGACAGTGTATGCAAACGTCGTTTATATTTCATTTGTTGTTAATTATTTAGTCGGACAGTGCAATTCGCTGGAAAACGTATTTTGATCTCTTAACGAGGTGGTTTAAAACAGACAGCTTGAAATATCTATGTGTTCCTGAAGACTTCATTAGTACAATGCTATCTTCTCGATTTCCACTGACGCTCGGAATTTTACAGTCCAAGAATTGGCTGACATAATTTTACAAGAAGGAATAAATATATTGAGTGTTTCCATGACAGTTCATTTCAGAGCTATTAATTGTTGAGAAAATGCTTCACGTATGCGTGAATTGTGTCCGAGTTAGAACTCATTCTGCTGACTTCACTGTATCTGACTTGGGACTTATTCTACTGATTTCTCTGTATTTAGCATTAAACTTATTTTACTGGTTTCTCTCCATTTGACTTAAGACTTACTCTATTGATCTCTGTGCCTGACCTAGCTACTGTAGGTCGCTAGTAGAGTAAAGTCAGACATATTTCACGGGTATTTTAAGCGTATTCAAAATAAATAATAACTCTGAAATAAAGCCTTAAATGCAATTTTGTCATTCTTAATTTTTACCCCATTTTAATATGTAAAATTACTCCTTGAAATTTGTGACACTTATCCAACTTCCTGTATTAATTTTAAATTCTGTAGAAAATAGATATCCTGTCAGAACTTGAAGTAAGAGAAAGATATCTTTATACTTAAGTCAAGTAGAAACGTTTGAAAAAATGAACCTATATAGAATTCGTGATTTAGAATCTCCCAACGCTGCACCTACTACAAGTTTTCGATTCATTGCGCCTGCGCTGGTAACGATGTAATACATTATCGAAATATAAAGATTAAATGGAAATGCACTGTCGTACGTATATCTTTGTAGTAAGTAACCTTTTCAAGCAAATCCGCCATGATTCACGAGATTGACCTACGGTCGAGAAGATCCGACAGGAGCCCCGACTAGTAGCGCTTCGCGGGCCCATAAATCTCAATGCATTATCGATCGATCTCCGCAATGTGCTCTGTATATGTGTAACAGAGAGAGAAAACGCACGTATGTTTCCATGGCGTTGATTTAGGTAGGATAATATCAAATTACGATCGTAACCACTTGTCGGGGTATCCACACGCTCGTCGTCCTCACTGTCGGGAATCAACTTTAAAATAGAGCCAATGAAGCAATCCCCTAACTACCACGCGTTCCATTATTAAAGTAAACCCTCTCTTCACTTGCTAAAAGCATATAGAAAATAGAGTTTGTCGAATATTTCTACTAATCCGCGCAATAAGAGAATAAAAAACCACGACTACTCTAAAAGTTACTCTTTCCCCATGCCACCACCCTTATCACTTAGCTCTTCACCCTGTAATTCTTTTTAGTTCCATAAGTCGTAATCCACGTTAAAAGGCAACAATTTTTGTACCCTTGACAGCGTCTAAAAGGCTATGATCGAAGCTGCACTAAGATCCCACAGAAACTGAATTCTGATCCTATTACGAAGGGCGAAAGACCCAATGGGATAAATATACTACACCCAAGGGATATTATTCTAAAAGGGACTGTGCCATTTTCGATGACTAATCGATCTAATGAAAGCATTAGAGGAAATTTAGTTCCACTATATTTCTGACACACCGTATACATATCTAAATAATTAGATTTATTTATGCAACCTCACTCGAACATTCGATACCTTGAATTATATAGTACAACAATGTAGTTTTTGCTATCTTACAGCTTACATCTACTAATGTGCTCTTTTCATTCATTTGTGTGTAACTAAACGGTCTCCATCCATAAATAAATAAATAAATCATTCATTCGCCGTAATGAAAACCCTGTTGTGCTTAAAGTAATCCATACTCGAGATAGAAGGATGAATGGACGAGTCGAAAACGAAGTGGAAAACAGAAGGGGGGAGGGCATACGTTCACTCTGACATTGATTTACGTCGAATAATATCAAATTACGATCGTGGAAGATTGTCGGTGATTCCACGTGGTCGACCACGTTCTTCCCTTGGGATAACGGATACTGAAGGGAGGAAGCCCCGGTCGAGAGGGGTAGTCGGTTAAAGAGCAGCAGGGCGAGGGGGTGCATCGGTGCAACGTGCGAATAGGAAGAGTCATTTGTACCATGAAGCGCGAAGTCGCCCCGCGGTGGTTGCGTGTGCCGACAGTTTCGACTGTGTCGTTCACACGCTCGCCACTACCCTTTTCCACTTCCATAGGTAACTTTCTTCCTCGACTCGTCGATCTTTGATTGAATCCTCGTCGTCCGGGACGACCAATTGTTTGACTCCGCCATTTTAACGCTGAACCGCGACGCTACGTTTCTCTCGCCTAAAGCCACAGACTTGTTCGTTCGTTCGCTCTGAAATATTTCATGATCCCTAGAATTACACTCGCTCGAAAAGTCCGTGCCGTTTCCTTGGGGCAAAGTATAAACGCGTGTTTCCATCCCCTTTGAAGAACCAGGCATTTCCTATAAAGCGATGTTATTAACAGAGGATTCTTTTTCAATATTTTTCATTAAAAAGTTATTAAAGCGGCTCAGAGGAGAAAGCAACTGACATAATGGCATTCGAAAAATTTGATTGATGTTCGAAAACTTATTATACTGCGTCTTCTATTGCTTGTATTCCAGAATGTTTCGACTTGGTAGAACATGTACTGTGCAGATCTAGTAAGGTTGCACCCAAGACACATGTTTACATAGTAGCACTTTTCTGTATATAGAGTATATGTCGATTCAATTAGTAGTTATGACTACTTTGGTCAATAATACACTACGTCTGAAAACGCATGTAAAATCAGGTGGTCTTATCTTCTATAACCATGTACATCCGCATTTCTTCTAGATGCAACCTCACCAGCTGAGTAAAGTAGAGTAAAAAATTGAGTATCGAAATATGTGCCTAACTAATTATAAATACCATAGCTTTAAACAATCAAAAACAAAGAGAGAATGAAATTTGCGGCAAGTGTTACAATGAAATATAAATCGTCCCAATAGATTGATTCGAAGACTGCATGGCAACACTGCGAGTATTTTAAAGCATAATCAACTATATCGTTTGGATTGAATAAACTCCCATTTGCTCAGCAGTTATCCTCTTCCCCAATTTACTCCCACAGATTCTGATGAAACGGTAATCGATCAAATAAAACCAAATCTATGGACAACTCTCTCGTCTAGGGGATTTACCAATTTAATATCGTATATCCTTTAAAGTTCCTCAGATAGATGCCTTTTATACTCGGTTACCGACCCTTCGTTAAATCCTCGATTTCCAAACCCTCGTTATTCTGCGCGATGAACCGTTTAGGGTCTCTGCCCTTCTCTCGCATTTTATGTTCATGCTTTCTTAGTATCTTTGCAGTGGCCGTCGAGTTAAGTGAAACGAGTTCAAAAGCCTCTTCAACTGAACGCGAGAACGTTCCTATTTGCCTCGCGAATTTTCCCATTATACTCTGTCCATAAACAAAAAGGAAAACATGGTGGTGTCGGCGAAAGAAGGCTCGTTGTATTGGCTTATTTAACTCCTTCCTTCGTTGATAATTGTGAATATAATATGCAAAGTGTGTTTAGGCTTGAAACCTGCTATCCTAAATTGGTCGAACTATACTATCC
Organism: Calliopsis andreniformis; assembly: GCF_051401765.1. Classification (NCBI taxonomy): domain Eukaryota; kingdom Metazoa; phylum Arthropoda; class Insecta; order Hymenoptera; family Andrenidae; genus Calliopsis; species Calliopsis andreniformis. Next base: position 9,307,818 of record NC_135071.1, read on the forward strand.
CTGCCAAATGTAACAATATGAAATTGTTTAAAAATATTATAGTTTTTGAAATCCAAAATGCTATTGTATGAATATAAAACATATGAGAAAATTAGATGGACTTGATACGATAATACATTACATTTTTAAAAACGACAACAGTGTTATATAATTTCATATTCTTGAGTTTGATCGAAAACTATTTGTTCGGGATAGTATAAGTTATTATCCTAATACATTCTTCTAAAAAATGGATTAAAAGAGAAGAAGCTTATCTGTTACGTACTCAAAGACCAACGACTCTAAAGAACGGAGTGATTTATTAACAAGATGTGAGGTGATATATAGGACTAAATTTTATATAAAATCCTTCTATATTGACTTTTCTACCTTAATCAATATTGTTATAACAAACAATATCATTTATCCAGTTTCTCAGCAAGTGCTCCTATGGAGCCTTCAATTAGTTTTTAATTTAAGTTTCTGAAAATTGCAATTTCTATTCTTCGTATGATAATAGAAGAATGCCTGACACTTATTGGAGTATAATTTGTGCCACGAAAAGTAGATCTACTTCCTGATAGATACCAAATTTTTCAGAATGTTTTTCTCTTATAACTCACTGTATATCGTACTCTTACGACACCTTGACTGCTTTTAACTACTCACTTTTATGCCCGTATACACAAACACGCACTGCCAATCAACTACTTTGACGTATGCATATATTTCTGAAATCGTTTACTCCAAGCATTTCATTCACACGTGTAACCCTTAAAAGTCTTTATTATTTAGTTCTTCCATAAATACAATCTATTTTTATCGATGTCCTGGTCGAAATTTTAGAATAAGCTAATGCTTAAATTTTCATTTTGCCTTCAATATATAATCATTCTTAATTGGATCTATTTTATGCGAAACGGTAATAGATTATATTCCAAATAGAATTCTATAAAATTAGTAAGCTTCGCGAATTGTACGGAGTTCAAATTGAGAACTAAAATAATATTATGTCTTTAATTTTATATGAACTATCTATCTTAAAGCGAATATATAATATATTCATTTATTATATTTTCATTTTATATTCAATTAATTTACTAAAGATTATTCGGTTATTCTAGAGCGTAAATTAACCGGTTATTTGAATTAACCTTTCAGTTTATAATTTAAATACACATAATTCTGTCTGATAATACATACAGATCGAATCAAAGCATTTATAAATAAATTTTCAACGTAAGTATTGGAACACTAAAATTGCAGCTATTGTATTATGGTTGTCGAAATAATATAATGTTATAATAAAATAACTTGTGGCAACGAAATTCAATTCTTAACCGAATATACGTGGGAACTATCCTTATTATACTTCTGGAATCATTTTAATAAATATTGCTAAGACATTCGCTAAAACAATCATCAGGAAGTAGTAACAAAGTTTTTTCATGATGCCGTCATTTTGTTGCTACCCTTTTTCGAAATTCTTACTTTCAGTACTCTTCCGCGAGAATTCTGATTTCTTTCTTATTTTGATCCATAAAAGAGAATAAAGCAAGCCTTAGGAAAACTTTCACACCTGCCTACTCGAAATGGATACTCTTGAATCTCCTTCCGAGACTTTCATTAAAAAAATAGAGAATCATATCCCTACCTTAATTACTAAAACAACGTGAATGCAATACATTTTTCTTCTTCAATATAGAGATACAGGGTATCGTAGAATGAAAATACCATTAGTACTCAATATTCCAATAATTAAGACAAACGCAGAGCTTTTTGTTTACTAAACTTCAACTTCGATTTTCTCGAAAACAAAACATCGGATGAAAAAATTGAATACCACATTTTTTCTTTATTTTGTACATAAAATTACCCTGTGATCAGTTGTATTACGATTTTCCAACCACCCTGTATTGACAAAACTAGAACTATGGACTCTTTTTTTAGAAACGTCCTCAATTGTAAGTAGAACCATCACTGTATATAATATATGCAGGATGTTCGACAACAGGTGTCAGAAATTTTAAGGAGTGACCCACATGTCAAAGTAAGTCAAAAATAAAAAATGATTAAATTGCGTTTCAGTCCTCATTTTCGACTTATTAATTGCAGAAAAAATACTTGAAATTCGTATGTAATGTGCCAAACGTATTTCCGTCATTCTTGATTTTTGTTTCATTTCAGCATGTAGAAATCGCCCCTTAATATTATGTAAAATCGCGAAATTTAAAATATATGGTATGGTTGTCTTAAAAATAACACGTCAAAGAGATGGCAATTTTTCAATAAATATTACCTCTAATGATGCTATGTTGAGAACCTCACCTCACATTTATTAAACGAACAACATTTATACGAATAACGATGCAAACAATGAAATTTTCTAGTGTCGACTTTATTTTCTACGCTAACATGAAAAATATGGCTTCGTAACGGCCGGTTTTTCAATGCTGTTTCGCTCGTCAGATATTTGCACTTTTTTCCTGAAGCGCAGAAAGCGTGACCGACATGAACAAACTTAATACCTGCTCTCGAGCCGACAGCAACTCGCTGCTCGTCAAGTACCATCCATGTATTCACACGGACTATCCATTGAAAAATTTACAAAATTACGTCGTTTTTTAGGATCCGATCTAACAATAAACGGAACATTTTCCAAGCCGGTGTATCATGAAAAATAAAGTACGAAGAGTCAACAGCTTCAGCACAAACGCGCGGAAATAATAAAAGCAGTAACGTGAAAAATACTAGAATTTTATGAAAATTGTAATAATACGATTTTACTGCGCGACGTGACTGACAAATTATGCAGGCATGATAACGAAGACTTAATAATATATAAATGCATAATTAAAGCTGTTACGAAATGTAGACTTCAATTTTCAAGCTTTAAATTTTCTACTCTGGAAGGCTCAAAAACAGTTAACTTTAGGTTGTATATTTTTAAATGATCATTTCTACCTGCCTCCTCGCTTGTTTAGTTCTTTCAATTTAATTAGAGCAATGAAAGCGACTGAACAAGTTAGTAACGCTGTAAGGCGATTATATTAACGCAATATTCTCCATGCGAATAAATGCTAATTATGAGTGTCTGGTTGCATCTAAATGGTAATTACGACCATTTGTCTGCGAAATTCTAAAATATAACAATAAAGAAAATAATCTCGAATTTATAGCGTCCACCTGCACACTATTCAATAACATGCAAACTAAACTTATAACTTTCTAATACAATATCACAAATATTAGAAATAAAATACTAAGCACTGGGACATACAATTCAGTATTACCATTATTTTTGTAGAGTTTACGCGATTCTTTCCAGATTAATGTATCACAAAATTATCGTCCTAAAACAATGTTTTAAATCCATTAAAAAGGGCAACGATAATGTGAAATAACAAAATTGTCCCATTTAGCGCGAAAAATCCCAAACAGGAAATTACACCGCATTGTTATAAAGAAAATTACCGCGCGCGTTCGTACGAGCATACTGAACAAGGCATTCGTTTCAAACTTAAATAAAGATTGATAACACGCTGCTGCGTGAGCGTGTGATATTAATAGAAAAACAGCCAGCAGGAAAAGTGACCTAAATTGCTGACACTCGCAGAAACGTCGTTCATACACGCGCAGAATTCGGTTTTCGTCGCGGACACATAAGAAAGGTATGCACATTGGTATATAGCAGGTTTTTAAAGCACGTCCGCTTTTAGCTAGGTTCAGCGTGATATACTGTTTTAATTTTCATACGGTAACGGTTGCCGCGAACAAACATCCATCGTCTCGAGATTGATTTATATTGGCAAGCACAGAACGTGTATCGTATCGTTACCTAGCAGCGGTAACTGCTTTGAGTTGGCTGGACGTGATTTTTTGGATATAGTCACGCCTAGAGTTATTGCCACCGGTAGTTTTCATCGACAAACATCGACAATTTGTATTATCGATATAAGTTCGACTTATTTAAGCACTGACCCATTGCACCCCTGCACTTTTTTAATACAGCTACCACTTTTAGAACCTTTCTCGTCGTACCATTCTTCAAAACTACGTTAATCAGGTCTCTGATAAATAGCTTTTTATGGTTGAAAAGTATCCCAGAAGAACACTTAAACGAGAACAGTTAAGGGAGAACAAGAACACTCTCTCTGATAATGAAATCTGAATCTACTTATTGTTAATTAGAAAGACAACGTCTGACTCTTGCAGTCGAAACTATTGTGGGAACTTATTGTTAACAAATATCTATGTACAAACTGGACGCTTGGTTTCAAGGCAATTACTAGGTTTCATTCATGAAAGTTTCTGTCAGACATTGCACAGTTGTTCTCATCTCAGTCCAGCTTTTTTTAGTTATGTTTTACACGTGCAGTAAGTAGGTCGCGAATTATTATTTCAAGAAGTAGCAAGGCCTCCTAAGGTAATTTTAATCCTTCAAACCACATCAGTACTGTGGGGTGCTGGTCTATTTTTAAAAAACTGGTCGGGTGACTTCTCAACCCTGTGTTAGATGATTGAATAATAATTGCCAAGATATCTTCAACAATAGTAAGTAAGTATAGTTAACTACGTAGGTATACAAGATACGCTGATACTGTGATCAATACTTAAACAAGTAGTTCTATTAATCAAATTACCAATATAAGAGGTAGACAGTTTCAATGGTTCAATAACCAGATCAGCCAATAGACAGGAAGTACGCCTCCTCAAGGCATTTTGAGTCAGAGAATAACTCTTGGCCATTGTCACTGGTTAATGGTAAACTTCAGCCTCTTCAAGCACATATGGCTAATCGATATGCAAAAATCTCTAGTGTCTGAGGTCCACTACACTAAATGGACTTAGGAGTCCCTGCAATTCCTTCAAACATAAATTTATGACACAATAATATAACTGTGCAGGAAACGCAACGTTAAAAGCTGTCTCACGATGCTTAGGAACTGCACCCTATCACTTTAACAGAGTAACACCTATATGGAGTGCATCGTTATGCAAAGATGACCGAGACCAAGTTTCCCAAGAACATCTCCTTGTCAGTGTTAACCATGTCCAGCTTAACTTCGGTGACCTGGGGGGAGTCGCAGCCTTCTGTAAAGCATAGCCGCTAGCTAAACCGCTTCAGTCCCTGGACGCTTGATACTTTTTAAGACTAATTACAGTTAGCTCAAGATTAACTGGTCAGGGTCACTTGCCGACTGTGAATGACGTCACAAGCGACCCTTATTTTTACTGTCTTGCCGAATTCTCAGATCTTTCCAGATATATGGGCGTCTTTGAAAATAATCGAATGTATTTGCTTTCCTCTTTCGTTTTCACTCTTAGTCTCCACTTCTCTCGCAGGTATTCACTTTGTTAGTCCGATGTCTCGAATCCTTTCCTACTGTTTGCACTTTTTTCCTTTTAAATAAATAGTGGCACAAGGCGACTGTGGAACGTCAAGATCGAAGATAAAGCAACAGAATAGCTGAAGGATAAAATATTTGGATTGTGTTAGTTGGCTCGCTAACTAGTCTTAAGGCAAGATGGCTGATTCTAAATTAATTAATAAAAGTCTGTTCGAGCTTGCGAAATCTTATTGATTGTTAAACGGAGACCTAATTTCTATTTATAGGTATTCCTTATTCATTGTCTGGCGACTTATAAAAGATATTATGACCATCATTTTATCATTTCTGTTAGAGTTATTGCAGTAAATTAATGATTAAAGAAAATTCAGATTATTAGTTTTACGACTCAGTAATTATCAGTTCGTACTTCAATTTCTGTCCAAGTCTTCTTCCATTTACCAAACAGAATGTTTGATTAATAATAATTCGATACTTCTACAAGTATACAGATTTTCGCATTTTTTAACTTATTACAATGTTTAAAATTTATCTAAATTTCTGTGATCAACTCTATATCATCACAGAAGTATTTACTGTAAAATTAAATACGTAGCGAAAGTTCGTGTAATAGAAACATATTCCTCGTTATATGCGCAAAGGCTGCAAAAATATGCTCAGTCAAGTCATATATAAGACTACACGTTCGAAAGTCCAAGTCATAATTTTTTCATCGTGCATCAACGTATCCCTACCATCTATTAAAATCGTGCCACGTCGCTACCGAGTGCATTAACGTGCATTTTCGGTGGTTTATTTTTAACCGATGTTATACGAGCTTTCGATTTCCGTCGGGCAATTGAAAACTCGTTTATCATCACCCAGAAAACTGCCATATTTATTTTCTGTACCGCTTGATTTATGCGTGACCTAACGTTATCAGATATCGCAACTACCATCGAAGCTAATCAGCAATAATATTAATTGGAACGAATGACTGATGCACCGATCTAATATTCATTAATCCCCTTATTACACACTAATGAGTAAATTAGAAAATAACGACAGCACTGTGCACGGTCCACAATTAAAAAATGAAACTACTGCAAGCCTCTAACGCAGAAAATAATAAGTAATTCGCCATTGGACTTTCTTGCATGTGATCATGCTTAGTTTGCATTTGTCCAGCTTAAGACGAAAAAGCCATTCCCTCTCCATTTTTTAACAATTTCTTTTTGCACGTTTTTTTCTAGCATTTTTCATCAAAATTATACATACGACAGCTGGGTTCATAGATGAAGAAGGAACATTCTTGTCCAGCCTTTGTCACTTCTATTATGCAGTCAATTTCACAAATAAAAGTATATCGGGCGTAGTCGACATCCAAATAATCCTGAGGGGGAAAGGATAAAGCGCTGTTGTCAGTAGGAGACTCCTTAGACCCTTAGGGCAACTGTTACATTATTATACAAGGAACCAGGTTGTACAGTTCGTCGAGAATACCGTAATTGGGGAGAATTTGCCCTCGACTGTGTAGAACATCGTGGCACTGCCCACACACCCTTTCCACCCCCTCCATTCACGATTGTTATTCCCTCATTTACAAGCCCCACGGCGATACACGTTGCTCGCCGCTGCTTTTGCACCTTCAGCCTCGCAAGGTACCGATGACGCTACCGTATAATTTATTTATGCACTCTACTTTGACAGTAAGATGTTATCCACGACACATAATGGCCTCGACTTTTTTAAGCATTTATTCGTGTCGTGAAATTAACAACTAATGCTGATAAAGTGTCTAGTATTCTGAATATGTATACGGGGTGTTTCCAAACATGTGGGACATTTTAAGAGGAACTAGTCCTACATATGAAAATAATAAAAAATCTTCATGTACTCACATATCTTGAAAAGTTCAGTTTTTTAGTTATACACTATTTTGTATTGAGTAAAACGTTGGTTTAGAACGTACAAAAAATAACAAAAATGTGGGACACTTATGGAGGATAGAATCTAGATACAAAGACAATGAAAATGTTCAAATACACATATGATCGAAAATGCACAGTGTTTTAGGTATAGAGTATTTTATTATATTGTGTAAGGTACTGATCCATTATTTATATACACTTCAAAATTCTACTAAACCCAGACATATACATTCTGGTCCTTTAAAACAGTGGGGTACAGTTATGGATCTTAACCCTTAACTACTACACCTATTTAAACTTACGTAACCACTGTTGGTGGTCTTACAGATCGCTAATGGTTATTATTAACATGAAAGTAGCAAATAAAGAATCAAGATCAATTGTTCTTAAGAAGTTTGTAAGTCATACAGGTAAAGAAATAGATATAAATAACTAATTAATAGCGCCCCATAGACCAACAATAATAATCAGGCATCAAAGAGAATATCACTCCATACGTACAATATAAAACAGAATACCTATAAATAAGAAACTAAATCATTTCCACTATATGTGCACATGAACTTTTTTCATCGTCTGCGTATCTAGAACGTACCCTCCAAAAACGGCTTGCATGCTTGGAAACACCCTGCACTTTTGCCCCATTTTCCGCAGGTTTCACAGTACAAATTGATTTCAATATGAACGAAATTTCTGTTCCTAGAAATTCCTATGATAAATCCTTCCGTACCGATAATAAAAAAAGTAATAAAGAAATTCTTGGCAATATTCAACTACGTAGAAATATTTCTCGTTTTCTGACTCAGAAGATTTTGAAGTATCGGTTAACTGCGACACGTGGAATCGTTCGGCAAGAATACACCCGATGGTGCCAGCGTGTGATATATTCACACGCCGTTCTGTGACAATGAGATGTTATCTGTAACGGCGTGTGGCACACCGCGGCTCCCTTTAGGCGACGAAACCGCCTCTTCCTACCCCCAACAGTTCCTTCAACGACGTCGGGAGAGCTCCTAATATATTATAACGCAGACGCCTTAGCAGCCTCGTTGACTATAGGCCTGCTTGGCTAGTTTATAGCTACCACCTTACGTAGCACGCTATTCCGCCTGGCCGAGATTGTGCAAGCGAAATGCATTACGGACGAATACCGTCCAACTACGGCTAACCAATAGCATTATAAACGTAAGCGTAACGAAGCTTGGATTTATGCTACGACTCCAATGCTATCTTGCTTATATCCTAGCTTCCTTTACGATGTCTAGAGATACGAGCATTCTCTAAATAAAATACGTAAACGTCTTCCTACATCAGTAGGAGGTTTGATTGAAAGAAATATTGATAAAAGAATTTTTAAGTTGGCAACGATCTGGTATCCCAAAAATAGTGACTGCTGTTGTTACGCTTAAGCTGTGGCTGTGGAATTCGTAAACTTTTAAAATGAAGAATTTTTATGAACAATAGTGCTCCGAAGTCGAAGAAATAGGGATCTGTGACTGAAATTTTTCGACTAACTGAGTCGCGATTATTTACTTCTCAAACGCAAGAAATCATTTACTTCTGATCAGGGTTTGATGTTATTGAAATAAAATATTGAAATAAAATTTTTATTTCATTTGTTATTCGGTGTACTAGTTTATTTGAAGTAATATTAATTGGTCAAAAATATATTCGGCAAATAAATTATTTCTATATAATTTCATTATTTCAAATAATAATGCAAAGTGACAAATACAGTTTCTTTATTCATCATATTAAATTATAAGATTATTTCATTATAATAATTAGATTTATAAGATTATTAAATTATTCCATTCCAAAACTGGATTTTTATTGAGTAAGTATATTATCGACAGAGTTTACTGTCTTCAGAGTTTATGTCTTATAAATAGTCTAGTTGTGGTATTTCATATCGTATTTGGCTTCATCTTAACTTTACTCACAATAAAATTTCTGTTCGACAGTCGACAATATAAGCAATTAAGCAGGATAGCGTGTAACATTCCACATATTTCAGATGATTGATTGTATTAATGATAATGTATGTATTAACGATAATAAAACTTATTCTAGATGGTATATTGTACAAAACCGTGTTGTATTAGGAGTCAATAATTTACAATAATGAATATGCTTACTTATGCAGAGAACACGGTTACTTCTTATTTTAAATATTATTTTAAATAACCAAATTATTCGAAAATGATTCACTTGTCAAATAATATTTCAGAATTTATTTGTTCACATCCTTATTTTCAAATAAACTTATTTGTTATCTTATTTAAAATAAGTATTTGTCCTTCTTATATGTTATCTTTATTTCAAATAAAAAATATCCATCCCTGCTTCTGATCCATAGGTGAATAAAAATTTTAATATCCTTGAATTCCTATCACGGTTCAGAACTCTTACGATTACGAAACGAAGAATAAATTGACATTTTGAGGTAAAGAAGAGTTGCAAAACTTTCCCAAGCTCAAACTTTTAATGGCCACTTTAAACGGAGCTTCGAATCGAATAGAAAGAGCGTATTTTTTTGAAAAATCAAGTGCCTTATATCTTTACGCCAATACTACCATCTCTCTTCTCCAATTTGTAAATACTTCACTACATTGGTCGCGTATCATCGAATTACTGCATCGTTTCGCTCTTTGCTGTTCAATTACACGTTACCGATCCCTTTCCATACGGAAGGGAGGTTTTAAAGCTTTTACAGTGCTCACAACTATTGAAAAACATAGCATCGAGAACAGGAGCAAATACATCTATACCTCACCCTTTATTGGAAGAATGATTGCGCTACTCGTTAATGATTGCATTGTTTTGCAGACATGGAGTGCGGTTTATGACACATGTTATCGCGGATATGGGAATAGTAGGCGAGCATTCTCATCTTAGTTTCGCTAATTGCAGTGTCGTATAAGAATAGACCTTATCGCGCCATATGCACCTCCACTGATAAATTATCGACGCGAGGGATGTTTTTAAACTGACATGCAACCAATCATCTGGAACATCACCGACGTTCACTTTTTGTTAATTCCGACGCGAACCGCTTTGAGAATAAACAACCTGGACTTTTCTATGCCAATCATAAAGCTGTTCCTTTTTCACCACTCCTCTTCTGTTTTCGAAAACGTTTTGCAGATTCAGCCGTGCTCTACGTAAAAATATTGCACACTGAGGTTTGAATTGAAAATATAGTTTTGTACAACTTTGCTTCATTGATTGGCATACGTTTTGATAACAGATTCGTGTGATATTTGTAACTCCAAATTATAGTAGAGCATGTTCTTTTCAACTACTGTAGAATCTCGTGCCAAATTTTAAATGAAACCAACAGCTAAAAGTAACAATTAGCGAATATCTCAAGTTATTTCATTCATTAAATATTCCTCGCTCTCTAGCAAACTCTAATCACCACATTATTCCTATCTATAACAATCATCTCTGGTAACTACAATATGTAGTTGATGCGACGTAAAAATTCATTAAAAAAATCTTTCTATTAATTCAGAAAATTGAGGTTCAACTGTAATTCTGTGAGGTACATATATTTAGAATTATTTTAGAACCTTTTAATTTAGAATCTTCATTAATTTCGAACCTTCTACTTAAACTATGTCAATATATTTAACTTTTTCGGCAAGAAATTTTAATAGAATGCTCAAAAAGTCGTGTCGAAAAGAAAAGATTGTTTCATCGACAACATTACCTACTATGTCAACTATCATATTGCAAAACTGAAGGGTGCGGTTTAAAGGCTTCTTCTTAGAAGCACAATGAACTTGGAACACAAACTACAATAATGGGAGTAGAGGTGGTAGGTCACGTTCTGAGAAAGATAGTCTATGCTGTCCTAGCTTTAGCTAACTACTTTATGTATGTTTTACTAGCAAATCTAGAAACGTAATTCGCGGAAACTCGATACGTTCGGTCGTTTAATAAATTATTTCGCAGACTAGGTATAGTCTTTCTGCCTGAAGATATACTGATCTTACATTGTAGAAGCACCCCACCCCTTCCTCCCACCCCTGATAGTACATTTAATAACGTCACTTTAGGCGATAATATCGAGTAATATTCTGATCTTTAGAAACAAAGTATCCTTCGACACTGTATAGTCGTACCATGAAGCAGCATACCATAAAACAATCCTCAAAAATTTGCTCAGACTAAAATAATCATTGGAAAGTGGTACTCTAGACCTGTTAATAAAAGACCAGTTTTTGCAACAAGGTATGATTACCATTTCTCTGCCAAGTAACCGCCGAATAAAGAGTACTCAAGTTATTAACAAATTAAGCTATGCATCAGCGAATCGGTAAAGTTTCATTCTTCCAAGCCTCGTTCTATCTGTACAATAGGGTTTCGTAGAAAAGCACCTCTCAGTGTCTACATAAGCTGGACCATTGCCGAGGTTCAACACGTCTTCCTTGCGCCCATCCTGCCACCATTTTACCCAACGAAATTCAAAACCTCCAGGACCATTTGGATAATAACTGACCGAGATAAGGCAACTTTATTACAGCTGGCAATTGCTTCTAGCCGGTAGGCAGATGGCAAAGGCCAAAAGGTGCAGCCAGTCGTTGACGTAATTGCGAAAAAGCCTAAATTATAACACTCTTAGTACTCCTGCTTACGATTTTGTACACGTACCGTGATTCGCGAAATTCCCAGTTGAGGACACATGCTCGTGTGTACAGTCTCACTGAATTCTCGAATCATGCGGAAAGAAGTTCGATCGGTTACGTTAAACATCACTGGGACCGACTTCAAGTTCAGATACTAATTACTCAAGTTTCGCGCAACAGTTTGAAACTTTGCGAGTGAACGCCTTCATAGAGATGTCAGGTTGTGTGTGTACGATATATGTGACTAATGCAGATGATAAGGAAGATTAACATATTTTGAACTACTGTCAGTGATAAAGAGTACTAACAAGGAGTATTAAGTAATTGTCGTCATTCTAATTTTTTCAGAATTCTCATACATTGTAATACTCAAAAAACTAAGCGACACGTATTCTTTTTATATCTGCGGATATTCGTTTTAAAGTTAAAGATTTAACGTGTAGCACGAATAATTGAAATGTTTTATAGAAATATTAAATTTTTTTGAAAACTCATTACAGAATTCTAGGTTTTCAAAGAAATTTGTTTCTTAAGAGTAAACTATGCCCATGTTGAATTTTTCTTTCGAAATAAAAAACTCATTTAAAACGTATTAAAGTAGTAGTATCAATTTATTCAAGTGCTGAAATTGTTACGGGTTGGTTGAGTACCTACTTCAAAACTCTAGTAACTTCTAGCTACTTTTACTGCTAAATATATGCGAGAAAATACAAGCTTCTTTTAATTGATACATCTTGGACGGATTTTGTTTCATGTAGAAAAAATTTCTTTACCCATAGTAACATATATAGTGAGTACAACATTTTTTCTTTGTACATGAAAACTAGGTAAATATTGGCTTGGCAGTTTTCAGTATACCTGTGGGTAAGGGGTTGCCACTAAAAAGGTTAAATATAATTAAATACTGTACACAACGAGTCACCTAACCCGACGACTCTAAATTACTCTTCATTTATTTACTTGTTATTTATGTACAAGTATTTTTTGTCCATTCAGAACTATTGCACACAACGACAATGCCAGGTGGATGGAAACATGAGAAACAGAAGTTCCAAGTTACGCCCAGAAGAAACATTCAACTCGGTAGTGGTCCAGCCATGATGTGGACAACCATCCTGAGATGCCTCTAGCAGTCACGTTAAAACGAAATGCGACGTTTCGCTTGGCCGCGATCTCGTATTGCACCCATGAGTTCTTTAATGACCCCAGGAATACGTGTGCAATCGTTATTTTTACGAGGACGGTTTAGACGACCGACCCAAGTAGCATGCTTTCGTGCAAGTACATCAAATGACACTGGTTTGCAGTGCTAATCGAGATGACTAATCAATACTGAGTGAAGTACAGGAAACGCTAACACTATGGGTGATAAAAAAGTACCTTAATTGCAAATTTGGTTTTAGTGTGCAAGATTAACATGTATGACATTTGGACATAATAATTTAACTTATTTGTATATATTTGTAAAAATTCTTTTTCTTAATATAATAATAGTGATCAGAGATTGTTAGAGATTCTTAAAATAATGAAGAGAAAGGTTGTTTCTTCTGAAAGATAAGAAATCTATATCTACAAGGAAATATCGTTCAGTGAATCGAAAATCAATATTAAAGAAACTTGGTTTTCTGATTCCTGATTATCCAAATAAGTAATTAAGGACTCTTGTACCCATCCTACGAAAACAGCAACGCTGATAAGACACATGAGGTACTATTAACGATGAATGGGGATGTGTGAGTTAAGGTTCGAGTCGATTCGAGAATTTTTCTTGATATCGGGTCAATAATTATTCTCGGAATCGGGTCAAGTAGTCTGTAATGTTCCAAAATAGTCATTTTCTGATGCTAAGAACATTGGTACATCCATTCGTATCAGAAAAAGAAGAGCAATTACGTTTTCTCCATTCCAATTTGAAATGAAGCAATTTTCACAATTTACGTCATGAAATGTCTCTTTTTGAAGGATTTTTACATTTGATTATACTGAATAGAATAACACTTTCGAATCTGCAAAGTTTAAGTGGAAAACCTGATTGAAAAATCATGAAGCATAACATCTATGTCGTTACGAAGTTTCTACACCTATAACCAGTGTCTGATCCGACTTTAGAGTCGGGTACGTAAAATTTACGAATACAATTATTTAATTACAGTTACAAACTTTTTTTGCAAATATGACTCGTATTCTTCTGCGTTTATTAAACGTCCCCCTTTCCAATAAAGGGGAAAAATAAGCGTTCACCTCTTACAACTACTGTAAAGGCCGCATTGGCGATTGACAACTTTTTCGAAATATTTCCTTTTGCAAACAACTGACGAGAAACAACTTCATTGTAATTCACTATTGAACTGAATGTATTGCTACGATCATTTCTCTTCAAGAATTATAACTTTTAAGCTACGTTTACATTAGGTAACTTTTGGTCGGACAACCAAGTTGATCAACCTAAAGTCTATCCAAATTGTCGTTTCAATTCGGTTGAAATTGGATTCACGCGGATAAGTTTGATCAACTTTAGTTTGATCAACTCAGTTGCCTGATCAAAAGTTGCCTACTGTAAATGTAGCTTAAAAGTCTCCCGTTCAAGGAACAACCAGTTTACCCATGTCTCGACAATGAATGATCCGTTTTACTCATAAGCGTTTCACTTAAAGCAAAAACCTTCTGGCACACGGACGTCTAATAACAATACAATAACCTGAGATTGTAATATGCAATTCGCAGGGCGATTTCTACAAATCCTACACTCGACACCGCAAGTAGGCTGCAGTGGCAGGTGTGTCAAACTGCATCGTTCGCGTTGAAGCTCCGAAATTGTCTAGACCGCAAGGTGTTAGTCCCCACTCTGCATTTATACGTATTCCCATTGCGCACTCAAGGAATCCTAGTGTCAATAACTTGTACATACGTTGATGAACTTTTACACAAATTACAAATTCCAGTTCGTAGCGTAAATAGCACGCTAAGAATCGACGCACCACGCCCCTAGCTTGTAGCATGACACTGCATTGCAGGTTAGATACTGATGGATCAACGCTGATAAAAAAGTGGATTAATCGTGAGAACGCGAAAAATGTCAGTTCGCAGATATTCGATCAATGCATTGTGTCTAGAAATGCACCACTTGCGGTGTAATTTAAACTTGAATAAAGGTCGACTTCTAATCTCTTGACGCCTTTTGCTCATAAGAGTGTAGTTGAGAAACTGGCTGTAGAATAATGCTGTAGAACCTTAAGAAATTTGGAAAACATAAGTATGAGTTTTACGTTTCGCTGTCATCTTGTCTATAGATGAGAGATAGTTTAATTAATACCTAATTGCATATAGTATCAGAATTTTCAGTGAAACCACTTATTTGTGACTTAAAAAAGTTGTAAGGAATTAATTAATCTCTTCATTGCGATTTAAGATAATTGGGGACTTCTGTTTAAAGAAAACAAGTGATGAGTTGAGACTATCAGATATCAAGTCAGGACAAATATTATACGCGGCCTTATACATATATTTTTAAGGTAGAATTTTCAAACAGAATTAATGATATATTTTTAAAGTAGAATTCTCAAATAGCACTAATTTACTCAAACCATAAGTTCATTGAAAACCTCTTTTCTAACAGAGACGAGTAAAAGACAATCGTAAGTTGGTAACAAGCTTAGTGGCCGTTACAATTCACGCGTTAAGTCTGCAAGTTCTTCGGTATGTTTACACCACGAATAACCAAATTTCGTACAACTTCACGACCTGTTATTACCAGAGTTGCTGAATTGAACTAAACCCCGACTGTGACAATTCAAAGGTCTCTAGAGGTTCCTGGTTGAACTACCGCTACAGTTAAGTAACTAGAACGAGCTGCGTTTACAATCACAAATTATCAGTAAACTAACCTCGGGTGTTCGAAGCCTATTCAGATTGTCTGCTCGGCCAGCTGGTACTTTCGTCTCAGATTTGACTTACGATCAATTTTGCTAGTCCCCTACAGACTAATACGATTAAAAAAGATAGCAATTACAATAAATTCTTCGCAACTTAAGCTTCACCTATTCTATTTCAATGTCGAGTCAGAGAACGCGTTTGTTTGTTCGATAGAAGTTTCGCCCCCGATAAATATCACGGGTCACCTATGATCTACGTGGCAATTGTTCACACATTGGCGCCCAGCTCACACAACTTGTTACCAGAACCTTCATGTTTCACGATGTTTTGAAAAGTACAGTCCAATACTCGTAGTCTCTCATATCATACGACAATGGAGTATTCAATTCATGTAATCGGAATGCAAAAGTGAATTTGAAGAAACTTCATGTGCACAACCTACTAGATACCTCGATATATTAAATATTGCCTCTGCATTCTATAAAGAATGATCAGCCGCCTTGCTACACTTAATAAAACAAAAATAAGCTACCTGACCAACAGAAAACAGTCACATAAAATGCAAACAGCAGTGTGCTCCATAATCAAACTATAAAATTCAAGAAGAAACAAGATTAAACCACGTAGAGTCGCGTTCCACTCCCAACACTAGCAATGCTCATTGCAGAAGAGCTACGATTCCACTCAGAGGAGACGACCCCCAAAAGAACTTTCAAAGCACGCGAATTTATACTAAAAGAATTTGATCGTTGCGAGACGGGTAGCAAAGAAACGAGATAAGTGTCTACGTTAATGGAAGGAACATGTGTAACGTGGAAAATTAACCCAGCGAATAATTCTTCTCCGTCCTCGTCGTCCTCTGCCTTCGTAACCTGACGAAAGTGGGACCAGCCGACTTTCGCGCTTAATTAACTCCAAGAAATATCTTTTAATTATAAAACTATTTCGCACACGCGAGATGCAGCGTCGCATTCCAACATTATAATTGCTGGCGAGAATTTACATTTCTTTCATTCCTTATTTGTATAGCCACCTGGCTATATAAACTACCTAGTTGAGAGGAAGCAACGCAGACGACAAACTGGAGATCGAGGACCACGCTTTCTTCTGCCGCTGTAACTTGTACCTCCTTTTATAGAAATTAAATCATTTGTCTTCCTCCCTTCAGTCAGGAATGGCTAGCGTTCCTTAAGTTTGTTGAGAGAGGAAGAAAGGAAAAGAAAAGGCAACGGGGTCAAAAACACTTAGCGAAGAAGTAACAATCTAAGGTTTCCAAGAGAAAAAACCTATTACAATCAGACCGATCTCGCTTGATTTTCTGCTCCCCTGCTTTTTTTGCCTTCTCTCGTTACAATTTTCTGGCCACGGCACTGATTATTCTCCTACTCCCCCTTTTTTCGTCGTCGTGCAGTAAACGCATAAAACGACGTTCACCTTTACATTCCAACTAACAAGCTTTCACACAACGAGGGTCGACGCGCGTTTCCCCTTTATGGAAAATTAAAAAATTTAAAGAACTCTTCGTCTAGTTACCAGACTACGTTTTCTTTTCAATTATGTTATTATAGCTGGGCCATTATAATGCTTTAGGCTCCTTTCATAAAACCGAATTGTACGCGGAATTTTCAGCCCCACGCTCTGAAATTAATTTGATAAAGGATTTCTGTGGGTAATACGTCATTTTACATTTGAGTTGAAAGGTGATAAAAACGCAGGTAATAACGAAAGTCAAAGTGTAATGGTGCATAAAGACTATTCTAATTAGCGATATACGCTGCTCAAAAAAATTATAAAAAATTGTTAAATCATATCGCTTTGCTTTTTTACTTAAATTAAAGGGAAGGGTTCGAGCTTTATGCTCTGCAAACAACATCCCATAAGAAGATTTTAAGAAGTCTGTGCATTTCGTCAAACTTTGCAATCTTCAATATAAGTAATTTTATGTGCTGGCTTTTACCTCTTTATTGTAAACATGAGATAACCGTAAATAAACTGTTATTATTAATATTACAAACACACCCTCAGATTTAAAGAGTTAATGTAGTAGGAGCGCATTAAACTTAATGCGCTTATAATTTTTCGCGGAGTTATTGTCAGTCAAAGTTGAGCAACTTCTCATCAAAATTTTCATATGCCATAATTCTTTTGCGTAGCACCTACAGGAACGTTGTGGTAATGATAAATTGAATAACTTATCGCTGGATCTTTCCTCGAAGTAATTATCAAGGAATTCGTAGTTGGTTTAAATAAATGTTTGAATAATTTGAGTAAATTTAGAAAGAGTTTCATTAATATCATACTGTAACAAATTATCTTCTATTATGAACAAGTACAGCGCCTTTACAAGCCACGTAGGATAGTTGAATCCATGCTGCACACCTGGGTGGTAAGTGGTAATATTACTGACGGAAGTAGTTGTACGTACGTTATATTCATCATCGAATTTCCTTCCTTGTACGCGTACAGCACAATATGATAGAATAACGTTGGAACCTATGAAAGTCTCGATGACAAATTTCATGCTTCGACGATTGCTAGTTCTAGCGAATTTCACGGTTCATCGAAACAGCCTTTTCGATCGGAAAGTTTGTTGCTTGCTCTATGGAATGGAGAATTAAGCCTAACAGATGTACACCGTGCACAGACGTGAACAATTCTAAAAAAGAATTTAATATCTCTGTCGTCTGAATATTTTCCTGCAATTATAACACTTGTTATAACAACGAGGAAATATAAAGTGTTCAGCAGAATAGCATTAATGACAAAAGAAACTCTTATCAACAATTTCTTCTTAGATGCCTTATTTCAATTATAGAAAAATTCATCTCAGAAAATCATCAGAATATAAAGAAGCAATAAAATTTCAAATTCAATAAAATTCTAAGTTAAAATTAATTCAAAAAGAGTCTTCAGAACTAATCTTCAAGAAAATATATGTAATCTTAAATAATACAATTTTTTTTAAATTTATTTATTTATTTAATGTCGCATCAACTTCTAATTATTAGCGACCACTTGGTTTACATTGAAAAATATTACTCTTTATAAATTCTTATACTTTACATATTGTATATTCGTATGTTACTTGTCATTTTTTAATTGTTTTATATTTCAATATTTTTGTTTTACTTATTGTTAGAAAATTAGTTGTTTTTGCTAGACATTTTCTGTTCAGCAGGCACACTTTTATGTTGAGAAGTAGTTTTTCTTCTTTACATGTGGTTGAACATTTTGTTGTGCTTGTTGGAATGAAGTGTTGGAATAGTTTTGTGTTGCCATAATTACACTTAGGTAATGCATTCTTAGTTACTAAGTGAACCTCTTTCTTACTTAAAAAAATAAACATGGAAAAGACTTCTTCCAGTTCTTTTTTATTTTTCTATGAGAAATTGTCTTTAGTGAAACATATCGATATTTTTTCCGCATTTGTGAACATTTTCGAATACCATTCGAAGAGTCTTTTCCTCAGACAATAACATTCTTCTTAGATACAAATTATGTTACTATTATCAATTTAGTCTTTGTATTTGGTTTAGATTGATGTACATACTGTATTATTTTTCTTGTTTATAATTAAATAATACTAATAATGAATTCCTTGGAATGAGTCTATGTTCGTGTATCTAGAGTAGAATGTATCATGCAGCACGCACCCATTTTACGCTAATTGCGATACGCACGTGCGAACGCAGTTTAAGAAAGCACAAAGGACCTTCCGCGTTTAATGGGCAGCACGCGTGCCTCCGAGTAACAATAGTTCGAGACATCTGGCATTGCACCCTGCATGCAATGGCGTCACTATCTGCATGCCACTTACCAAAACTGCTAGCAACTCCAATTTAACAATAAAATTGTTTAATCTTTAATCCTGGATTGACATGACGAGATCATAGTGTTACACGAAGTTAAGATTCTACATTTATTAGATATTCGTATAGAACAATAGGACTTAAAAAGACTAATGAAGAAAAACATAGTGAATTAAGTCATTTTTCATCGTAAGATCACAACCGTATTGCGATCAAAAATTAATTACGCACTCTCAACACATTCAATGGTTTCCAAGATATTAGTCGAATTATGTTGTCTACCCTAACTTTGAAGGCGGTTTTTACCCCCTTAACGTGGATAAGAACCGAAAAAGAAATACGTGTCGAACTCCTTCGACTACTCTACAAAGCTTTCAAGTTCCACCAAAATCACAAATTACGAAATGTAGTAGCTGCGTCGGTTTAACGATAAATTTCTTCGTACCTTTAACGAGAATTCTGCATCGCACAATGAATTCGACACTAATCTCCCATTTTTCGAAGGCAAAAGACCGACGAGTAGGAAAATTGAGGAACTCGTCTGGTAAACAGCCGGTTACCGGAATACAAGTTTAATATTTCGAAGCATTGCGCACACAGAGGAAAAGGGTGTTTGTGTAGTTGACAATACACGTCGGTCGGACCTGTGCTCTGCAGGAGAAGCGAAGGAGGAGGCACGAAGTGGAACGCGAGAATGCAGTCCATGTATGCATAGCGCAATGTAAACAGGGCACACAATATCTTTCTCCGAAGTCAACATTACGGCTTTATGCCACGCGAAAATTCGGGAAAGCAGAGTTGCCTGGTTCATTGGGTCGTTTCGGTCGAATTGAGTCAATGCGTTTGAAATTAGTTGCCTATTCTCAGATGCACTCTTCGAAAATTCTACCTAATTCCTCTACGTCTACGGATTGCCCCATTTCGACTTGAAATTTATGGTTCGTCACTGAGAATGTATTGTACAATGGGACGAGTCTTTTGTCGCTAGTACATGTCGGTATACGTCATAACCTGTATGTCAAATTAGCTCATATGTTATAACCATTACAAAAAAAAATGTTGCAATTTTGTTGCAAGAATCTAATACAGTTTAAGCTCACAAGCCAACATAACCGACACAAATATTGAGATACACAAGAATTTTCATAATCGTAGTATACGTTGTTCTCGTTAGAAGTTGACGTAGTCATGACGTATTCATGCAACATAACCTCCTGAAGGGTTAACCTTTTACCGTAAATATTTTGGAAAGTGTATAAAAAGGCTACAGAGATTTAGGAGAAATGTTTACTCAAGATTAACATATTCAGTCTTCTGTGTTACGATGACAATATATGTAAAATTCTTCTTGATATTTTTTTATTATATTTTATGATACTTTTTCTTATTATTTAGTATTCATATCTGGCACAAAAATTGAGTGTTACTAATTAAATGCAGATTTGCCTTGAAAATATAGTATCATACTACAGTAAAGTTATCAACAACATAGTTAATTGCATGTAGTTGACATGTGCCTAAATAGGGTAGACTGGTCTCACTTGTTCCTGGCTTAATTTGATTAAATATTCAAATTTGCAATGTATAGGTATATAGTAATACAATATCAGACCTCCAAGTCTATTATGCAGATTGAAAATTGTATGTATTTGAAGGAAAATGCTTCGCAAAACGATAATCGACAACGTTGAAAATATTGGTAGGTACCTATATGAATATGAACATTCTCCATACTAAAATTAATTACTCACAACGCATCAACTATCTAAATTTACTTGATAATGAGAAATTCAAAGTACAAATGGAAATGTTATAAAACACGACTATACATATGCAAATGACTAAGGAATCTGTAATTCTACGCAAATATATTCACTCACTTGCTGAGAGTATATCCATTACACGCGTATATTCATTCATCTTCCACGTATCATTCTATATCTAACTTCTTTATGAGACACATGTACATTTGCCTGTACACCACTTCGAATGAATTATAAATCGTGAAGCATTAGTTATTATTATCCTCCTTTTTATTTCCTTTCAAAACTGTAAGAAATAAGAACGTGTGTAAGAATTGTGAATCCAGAGTATTTTTATCTCGACGCGGATACATTTTTCATTCTGACGAATATTCTTTAATAAATATAAATCATGACTAGTTAATCGAAAATGGCAACACTGGTTCGCTGTACATCACACACGAATTTAAATATTACATACGAGTAAATTCAGCACCGATGCGCGAATAGACATTTATTTTCATTCAGTCTTTAAATAATGTATTCTTGTCAGATAACCAACGGTTCAAATGTCAATTATCAACTGCTGCGACACATAAAATATTTTTCAAACTGTCCCGTGCAACCAACCCAATTGAATGAAGAAGAACGCCAAAGTGGTGCTGGATTGGATAGCAAATTATCGATTTATCAATTCATCTTTATTGTGTCGTATAATCAAATATAACTTGTCTGAACCAGAATCACACCATGATTGTATAAATAGTGGTCTAATTCAAAACACTAAAGCAACTAACAATAAAAATAAATTGAAATTCTGCTTCTTGCAAGCAGTCGCAATGAGTCCTGTAATCATCTACTTCTATTCACTAGTTGCTGTAGTTATGTTTACGTACACTGCAATAACTTGTAGTAAATAATGGCAAAGCGTCAAAGCAAAAAACAGTATAACAATGTGGGGAAAGTAAACAGGTCCATCATGACAAATACAAATAAAAAGCGCCTCGTTCAGTGTGAAATGTAACAAATTCCGTGCAATAATATAAAAAATAGAAATTAAAAAATGCATTGTTACAGTGTTAAAAGCTTAAAACACATTAGAACTGTGTACTTTGAAAATTTCATCACGTCACGCGGAATTACAATCCTGACACCCGTCTGCGCGCTATGTTTCCCCTAGAAAAACTGTTGTGTGTTTGCGAGTTCTAGAATTATGATACATACGCCTGGTACAAAACTTAAGTTGGTCCTAACTTTTAAAAATTTTCAGGTTAATGGCCCTGCGTCTGAGGGAACGGCTTGAATAAAATTTCAAGATTATAACACGCTAATTTACAGTTTCGCCATTTACATTTGGCGTAAATAAATCAACTTTAATATTCCTATATAATCCCACACACAATCACTGATACTGTTAATATCGAAAAGTATTGACAGTACTTGAGGATTGAATATTGATGAAATGTGATTTTTGTGGTCCAAGCGTCAATACTGATAGTATTGGGGGTACTGACAATAATATTGAGCATTTTCGATATAAGTTCAACATCTAAAATCAATATTCACACTATTCGCCGTATACGTTCAATTGTTTCCTTTGTTAAATTAATCGATATGTTAATAATAATATTGTTAATTCAGTTTGACAATAATTTTGTCAATCCGCTTCAATCTAAACACTTCAGTTACAAAATATGGAAATTTCATAAATATTCAATCCTCGTTCTTTCAATATAGACCGAACACGCTCAATGGTATTGTCAATATTTTTAAATATTTCTAAATATTTTTTAGTATTTCTAAATATTTTTTAATATTTTTTAATATTTTTTAATATTTTTTAATATTTACAATATTATTAATCGTTTTCAGGCTTCAAAGAACCTCAAATTTGGTAATATTTAAATGATCCTGTTGCCATGCAATTAATTGTTCAAAAAGAAAATTAATAATTCACTTTTAATATTTGTTCTACAGAATATAGGTATGAAACCAAAACTGAAAACCTGCTGATTTTCGGTAAGCTGTTATTAATTTAGTAATTTTCTTGTATTTTATCATGTTTGCTTGTCAGTAATTGAATGGCAGTAATTCTACCACATTACCTGTATTCTAATATAAATACCATAATAGTTAAGGATTAATAGTATTAATTCAATTGTATAATATGTTCTTGCTATTCTTTCAATGCTTTGTTTACCATGGAAATAAAAATTTCAGAGTGTTGATCAAACTTCCACTGATTGTGATATTGTCCGATAGCTTAACGTTGACACGCAAAGAGTGCTTGAAGTATAACAATCAATCCTATTCAATAATTTCTACCATTTTGAGGGAGTAATATCTAAAACACACCGAGTCACGGTATTTTCTGAGAGTGAAGGATCTAAGGCAGACAGGAACGAGAGATCTGGTGAAATAATATCGCTGATGAAAGTGAATCCGTGCAGTCCGACCGAATTTAGACAGAGCAAACGAGCGAAATTGAACGGAAATCTAGTCGAACGTTCTTGCATGTCTACCATTTACGATATTTACCTTCTGTCCCTCCCTTCAATACACATACGAAGAATAAAATATTCGACGAAGTGTAACAAATAATTTGCACCGTAAAACATCCGATAAAATTTCAATACCAACCTCCTCGCCCAGTTCCCACCAACTTCGAGTTTATTTTTAATCTCCTTTACTTAGCAAAATGAAGCACAATCTAGGGAGATAAGAAGATAAGAAAAACTTCGAGCTTGCTACGAAAGAGAGCTTCGAATTTCAAACCTCCCTTTTTTTAATTCTCCGCTGCATTTTATCCGATACGAGATCGCGATTCCACCCAGCCGAACTTTTTTCCTAACTGCCAATTTCTGACCTGAACTTTCAAACGCAAGATGTCAAAGTTTAAATGCGCTATACGGGAATAATTGGGTGAAACGAACCGGGAGAGGGAAAAGGTGAAACAGTGGAATATCGCTAGTAATAGTCCAGCATGGTCTTAAGAATCTTTCGATCGACGAAATTCAATCTGACCAACCTCCAAAGAAGATAGCCCGACGGAAATCCATCGGATATTCCCAGAGGCTATTTCGAATCGAAAATATCCGACTAATCGTCCGTGGTCGTTCGAAAAGAAAACGACGCAAGACGAGGGATGAAGAATAGTGTCCTTTAAACGATTCCTGCTTAAATTGGAGCGTGTCCACTGGTTAAAAATGCATTTTCTATGGACAGCTTTGCTTTTTGTCTTATTAACTCCATTTAACCAAGTATTCGGCAACATCTAATTTTCTAGTGAAGAAAATTCAACTCAGTTGCCTCTTATCTCTTCTACGAAGAGAAATTGTCGAACCCTAAGTCTGTGTTGAACTTCCAAGTAGATGTTCGAAAACGATACGCATTGTGAAACGCAAGAAGAAAGGGAAATGGGAAGTTTTCAATTGTAACATGCAAAGTAGGGAGATACATATTGGTAGGTTCCCAATGGTGAAGTAAGGTTGCGAATCGACATTTTGTTTATCCCAAAGGAGTTCGTAAAACTGATCCAATCATCGTGTTGGGTAGGGCACGGCTAAAACCAGGAGAGAAAATGAGCTAACTACGAATGGTCAGCCGACGGATCCTGGCTCGATCGTGATACAACACATCTGTACGTCCCGCGTGTCTGTATACTTCGTCCCTCGAAGGAAAAGGTAACCCTCGAAATCACCGAACCGGGCCGCCGAGAACTCTAACCGCAACTTTCCACCATATGCAAATTCGCTGAGCCCACCCTAGAGACTTCTCTAGTGGACTCTTGTGTGATATTTAGCGAACGTACTACGTATTAAGAAAATATATAGCCTTTCATTTTCATTCCATCCACAGCCCTGTTAAATAATTCTAGGCAAGGTAATAGGATTTTTTATTGCTTGGAAATAGGTATCTATTGGAATCGTATGAGGTAAAACGATTTGAGCCACGTGTGTACGATTTCGAGATACTAGCGTTTAAAGTTTCAAATTTTGTCTTGCTGTGTTTTTTAATTTAATGTTACCTGAACTCAATTACATTATTTTCTTTCTTCCTACAGGCACGTGTTTTAAAAGCAATGCTGAAAAGATTGTTTGATTTATAAGGAAATAAATTCGTGGTGATACATGCGTCTGTATGAAATATGCAAATGTGTAAATTACATATGCGAACCAGGAGAACCGTTCCTTGAATTTTTGTTGGGCTGTTGCGAGGTATTTAACGCTTGTGGCAGAAAACAATAATGAATAACTTATCTGCTTTATGATTCCAACGTTTCACATATGTATTTCATTTATTATACATTTTTATTATGTTTAATAAGGAATATTCCTTGAAAACATGACGAAATGTCTATTCTTGTTCTTTACATTTTGTCAAAAAACTATTTATTAATCTGTTAATCTGTTCACTTGATTACAAAACTAAATGAAGGGCAAATATAAACAATTTGTTTACTTTCTTATTTGATCTTAATCTAAATAAAAACATTATTCATTATTAGCTCGGCCATGATAATAAGACAAGATATAAAGAACTGTTTGAACGCCCTTCGTATGTAACTCTATCATATTAAAAAAGGACTTTGAAAAACAAAATCAATGTGCAATTTTATATCTTTCGCACAAAAGAAAAAATTCACTGTCAATGTAATAAAGTGCAAACTTTGATTTACAAGTGTATCGTTTAAATTTCATTGCCAAGGGTAACCAAGGACGCTTGCATTTTCGTCGGTGATAAAACTGGAAGAACCTTCGCCCTTTGCAACGTGCAGCTCATTTTGGTAGCAAAGCAAACATAATCAAGTCACCGCTGCAGTAGCTTTGCCAGCCGCAATAAATAATATAAGATTATATTTATTGCGCGATATGAAGGATTCGTAAGACGAGGTCCTCTAATTTCTCCAGCCCCATTCCTCGACTCTAGGTAACCAACATTCAGCCCTATGAGCTCCGATTCGAGTGTTTATTGCGCTATGTAACGTCACGCAAAGCAATTTTCAAAGCAACTCCTTCATTAACTATTTTTATTTATTACTATATTGCCGTATACCAATCACGATTTTAAAGCAAACTAATCAAAAACGACCTACATTTCGCTTAAGCGACACAATGAGATGAAAAATTTTATGTTTACTGATACCCACCACCCTCTTAATTAAAATATTTTTGCACATTCTGCATTGTCTATCGCTTCGAATTATCTCCAATTTTTTTATGCCACGCTATTTAAATATTGATATTAACCCAGCGATTTTTGTTAGGAAAACACACAATGATTCTCCGACGAACTCTCAAGTAAAACAGTTAAAATTGAAACACTGTTAAAGACATCTAACAGATATTTAACAAACATTCGCAAAATGTGTAATATCGTTGAACAGAGTATTGTTAATCAACGCCAAATAGTTAAAGAGATCGTCAAATGAATGAATGTTAACCACCCTATTACCATTCGGTACTTGGTAAGGATTAGCACGGTAAAGATGACTAAATGGGTTTCGCACGAGTTGAGCAGCGTTCAAAAGCTTAAGTAAATGGAGATAGCCGTTCCTTCGTAGAAGGAAATCGTCGTTCGCAATGAAAATGAATTTTATACGACAATCAAAAATAATTGGACGAATGACTGGAGATAGAGATTAATGGATGAATCATAGACTCGGTCGAAATAATCAATATCTCCTGAATTAACCGAGTTCCTCGCATATACTGCACCGACAATAAGTAAACGTGATCATTCCTTCATTTAGTGAAGCGAGAACATGTAATTGACAAGCAGAGTCATAGGATATGTATGTATTTATCTATGTATGTGACAAGAATAGGACCTTTGTGACATATGACGATGATCCTATCAATAGATATCCTATCACGATGGTCCTATCGGCCGATGATCTATTCTGTATTGCCAAACATGAATTGCGTTCCAAAGGGCTTCACTTAATGATAGTTCTAACAAACATAAGGAATAACTAATATTGAATTATTAACTAATATTGTAACAGGAAAGCTTCTCTTGTTAAACAAGAAATCTTTTTACTGTTACAGAGAAACGCAGGACCTCGCGAGACAAAAATTACACGACAAACAATTCTGAAGTTTGGAAGTCTAACTCTAGTGAATGAGCACCAAATTCTTTCGATACGTCAACACCAAGTTACGATCTTCCTCGAGATTTTAAGTAGAATATACACCAGAGACTATTTAATAATTGTGACAAGTTAGATGACGAGCTTAAGTATCGGTTCCACCTTTGGCGCTCTAACCAACTTACCTACACAGGAATAACAACCTAATTTACACATCGAAATATTGTTAATGGGAGAGAGATTATAAAAGAAATTGGTGTAACAAAGGAAACTCTATAGAAAATGACATTAATTTATAAAAGGGGTTTCTTTGAAAATAATATCACTGGATGCAATCGACTGGAACTTCCGATAAATAGACACATCGGAAACATTCTACAGGAAGTATATAACTAACCAATAATTAGGAAGAAAATGATGGCTTCGTGATTGCTTTAGTTTCTACACGTAATCAGTGCGGACAGTAGAGATTAGGCCAATCGCTTAATCGATAAACTGGTTACATATATTGGCAGATGTTTAGCACGATTACCTCCCTTAACTCACCCCCCCTCCCCGCCATAACTTCTACTTCGAAGTTCATCTTTTACTATCACAATGGTCTGAAAGGAGAGACTACAAAAGTTCCTTAATGGGAATTCAAATGGTGGCTATCAAAGCTTGAGCTGCAGACGTTAACATAGGGTAGTTAACTGTTACGAGTGAGAACTACAATTAAAGTATGGACGATTGATAAACAGAGGTATAAAGTAACAAATAAAATGTACTATCGAAGTTCCTGTCACCTCGCTTCTTCCTTTTTCCTCCGTGGAAATGTTGTAGTTCGACAGAAATAGGAACAAGAATTTATAGCTGTTTTTGATGCATAAATAAAGGAAAATACAGCACGAATTTATATACATATATGTATATAATTCTCACACAGGCTCTTATTCCTTTCACGATAATAACATCTTTATATAGTGTATGTTTCTAACCTAACATAGTACTAATGAAAATGAACTATTTGAAACTAAATATGATTTCATACGTTCCGATTTCATGCTTTGTAACAAGCCAACAAATTAACAGAAATGTTACGAACAACGAATAATTTTATGTAAATCAGAAACTGTCTGAATAAAGTTTTCAATAACGTTGCCTTCGTCTTGCGAAGGACAGATGAATCAACGCTGAAATTTCAAAACCAATTAGCACGAAAATAACGTAAAATAGTTATAGTTATAAGAACAGACGTTGGATTAAACCGCGAATAAATGCAAATTTGATCATGCAGATTTCTGCGAAGCTTTTGAAGCGAAACTCCATCCTTTTTTTTCTACTTTCCAATGCAAGGAGCGTAAATGATAGCTTGTCAACCATTGAAGAACTTTGCAACAAAGGAACAATACATAAATCTCTTAAATTAGCTAACTCTCTTTTAAAATAAATCAAAACTTTTTCAAAGAATTCGTAGAAATTTATCGCTGGCCATCGCACCTTTTAGGATTTAGTCTCCTCATGTAAATTCTCCGATAAATTTATGCTCATCTTATTTTATCGCGCATAGAGTATCACTTTATCTTACACACATTTTCTTACATCGAATACTTCCTTTACTTTTGCAATTTCTTACGACACTGCATCGTTTAGAGATGGCGATCCTTAGATACTTTACATTCTATTTTACTTCTAAGATTCTATTTTACTCAGATAACTGTACACGTCTCAATTATTTACCCATTGTTGCCTCTTATTGTACGTATTTGTTAAATACATTTTTCATTTCATTGAGATTTCACCTTTTAGGTTTTATTCAATTTTATTTAGAATATTTGGAATATTTGGAATACTTCAAAACTTGCTTAAAAGAACAGACGACAATTGTTCTCTATCCGCATTACAGATTTCATTTAAAGATGTATTCCCAACGCAAACAATTGTCCTATCGATTACCTATCAGCTGCCCTCTCGCGCTCCTGATCAGTCTCCATTGAGATATACATATGCATTCTGTGGTGAGTATATAAACCTGTAAAATTGAGGCTTTAATACCACTGGCATATATTTTATACCAGTCACACAAGGATCCGCATTTCATGTATGAATTGATCTCCGTTCACTGAGCACATGCGTGAATCAGTCAATGCTGGACTTATTTGCCGTAAAACACGAATTACATGCACGTTGTTTATTCTGTCTTCTGTACCTCTGATTATCGGAAATTTCATCTTCATCCTTTCAGAGGACAGATCGTCGATGTTTGCTTAACTAAATATTATCCATTATATGTTCCATTCCAGTACATCTGTCGCTCCAGTTCAAGTTTTCTACATCATCCTTTTACACATTTAGTTCCATTTTTATGACTTTCAACGCAAATTCGTTACGTGAAATCCATGAATATTTAAAAAATTCCTCATACATCGATTCAAACAAGAAGTATATAAGTAAAAAATAAATTGCTCGTTGTAAGAGTATTTGTCTGTTTGTAATAATTGGAATCTTCTGAAGCATAAAATAAATTAATGTAACAGGACTTCGGTTATCCACAATCACTATTATCCAGACTTTCAATTATTCACTATATTAACCGTAAACAGAGAAAGTGTATAAAAGTGATAGTCATTCTTTTCAGTGAGAGATAACAGATACCTGAATCGATGAACATTTGTAAAGGTACTTGTCAGAAACTATTGTAGACTGTCCGAAATGCTACTGGTAATTAATATTAAATTTTTCTATATCAACACGTTTCTCTCAATACAAAAAAGCTTTCATACAGTGAAGTAGGAAAATTTTATGGAGAAGCGTTCGTCAGTAGCAATTGCCACGTTTATTCGGAAAATGTGAAAAATTTCCGACGGCAGGCAACGTCGAATCAGAATCTCTTCGCTTGCATTTGTTATGTAATTAATCTGTTCATGCGGCAGTAAAGCGATATTACGATAAATAAAAACACGGTTAAAATGTTGATAAGAATTATTCATTTGGTTTTTGCAGTTCGGCCCGCATTATTGTAACAGAAATAACCTCTAGCAAAAAGAAGTCAATAATAAACACTCACTCTCGTCCTCTACCCCTTTCTCTCTCCTTGCCACTCCTTTTCTCTCTGTCATGAAGTTTTAAATCTGATTAACTGTAACCTGTTACCAAAACGATGATTATTTGAAACCTAAAACTCTTAATGAACAGAGTATACGAGTATTGTCTTTAAAAGCAGAATTCTTTCTGGTGAAAGCACGTTATTTCGAATTAAATATTTGGAACAGTGCCTGATGCTGAATGCAAAAGAAATACAAACAATTTCATTGTTGGGATCTTGTGGCTCGAAAATATGTATTATGAATTTTTCGATATCTAATGGAAATAAAATGGCTGAGGTACAAACACATAGTCCAAATTTCGGTGGATCTTTATCCAATTTATTGAAATACTAGCTGCTCTATGATTTCGATATTTGGTCGTAACGTTTCACGACCTGGTTTGTTTAACCATTTCTTTCTGTTAAACTGTTTTACCCAAAATCATTTGACTGAACTTATCAATTAAATCTCATGGACCATAATCTGTAATTTACAGATATGAGAAACCTAGTTTAAAAATTATTTGTAATAATTATTGTTTATAGAATTCCTAATTTCGATTAAATTTAATAATTTCTTTTCAATACTGATCGTTGGTACAGTGCTCTAAAAGATATTTCTTGAAACAAGAGAATGGCGGAGTAAATGAAGAAGTTAATCAAAAGTGGCCTTATTTAAAGGTAGGATCGCTATACATGACTTCATAGTGATAGAAATTTCTGAAATAATTTCCTGCCCCTTTATTTCCACAAAATTAATTTCTCTTCTGTACATCATAAAAGAAGCATAGGTTAATTGTGGAAAATAACGAATTGAATTGATAATTATGAAATTGTTTGCCGACTGGCTATTTTGCATCTTTGTTTTCAAATATGACTATAGAATTATCGAATCAGAGAACTGTTACATAATCCACAGTGTTTATCGTAGACTAAACAGATGGGCGTCCTGCTTTGTACGCATGCGTTGAAAACGTCTGAAATTTCAGAAGAAACATCTTTGTTACCTTCCGTTTTGCACCTGACCACTAAAAACCCAGATGACTATAAATACGTTAGTACCACGTGCACTAAATTGAATAACAACAGATAAATTCACGATCATCATTCACTACGAACGCTGGTTATCAAAGAAACATATCATGACATGAGAAAAAATAATTCATCTCAGATTTTTGCACATTTTACAAAGAAAAGCAAGAAGCATAAAACACAGACGTTTAAAACTATTACAGTCTCAGCAACGGACTATATTAAATACAGTTCTTCAAAGTCAAGAGCACCTGCTATCTTATTTCGAGCAGTTAACTAAAATAAGAAACTCTTGAGACGATTTATTCAGTGTTGTCGGAGGATGAAATTGCTTCTGCCACGTTATCTTGATAAAGAAAATAGTGAAACTCGTACAATTATCCCCGATATTGTTTTTCATTTTTACTTCAAATGATTTCTGTCCAATCACAATGGGTCAAAATGCTAACATAGCGTATCAGGTACGAATTGATAGGGAAGACTGAATTTGACAGCGAATCCCGTTACAGAATTCGATCGCGTGCAGAGGTCTCTTAACCTGGGATCGATATCACTGCTGGTTACTGCGAGAACTTGCGGATATACAAATCTTGCGTGGCCATACTTCGTATTATCTTTGCGAAATCGTAATCAAGCAATGAGTCCGAGTACATAACTCATGCAAGACTCAACGCATATACGAGACTCGTTTCTGGGTGAAAGTATTGTTAGCTGCGATTTCTGGCTTCTTGACAGCCAAATATAGTCACTGACAAACGAAGTTATGTTGTTGTCGACATTTATTAACGACTTCATCGACATGTATTCGTTAAAAATTCTTCAGGGCGTGCTGAGTAATTTTACTTTTAAATAAAGCTTCAAACTTTCACAATACACTTTTGACTAACTGTGTACAAGATTTTTATAGAATTTTTTAATGTCTTTTTTAAAGAAATCTATGAATGACAGATGACTCTAACTTTTCTAGTGGAAACTTTTGATGAATTTATTCTAGTGAGAATTCATATTTTCAGAATATTTTCTAATTTTATTTTCTACTTAAAATAGTCAGGAGATAATCGAACATATATGACTAAATAAATGAAGTTAAGTACTTATCTAATTAATATCTACGTGTTCAACAATGCTTAATCAGAAAATATCATGGTTTAAACAGTGATCCACGTGTACCGATAATTAAAACTTTTGTTTCGAACAACAAGATAAATGAGTTCTGTATAACTCGATTCGAATTTCCACAAATGAATTTCAGCGAAGCAGATACATTAGTAGCCATCGCGGCAAATAATTGTACGTTTGGGAATTGCCACTTTGAAACTTTCCAGCTAACAGAATTCTCATAATAGCCGATGATAGGCGTGGATAGGGATAAACTAAAGGACAGAGCAGTCTCCTTGTACTGGGAACTATCGTCGCAGTTTACCATCAGTTGAAAGCTCGAAATCGTGCAAAGAATGCAGAGCTCTTCTAGAAAGGAAACCTTGATAAATCGGTTTACAATCTCAACTTTCTTTAAATCAGTTTTACCTAGTACCAATGACACAAACAACTCCCTCGAATTGATCGCAACTTTTTCATCATTTCCATTGAATACTATTTTACTCCGAATGAAAAGTCACCGTTAAAATGCTTATCACGAAACGGTTTAAGGGGAACAATGAAGAAGAGTTTAAAAATATTAAACAGTCGAGTTGTATACAATTCATTAAAATAATTCAACTCATGCAAAATACAAAATAAAAGAACATATAATATGGAAAAAATATTACTTAATGCGTCAACGAATGTTTGTTACCACAGAGAAACAATTCAATATACTGCAAAACGGGCGCAAACTGGCATCGATCGTTAAGACCACATGGTTGGCTTTCCGCTGCGAACAAAAGGGACACAACTATCTCCGAAATAGTCGCTGCAGAAGTCACGCGTTATTATTTGCAATCAAACGATAGAAAAGGGATACAAATATCCGCGAAAGGGCAGAGCCAGAGGGAGTTAGGGCGAAAGAGAAATCAAATGAAAGGGCAAAAACAAAAGAGGGAGAAAGAGGGCAATGAAAAAAGGGGGAACGTTTCTTCGTCACCCGTAGAATTCAATCACGCCGTGTTTACAGCTCAGTACACTTAATCCTCTTTATTGGATTCAAAGTGTTTGCCGGTACACCGTATCTCAGAATTTGATCAATTTTATGGCCAAAGGATTTAGATGATACTCGTGGCCCGCCCGACCATCTTGTGCACTTCATTCCGATGAAATTATGCAGTCGTGGAGAAGACATTAGCTATAACCCTTGCTCGTTAATCTACTACTGCTTTCCAGTCGATCTGGCATCTCGTTCCATAAAAATCTCGAGAACTCCTGCCCTCTCTCCTTTTACTCGCAAGGAATGTCACTTTAGTGCCATCTTCCAATTTTAATGAAACTTCGTATACATTAGAACATCAAAAAATATTAGACAAATATTTTTTTAGCTGCTGATATTCATGTCTAGGGGGTAAAAACCACCCCCAAAGATGGGGTGAAAAATACATTTTCGCAAATATCTCGAAAACTAATACAGGTAGAAGAAATGGTAAATGTGCAAATGCAATAGTTTTTTATAAGCAAGATGACGTAAACGAAAGAGATATTTACGAAAATGTATTTTCCATCCCTATTTTGAGAGTAGTTTTTACCCCCTGAACATGAATGCCAATAGCTAAAAAAATACATTTATAACATTTTTCGATGCTCTATTCGCATATGAAGTGTCATCAAGATCGGGAAATAACGCTAAAGTAACGTCCCTTGTTAATTTCATTTCAACCTACAGACTTTTAAGAGATACACTAGCTACTTAAGTAGGTATTTCAAATAATATTTCTGGGTGAAATGTGCTATTTTTTGGTGAGAATTCTATATGGGACTAAATTTATTTTTTTATAATGTATCTCACATATGATAATAATAATAATAATTCATACATGAATCGAAGAGGTAACACTTTTGCCAACAACGACAGTTGTTTGAGCAAAACGAATTTGAGTATTGTACTATCAGTATTGATACTTGTAGTATAAAAAGCTGAAGTAATTTTTCATTTTGTGACATATCTATAATCTGCAGTTACAAATTAACAGTAGTTACTAGTGCAACAAGTTCGAAATACATGGGTACTCATTTTTCAGATCTGTTCAGTTTAATTCCTGAACTAGGTTGATGAAAAAATGACGGGGAATTTGTTGGAACTTGTAGAATTCTACACCTTCAGCTTCATTTATTTTAACCAATTCCCTTTGCAATATTTCAAAATGCACAAGATAAAAATAAATTAGAAGCTGGATCTCTCTAATTAAAGGAGACATTTTTATTTTGAAACAAACTAATAAATAGATTACATTTGTCTGTTTCAAATTTGCATTTCATGTATAATATTACTCAGTAGCATTATAGCAAAGTATATTATATTTTTCTGTGTTTGTGCTACTTATGCAAATGTTATTTATTATAAGATATTTCCTAGTAAGATAGAGTTTCGTTTTGGGTGGTTTATTTTATTACGCTGCTGTGCATATTGTAAAAACACAGAATGAACGAAATAAAATGTTACCAGCTGTTTTCTCTGAAACTACTGCAGATATCGATTTCAATTTTTTTTTAATTAAATTGAGAGAGGACGCTAATCGTTTGATGTGGACTGAACTTTTATGAGTTGCCCAAAAATTCTGCATGGTTTAGATTTTTTAATTCTATATCTACTTGCTTCGATGAATCGTATTTCGAATTTTTTATATCCCGTCCAATAATATTTTTTATATCCCGTCTAGTACTTGGCTTTATTTAATAATTTATTGAGTAAAAGAAGACTATTAATATAACGTCTGTATTTCATTTTGATCCAACCACGTGCAACGATACCCGAATGAGTAATAAATTTAAGGGCGACAGGCAAGACGTTTTCTCACACAGAAATTTTGCAAGA
Organism: Calliopsis andreniformis; assembly: GCF_051401765.1. Taxonomy (NCBI): domain Eukaryota; kingdom Metazoa; phylum Arthropoda; class Insecta; order Hymenoptera; family Andrenidae; genus Calliopsis; species Calliopsis andreniformis. The sequence continues at coordinate 9,343,264 of NC_135071.1, forward strand.
CACTGGAGCCCCAAGACAGGTAAAACGTTAATGTCCGAAGACCAACTTTTTACACAAATGCAATTTACTTTTAAAGGAAGTTATAAATTCGGGATACAAAGTTCACTTGTTGAATTAAGAAAAGAACTGCCACAGGATAACGGTCTTATTCCTTTCTCTTATATTTCTGATATATCTCGAGATAATGTCACCCTAAAAATGTATAGTTCTAATTTTTTATAGAAACCATACGATCACAAGCGAAAACAGCATGCAGTATCCCACAGAAATAAGTTACGATGAGGAAAATTGTATACAAAGTGTACAACTCCCTAAACAATTAAGTTAATTAAACTGTGACAGAATTTATTTCGAATTTATGATCAATTCAGTGCAAATACAATACTTCTGTCTTCTTAACTGTGTCATTGTCCGTGTCTCGTACAGAGCAAGTAATTAATTCAGACGTTGATTATAAGGAGTCATTTATTCTGGCTGCGTAATAAATGCGTTCGGTCAAACACTGATCCTGAACAAACAAATTGGTTTCCCGACCCCTCTTGATAAGCCCATTGGGGCCAAGTAATTTTCAATCATAACGAGGGAAATTCTACTCGGCACTATTTTTCGAGGACGCGTAAGAATGTCATTTACCATCGCGACGCGTCGCTACAAAACCGCTTTATCATCATGTCCTGTAATCGCGACGACTTTTTTTTTTTTCCATATAGGATTACGGATTTAATCCCGTCACCAGTGTTAGCAATTTAACAGTTTGATACGTTCACGAGGAGCTATCGTATTTCCGAGTTTAATGGATTCAGCTTCAGACAATAATACGTAACATTCAATAACGCGCGCCAACTTTTCGATTCAATATTTAAAGTAAATTTAAATAATGGCACGTGACTCGAGAAAAACAATCTACTGCTCCAATACGAATACGTCGCAAGAGAGAAGAGAGATTAACGGAATTAGTACATCTGAATGAGAGATGGCTACCTGTCAATTTTTGTTGATTAGTAATCGAGTTTGACCCACCGCGCGCTTTGAGGAAAAAGTTATAAAAATACATTTACGATGTTGTTTTTCTATTATAGTATCCGATAAATCAATTATAGTACCATATAAAAACACAGCACAACTGAAAGTTCTCAATAAAAATGATCTCGAATCGATTTTGAAATATATTGCGACTAGCAAAACTAGCTTCGAACGTGAAAAATACAAATTTCTTTTCCCGATATTTCAACGTTACGCTCCCTCCGCCTGGTCGCTTTTTATTTTACCAAACTGAAGAGAACTACGTGACGCAGCAATATTTGCGAAATTAGAACTTTATTGCACAGACGGTAACACATGTCAAATTTCGCACAACAGATCAAACTTGATTACGCTGAATAAAGAAAATAAAGTTTCGAACAAACACGTGACCGAACCAAGCCGTGTTGTACGATATTCGAAGTTGTATGATAACGAATAACAAAATTGCCGACAGCCTAACATAAAAATCTGCACACTCAATAGTCTCTGAAATATCAAGCAAAAAAAGCAACATGGCTTGGCACTGATAAGAATGATACGTGTCAACAATTATGAAAGTGGCTCAAAATGGTACTTTTTTTAAATATATTTTTTTACTGTATTGTATACAATATGTAGGCACTTGTATAATGTTTTCTGTAAGTATAAAGTTTAATAAGTAACTCAACAAATTTATAATCAAAAGATAATAAACTTGACTTGAAAAATATGTCTGAGCAAAGTCTTTTCATTAAACATATTTTGTCAAAATAAGCAGAAATTTAACTTTGTTTTAAGACACATGTGTCAATATCATCAAGTAGTTCTATTTTCAATTTCTGTTTAAAAATGATTTCAATTATAATGTACGTAAACGTAACAAAAACTTGAATCACAAATTTAATTTTTCTAATTTTTTAAATTATCATTTGCTCACGTTCATAATTGCTGAAGCGCGCACGATGCTCGTTATACTTTTTCGCATAATACCTAATATCAAAGCAACGTTCCTATGTGTTCCTTATTTATAACAGAAATAATTAGCTACGTTGATTTTATTACTCCTACAAAAGGGAATGAAAATTTTTTATTCTGAGGCCACTAAGTCCTCTGGATTATCACAAGTTGTTTGCAGAGCAAAGAAAATTGAAATATAATATTTAACACTCGCAGAGGAAGAGTTAAGAAAACGAATTTCTGAACAGCTTTTTGCTTCAGTCTTATCCCAAGTATTTATTAACTAACTTCTACCATTCTGCTCACTTTCAGATTTTCAAGTAAAAGATATCCAAATGAAAGTAAACTACTCGCGAACAAAAACCGGAATTAGTGAATCTTAAAAATACACTTGCGAAGAAGATGTGCCAGATGCAGAAACAAAAGATACAATCGACATGTTTCGTTATGTTGACATGTATCGTTAATTAATACATGATATGCTAATATATTTTTAAAATTCATATGTACGGAATTCTAAGAAATATAAATTTGAAATGAAAAATGTGTCTCACGAATTTATTTGCAAAGAATTATTATGTTCTCAAGAAATGTTAATGAAAATGACAATAATATTTGTAACATATGTAAACGAAGATACAGACAAATTTTACATTCACCGCGTTAGTCAGACTGCAGTAGCGTAACAGGTAATAATACCTACCAATTACTTTAGATCATCAAGGGAATAATTTTTCAAACGTCAAATTCGAAGCACACGTACATGAAGATGAAATGTGTAAATGCTGACGCTCTATTCATCTCTATTCATCTAATCATCAAATGTTATACAACAAATTACACCCGTATCTATAAATATTAATTCCCATTTACACTCGACAGGACCTCATAAATACTGATAAACATTTCTCCGAACTTCACGAACTACTTTTTAAAAGCATTGCGCTACCCCCTTTTATGGGGTTAACGAGAGCATAATAAACGCATGTTTCCTCCGCAGTTGACATCCATCAATAACAACAAGAATTTTACAAAGACCTGCTCCAAAGGATACTCTAAGTCCAGATCGACGCAACGCTTGTAACCCGTGTTAACAGCGATCAACACACCGCGATCCTCTCGCACAGGTCGCAAAACAAACGTTTCTACTCACCGACTAACTCCGGTCGCACGCCAACTAACAAAGTAGTCACTACCAGAAGGGGTACCTGCGGTTTACGCGTGCACATACCACGTTTTTCACTCATGACTCACTGCACAAAACGTGCTACGAACGTAGCGCTTGCCGCGTCAAGACTGAAGTTCCGAGTTCGTGGGATTCTCAGTATATCGTAAGCGCACGAGGATCCCCCTCCCCTGCCGGTTCACCCCAACTCGGGATGGGGTTGCTCTACGATACGGAGCGCCTCGCTCGCCCCCACTAAACCTATTTCACCCCCTCCAGCCAATATACCAGAAGAGGTTGCTGTCAATCGAGTCGCGTCCTAGCCATACCCATCATCCCCGCGAACCGCGTGTCTTTAATTGTCCCCTGACGTTGGCTGGCAGTTTATCTGAAAGCTGGATAGAGGTTTAATCCTAATGACGAATACACACGTGACTGAATTATTGGACGAGTGTAAAATTGCTTAAACGTGCTTCTTTTATAGTATAGGGTGTTTATTGGTGCGTGAAGGAAGTAAAAGTTGAAGTAAAATTCAGAGACATGTGAAAGCACAACTGCTGGTTACAGTGGAACCTCGTTTATTTGGAATTCTTGTACTATCTAGATGACTTGAGGTCTAACCTCTTTTATACGACTTTTAGATGAGCCTTTAGATGATTGTTATCTGGATTGGGGTTGAGCGGAGTCTCAGTTATCCGAACGCGTATTCTGAGTCTTGTATAAGTCACTGATGTGTGCAATCGGCCTGTGTACATATCGACAGTCTGACAAAAAAATGATGGGGATACCAGCGGATCTCCGTTTATCGAACATCGAAACCTCGATTATCCGAACTAATAAGGAAATATGGTGGAGTAGCTGGTGGACGTCTATTAACCAAACAACTCGACTATCCTAACTACCTTGTCCCTTCATCGGTTCAAATGAACGAGGGTTCACTATATTTATTAAATAGTAGATATTTGTTACTTGTAATAATATAAATTTTCAAAATGGTTGGTTTTGTTCAAGAAACAAAATTCAAATTTTTTTTGAATGACTTAAAAATTTTGTTTAGAAGAAGTCGTTTTACTAATTTTGAAGTGCTAATTACTGCTTCTTGCAACTTTACCTTTGTTTTTGGATTGTTCTTGTACACTTTGTCTTTTAAGTAACCTCAAAGAAAAGTCACTGGGATTTAAGTAAGTTGGGTAAATATAGTGGTCATTCTAATCTATTTACAGATTTAGAATAACCTAATCAGATTACTCTCTGCCCGTAATGTGGATGCTGACGTCAACAATTGCAACATAATTGTTATTCCCCAAAACTATGCACTAATAAACAGTTACAACGCATACAAACTTAATAGAAGAAACTCCATGGATCTACGTTACTTCGTTATGTATAGATATAACATTTTTAACTATTTCATATTTCAATATCACCCTGTAGAATATAGGGAAAGGCTGCTGAATTTAGACCACTAAAACACTTTTTACTACAGGCTGGTAATAAAAGTATGTCGAATATTTAAGAAATAGCCGGAAAAAATGTTGCTACGTATGCCTTCAAGATAATACAATAATTGATTTTCTCCAAAATATAATATAAAAAGTTAGACAAGTAGTTTTTTATAATTATGACATCAGTCCACTCAAAGCAATGGATTTCCTAGGATGGAACTATGGTTTCGTACATTAAATCACTGGATTAAAGTGTAAAAATGATTAAGCTTTCTTAACAACAAGTTTACAAAATACAGTACATAAATGTCAGCATACCTAATTTACAAAATCTCGTAGTAAAAGTCAATAATTTAAGCAATAATATTTTTTTAATTCCATATCTACTCCTACACATAGTGTATGAACCCAAGTGCCACCTTTTGTGTACTTTATTATATTTCCTTCCTTGATTTCTTCACATACGGTACAAAATCACTCAGAATGTTTTCTTTTGCTTTTCAAGATGATATTGCTTTTATAACATTCTACCATTGTAACATATACCAATCAAATACTTTAAAATATTTGATCTAATCTTAATTTTAGGCAAAAATTTCAAAATGAATGCAGTAAATTGTACCTTAATAGATATACTGTCTACATAAATAGTTGAAGTCATGCTACTTACTTTAGACAAACCAGAAAGTTCACAGTCGAATGCTAAAATATTAGATTATAAGTTGTTAAAGCAGACTGCCTTTGTTTACTTAAATTTGAACTGGCGCTGTATGATAGTGATTATTGCATTAATTAACTTAGTACGTAAGCAACACATATGTACTGCTTATTATACAGCGCATATTGTTTACACATTACAAGATACACTGGTGATCGAACCTAGGCGCTGCGCAAGTCCAGATTCGGCAACCTTCCTTTACCAAAACTTTACAGTTTTTCATTATATTATTAATAATGATGATTTATTATGTTATGAAATAGAGCAAATAAGTCTTAATACATTTTGCTGTATCTCTTATGGTTTAATTTTATAAAGCTTTAAAAATCCATGATCCATTTCCTACAAATGTCTTGGATTTTATAAATTTTATGTGTGTTGCACGGTAAAAGGTACAATAAAATGTATTAAGACACTTTACTCTATTTTTGCCCTTCAATATATCTATAAAATTACAAAATCCGCCGATTGTTAGTTTAGCATACATAGATACGTTTTTAAGATATTATTCTAAAACGAAAGCAGCTCGGTCACTATGTTATTAGAACATTCAATTTGAATTCCCTGCCCAGTCTATCAGTTGCCCATGAATGTGAATATTTCAAGCGAAGTATTACAGTTTAATAAAGGAAACTAATAGTGTCTATCCTGCGGATGAAATAGGTAATAAAAAAGGACCGTAACAAGAATATTCCTAAAAAAGTGGTTTTCGAAAAAAAACTTTTTTATTCACAATAGGATTTTGTACCGCAAAACTCCATCAATAGAAAAATTGTTAAATCAAAGCTGTATACAGTTGCATTTATAGATTGAAAATAGTTCAGATAGAAAACCATGCATAGGTCAAAGTTCAATCCAGAGAAAATTGAAAAAAACATTGTGAAAACTAAAGCTGAAGTCATTGAAAGTCTAATCTGTTCCTCGCATCAAAACGAAGAAATTAAGATAGATTGCGGAAGTTTGATTGGAAGCATGCCAAAATTGCATTAATTAATTAACTTGTTTTATAAAAAATTACGTGCAAGGTACACGACGGTCTTTCTTACATTTTCTCAATTGCTATCTTTACAAACAGTTCATTACTTCCTACAAATGATGAAATATTAGTTCGTTAGGTAATTTATTTTGTACTTTGACTTTCCATAAGATTAATGTTCTGTTTCCTAACGACAATGTTATTTTGATTTTATTTTTTACACAATTTCCCCTACTCACATCTACTTCATCGCGTCACAATTTCTTCGCTAGCATACTCTACTTTTATAATTTGCTATTTTTTCTAAAAAGTACTTACGTAAAAACAGGAACTTTAGCCTATGGTCTAGATAGAAGCTGAAGTTTGATCTATGTACAATGATTAGATAGAAAGCATGCTTCTTTTCACCTCATTACTTAATATTTTATCCCTCTTTGATCTAGCTGACCAATGATAGGGTAAATCTTGGCAGAATGCCCATTCAGTATATTGCTGTAACTAACCACGCGTGCTGAGATTTACTTTCAGATTATTCTTTAGAACACACGGCTGCGTTGGCACCTATGTTACGATTAATGAATCAGCGCTGTGTCATGTTCTGCAATCGTTATTTCATTTCGTGTTTAACCCGACGCTACAAAGCTGTGAACTTTTAACACATAAGAACTAGGATGGAATGCAACAAATCTGAATCTCCAAATATCGTTAATCCTTTGCAGTGCTTTGAATATTTCTCGTTACTTTTATCCTATGTATTTTTCCAGATTTGCACAGTGACTATTTCGATAGAACGCAAAAAACAATAAATACAACAGGACATACGAGCAGCATAAATAATTTTTTATGTTTTTTTACAAATGAACAATTATTTGACACATCCAATAAGTTCAACAATTTTTATTACATCTGCCTCAACAAGTATAACTGAAATACGATATTTGTCGTTAATATCTATACAAATATTGTAATAATTGTTATTCAAAGTCATCACTGAAATTAAAACTATTTCAGTCGAAAAATGTTTTGTTTCTCATTATCAGGAAGCTAGCAATCAGATTGCATGGAATGAAAAGATATGGTATTAGAAGATAAAAGCTGCAACAATCTCTTGTTTCGAGCATTAATAGCAGGTTTCATCTCTACATGTTGCTCATATCAATGAAGCGATTGTTGTGAATTGTCATGCGTCATACGCAAATGTGGTTAACCACGCACGTTACTGGCTTAACTGGCGAGTAGTTCAAGTCAAGGTAGATGCAAATTTGACTCTTTGATAGTGGCGAAGAAGACTTTACTTTCACGTGTAAAAACGACTGTTTTAGTTTACTGAAACGAATACATATTAATGGGAACAAAAAACTTACAAAAAGAATAAGTAGTGACTCTAAGCCTGCAGATAACTAGAATTCAAATAATTAAGCAATATACAATTATTATGGACGTAATACAAATTGGCAGTTAATTTTGATGAAACTCAGTGACTTTCTAAAATCATCTTGCATGATGGAAACTAAAGTTTCGATCACATTTAAGAATTTGAAAATAAGAAATTTTGAATTATCAACAGTACAAATCTATGGACCTAGAATAGCATGGAACATATTGACATATTTTCTTTAGATTATAATACACAAATTGAATCAACAATTGAATAATGACAAATGGATTCATTTACCAATGATGCAATTCGTAAACGAGCAAGTCTGAAACTGTTTGGAAAGCACCTGATCGTATTGGCACGCTTTGAACACTCTCGAAGGCATCTTTGTGCTCAGAATTTCGTTAAAGATTTATCGCGGAAAATTGGACTACGACAAAATAATTGCTCGATCAGAGAAGCGATCGAGATTCGAGATAGAGGGACCAAACTATGAGGCCACGCGATATAGATCGTCCAGATTATTGCGTGCCACTCTTGGCCACCATACCTAAGCACGAGAGCTCACGAAACTACAGCCAATCTAACGACTTCGACATTTCAACCACGCTGCTTATTTTTTTTCCTGATTTTTCTTAAAATCTACAATTTTTCGATGTGGTTACGGGACATAAGTTTAAACTTTTATTTAAATTCTTCTTAATCGACAATCTATATTTTTAACTCAACGATTGCATTAAACTAACATTAAAGCTTCAAAACTCTCCAGCTAATTCTATACATAACTTCCAATTTTGTTATTATCTTTATTTAGTGATAAGTGTCATATTAGAAATATTCATTATTTAACTTTAGAGGAAGAAAATATAAGGCGTATTCAAAAATATATCTTTAGCACAGAAAAGTATACGCAATTTTCATTATTTTTTTACTAAAAGAAGCTTCAATTTTTATTTATCGAGTTATTTTAACACTATCTACCATAAAAATTATATTGCAATTTAATTATGTGAATTGTTACATGTTATTTCAACTCCGAGAGTAAAGAAATTCATAAACCATCCTTATTAAAAGAAATCCAAAGAACTCAATCCTGTTTCACTTGAAATGTAATTACTGTAACCAGTGTCAAGTGCTGCAATAAATATCTCTTTCCTGAGTTAAAGTCATTTGGTTCATGGAAAATGAATATCAGCATAATATCTTTCAAACTTACCATGTCAATTGACGATTAGAGTTCTTTCGGGTCATAACGTCTCTATTGTTTCTGATTGTATAATCACGCGATGAGTAAGAGAATGTAAAACAAGACAACTATATTCGACATTAAATTATGCTATAGTTGTACTAACCCAGTTACATCATTACGTACTTTTCAATTTATTGCAAAATAGTTATAATTATTTATTTGGGTACTAATTTTGGAATTCATGGAAACCCCGAAGATTTACTCTTGGAAAATATGTAACAGATTAAGCATAAGTCGTTGAAATTTTGCCAAAAAACCGATACCATATTATTTATACATTCAGAAAAAAATACCAATATTTTAAAACGATCTTTTAATGAGTTATCTGCAGGAAAGTCTAAAATTAACCGATTTTTTCACCTAAATGAGTTAACAGCTTCTGATTTATTCCTTAACCTTATGTTAAGAAACGTTATTATTCATTCCAAGTCTGAAATGTCGTACTAAAAATATTTTTCATGTTAAATTTGATAAACGTATTTATTTAGCGCTTGAAATAAATCCCATAGATAACAAAAATAATTATCTTGTATATTGAATTATGTATTGGAAATTAAACGTAAGTAAGTTACATAATACAAAGTATCTGATATTATAAATAATGTTTACTAAAAATATTTGCTACCAATTATGTATTTCAAAGATCCACTTTTATTATTCCGAGAATTCAAAAAGCAAAATCATTCCAAACAATCTGTTCCTCGCCATCCTGCCACTAGGAAACGCCAGACAGACTAATTATCATGGCGGTGTGAGTGTTATCGGAACAATGAGAAGTAAAAACGGTTGAATAATCATTCGACATCAATTGGAAACGATTCCTTCACGAGTTTCATTCTGCTTTTAGTTAGTCGTCGGACAAGCCAGACAAATAGCTCTTCACCATTCTCCTCTAAGAGGACATGAAAATGCGACGTGTGAGTAGTGTAAGTAAGAATAAGTGAAGCCAGTCAAGCTTGGTACTGGCCGCATTTGCTCAAATCCTTCTGCAGAACACGACAAAGAAATGTCACCTAGCCGTACGTGCGATTTAGCTACGTATGTGGTACTTGTTTCTCGCCCAACATTATATGTTACTCGAGTCTTATTACTCGATAACACTGCGAAATACTACCAACGTCGAATAATCGAATCGATAACGATCGCTCTAGGGATTGTTCGAAAGCTATGAAATTACAGTTCCGTAAGTCTGTTACGACTGCTCAGAATATGGCACTATTTCTACGTCTCCTATGTTCTGCTGCACGTACACATGTACATATTTTACTTTGCCCTTTAAAATACCAAAATTGACTCATTGTTTTCGTTTCGTGCTTATACGGCTCGTTATTAATCAGGGAAATATGGAATATGAGATATTGGACAATGAACTGTGAAAAGTTCCGTGAGGAAGGTACGAGTTAATTAATTCATAAAAACTGTGAAACGTGAGAGGGATTCGCAAACTAAATATTGAATCGTTTCGATTTTATATTTTTCCAGAATAAATATAGATGTTTTTATTCAGTGAGAAGTATTTGGCGGAATTCGATAAACGAATGATGAATATTTAATGCATGCTGCTTACGCGAAAAGAAGTTAAAATTTATAAGTTGATGTAGAAAATTTTTAAATTAATCCATTTTTAACTTTGATATAATCACTTTTAATACGTTAAAAATATAATTAAAATTCTATCAAGAAAGAATTAAAAAATAAGGAGATTAATTATTATAACTATTCATCATAATTTCAACTTTATTATATAAAAGGAGGTTTTCTTAACATGATAGAAAACGTTTCTAATGAGATCTATGTGTATTGAAAATTACCTTAAAGCTGTTTTGGCTACCGTATTAGAGTAACTACTTAAATTATAGGTTCGTCATACCCTGCTATTCTTGCCACTACTTGACTGGAAGAACATGATACGGCAAAATTCATGCTATACATTCCATTTATTTATTTTGCAATACGCTAATAATAATGGTAATACCACTGGCATGAACAATAGTAGGATTAATTGAAATGAAGAATGAATTCTGCTTTGAAACTGAAGAAAAATTTTTTAAATATCTGCAATTCATTACTGTATGGCTTAAAATATCCGCCTATTGTTACTCATAACAGGTAACAATTATATCAGAATTACATTATATTTAAAAAAAATAGAAATTTAATAAACGACGTAAAATGCCGAAGTATCCAAACATAAGAGTGTTTACATTTCTATGATCGACGAGGAAATGCATAAGACACGTAGGTAAATACGTAAGCAGACGTATATTTTCCGCTGCATGTTCCAATACTTTCTCTCGTCCTATGAAATTGATGTGCCCTCCCTCCTTTATTCTTCAAAGGCTCCGATCAACTATGGAAATTTCTAACTGCTACTCGATGCTAGCTAGAGCAGATATCTGTGAGATTCAGAAGCATGGATTTTATTGGATCTCCGTCTACCTACTTTTATTGGCTCTGTATGAAGCGATCAGTGACATCACTTTTGACGATATTTATATATCTATAAGAATAGTTACAAGTAGCTGTGCGAACAAGTGTCTACGCGATCGATCAAATGTATACCAAAATTAATTCTATGCAAATGAAAATTGAGTGCAAACGCGCCGCGGTTAATTTACGCAACTGTGTTCCAAATTCAATTGAATTCCTGCTGGACGATACTGATATCATCCTGAACATTCGTCAAATTTTCATCTGCTTGTTTGTCCTTTTCCACATATTGTATTCAATATATGTATGTTTTATGAGTGTATTCCAAATTTTGTTCGATCAGGATGAATCCATACACCTTTTCTGGGTGGAGGAGGAGGGCAAAACATGTAAACTCCATGCAATTTTTAACTTTCTTTTGCACCATTTGAAATTTGCTTCTTATTTGATTTATATTTTAATATGCCTATTTGATAAATTTTTCAAATCGTAACATAATATTTTTAAATGTTATTAGTCTTTAAGACGATCCCCTCTAGATCCGTCACAGTATTTGACTGATTTATATTTAATTGAACAACAAATGGTTTTATTCGTAGATTTTTAATTATTCGATTTGAGATCCAGAAATACACCGTTAAGATTCAGAAATTTTTTCTCTGATTAAATTAAGCTTTAGATATCTATCTATTCATGGCGAATTTCAAGCAAGCCATTACGATGATTTTATAGAAAAGAACTTTGAAAGGAAATTTTTTCTTTCTTTATTCTACTATTAGCGCCATTTTCCCACGAACCATTACCAACGTATTACATCAAGTTATTCATCGCGTACTTGACGAATCAAAAGTCCATTTTAGTACGTGTAATTAAACTAAGAGGACTATAAAAATATTTAAATTGACTTTCTTTCTTTCGAAATTAAATATTTAATTATATGGGAAAATGTGCTTCAATATACACGTATACACCAATTTACAACCTGCCAATTTTATTAGAGACATTAAAACAAGAAAAGAAACAACAGTAGACACAAATCTTACTCCAAATTAATTTTGTCATTGAATTATCGAAACCTGAATTTTCCTTAATTTCTACTAAACTAAATATAATAGGAAATATGATAATTTCTTTTAGTAATGTAATAATAGCTTACTTAATTTTGTGAAAATTTATCCGGGATAGCGCGAACGCAGTCCCGACTAACAAAAATTGTACGCCCGAGATATCCACATTAGGGATATTCGCAGAGGTCAGCTCTAACCGTAGTGCAATGGATGAGCCTCACCCTGGAAGAACCGCCTTTTTGATCACGGTAGCCTCTGCGCCAGGTAAGTATGCTTTATGTTGCTTCTGACTATCACTTAAACCCCATAGTGTACAGTTTCAACTGCGAAAAACTTCTTCATCCACTACGCACCCTAACGGTAACTGTCAGAACTGTTGCTCACCCCCATTAACCCCTGCAGCACAACCCCGTGTCAGAGTCACTTCTGACTCACGGCGGAGAGTCACCAGTGGCTACAGCAGAGTACTGAGAGTTAAATGCCTTTTCTTTCCAGTATGACAGCCTCTAAGTAGATTTATAATAAATTACACAGTGGCTAATTCAGATATTTTATATCATTAGATAGATTTCAATCATTTTTACCTTCAATGCAAATACAGCGTTGTTTGGATACAAGTTCGGTGTACACTCAAGTTTCCTTGGAATTAGATATTCTTTAAATTTACCTTGTCCTCGCTTTCCAGAAGGCACAATCAAGCTACTAATGTACGAATTTATCTTAGAAACGAGTTTCTTATTTCCTTTCGCATGCTTCATTTTAAATCGTGAAGTGGTACCGAAACTGTACCAGGTACTAATATAAATGATATTTTGTCAAACGATCCTTCCCTTCATGTGGACTGCTGAGTTTATTATAGCAGTATGGATTATAGTATAAATATAGTACAAAGTATAATGTAAAGTATAGTATGAACAGTATGAAGAGTGTAAGTCTACTATAGGGAAGTGTGAAATAATTTTTAAAAATGTTGGGAAACTGTCTTCTGCTTAGGCGTGATTCACTGAAGAATCACCACTATAACCGATATTTTTTGGAGTCGGCGAAAACAGATAAGTAAGTGCAGTTCAAAGACAGTATCACTCATCTCCTAACTAAGAGCCAAGGGTTCAAAGTATCACCTCCCCACCTAAGACACACTATAGTCCTGTAAAGATAAATAGTCCTGTGCGACACCGATCAGTAGGAATTGTACTCGTAACTCTCTCGTTGTAACCTCGTTCACGAAACTCGTCCGAGAATTGTTGTACCCGTTTGGCACTAGAGTTTTAGTTGACTTTAACCAACGTATGTTACTTCAAACACCCGTGGGTTTCCAACAAAGACGCGTGAGCACAGTATAGACTAACGTGACTAATTATGATCTTCATTTTGGGAAAAAAGTGTCAATCAAAGGATGCGACAATATCGATTGAATATTAGAATCTGAGTGTATGCAAAACCAACGATCACACATTAGCCTCTTTGACTTGCTAAAGAGGTTAATTTGAACGTTTACATTCCGAGTCCGTTCAACACAATTTGCGAAGACTCTGCATCTATGTAATTCCTTTCCTGCGTCTTGCTGGCACCTCGTACTTGCAGTAACTACCACTAAGCCGGACCAGCTGGTGTTTTAACTTCTAGCGCGTTTGGAATAGCCGACATACGGAAGCATCCGACACCCTTTTATGGAAATTCTTCAGCGAAGCCATGGACTCTTTTCAGCTGACTACTGTATATGCATGTATGTCATATTGTTTTCTTTCACTTTTGCCAGTCAGCAATACAAGATCATAAATGCTATTTGACATAATGTAACTGCAAATACGTATTTTTATACCAGCTGATACAGAATATAATATCTTATAACACGAATAAATAAAGGATATTTCTCAAAATAAACATGATGTACATAATATATGTAAATGACTGGTTCGAACTTTCGTTTCCTCAAATGGTTAAAAAAGGTAAATTGTCTCAATACCAGGACGCTTGGAATATATGTTCTAATAAATAAACATCTAAAATGCATCTCCCCATACTCGAATTGCATTCCAATAACTGAATATTCTATTTTATACTTTTTCGTACTTTGTGAGAGACATCCATATATCGTTTTTATTAGGTACTTAAAAATTCAAGGATCAAAATGAAATATAAAATTAATAATGTTAGAGTAGTGTCCAAAGGTATAACGAAAACAGTCCGCTAACTAAACTCTTACTGGATTGTTGCACTATTTTAATAGTATCGCACAATAATAAATAACTAGGGCAAAGCAAAAGCAATAAAGGAACTAGAAGTTCATTATACGTTTCTATGAAAGTTGCTTTCTCTGAACCATTTCTTAATTTTGTCACTGAATTGTCCGGGATAGCGCGAACGCAGTCCCGACTATCAAAAATTGTACGCCCGAGATATCCACATTAGGGATATTCGCAGAGGTCAGCTCAACCGTAGTGCAATGGAAGAGCCTCACCCTGGAGGAACCGCCTTCTTGATCACGGTAACCTCTGCGCCAGGTAAGTATGCTTTTCTTCTTTCCTAGCCCTTACTTAAGCACATGTGATACTACTTCAGCAGCGGGAACTGCTTCATCCAGTAGTACACCTAACGGGAACTTCGAGAACTAACCGCATCGCTGATCGCTTTTATTCATTCACATATTCCAATAGAATTAAATATCAAAATGTAGAAAGTCTAATGAAAAGTACTCTAATAAAACCTAATCGTTCCATAAAACTTACAGTCAATCAATAATTTATCTGAATAGTTAAATTATTCAAGTATTTAATTCTTTTTTAACTTATAACTTTGAGGTAAATATATTTAATATACTACGTATATTTAATTTTTCCTAATATAATACTTTGGTTTCATTTCACTATTTGATTTATAAAATTTAAATTCTAAATTATACTGTTCTGTCTTAATACAGACAAATTGTACAATATGGACATGTTATATGAAATGTAAGTTTCAAATTTTAGAGCTCTATCCGTAAACATTTTAACTGAATTTTTTACACACATTTTAAAGTGAATATATAAAAATTATCCTTAATACCAATTATATATACAAAAATGGAAGCTTTAAGAAACTTTATTCTTCATTAACTCCTTGTCAATATTATGTATGTAATATTCTAAACTCCTAATTTCTTAACATCCACATATAATTCCTCTCTATAATTTCGATAATTATAGTTACTGGCATAACAACAGGAATATTCAAGATATTCATTAGACCAAGAAATTATTATTAGGCTTTGGGCTGTTTACGTGCTTAGGTGTTGTACTCCGAAACGAGATACAAAGCTAATACAATATTTAATTGCTTTGCGCATATAATGGCGTCATCATTGTGCAGCATTACTACAATGGTAACATAACACTTAGAACTAGGTTTCCAAACCGCTAAATACAGGGTGAACAAGAATTAGGTGACAATTTTAAATTAAAATATCTCTTTTGAAAAATGGTTTTTCAAAAAACTTTTTTTGCTCATGTGTTTATATTCAAAAAGGAAATTTTTTAATGGCAATTTTGAAAATTTTTTAGTGGTAAAAAATAGAAATTTCTGTCGAAAATCGAATATTTTTAGTGAAAACATACATACTGAATCAAAGGCATCACGCAAACTTTAAGAAAGTGGTCTTCAAGTAAGAAGAATGACAAAAGTCACCAAGAACGTCCGTTTTGAAACTTGTCAAAAAAATTTGAGTTGACAAGACTCAGTACTTGATGACCGTAAAGGAAACGTAAGGCGACCATTATTATCTCTGTATCGTACATAATTAAATATCACGAAGCAAGCAAAACAATTATCGACAAGAACTCTTGTGTTTCGCAAAGGAACAATTGCATTGAAAAATTTATACCCTTTAAACGCCATTAATTCAGTAATTAAGTTTGCAATATAAACTTGTCCGGGATAGCGCGAACGCAGTCCCGACTATCAAAAATTGTACGTCCGAGATATCCACATTAGGGATATTCGCAGAGGTCAGCTCAACCGTTGTGCAATGGAAGAGCCTCACCCTGGAGGAACCGCCTTCTTGATCACGGTAACCTCTACGCCAGGTAAGTATGCTTTCCACTCTTCCCGAATAAAACTTGAACTTTATGCCTCATGACTTTAACTGCGAGAAACATCTTCATCAGTCGCGCACCCTAACGGCAGTTGGAATAACTACTTCACGCATTTTCTGTTATAAATCCTGTCAAAATTGAATTATATTTGCAGTAGAAAGTAGAAATTCATTTTATGAATTCATACTATTCATACTGGAAAACTTTTAAATTACATTATTATCTCCTCTAGTGAATATTTGTTTATGTTACGTGAGGAAATAAAAAATATTAATTTTAAAAAAATCATTGTGAAAGAACCTCACAACTTATTTGTAAATGTTTGTCAGAAATTATTTCTATTTTTCCCCACATTGTATAAATTTAAAGGAAACTATAATTGAAATTGCTAATGAAATCGTTAAGAATTTATTGTTATATGTAAGCCTTCGCTTTTAACGCATGTTAACGATTTGAACAATATGTGTTTATTGTTTAATAAATATAATTAATGATAAATGATTAATACTTGAAAATATACAAACATAGGTAATTCAAGATAATTGCTTGCTAATAATATACTTCCTCCTGTTTTGAAAAAATTTCAACTGTGTCAAATATATTAATTTCAATCAAGATTCCCTGTATTTAATATATTTTAACTTAAAAAAAATGTATATAAATTTTAAAGCTAATATAACTTAACATAGTTCTATAAAGTCGAAAAACTGAATTTTCCATAATCTCTACTAAGTTAAATATAATAGAAAATATGATAATTACTTTTAGTAGTGTAATAATATCTTACTTAATTTTGTGAAAATTTATCCGGGATAGCGCGAACGCAGTCCCGACTAACAAAAATTATACGCCCGAGATATCCACATTAGGGATATTCGCAGGGTTCAGCTCAACCCAAGTGCAATGGAAGAGCCTCATCCTGGAGGAACCGCCTTGATGATCACGGTAACCTCTACGCCAGGTAAGTATGCTTGTTCTGTCCAGTCTATCATATTTTTGATACTCGTATACAAGTTTCAAAAGCGAGAAAGGAAATCGACCAATGCGCTTCATAGTGACGAGTTGAAGAACTAAAAGTTCACCCCATAAGCCACCCTTTTGGCACCCCAACGGATATTTCTGACTTTTTTCTTTGTTTATCATCAATTCATAAGAGTGTATAATTGAAAATATTCATTTCGATATGAATACGGTTTAAATTAAAATTTTAGTAAGAAACTGGAACTTTGAAGAACACTGAATCCTAAATAAAATTTTGAAAGAAATTGGTGCCAAATATAAGTAAAGATTATTTGTTTGAATTATGCATTCTTTAAAAATTGTAATTGTAATAATACAATAAAGATAGGTACTTCTACAGTCTTTTTTAGTATATGTACTACCGAAGCAAGTACGAGGTACTTCTACAGTCTAATTGAAATTCTATATTGTAAATGATTATTAACAAATGTTTATATTATGTGTTAAGTCGTCTAAATTCGTCTTAATTTGTCTGTGCGAATTGCTTAATTAACTAATTAATTCGTTAATTAGGTGCATTATTAGTGATTCTGGACTTCTAGCGTTAAATAGGAAAAACGGAAATATATATGTATGTATATAGTAAAAAAATATTCTTCTACTCTCAGTATATAAAATATTCATGTAACAATTTAGTTGTCAGTAGTATACTACTCAACACTATGAATCTTACAATTTAATTTATTTTTGTGCTTGAAATTAACATTCTTACATATTTGGTTTCCCTGGATCATCCACTAACCTCGAAACATATTGTTCCTCCTTACAATTGTTATGTCTCATGTTTCAGTATGGTTGCACAGTACATTAGCACTCACCATCTCGCAATTTGTAATAATCTGGTATTCAATAAAATAAATGAACCGATTAAACGCGAAAACACTGCTTTGTGTTATTACTTACTGTTCCTATATGCGCGCACGACATGTTTCTTCTTGTGATTTTCTTTAACAGTCGAATATCGCAGTATCAAACAGCGATTGTAACATAGCATATGACAAACGCTCGAAAAGGTGCGATCGTTGAAGTCACGATCTCGAGCGCAAATAGTACGATTCCCATTACCGTCTGCGTCTTCTTTATACAACGCTGGAGTTGTGTTCTCGTTACTTTCTTCTGTATTATATTCCGTTTCTTCATTGCAATGAACGCAATCACAATGTGCCTCGTTTTTGGGTAACGTATCGGAATGCGTCATGATGATTGCTAATACTAGATACAGAATATTATATTTTAGTGTAAATTATATTATTTATAACTTTTGGCATAATCTTCTTTGGGCAATATTTTTCTGAGACTAATTATAATTTATGTTAAATATTTACACGAAGCATCTACAGACAAATAAGAAAATTAACTTATTATGGATCTCTTTTTATAAACAAGTTACAAATATGTACATAACTTCATCCGTTCTGTATAAATTCAGTTAGCAACTATCTATTTGTAAATACCTTCTTTTATTAATGGGACAAAACTCAACCCACATTGTTTTATTTTAGAATGAAATCGTAAGAAACCTGAAAATAAATCCAACTACTGGCAGAAGTATCACTTCATTTGTTCTTTATCTAATATTCTTATTTATAGTTTTTTGAGGGAGAAATATGTCTGACAATTCTGTAATATTTCTTATAATAATATAAATAATAATCACGTGGTTCGATGTAAAATGCTTAAGCTGATTTTGCGCATTAAAAATATACCATTGCAACTATCACTTCTTTTAAACGGATAAAGTTTTACATACACATATTTGTAACAAGATTGAAGTAGGTAGGTATACTGATATGCAACCTACAAATTAAAATTGTTTTACACAGTAGTTTCATATTTGAAAGCCAAATGAAATTACAGGAAGTAAAGGAACGATAGCACTAAACCAATCTTTTGATTAAACTCACAGACACTCCCAATTCAAACTGAAGCTCTTTGATTATTGGATGACATAACGCATCATCTATTTCATATATTACAGTACTGTGTCATATGTTATGTTAGACCGCTTATTTTAGTTATATAAAGTTAGTTTTAACTTAATTTTAGTATAATTATTTTTAATGCATTCCAACTAGTCATAACAAAAGGTGATAATATGGAGAATTAGATGTTACAAGCTTCAAGTGATTGTTTAAAAATTTGAATTACTGTATCAATCTAACATGTACAAGAAAAGAGAGAGGCGAATACGTTACTGCTTTATTAGATATCAGCAATATCGACATAGTGACCTTTAACTTCAGCGTAATGAAACATTAAATGTTATAAACGCAGAGCATCGTTACAATAACATACATTTGATAGTGAGGAACACAATAACAATTTCTATAGTTAAATATTAATGAATTATTATTACACTGCTAGTACATAATTGGAATGCTTGCAAATTAAACATAATTTTATTATTTTTCAAGTGAAAATTTCTGCAACATTGAACAATTAAATTTGAAATTGTCGAAACTGTAATTGAGTGTAAAATAAAAATGAATTCATATTGCAATTTGACGTGTTACCATTATTATTAATATAGAAGCTTGAGTACTAGCTATATATTCACTCTCTTTTTTCATAAATGATGTTTGCGAATTAGTAGTTTTCCTTGTAAACATTATTATTTCAAACATTTGAACTATATTTTCATCTAGGTATAGAGTTTCTATTTTCTTTTTCTTTCTAAAATATTGCTTGCCGTTATGTCTACCACAGTGTCCTTGTTTTTCTGCTAATTGTTCGCGAGTAATAACGCAAAGGATAACACACGGATAATGCTATTACCAGTACATACAACCAGATAAAGACAACCCATTCTGCTTTGACGATGAACTCAGATCCCTTTTCTGCTTCAACTTCATAATAAAAACAGAAATTTTACGAGTAAAATAATACCTAGATACTACTTCGAAAGAGTAGTACAAAAAAATTAAACATTACATTTTTTAGCTGCTGTTCATTTGAATAAATAATTAAGCATTCCTTCACATAGATTGCCATTTACGCTCGAAAATTGTACATGTTTTTCACATTTCCCGATAACAGTTTTTTATTTACGGTTTTAATTTTTGTACTGTACGATCTGTTTGCAATGCTCTTTAAACGATTTCTAAAAATGAAAATCTAATAGATTCCAATTTGGTAATCGAGAGTGTTCGTGCAACAGGCCAGTCTGCTTATTTATTTTTTATTCCCAATCCGCAGATAAATAAACTACTATATTGTCATGCAATTGGAGATCCATTTGTACCGAATTATAAAATACATTGAAGTCTATTGTTCCGCTGAATAATAAAAAATAGTTTACGAAAAGAGCATGCAGCTCTCTTGAAATGATATAAATTCATTAAAATACAATTTTCGGATGAGTTCAGTAAAAATACGCATCACTGTTAACTAATTTCGTTATATTTAGTATCTTGCTCGTCGCAGAATATAGAACATCCAATTGCACTGGATCTAAGCGAGCCGTGAGAGAGAATAGCATCACTCGATACCGAACAAATATTCCAATTTTCAAATGACACAGCGCGCTTCTTTTTCCCTTATTCGTTCTTTCTCATTTGGCACTTGACTCTATTAAGCCGTTTCCAGACACCGTCATTCCACGCTGTCTGTCTAACTTATACGTATTTTCATTTTCCGTAAATTCGTTACCCGCCAGACGATACCCGACCGTAATAGGTTCGAATGTAATTGATATCAGCTATCTTCAAGTCATATCTTTTTAATTACGATGCATTTCACCGCGGACATTTGTTACCTTCCACTCGAGTATCTGATACCAATTACACTGAAAGCTGCCTCGTTTAATAGAAACCAAGATTTCATTTAATTTTGAATATTTTGTCAATGGTTCACACACTCCTAATATAGTTACGTGTCTCCTATCTGTTTCATTATTCAGGATTCATGAGTTATAGGTGTACAGTGTTAGTAATTTTTAAAGAAAAAAGAGTTATTACTAAATTATATATTCCGAGAAATGTACAATTTACAATTATGTACTCGCAAGATTACATCAATGCAAACAAAATATAATCTCATGGAAGATATTTGCATATCCACAGAATATACATATGTAAAGATTATCAAAATTGTCTGTATTCTGAAATATAATTTTTCCCTCGCGAACCATGATTACAATACAAGAAATTCCTTTTAAAGGTAATTCGACGTTTACTCGAACTTCAATTACCTAATCGAAGGTTTAATTTGAGCGAAACGGTTCAACCTCGATTCACTCGAATCGATATTTTTGCATCTTCATAGTGTATCAATAACAATCAGTATAAATGTGGCTTTATATGTAGGTATAACAGTAACGAAACGTGATTTCAAAAGGGTATTGAAGCGATGGATAGTGTGGGGTGAGACGGTGGTAGAAAAGGGTATTGGAGGGTGAAGAGGCTATGGAAAATTGTCAATCAGTACAAACCATCTAGACTTGATTACAACCCCAGCATCGAAGTTGGAGTTTGTTTCGATGGTTCAGAAATGGCTGGATGAACTTTTATGACCAGATAATGAGCACCACGTATATTTTGCCATTTAAAAATACGAGTATTCGAAGTTTGTGCTTTCAAAACTACACGTGTTCAATTACAAAAGTTTTGGTTTACATGTCCAATGAATTTCGAATAGTTTGAAAAATACAAAAGCATCTCTATGACATTGCACTTCAGTTTTTCTATGTTAAGTGCTGTGAGTGGACGTTATATTCCCTTGTTTTTGAAAAATGTGTATTAAAATTTTATGTAGAAATTTGAATAATTTCATATAACCATCTCTGCTACAAAACCTGATCAAAAATGTGCAAACTAGACACCTATATTATCTATATAAAATTCTGCATGGAATGGACTGCAGCAGATTACCCCTTGCCAATTTCGACAAGAGAATTTCGTGTTTACTTGGAGCAGCCACAGAAGTTCCAATTTTTTAGATGATTATGGACTTATACACTTGAAACATGTATATACCTATACTATCGCGTTTCGTCGTACATATGCACATATTTTGCGCAAAAAGTTTTATGAAACATGACATGGAAGGAATCCTAAGGATAATTTCACGCAAACAGAACTACGTGCAAAAGAAAGATAAATGAAAGTGCAAATCAACAAACGAGATTCTTTAATAGAATATACAGGGCTTTTGTAAAAAAGCTTCAATTTTATAAGCACATTATGCTGATTGCAACGATGAAGGCATTTCAAAGCTGCTCATTGCAAGATGTACTTGCTTGTTTGCATGCACCGTCGAGCACATCATCAACAGTCAACACAATGAAAAACGCAATAATAATTAGAACAGTCGTAAAGCTTGGGCATATTCGTATATTTTATTAAAGAAAATTGTTGAAACGAACACCAAAGACGAGAAACAAACTAGTTTTACACTTTAATTTAAAAAACTAAAAATCCGATAGATAGAAAACGATGATAGTAAAATTGATGAATGTAAAATTTGACAGAGCTGTAACTAATTTGTGATTCTCGGAAGCATTATTTATGGGATGATCTAATAAATATCGTTGTTATGTTAATTAAAAAATACTAATGGTACGAGTATTTTGTCTATTTAAGCAATAAATTATATCTAAGTGAAACACTGATTAAAAAATTTCTGTGAAATTTCTCGTTTTTTATTATTTTAAAAAGTTCCTTTCTCACGTTACCAAAGATTAAGGATACTATTACCGAAGTCAAAAGTGAAATAAAGAATAGGATGCAATCAAGAAAATCAGTCGATAAAAGCATGTTCTACAGCTTCAGACACGTGACTAGCCACGTTCATTCCCATTTGTCACCTATTCACCTCCGATCTATTCTCGTGTCAATAATAACAGTTAACTGGTGGGAGCGTGTCTCACGTACCATGGAACAGTTACTCCACGCATGTGTCTCCATGCATCCTTGCATGTGTACAGAGTGTTGCCATCCTATCGCACGTGCTCATATGATTATGGTGGAAAAGAGTTCATGCGAGGGGAAATCCATGAATGAATCAGCGGCACGTGCGCGTGTATAGGTGTCACAATTACTCCTCGTTCATTGTCCCGTACAAGTAGTATATTTTAGCGGATGAGTGACTAAACCTAGTTCACATGCTGAATTAGCTCTATACGAATTGTTTAGTGATGAAAGTAACGACATACTGGCTATAAAACTATTTTAGTCATACAAAGTGACCACAGAGATAAAAGTAATGAAATGTCTGTGGTTAACAGATTGTGGATGATACAGGACTTATACTTTCAATCTTTTTTTCTTGAAACTCCTTTCTTAATATGTTTTCAAGATTAATTAATTTCTGACTAGTTTCAGAAGTGTAGTTCTTACTAATAACGAGTTGCGAGGCTACAGCGAGTAAAAACTGTATGTGCCCCATAAAATATGAAATATTAAACCTAACTTTCTTTTTTAACTATACCGAGCGCTTTGCGAGCGTATCTACATAATGCATACAAAGAAATACAAAGAAACAGAGGAGTTTTATTGAATAAATTTTAGTTACAGTAATCTAGTAACCTAAATTCCACGAAATTGAAAATTCATAATATTGTAAACATTATTTTTTTTTTAATGTAGTGTAAGAGTAAGAGAATAAGATAACCTAATTTTCGTGTAATTCAAATAGCACAGATTTGTAAGCATGAGAATACAAATATGAATAAATAAGATACAATATTACTTCTAAAATATTTACATTTCAAATTTTAGTTTCAATACCTCTAGGACTGTTAATGTTCAAAAGCTCTTAAAATTCCTTTTCTCTAGAACTAGTGTCTACCTCCCCCCCCAGTCGTGGCAAAATGTATGAATTACGGGACGCCTTATACAAATCGAACAATTACACGCAGAAAATTCAACTAGTCCCGAGGGCTAATGGCACTGCTTCGTCAAGAGGGAAAAGAAGGGCGAAGAAATTTAATTAACCAGTCGCTTAAAGGAAAAGGTAATTTTGTCGCACTTTCAAGGAATCGCAAAGGAAGTCTGTGAAAGGTTGCAGCATTGAACATTTTACTGAGCATACAAGATCCACGGAACGGTACTATGTATATAGTAGTAGGTATAGTACTGTACTACTCTTCTACCTTCACTTAAAATTTATGGTTAAAACGGCACCTTGGAAACGTGAACCTATAATATTTAATAGATTGAGTTTATAATTTCTCTAATTGTAACTATTTTTTATTACTGTCTAGTTTCGCCACGAATTCAAGTTTTTATTAATTTAATTGATGTCTCGACATTCTAATTAATTTTGATATTATGTAATTCATACACAAAGTAAGTCAAAGAAAAAAAGCTTAGATAATATATAATCATTAATATTCTCAACTGAACAAAGCTGCTTGTAACAGGTGTGTTAAAAAATTAATCCTGTACACAGTCATCTTCAAATAATTTTCAATTTTAATAATGGCAAATGAGCTTTTTTTCAAATTTCCTGTATGTGCAGGATATGCAGTATCATTAACTATAGAATCGCAACTCAATAACAATAGATACCCAAAATAACAATACCAAGGAAGTATGAAACTGCTGCAAACTTATAGATAAATAAGACATACTGTAATGAGTAAATATATTGCATCTATAAAAAAGAATGTATATGTATTTAAAAACTTTATACTTGTACATAAATCATGAACAATCCATCATGTACGAAATGATATCAAATTGCGAATAATAGCTCTCCGCGAACAAATAGTTCATGATTTAACAAGGGAGACAACGCCATATTTATGTACTATTTAGATAGTTTAGTTCAGTTCTCGAATTTGATGCGCTATTAATCATAAATTCGCCATGGCCCTTCATCGTGTGCTTTCATTAATCTCTGATACGGACAAAAAAGTACATCGTATTATAGTGACGCCTTGATAACGTCGTGAAAAAGTCTCACCTATCTACTGCACAGCATACCGTGGAAATTAGTATTCAAAAGACCGATAATATCGTGTTAATGGACTTTTCGTATCAGCGAACTTAGAGTATTGATTTTACTAAACCTTTGGGTACATTACGCTGTGAGCAAACTAGTCTCGTCTGATCGTCAAATTAACGGCCGCGAACTTTTCTAAACGTTTCCCACCACCCCTCATTTGCTATTATCCAACTCTACTCAGTTCCCTTGCCCACTATAAAAGTATACGTAATCCTTTGAACGGGCGAAATCAACTTCAAATAACTTTGTCATGGCTTTTTCCTATTTTTGCAACGTTTAAGAAACGATTAAAAGCCAATCAAAATCACATCTTTTCAAAAAATAACATAATATTTAAAGGTATCCTTGTGTCCACACACAAGGAACAAGTCCAAACATCAGATGGATTAAGTGTTCACGTATAAATAGTTGTTCATTACTTAGACGGCAACGTGTTAACGAAGATTAGCAACTCAGGTGGTTGAAAGCACTTACAGGGTGTATATGAAACATACGGAGCAAAGAGGAGCACGGAATAGAAACGAGCCAGAGAGAGAAAGGAGGAGGGTCATTGTCGTAACTTTGCTTTCTGGCTCTCAAGAGCAGTTCGCGTCCACCAGGTGGTTCATCAGACGACTCTGTGGCAAATGCGAGGTCACTTCTATCCCCTTCATTTCTTCGCCCATCCCTGCTTTCCCTAGAGGTCATCAACTTCCTATTCTCTCACCATGTACATACATAGACGGTAGTCTGTGGAAGGATCCACACTCTCTCCCTTACCTTTGCTACTCGCCAGCCGAACAAGGCTGACCTTTACTCGTTTGACCGGAGAGGCCAGATCCGCTTACACCCGCTACGAATTTCAGATTCCGTAAATCCACCGAAAGTTGAACCTACATCACTGGCTTTCCACTTATCTGGCAAACATACAAGCTTTCTAGCAACCGCCGAGACTGTGCCGTTTCCGCTGGTGTGAACAACGGTTCAGACGTAACGCGAAAAGAAATTCAAGGGAATTCTGCTTTCCTCTTTCCTGAGGAAACACAACGTTTGGACTATTTCTACTGTGATACTGAACTCACGAAATATTTGCGAAATATTCAATTCCAATGGGACATCAGAGCATTTGTGACATCGTGGATACATGTTGTTATAATACTTGTTCAATGACTTTTCCGAAAAAGATGCTTCACTGGCTTCCATGATTCCAGCCTGTACGCTAATCAGAAACAGAGGAGAGAAAAGTATTTTCATCACAAAGGATATAGTTCTAGCAAGAACTAGAGAGAAGTCAAAATCTTGTTTTTAGTATATTAAACACAAATTGTAAAATATTTTAAAAAATTTCTAGTTCTATTGATAAAGACATATCTGCTGAAGATTCTCTCCAAGTTTCGAAGAAAACGCGTTTGAAGTTTCCACTATCAGTAACATAGAAAACTGTATATAGGGTGTTTTTGAACAGCACGACATAATTTTAAGGGATGATTCTGGACACCAAAATAAAACGAAAATGAAAAATAACGATTTTACGTTTGAGGCTTCATTAAGCCGTGCTGTTCAAAAATATCCTGTATATAACAGTTAATCTGCCAGTCCAGGTCCATAGTTCATACAATGGTTCCTCTTCTTTTTTTCAAGATCATATACTTCAAGAAAACAAAATAAGAAAAGAAACTGATTTTTTTGAAATTCTAAACCACAACGCCACCCTAAGGTTGCTCTATGTGTCTTATTCTTTTGAAGAAGCGACGAATGGAAAATTGAAAAATTGGAATCTCTACTGGAAAGCTATAGCAAAAGTATACCGATTTCCTTTTTTACAAGAACTCGAAATACCTATTGGAATACTGAAGTTGAAATATTGAAACAATCTAATTAGAAACTGAACTATTATTCAACGTTTTGATTACAGTCAAGACCAGATGGGGGGATACTAAAATATTCCCTACTTTTTGAAAGAATTTTACAAAAGATAAGTATTTTCAATCCGCGAATCATGGACCAAAGTAAACTCCAGAGCTCCACAGTAGGTGTAACTCATAAAGAAAGCCATGGATAGATCGATAATAAGTTTCTTCTAAGTATTTGCAGAAATTTATTTTAGGACATAAAGAAGTGAGGCCTCTTAAAGTGTGAGGCTTGGAACTATACCCTCCAATGTAATCCAAGCCTAACTACAGCAGTAGTATATTCGGTATTCAATTTACGATTAAAGTTTTCTATACGCAAAGCTCCAGTAAATATGTACGATCGTGCCAGCTTTATCTCGCATATACATACAGAGTGTTCTAAAACAGATGGTACAAGCGGAAAAGACGTGGTTCTACGTAAAAAAAAAAATAAATCGAATATATAAAATACAATTTTTTGATATCATGCTTCGTTTTAGAGAAAATTGGGTTTGAAGAGTACACATGCGGGGTAAGAGGAATATTTTCGACCTGACTACTGACTGCTTCTATGGTAAGCTAGAAATATTCCCCATTCACCCCTCAAATGCCTAAAACTGTGCTTCGGTGCACTCGTACTCAATTAAAATTCAAAGTCCATTTTCTTGAAAACGAAGCATAATATTCAAAAATTTTATTCAACATTTTCAACTTTGTTTGTCACAGAATCACCTTCTTACCGCTTTTACTACCAGTTCTGAGACACCTTATATGTACTATTCGTGTCTCACGAGAAGTCTACTTTAAGCATTAGGGACAATGCTTTCCAAGAGACTTATCCTGGGACAGAAATAGTACCTGGCATCGCAGCAGTACTATACCACTTAATACAGAATGCAAAAAATTACACGTAAACTTGATTTAACCGATAATACACAATTTTGCTTAACCAGCGGCAGCTATAAATAGTAAGTCGTTGATCTATTTCTACTTTCTACATGTACGTAACTGCAGAGTGTAAACAAAATATGGATGTAGCAATATTTTAAAGAGCAATAGAGAAGCTAAAACACGGTTTTATATTACCACATAGAGGCTGACAAGAAGACGTTTTATCGGGAACCTAATTGTTGACGAAAGTAACGAAGACGGAATGGACAAGAGAATATGAAAGAAAGGATAATGCACTATCTCGTTCGCTTTGTGCAAGATATAACAACCAGTATACACTTGATTCAACAAAGCGAATCAGACTTCGACACGCGAAGTCGGCATGAAGGATCACGCGAGGTCGACCTCCCTTTGGCCAATCTTTTTCCTCGCTTCTTAGCCTTGCCCACGCTTCCTCGTAAAATTAGTGTCAAGTTAATTTCGTAGCTGAATTTAGAAAAGTTTTCTTTGATCGTGTGTCTCGATGGTGCCCCTCTAACCTACGACGAGTGGCCTTTCGATTTACCCTCTTCATCCCTCCAATCGTCCATCCAACACCTATTTCTACCTGTTACAACGTTATTTCCATGAAATAGCAATTGCTTCGTAAGAGAAAACGCATTGCGAAAGTTCTTGCAGAGTAATTTTTGGACTTCCTTCCTTACATAGAATTATCGAACGCCACGGTACTGACTACTTTTTGCGCAATACAGGTAAATGGCATGGAGTTATAATTAGTTTCTAAGGACTCTGTTTGAAATTCGTATGAGATTAACTGAAATGGATTTCCTTTGAGTTTTACACATTAATAATTTCATAAATGGACCAACGATTTCAAACGTTAATTCTGTTGCTAAAATGTTGATTTTTTTTATAACCTTTCGAGTTAGTTACAAATTAATTTATAACTAAAGTATAAAGTATAATTTTGGTTATGAATATCGAAGTTTTTATTTGTTTCGTAAGAAAAGTTGTATTCATCATAGTGAAAAATAAATAAACTATTACTGTGCCATATAAAATTTATGTAAAGCGCAGTAATAGATTCAAGCCAAGACACAATATTAATATCTTTTACCCTACTTAGTACTTCGTCGGTAAGATGAAAACTAAATTTAAGAATTTTTTTAAACTCCGTATCGTAGATGTCGCCACATCGAATAAATAGAGTGACATCTACTACGTAGAAAAGAAACAACTTTAACATACCTGAAACTTCTTTATCTACAAGGTAGTACATAGAGGGATCTACGTTCAATCTGTCAAAACTAGAATATAGGGAATTTTGAATAAACTTGTACTCACCCTGCCAGAAATGTAGTTAAGCAGGACTTCGAGCAGATGCTGCTGGTGTCGAAGGGACGGTACAAGGTCACAATTAGGCGGCTATTAACAGGTGTTAATGTGTTAACACTTACGGGATGTCTATTGGACCTAAAATAAAAAAATATGAAATATTAGAAAATCAATTTTTAGAGTTTCCAAACTTTAAAGTTTCAAATGTTTGAAGATACAAACTCCCAGAGTTCCAAATGTTAAAAATTTCAAACTTTAAACCCTAAATTTAAATTCCTGATTTCTAAATTCCATTTGAAATCTCAATAAAATAAAATAATACTTACATCATTTCTCATATTCTTTTCTGGCTTTCCTTCCTAGCTCTGCAGACCGACCTACGTTTTAAGCAATAAAAAAAAGTCAAAAATAAAGGACTACTGTCGCGATCGAATGATAATTAGCCAACGAACAACACTGATTCTATCTTGGGTATCAGAGCCTCACGGAGCTCTGGAATTATTTATAATAAAAAAACACTGACTCTACTATCGCGTAATTGAATAAATTTGATGCTAGTTGATGCAGTATTTTAAACACTACTATAAATATTACGAAATTCTGCCTACTGAGGGCGCTGCTAGATTCAGGGCTGTAATATCAAGGATCCGTGCCCCAATGTGTGTACAGGATCGCTGGATAGCTTTCGCGTATACTATCAATTAACCGTAGAATGTGAAGGATTAGACTCGTTTAATTACAAACTTAATAAAAGATAATTTTTTGGAAAAGATTCATGTGCAACAAGAAGTACAAGGCTGAAGGCAAGTGTGCTGCGTGTTTGATGATAAGGGCAGTTCTGAGAGCGGGAACATAGAAATTTTAAACTTTACAGGTAACAAATTTAATTTTCTTGCTTGTATTTTTATTTCTTATTCTAAATATTGCTAAATAATGTAATAATTTCGATCTTTTTCAAGGTACATAGCTTCTTCTTAACGTGAAATGGGTAAAGGTAATTACAATTTAATAAATGTACATATAATAACTTTATATTTATTGGCATAATACAAGTCAATACATCTTTCATCACAGTTCTTTTTGAAAATAAAGTTGAAAATAAGAGGTCTAAAAAAATACCTAAATACATATACAAGATAAAATATTATTATAAATTTACTATATACAACAAATTTACTATGTACATATATACATATATTTAATAAAATATTTGTTATGGAAATAATGTTATACTGTAGTACAAGTATTAATACTGCTGTGTAAAAGAAAGTTGTTTAAAATATTAATTTCTACAACATATTCCAAAATCATCGAAA
Organism: Calliopsis andreniformis; assembly: GCF_051401765.1. Taxonomy (NCBI): domain Eukaryota; kingdom Metazoa; phylum Arthropoda; class Insecta; order Hymenoptera; family Andrenidae; genus Calliopsis; species Calliopsis andreniformis. Next base: position 9,374,104 of record NC_135071.1, read on the forward strand.
TCGGTGATGACCCCTTTTCAACAAGTTCACTCGCAGTACTATACGATTTATTTACATTATCTTATGCTTAAAATGATATTATGATGACATTAAAATGACAAGACATTATCTTGTACTAGATATGTTGATCGCTTCCAGTTCTTTTACTCTGTCTTCTAATTCTTTTATTCGCCGAGATCGAGAACGGCAGAGATCTTTCATTAATAATTTTTCCCTTTCCAATTTTTGTATTTTCACGTGATCCTATAAAAGTATTAGATTAAACAGATATATTTTATAAATGTAACTAAACATTTCTATTTCAGCTTACCTCGACTATTCCACTATTAGCACCACAAAAACGCAATGTATTCGTTGATAATGTTTGACAAGCTTGATCTCTTCTATTTACACGCCACCGTCTACACACCTCACATTCCCACGTATTAGTATCATTTATCGTCCTTTGAAGTTTCCTTACTTCAGCACTTAGTTCATAATTCTAGAAATAAATTAATGTATAATATAAGTTGTAAATAAGGTTCAATTTTGTATTATTTTAATACATACCTTGCTACGAAAAGTATGTAGAAGTTCTTCTAGTTCTTTACATTTTCTCTGATATGGGAAATTTTCACTTTGAATTTGAATTTCTAATGTTGCAATCCTTCCATTTTTTGATACCAATTGTAACTCTAACTCGTGTATCTTTTTCTTTAATTCGTCAATAAGTTTGCCATCTTCTATTGCATTTTGCCGTGATTCACGAAGCAATAGTGTTTTCTTGAATTCAACATTTTGTTGGAATAGATAATCCAACTGCTTTTTATAATCGCTTAACTTTGTTTGCAATTCCAGATTTTCGTTATTTAACGTACTAATTTGCAATTTGTAATCATCCGTTTGTTTTATACTTAGGTTCATTTTAGACGTTTCAACATCATTTCGAAGTTTTTCATTTTCCTCTTTAAGATTTTTTAATTTTTGTTCTAATTCATTAGTAACTTTGTTTTCTGTTTGACTAATATGTAACTTCTCCATCAAATCTGCAATTTCAACGTCTCGTTCCTTAATTACTTCCGCGTATTCATCTAGCTCTTTATCTAGTTCTTTATTTTCTTCTATTAATTTTTGTATTCGACTTGCATAGTCTTTAAGTTCTTTATCTTTTCCAATTAATATTAACTTCTTGTCTTCTAATTCTAAAGCTAATTTATTTTTTTCTAATAAAAGTCTATTGTATTTGTTTTTTTCTTCTGAAAAACTTGAAAGGCTGTACTCTGACTTATCCGATGATGCAGCATTTTCTTGTAATACGAGTTCATATTTACCCTTCAGATCAATTAACTCTTTTGAAATTTGATTTTTAATTTTTTCAAGTTCTGCAATACATTTACTTGCTGCTTCTAATTCTACTTCCCTATTCCTAAAAGCTTCCTGCATTTCTTTCTCTTTCTTGTGAGCAACAACAATGGCTTCTTTCTGTTGACTGTTAATTTTCTGTAGCTTATCAAATTCTGTTTGTAACATGTTGAAGTCTGTTTTAAGCGTTTTCATCTCTGCATTTTCTTGTAACATGAGTTCATATTTACCTTTTATGTCATCTAACATGTTTTCAAGTTCTACTATACGATTACTTACAACTTGTAATTCTAATTCCTTATTTTTTAATATTTCCAGTGCTTCTTCCTCTTTTTTCTGAGCAATCAAAATTGTTTTTTTCTGTTGACTGTTAATATTCTGTAGCTTATCAAATTCTGTTTGCAACATGTTGAAGTCTGTTTTAAGCGTCTTCATCTCCGTGTTTTCTTGTAATATAAGTTCATATTTATTCTTTATGTCATCTAACATGTTTTCAAGTTCTACTATACGATTACTTACAGCTTGTAATTCTAATTCCTTATTTTTAAATGTTTCCAATGCTTCTTTCTCTTTTTTCTGGGCAACCAGAATTGTTTCTTTCAGTTGACTGTCAACTTTCTGTAGTTGATCAAATTCTGTTTGTAACAGGTTGAAGTCTGTTTTAAGTGTCTTCATATCAGTGTTTTCTCGCAATATGAGTTCATATTTACCATTTATTTGAATTAACATCTGTTCAAGTTCTACTATACGATTGTTTGCAGTTTGTAATTCTAGTTCTTTATTTTTAAATATTTCTTGTGCTTCTCTCTCTTTTTCCTGAGCAACCAATATTAGTTCTTCCTGTTGACTGCTAAGTTTCTGTAGCTTATCAAATTCTGTTTGTAACAGGTTGAAGTCTGTTTTAAGTGTCTTCATGTCAGTGTTTTCTTGCAATATGAGATCATAATTACCATTTATTTGAATTAACATCTGTTCAAGTTCTACTATACGATTTCTTGCAGTTTGTAATTCTAGTTCCTTATTTTTAAATATTTCTTGTGCCTCTCTCTCTTTTTCCTGAGCAACCAATATTAGTTCTTCCTGTTGACTGTTAAGTTTCTGTAGCTTATCAAATTCTGTTTGTAACAGGTTGAAGTCTGTTTTAAGCGTTTTCATCTCTGCATTTTCTTGTAAGATGAGTTCATATTTACCTTTTATGTCATCTAACATGTTTTCAAGTTCTACTATACGATTACTTACAACTTGTAATTCTAATTCCTTATTTTTTAATATTTCCTGTGCTTCTCTCTCTTTTTCCTGAGCAACAAAAATTAATTCTTTCCGATGACTGTCAAGTTTCTGTAGCTTATCAAATTCTATTTGTAAATTGTTGAGATCTGTTTTAAGTGTTTTCATTTCAGCATTTTCTTGCAATGCAAGTTCATATTTTCCCTTTATGTCAACCAACTCCGTTAGGATTTGATTTTTACTTTTTTCAAGTTCTGTAATATGATTACTTGCAGCTTCTAATTTTTCTTCCTTATTCTTAAATGTTTCTTGAGCTTCTTTCTCTTTCTTCTGAGCTACAATAATTGTTTCTTCTTGCTGACTGTCAACTTTCTGTAGCTTATCAAATTCTGTTTTTAAAGTGTTGAAGTCTGTTTGAAGTTCCTTTTTCTTATCGGTAAGAATTTCTTTTTCTCGATTGCTTTCAATTAAAAGGTGTTCTAAATGAGAAATTTTATTTTGATATTCTTTCTGATCACATTCCCGTTCTGTGAGTTCCGCTTTTAATTTTTCAATTTCTGCTTCTAATTCTTTGACCCACACTGCTGTGCGCTTTTCTGTATCTAAAATCTGTTGCTTTTCATCTTCCAATTTTCGTTGTTCCTTTTCAAACATTTCTTGCATAGTTTTCATTATCTCTTTTTCTTTGGACACCAGTGTTTGCAAAAAAAGAACAAAAATGTCAGTTGTAGACATATTTGAAAGATCTGTAGAATTGATATCAGATTTCAGTGAATTTAATTCTTTTACTATGCATTGTCTGATATCACTTAATTCATTAGCGAGTTTGTCATTACTATTAACTAGCAGTTCTACTTTATTGTGAAACTGTTCATTTTCATTTGTTATTTCATTAAACCTTTGCTCAACGTTTCTTATCCTACTAAGTTCTTTTGTCTGGTTCAAATTCTCGTCAACATATTTATTTAATGTATCATTAAGTTTCTGAAAATTGATTTCAGATTCTCTAATACGATTTTCATACTGCAGACACATTGAATCAAATTCGTCCTTAAATCTGCTTTCTAAATTATTCTTGACTTGAATTAAATTAGCTTCAGCTGTTTGTATTTTTTGCATGAGGATGAATTTTTCCTCTTCACTTTCTTTTAGACGCTTTTCCAAATCAAATCCTTTCTCTTCAAACTCTCTACATAAACATTCTTGTTTTATTATATTCTCCTGAAGAGTCTGTATACATGCTTCCAATTCTTTAATTTTTAATATAGAATGCTGTTCAGTTTCCATTGATTGCAATTTACTTTTCTCTAAATCTTCATATTGTTTCTTTAAATGTATCAATTCCTCTTTATATTTGTATTCTATAGTAGCAGAGGCAGCAAACTCATCTTCTTTAGCTACAGCTGATTCTAATTTATTTTTTAAAGAGGAAATCTCTTCATTTAATTGGTTAATTAAACTACTCTTATTCTGTTCCTTAATTTTGAGCTCTTCCAGCTCTTGATTCAAAGCTTTTGTTTCAATTTTGAGAACTCTGTGGCTTTCATTCAGGTTCTTTAAATGTGCACATTGATCGCAAGAAATTAATTTTAAATCGCTGAGCTTTTCATTTAACCGAGTTAAATGTTGTATTTTGTCCTGCAATACCGTAATTTCGTTTGCCATAGCTTCAGAATCCTTTTCTTGCAGAACTACTTGTGATGAAACGTCATTAAATATTGTCGATAAGTGTAAAGTATTGTCAAAGGATCTTGTATTGTATGAATGATCGAGATTTTCCATTGTTTCGAATAAATTATTAGAAAATTCTGTATTCTCATTGGATAATATTTTCACTTTTGTCTTCAATTCTGCTATTTCTGCTTTCAAAATATTATTTTCTGATTTAATATGTTCTACATTGTCTCCAAGATTAGAATCTTTAATTAGTAGTTGTTCTATCCTATTTTTCAAAATATCATTTTGTTCCTTTAGCGAATCATTTTCTTCTATTTTGTCTATTAAGTCCGTGGAAAGTTCATTATTCTCTGATAATAAAAGTTCATTCTTTTCTGTAAGAACAGCTATCTTTTCCTGATAAATACATTCATGATCGTATAAAAGGGACTTACTCTCTTTGATATTTTCTAATTCTTTATTTTTGTCTGTAATAGACACAGATAATTCGATATTCTCTGTTGTTAATTTTTCAATTTTGCTTTGATATGTTGTAAGAAGTTGTGATTCGCTAAACATCTCAGATGGTCTGGATTGAATAGACTCTAACTGTTCTTTTAAAATCGACAAGTCACTTTCTAAATTAATTTTTTGATTTGTGAGATCAGAAATATGTGTATATAGCTCATCGATTGTTTTCTGAAGATTAAGTTCCGCCTGTTTTGCATTTTCTTGTTCAATAGTCAATTTGGTAGCCATTTCCATATTTTCAGTGGTTAGTGTACATATAGTCTTTTGTAGATTTTCTATATCATGCTTGAGACTCTGAACAATGTTTCTTACTTCTTCCAACTCTTGACTTTTTAAATGAAGGGTTTCTTCTAATTGACTCATCTCTGCTTCCATGAAACTTGAAACATCCGTATCATCTTTATTAAACGGCAGATAACAGGATATGGATTGATTTTCTGGTTGGTCCTCTGGACTATTATTTTCAGTTTGAATGTTTGTAATCGTTTCTGATAAATCTTCCATACGCTTTTTAAGATTATTATTCTCCTTAATATAATCACAGTCGTCCCTTTTGTCCGATTCCAAAGTCTTCTTATTTAGTTCATTATATAATTGAGAATTAACGTGCTCCAGTTGCTTCTTCTCTAAAGTGATATTTTCTATTTCTTGTTTTAATTTCGAAATGTGTTCCAGTGCCTCTTGATTTGCAGTTTGTTCTGTTATAATTTTTGATTCTAAGTTCGCTATTGCATTTTGGTTTGCAATTTCCTGGGACGTGATCTCTGATTCCAATTCAGAAATCTTCTGAGTTAGTTCAGTATTGATATTTTGATATTTTTCTGAAGATACTCTTTCCACTTCTGCACTAAGGCTTTCTGGATGGCTTTTTAACTCTTTTAATTCCAATGATTTTCTGGCTAACTTTGCGCTTAATTCGCGATGCATGTATTCGAATTCATTTCTTTCAGATGAAACGTTTTTCATTTGCGTATGTAATTCGGTGATTGTCTTTGCTGATTCTTTACGTAATTCAGTATTAACATGTTCTAACGTCTCTTTCTCCAAAGTAATATCTTTTATTTGTTTTTCGAGTACTGCAAATTTTCCCATTTCTTGTTCTCTTATATTTTCTTCAGTCATGTTCTTTAACTCTAATTCTGCAGTTTTCGTTTTTAATTGTGTACGTAATTCACAACTGATGTATTCAAATTCGTTCCTCTCTGAAGTGATATTTTGCAATCGTACCTGTAGTTCTTCAAGTTGCTTCATCATTTTTTTATTTATATCTTCTTCTATTTTTTTTTGATCTTCCACTTCATTCAACTTAGTATATAGTTGAGCGATGATACGTTCTATATTTCTTTCTTCTTCAAGATTAAGATGATTGAGTTGTCCTTTTACTTCTGGGATATATTCTGCTTTATCTTGTAACTTATCTTCGTGCGTACAGCAATGGTTTTCGTGACACAATAATTGTTTCTCTAATGTTGTGTACTCAAGAAGTTCTTTATAATCGTTCGTTAAATTTGCTATATATTTCCGCAAAACATGTTTTGGTGTAGATGGAGATATTTCATGACACATTGTTTGCGTAGATGTGTTACATTTTTCTGGTGTTGTGTTAAAACTACTTTCCTCTAGAATCACACTATTCTTATTAGATCTAATGGTAAATACATCGTCTTTAAATGTAACACGTTGTTTGTTACGTTTCGTAATATATGTTTCTTCTTCGCTATCGCTAGCATTGTCTGTATTTATACGTTCTCTTTCATTTTCAAATAACTGCAATTCAAAATCTGCAAAGGCTATCTGAAATGTTTCATTCGCTATATCGACAGATTGCATAATACTTTTTCTATGTGAATTTTTGGATGTCACCTCTTTGATCGGTGGTAAACCAACTTCAGAGGAGAAAACAGACAAATGTTTGTTGGACATAGCAGGACCACCCCATGTTTGTCTTCTTTTTGACTTACATTTAAATGATTCTTGATGTGTAGTGTCTCCAGAAACGATCCGAGTTTTTAATAATTCTATTCGTTCTTCCAATAATTGATTAATACGATCTTTTTCTTGCAGTTTCGTCTCCATTTCCTCGACTTCCGCAGACCGATTCTCATTTTTTACTTTGTTTAATTCTGCCTGAAGTTTAGCTAATTGCTTTGCATAACGTTTCAAAAGTGCTGCATCTGACATTACTTCATTGACCTGTGGTTTATTTCTCACACTTTTAGCACGAGATGCAAATGATAAAGTGCATTGTGTTTCTTCTAATGCTGCAGGAGTCACTGCACATATTATCGCTGTCATAGCATTACCACCCAATGAATTTTGGAGTAATCTTGTTAATTTGTTGTCACGAAAGTTTACATGTTTCTGACTATCTTGTGATTCACTTAGTTGCATAATTACTAATCCTAAAGCTGATAAAGACATGTTAATATGCCGACCTTCTTTAAATCTTTCTCCAGTTGCACCCGTTTGTCGCGCTCTTTCAGATCCTGCAAGATCGACTAAATTCAACTGTGATACTTGTATAGCACCATCAGAGTCTGCTCCAGCTTCTCTGCTCTCAATTGTCTAAACAAAAGATGTACAGATGTTAAAGTGTGTCCTCTCCAGAAATAACATATCTTCAAATGGAAACTTACAATCCTAAATATAGTATGACTTCTACTACTACGTTCGTTCATATTAGTTTCACCTGTTCGTCTATTTTTATCGCCTTTTTTCATTATAGATAACACATTCTCTGGGCAATTTGTAATTTCCTCTTTACACTGTAAAATTACCTGCCCACTACTATCCTCCTTCAACTTCAAATCTGTGGCACTTTTATTTAACAGATCATTTACTTTTTCATTGTAAATTTCTAAATAAGATACTCTAAAAAACATAAATATTATTTTATGCTTAATATAATAATTAATCTGATTAAAACACAATAGTAGTAATAGCATCAAAATAAAAGCAATGATACCATTACTACCATGTGACCTATCGTTAAATAATACAAACAAACCTTAATAAAAATTCACGTCCAGCAGTATCAGCAATAGCGTCAAACATATATTCAATTGCCAAGGGTATAATCCCAGGTTCTTCTATAGTACCCATCATTGTGTATGTTTTACCAGAGCTTGTCTGGCCATAGGCAAATACTGTTCCATTAAAACCATTTACGGTAGCATCAACAATAGGTTTTACAATAGTATCAAATATCTCTAAATTAGATGCATTCATGTTAAAGATGTGGTCTGAAAATATTAATAATATAATAAGTGAATTTTGTTTACAATGAAAGAGTAAAAATATGAATTTGTCAACTGTTTTGAACATGTACGCAGATAAAAATAAAGAGGTTCTTTAAGAATTCTTTCCCTTCATACTACAATTTTTTAAAATATAATTCATAAAATTATATTTTATATATCTTAATTACTTTGTAAACAATGTATACTTACCAAAATAAAATCTACCATCTCCACGTTTTTTCATTTCATTGTCTGTGGATACAATAGAATTATCTTGAACTACCCATTGTATTGCCAAATTTTCATCTTTTTCTCGTTTAATGAGTGGCCTCACTTTGATGGCGACTTTAATGTTATGTTGCGACATATTTTACAAATGTTTTACTCGAATTATCACAGAACTATAAGCTTACACCGTTGCACGCATTCACATTACAATTGTCATACCGTAACCGTCCATCTACAAACGCTTTACCACGCTTTAGTTTAAATTTGAATTTTCTGCGTTCTGATTGGTCCATTTGTACGCATAATAATCGATTTCATCCAAGTAATCCTATTGGTCAGCTAATGAAACATTTTGGATACATCTGTGGCTGTGAGATAAAACGACCTATATTACGTTTAGTTACGTTTTCAAAAAATTCGAGGTAAGATTTGAATTGAGGTCTGAAATATAGAATTTATATTCTCAGAAGAAAAAAAAAAAGGCATTAAAATTTGCACTTGCAAATAAGCATTCAGAAAAACACAGGCCTATAAGACAGTATTGAAGTTAAAACCTTTAAATATTAATATCTCGACAACAAAACATGTAAATTATAACATGTGAGGCAGCATATGTGACATACACATACATACTGTATATATGTGTGTATAGATATTCGCTTTATTAGGCTTTCACTGATATGGATATGTTCACTGATATAGATATGTACATGGATATAGATATGTACATGTATATAAATTATACATGTTTATATAATTATGGTATAAGATTGTGTAATTTTCGCCATCTTGTGGTGAATGAATCTAATCAAATTTAATAGTAAATTGTAAGTGAATGTATCGTGTCGAGGACTATTTTGTCTGTTTCTTCTTGTTTTTTTGTAGGTGCATATACATATGTTTCAATTAATTTTCTCGAAGGATACAGGACATTTTATACTTTCTACATTATTTTTCATTACGTCAGTTTTATGTCAAACAAATTTTTTACATATATGTATACTGATCACTAGCTTTCTGCTAATTTTATAGATTGACAATTTTATGTTCATGTGCACATGATACAACGCAATATGAATGTTAATACTCAATAGAATCTTTACAAGTGCAAAGTTTGTAAGTGCGTGATGAACAGGTGGAGTATGACTGGCAGTACGTGTGCATGTGTTAAGTTCTATTTCCTTAATTAAATCGTGAATTAAGTATTTACAACCGTTTTCTTATAGATACACGAATCACGAATCCAATGGGTTTTGGAATGAATCAATTTTAATTTTTATGTAACTTTTTTTACTACAGAAATATTTTGTATTTAAATTTTGTTCTTAATAATATATTTACGTATGAATTATTTCTTGAATCTCTTCAACCTTGAATAAATTAAATAAAGTGAATCAATGGAAGTGAATAAACTTTATTTACTATAAACTTATTACTACATAACTGATTAGAATAAAGGATCTAAACAACACGCAATAGATTTTTGATAAATAATTATATATGCTTAAATCATTTTCCATTTCTTGAAATCCACATACATATCATTTTCAATGTTTAATAGAATTGTTTGAAAGTTTAAAGGTTATGTGAATAAAATAGACGTTTTGTTTATTTAATACGTTGACAATTAATTTTTTTTGATAACAGCCATTAAATAAAACAATTTCTATTTTTATTAGGTATATTTTCCGTGCGAAACGTGTTATGACTCTGGGAAGATGTCTTTTGTCAGCGATTCGCTACACACTCGAATTATCTAAGAATCAGTGCATTCATAATCGTAGCGCGATATTATACAATTCTCAAGGTGTTCCCTTATCACTAAGTACACACTGGTCAGGCAGGTAGCGCTTTTAAATATAAATTTATATAATTATTATCATAACCTTTTTCATTTCTGAAGACTACATTTTATTATTACTATTTGTAACATACATATGTCTGTTTTCAAATTGGATAAAATACTTAATCAATTTAATATGAACAAAATTTATTTTAACATATTGTACTGTAAAATATAATGAAAAAAATAATACATAAGAAGAACTGTACATATAATAATTTTAATATCAATTATTGATAACAAAAACTGATACCTTATTGTATACAAAAAGATGTAGAACACTTTTTTTGTACCAAAAAGACTGTGACGTTTTTTAATTTTTTTTTGCTTACTTTTGTATAAGATTATATCTTTTAAAATTTTCACAAAGACAGCAAGCGTATACATTTGTAAATAAATAATAAATAATTTCATAGGATAAGTGAAAAAGCTGTGACTTTGCTAGTATCCTCTAAAAATATGGCTTCATCAAGTACTTCAGTACCCAAACAGGAGAAAAAGAAGAATCGTCTAGCTTCAGAAAAATCACCTTATTTGCTACAACATGCTAGCAATCCTGTTGATTGGTATCCATGGTGCGATGAAGCTTTAGAAAAGGCAAAGAAAGAAGATAAATTAATATTTTTATCTGTTGGATACTCTACTTGCCATTGGTGTCATGTTATGGAAAAAGAATCATTTAAAAATAAAGAAATTGCTGAAACTATGAACAAGAATTTTGTTAATATTAAAGTAGATAGGGAAGAGAGACCAGATATTGATAGAATATATATGACTTTCATACAGGTAATACATGTTTTCTTATAATTCTAAATATGATGATACTTAAAAGTAATCATTTTATGTAGGCAATGACTGGTCATGGAGGATGGCCAATGAGTATATTTCTTACTCCTGATTTAAAACCATTAATTGGGGGAACTTATTTCCCTCCAGAAGACACATTTGGACATACAGGATTTAAAACTATTTTGCTTAATATTGCTCAAAAGGTATGGTTACCTTATTATATTTACAATAATATGAGTATATAAATACTGGATAGATTAAATGATTTTTATGTTTCATGATTTTTAGTGGAAACAACTTAAAAGCAAACTGATGGAGTCCAGTACAGTCAATTTTAAAACTTTACAGAATATTTCAGAAATTCCACTAAAAACAAAGGTAGGATAATAAATAGTGTTTGTTTATTATTTTTGTTTAAATTATTTTATTATTTTTTGTTTAAATTTGTTTATTATTTTTTTGTTAATAGAATTATATTTATTATTGCTTAGTGATTTTCTGATGCAGACACGTGATGTACCTTCATTGGAGTGTAGCGATACATGCATTGAACAACTTATAAGTGAATTTGAACCTACATTTGGTGGATTTGGATCTGCATATAATATGCAGGCACCTAAGTTTCCACAGCCAGTGAATTTAAATTTTTTATTTCATATGTATTCGCGTCAACCAAGTGAGAAACTTGCCCAGGAGTGTCTACGTATGTGTATATACACCTTAACTAAAATGTCCTATGGTGGTATACATGATCATATAGGTCAGGTGAGAGTATTTATTTAAAATGATACATAAAAGTATTAAAATAAAGACAAATTTTAAATATTCCTAAGTTTTCTAATTAGGGTTTTGCAAGATATGCTACTGATGGTGAGTGGCATGTCCCTCATTTTGAAAAAATGTTATACGATCAAGGTCAGTTAATGCAATCCTATGCAGATGCATATCTTGCAACCAAAGACAACCTTTTCGCTGAAATTGTGGATGACATTGCAACATACGTAACCAGGGACCTACGACACAAGGTACAATCCTTTCCTGCTTCTTATAGTCTATATTCATTTCAGTATTCAATCTTTGTTGAATATTTATTAGGAAGGAGGTTTTTATAGCGCAGAAGATGCAGACTCATACCCTACAGCTGATGCAAAAGTGAAAAAGGAAGGTGCTTTTTATGTATGGACAATGGCAGAAATTAAATCGCTGTTAGACATCAAAATTTCTGATGAAAAAGATACTAAACTTTCTGATATTTTTTGTTATCATTTTAATATAAGAAAGTCTGGCAATGTAAAAAAATATCAAGTATGTTATATACAAACAAATAACAAATGTTATATATAAAAGATATACATATTCTAATATTATCAATAATTTTAGGACCCTCATGGAGAATTAACTGGGATGAATGTTCTAATGGTATATGATGGATTAGAGAAAACTGCTGAAGAGTTTGATCTTACTGTTGCGAAGACTAAGGATTGTCTAAAAGAAGCATGTTCTATCTTGTACAAAGCTAGATCAGCGAGACCGCGACCTCACCTAGATGACAAAATTATTACAGCATGGAATGGTAAATTATTACAAACGACATTTATTTTTACATATTTTCATTTTGTAATAGTCACATTGATAATGAATTTACTTCTAGGTCTTATGATAAGTGGTTTAGCACGTGGAGGCATTGCGGTGGGTAATAAGCAATACATTGAATATGCGACAGATGCTGCAAAATTTATCGAACGTTATCTTTTTGATAAGGATAAACGTATATTACTCCGTAGTTGTTACCGCGACGACAAGGATGCAATTATGCAAACGTAAATACAAAAGTCCTGTTGTTAAATTTTGTAGTGTAATAAAAATTTCAATATTCCATTTTTAGGAGTCTACCCATACCCGGTTTTCTAGATGATTATGCATTTGTTGTAAAGGGATTATTAGATTTATACGAAGCTAATTTAGATGAACGATGGTTAAAATTTGCTGAGGAATTACACGATATTCAAGACGAATTGTTTTGGGATGAAACGAATGGTGGATATTTTTCAACAACGACGAAGGATCCAGCTATAATTCTTAGACTTAAAGAGGGTACGCTGAAGTAGATTCATGATAATTTTAGCTCAGTGATTAAAATTCTCACGGTTTCGTATTGACTATGTGGTAGTGTAGTTATGCTGAGCTATGAAATGAAGGAAACCCACATTCTGCAGTAAAGCTAAGCGTGTCCAAATATTTATAGCAGGGTCTGCTCAGTGTTTCATTACGTTCAGCTATTAACTTTATCAGACCGCGGTAGTTTCGCTTACAGTTTTAATATTAGGTCAAAACTTGAATGAGAGAGAAAGATATGTTTCATATTTTAAGAAGATTTATAATCTTATGTATAGTCCACGATGGAGCAGAACCATCCGGTAACTCAATAGCTGCCGAAAATCTATTGAGACTGGCAGATTACTTGGATCGTAACGAACTCAAAGATAAAGCAGTACGTCTTTTCGAAGCATTTGGACACATGTTAGTGCAAAGACCTATTGCAGTTCCACAGTTAGTATCGGCACTTGTCCGATATCATGATGATGCAACGCAGGTGTGTATACATTGCAAATGGACTGTACAAATTTAGAAATTGTACAAATGCTTGATATAATTGCAATAAATTTTCTTTTTTTAGATTTATGTTGTTGGGAAACGAGGTGCAAAGGATACCGATGATTTACTTCACGTTATATACAAATATTTAATACCTGGCAGAATTCTTCTAGTAGCTGATCATGATGAATCTGATAGTATATTATTCCGTAAAAATGAGCATCTTAGGAAAATGAAATCTGTGGATAGCCAAGCAACAGCTTACGTTTGTCGACATCGTACGTGTTCTTTACCTGTTACAAATCCAGAACAGTTAGCAACGTTGCTAAATCAACAATGATGACAGGATACTCTTTTATTAGATGATAATTTATTTTTATAAATATGAAAATGAAAAGTTGTGATGTATTACAATTGTTGTATTAACTTACAGAAAAGCTAGTTAGATTGTTAACACGTTTCTCGTTACACATTTTATAGGTGGCTATACACCTAATAGAATATAATTAAATTCTATGTACTAAATTTTGCATTACAATTATGTTTTCGTAACAGCGGGTATAGAACATAGGGATATGTTAGGACTAATAAGAATAATATTTATTGTACACATGTGTAAATATATTTTCAAAAAATAAAGTTATTAAAATAGAATATAAAACAAAATATCGAAGAACAACATGAGTATTATTTTTTGCGTCTTAATTCTTGATCACCGACAGACTTCTGTTGAAGGCGATGTAGTATGCTGCTTACCGCAAAATCTCCTGTTGAATTCCAACCGAAAATAGACGCAGTGTATAAAGTACTAGAAAAGGACAGAGAGAAAGATGGAAGAAGAGAGGGTATGAAAAAGAAAATGAAAAGGGGAAGCAGGAAGAAAATCGGAATGAAAATCTGAAATACAGTATTAACGATTCAACATTAACATTCCTGAACCTCTGTAAATTGCAGCTGCGTTTAAGGCGGATATCTTAATATAGACATGTATGAAAGCATTCCACATATCCCTAACATCTAAGAATATTTTAGGCTATCCTCTTTAAAGTTAGACCTTGATAAACCATGCATTGACAATGGTTCATCAACGACTATTCACTTGGCAATGCGAAAGAATAGACAATTTGTAATCGACCGTGTTCCAGCGGTGATCGTTAGCACCCTTTACCTTTAATCATTAAGGCAAATCAGAATCATGACCGCGTCTATCGCGGTGTCCAGAAAGCTTGTCTTCTTGAATGAAAAGAAAAAGAAACTACGCGGAGGGTTCTTACTTAATTGCCAATGAAAACGAAAGCGACAAGATCTCGAAAAGTCATAGAGTCATCTACCTGACTGCTTGTACGTCTTCTTGTCTGCTTCTAGTTATGTCTCTACCCTTTCCTTCGGCTCAAGAGTTGTCTGTAGTGATGCTGTGAAGGAGGGGGACAAGGTAAAGAGGAGATGGCGGAGGAGGACAGAGGAGTCGGAAGATCTGGAAATCTTCTCGAGGGAGGATGCAGGAGGTCGTGAAGCGGATCAGCGAGGGAGGTGTAGACGGAGGGGTCGCGCATGCGTTCCCAGTTTTCTCGACAAGGATGTTCGACGTTTTTTTCAGTCACCGGTCGACGCTGCACCGGGCACCGTCGGCGCGTATGTTTTCGGGGTAACTGATATGGAACGCGACTCGCATAGTATTGTCTTCAGGTAGGCTAATTCGGTGACGTCGTGCACGATCGGTTTATGAGTTGCAGAGGGAGAAAGACACGTTCGCTGCGGAGGACAGCTCCTGACACGATTCTCTAACGGGGAGCCACGCGACAACACGCCACGCGCCACTCACGCACCTTGACTTTTCGTTTCGCTGCCCCAAAAAAGGGAGGAAGCTTCTCTGCCCTGGACGAGTTTCTTACAGTTTACACGCTAGACATTTTCCACTGGCTTCCTCCTCCTCCTTATCTTCTTTCTCGATGTGTCTCAAGACGAGAAAGAATACTCTTACTGTTTACCCTCGACTCCACGGCGCGTGGTCCTGGTAGCAGGTGAGCTCGGACTCGAGAAGACCGAAGGTGAGAACTGCAGGTGAGAGACTGAGCAAGCGCATCGCGAGGCACGGTTACACACCTGGATTTTACTGCTATCGCTTGTACGCAAAATGCGGCCAGTGGATATGCGACAGCTTCTTCGATCTCGGGACTGTGGAGAAAAGCGCGGCAAATGTTTCCGCCGGTAGAGCACAGAGCAGGTATATTCGTATCGTTCAAGGTGTCGGAGTGATAGCCAGAAGGGTAATCAATCAACAGACCGAATTAGTGGTCCTCGATGTTGTTCTTAATCCCGTACCTGATCTCGTCGCTTAGAGCAACGGCGCCAACGTTGTCGCAATTACTCAGGAAATATCTTCCTTGTGATATATCTTCCAGCAACCTTTTTTGGAAAGCTCTTGTTCAGAATTTTGAGTTCGCCTACTGCTGAACGATACCGAAGCCTGTCCTCCCCGGTTAAACAAGAGCCAAGCTGAGAAATATGTCGTTGCACTATCCTCAAGGATATCGGTACTGCTCAGCGACGAAGGCTGCTGGGACAGGGAATGGTGAACAAGGTTCTGATAGCGACGTGGCTGAACTCAGTGACCTCGAGGACGATGAGGACGAAGATGGGGGCGGCCGCTCGGTCGACAGACGTGTTGTCGAGGAGGACGAGGATGATGAAGACCAAGAGGACGACGAGGATGACGATGACGAGTACGAGGAAGAAGACGAGGAAGAAGAGGGTGACGAGCTACCATACCCTGGTTTTGTGCCAGTTGTTTTGCGATATCTCGACCAGAATACTCGACCGCGCAACTGGTGTCTGGCGCTCATCACTAATCCATATCCTTTTGGAACGTAACGACAACTTTATCGATTAGAAATGGTGATATTACTACATTTATTCAGCCTTAATTCTCGGGATATTCTTATGAGAATTAGAATATCTGCATACAGTTAGAATAGTGCATATCGAATCTATATCTTGGTGTTGATGTTATTACATCTTGGTGAAGTAAGCTTCTAGCTGTTTATCTTTTGTCACAGACTTCATTAATACACTGTAATTTTTTGAAATATTTATCTTTGAGTGCGAGGAAACGTGGATTTTAGTCTAAACTTAAATTTGCGCGAACCTTTTTTCCCTGTCGCACAGAGATAAAGAGTTTTAAGGGCTTTAAGAGCTTAAAGGTATTAAAAGCTTTTGTGTCATTTGAGCACATTAGTTGGAAATGCAATCAAACTTGCTCTATTCCATTGTACATTTGCACAATTCTGAATCGCGAAAGTAGAATTTTTCAAAAAAATATTTAATGTTTCCGTATATGCTTTTCAAATTAAGATACTTAGACTGTTAAAAATAATTCACAATTACTTCTTTTCTGAAGTGTAGAAAATTCATTGCTAAATTTCATTTAATTCCAGTTATGACTAAGCATACGGCTGATATACATATGTACAGATTCAAAATATGTAGTGTTAGAAATCTTTCTTAAAAGAAATAACATGACTCTCAGGAATACCTAAATAGAAGTACTTCTACGTTTCTGCACGTAAATACAGTCTTTAGTAGTGACTGATTACAATTAATTCCTCATGCATGCATTTTTTAAGAAAAATAATACGTTATTTTATGTTTATATACATATAAACTATTTTAATTTCACAAAAGTACATTGTTTTACAACTTCAAAACCAAATTGTTTTCAACACAACAAACTTCTTTTCATCTTCGAAGTAGCTTTTGTGATGTAGTTTGCCCAAGTTTAACTTGTAATTGACTGATACAGCGTTTTTTGCAGCTCCCGAGTTTTTGACTCGTGATTCACGCACAAGGAGTTAACGTATAAACTTGTTTCCTTGTAAGATAAATTTAGTTATTGGTTACACGTTTTGTTTAACAGCATAATGAAAAAAGTTAAGAGAGTACTTAAAAATATTATTAAGAGAAACGATCAATTTAGAACGAGAAAATATTACACATCTGTTTTTATATACAGAATATATTGAACAGTATTCTTGTATAGGATTTTCAAAAGATTTTTTCACATTTTTTATACCTAATTTAAGTTCTTAAAAGTATGATCTCAAAAGGTTTTATTAAAATTCATTAACATATCTGAGCTACTGGGTACGATTTCTCAAAAACTAATAGAGAGATTAATTAAAAATTTGATACACATATCAAATAAATATTTCTCTTAAAAACAGAGACTCTTAGTAAAATTGTTTTCTTGGGTACAGAAGTCGAAAGATTTAGCAATAACAGAGACTGCATTTTGTCAACTTTTAATATTTTTCATTTATTATACTTTCATATATAGTACTAGTTTACAGTACTAGTATTAAATTGTATTGCAATGTGAAATGTGTCTGACCTGGGACTTATTCTACTGACTTCATTGAATCTGACTTATAACATATGTTGGCAGTAGAATAAATCCCAAGTCAGACAAATTTCACGCAAATTTTAAATGGTTTTGTAACATTAATAACTCTGGAACGAAACTCCAAACGTAATTTCTACAATTCGTGATTGTTGTCCTATTTTATAGACATGATAACTGGTGACAGATACTAAGCGATAATTAATATTCCATTGATACATTAATCTCATACTAATCATGTTTCACCAAATGTTTAACGCTTAAAAGGGCACATACAACTCGTTAAATTACATTCTTTGCCAAATGGGATTACTCAGACAAATTATCACCATTTTAAGTCATTACCATGAAATATATGTATGTCTTACAGCAGTTGCACATTTTCATTATAGTACTTATTCTTCACTAGTTCATTTCTCTGCTGAGCACATCATTTTCTCTCTCAAATATAAAATGAGTCTAAAAACACGCGTCTTACACTTTGCCACAAGTCCATTCACTGGCAATGAGCTATCAGATTATGTCGACGAAAGACTGTGCAGTACCCCATTACAAGCTCGTGACACGAGCTAAGAAGTATCTTCCCGAAACCGATTCCCTTGTCGATAGTTCTCGTCTGTCTCATCAAACACAAGAACGCCATAAATCGAGAAGCTAAACAAAACAAATTTAAGACAGAATAGAAATAACTATGAATCATCACGAAAGGGTACGGTAGTTCCAAATAATTCCATTAATTCGTAAAGTGTACACGTACAGTCTAACATCTCAAGTAACGTGTATCATCTACAATCGTGTGTCGTGTCAAAGTGAGGTGCAGGGAAGAAAACGAAACAGGAAAAGACAAGCTGCATGTAGATTTGAAGTCTCGGTCTGGATGCCATGGTGGTAGCGAAACAGTGCTCGCGAGGTCGGTCTGAAGGCGCTTTAAATAGGTCATTGATTGACCTATCCCCAGGCGAATCCCACTGTGCTTGTACGGATACCGACTGCTACGGCTGACACGTCTGTCCTACGTATTTCTGCCTTCTTCTTCCTCTGTTGCCTCTATATACGAGTCCGTTTGTGCGCGAAATTGCGGGGTGTGCAGGACGCACGTGGTCGGCGGGCAAAGTTTAGTCAGCTACCATCGGAGCAACAAGCGTCGGTAGAAAGATTCCCATTGTACACGCGGACAATGGACGGCTGGAACGACTGCGAATGCGGGCCAAGCATTTCGCAATTCTCCGCTGCTTTTATCCCTCTCTCGTTTGGCTGTAGAAATTGAACAAACGTTCTCTTGTACCTATATCTCTCCCTTCGACGAACACTTATTTCAACCGATAAGAATTCCTTCCAAACCTCAGGTGCTGCCCGTCAATTGCATTTTGTGGTTTTTTTTCAAAATCCTCTGTTTCTTTCTGATCCGTGCCGAGACTATTTGAACATCTGGGTCAAATTACTGTAGAACATTGTGGTTTAGTCGTACAGTAAAATCTTCCTTATTGGAACATCCGCTGTCTGAACGTTCTATTATTATGAAGCGCTCGAGGTAACAAAGATATAAGCTAGATTGGATTTATATTGAGAAAATCGACTTCAAAGATTTTCATTAAATCCTAAAATCGGGTAAAAATTGATTAAATTTGTACTATATTATGCATTTTCATACAGTTTCAGCTTTTTGCTTATCCGCTGTGTTGAATTGTGGGTGGCTTAGGACGTTTTGACTCAAAATAACGTAAATATTTTAATTGGGAAACAAGGATTTTTGTGTCTACGATCGCTAACTTTCATTATTCTTTAACAATTTTTGTTAGAAATTTGTGATTATCCTGGGGCATGTTTTTATATACAGGGTGTTTATAGGTAAATAAACTAAGTAAAAACGTTATATCAACATAGCAAAGTAACAAAAGAAAGGACGAAGGACAAAGTATATGAAAACAGTCTAGAAACAAAGGAAAAGTTGCAGGAAGCTGTCTGTAGCACTGTAAAAGGAATAAAATGACCTCCTATAAAAAGCATTTTTGATTCAGTTACAAGAAGAATGGAATTTTATCTGATAAACGCAGGCGATCATTTTTAGAATATATATCATTAAATGCTCCAAATATTTAGTATTTAATAAATACTGAGAAATTGAGCTGTTATTCTGGCTTTTATTTGAAGTTTTAATTCTTTTATATACCAGTAAACACTCTGAAGCATAATTCTTATTCACTTTACCTCTGCACTAATAAAAAGTTGCAATGCTCGCAAACTTAATAAAAAAAGTCAATGGCTCTACTTTACTTCATTATGTAGATATAATTTCTTTTACTTAGGTCATATTCCAATAAACACCTTGTGTACATCTCGATTTTTGTAAACTGTGGTCTATATCCTTATTGCCTCGAATACTTATTGAATATATCAACAAAGTGCTTATTTCCTTCTGTAGAACCAAATCTGTTTACAATAGTTCAGTATGAAATTGATATAATACGTGTAACAATAAATCGTAATGTCACTGAAATTTTGCAAAATATTTTAAATAATAGTTATGAAATGAATAGCCAAAATGAAACCAGTGACACCAGTGAATAAAGTGTGCCACCTTGCTTCGAAGTATTTACAGTTTTGGAAAAAGAGCTTAGGTAGTTTGAGGCCCAGAAGGAATATAATGCCATAGAACTAATTATATTGAAGAATTTATGTGACTTAGCTGTTAACAAAATTTGAGCTTCATAGGTTTGATTTTTTTAATTTTGTTAAAAGGGAGACTGAACAATATTATTTCTTTTTGGTTTTGTATTTCATTCTACAAACAAATACCTATTCATTTCACTTTATTTGTCCTAACCGTTTATTGTTCTGTTATGTGTAAAGTTTTTTATTTGTACACTTTTGTTTCGCAATTAGTTCATATAACGGACGTTCTACTGTAACTGTGCACAATAACGTTGAAATTACATTTCGGGTTGCCTTGTTGGAGTTTATGTTTTACTTTGTTCACTGACCGTGGCTCTTAAATATATTATGGTTTTAGTCTTTGCGGTCAAATATTGAGTCCTTTTTGGTCTATTTTATTTTGATCTCCTTTTTTATGGGCCAAGCTATTAAAGATGGACGAAAGTTGGATCATAAAGAGTTAATCTTGAATGACTTACGAGGTCTTCTTTAAAGTTTACTTATAACTTATTTTGCTGTTGTCAAATATTATCTATCTTATTATCTTGTTAGCTTGTAGATTATTTATTTACTTCAAAAGTTCAAAGAGTAGATAAAAAATATAAATCTTATTAGATACGATTAGCTCATTTGATTCTGTCTATGCAAGTAGAGAAGAATGATACGGGAAATATCTAGGATTGATTTTGTATGAATGTAGAAATTAGGTTTAATAGAAGTGTAACTGAATTTTGCTTCTGCAAATGCACTCTGATAATTTGTTTTCTTATTTATACATATTTTGTGCTAAACGATAAAGACTGTACATAATACGCCTATATTTAATAATCTATTGTTGACAAAATTGGTTGCAAAGACTTTGCGATAAAAACGTATTTTCAAATTAATTTGATGACTTTTAGATAATTTTGCACAAATATTTCTTATTTTGAATATTTTACTTTTTGGTCGTTTGAATATTACCACACCATTGAACATTACCACACGATTGAACATTACCATTTATCTGTTGGATTATACATACAAATGTATATCTACGTATATGTTTCTTATTTTTCAAATCATATTAGTACATATTATGTATTGATCATGTGTTTTACTTTGAAGTTGTTTATTCGACTAAACGCTGGTGCACATGAAAGAAATTAAGAATCAAAGAGGCGATTTTCACTCATTTAAATAGATATCTACTATTTTACTAGTAATCAGTGATTATTGACGTATTAATCGCTGGGAATATTCAAACTAATTTATTTACATCACAGGTTCAGCTTTGTGCAGTATTGCTTCTGTTATCTAGAATTGCAGTCTGCGCTAAATGAACATTGCGGGATGTCTGCCCAATCATTGCGTTATACTACGGTATACATACGTTATACATTGTCCGACAGATGATTCAGTCATGGAATTACTACTGGTCGTTATGCGTGTACACATACACGCTCGAAACCTTGATATCTTTGTCCTTCCTATTAAATTTTCGATGAGCTATATATCACGTATTAAACAGTTACCGTGGAGTGGGGGAACATTGACAGGCTTTTGTAATATTTTGCTATATAATATTGTACATTTTGCTATTATAATTGAAGTGTCTTATGATAAAAATTGGACGTCTTAAAGACTTTCGCAATTTATATCCATAAGACGTTTTATAGACACTATATGGACGTTTTAGAAGAGCCTATTTTTTTGTCTGAACGTTTCATAAATGTAATTTGGATGTCTTTGAAATGTTTTATGAATGTCATTTAAGACGTCTTGAAGACATACTGATTTGTAACTTCGGACATTTCAAAGGTTTCTTGGACATTTTTAGGAGTTTACTGGATGTCTTTAAGATGTTCTTAAAACGACGCTGTGCTATATGGGTTATATTTGTAATCTCTTACTATAACACTATGTTTATATTTTAAATCTTTTATTAGAACATTATGTTTATAGTTTAAATCATTTTACATTTTACTACGAGTGTGATCATACATAAGATTGTGTTCTGAGTCTTTTTTCATACATGTTAATTAGCTGCCAATGTTACCCCGTAATTGGGGTATGTATATCAATAGCATTAACAACTAAAGTTGCATCAATCCGAAAATTACATTGACACTTTTTGTTTTTTTTTTAAATGCCTAATTTGTTTGTCTCATGTATCAACGTTTTCAGTTTATTTTATCGCTTACTTTATTTTTGACTTGATTAGTTTACTAATGTAATCAAAGGTGGAAAAAGGCTAACTAAGAATTAATCTTTTAATCCTTAATACATCTTAATTAGCAAAATTCAATTGTTCTCTTGGCAAACTCAATATTCATATCAATAGAGCATGTCATACACTGAAATTCAAATACGTAAGTCAAGCTTCAAATTTACAAATGTTAAAAATTTCAAATATTTCAGTCTTTGAAAACTGTACGCAGTTAAATGCAAAAAGTGTGTGAACTTGTAACTACCAATGATCCCCCAATTTACGTTACATTATAACGTTCCCATATTCTCGCATGGAATTGCTTGCCATTTGCCATTGATCGGTTATACGCTAGATAGGGGCCGAGCGAATTACAAGAACGAAGAAAAGAATCGGCTAATCGAGGTATCGATTAGGTAGGTTTGTAGACACCTGCGATAAAGTCGGAAGCGGCAATCAAGAAAACAATTTACTCCGGCGCCACAGCACCTACTTCTTCCATTTCACTAATATCGTTCAATTCGGTTCTTGCCTCCCTGTCCCCCTTCTCCCCTCCTTTTTCTGCTATTCAAGCCCAACTCCATTACAAACGGATGAAAAATAATCGAATGATTCCAGCGTCAACAAGGCAATCTTCGACAGCCTTGAATGCCGCCGGAAGTGACAGTCGATCGAAACAATTTACCCGGCCGCTTCGGCCGGCTGATTGTCTATTAAGCGTTCCGTAAATGAGATTCGAAGCATCGATGAGGAACAGGGTGACAGAGGTTACCGATGGATCGTTAAGCGGAAGTAATCGATCACATGTGTTGAAGCCGCGCGACGTTCCGTTTCAATTTTCGAGTGCCATCCGGCTTTTCTTTTCCAATCGCGTTAGCGCCTACCTCTGTCGTAAACTTTCCTCCCCCTCTTGCTCCTTTTAGGGCCAGAGCACACTGGCACGACGCGCAAAGCAGCGTAGCGCGGTAGTTAGCTATTTCTTGATCTGTTCTATATTTGCCTATACATACAGGGTGCTTTTGAACATGAGGGACATTTTTGGAAGGTAGACTCTAGGCACGAAGACAATGAGAAAAGTTCATGTGCATATGTGTCTGGAAATGCTTCGTTTTTTAGTTATATGCTATTTTATGTTGCGTACGGTGTGGTAATTTCTTTAAGACCTATCACTGTGTACCACTCGTTCAAGGGGCTGGAATGTTCTTGAGCCTAGCAGGACTTTAACCCTTAGACGGCGAACGCTGGGTCAAAAGTGATCCTGAGTTTGCTGGCTCTGCATATAAACGTAGAACAGTCCGCTGTCCGAGGGTTAAAGAGGATAGCTGATCGTGCAGGCAAGGAATGGTCCAGCATTCTACGCAGTATAAAGTAGCAGGTAACTATAAAGAACTATGCGTTTTCGAGCATATATGCATTTGAACTTGTTTCATTGCCTTTGAATCTAAAACCTATCCTCCAAAAGTATCTCACGTTTTTCATATTTTTTACGGAATTTGAGCCAACGTTTTACAAATTTTTTGAGCCAACGCTTTACAAATTAGTGTATAATTAAAAAACTAAGTATTTCTGGATATATATTTATATGAACTTCTTTCGTTGTTTATGTATGTAGAACCTATTGTCTAAAAATATTCCACATGTTTGGAAATACCCTGTATAGAGGTTCATCAAAATCAGGCCCCATCTAAATATCTGTTTCTACTGTGGGGATACAAGAAGCGTTTTGTATGCAATTTCCCAAAAAAATGACTTTAAAACATATATTCTATATAATGTACTGATCTCTTAGTACCATTCAAATTTAATATTAAATATTTCTCATATCTTCACCACAGGAAGAGATATTTAAGTGACCTGGTGTAAGTGGTCCACGCTGTAAGCAGTCGTTTGTCAAATTTTGGGGCTTTTTCGTGCGTATGAAGATAATTGCCAAAAATTGTGTTTACTGTCGCAACGCTGCTGTTACGAAGGCGCATTTGCACGAAACGCAGCGCAGCGACTCGTACAGAAGCGACTAGAATGTGTCATCGAGAATTCGTCAACGTTCACTTCGCTGCTTTGTGCTGCGCTCGGCGTATGTTCGTAATGGTTCTTATTCAAGAGCAGAGTTCCTCTATGTGAGCAATATCATCCCTTAGAGGTCCCTGAAGGACGCTGAATGTTTGAGGCTACGTGAAGAAAAGGAAGATGGGGCATGGAAAAACATGGGGATAGGAAAAACAGTTCAGGGAAAGAGGGCCATGGAAGTGGTCGATGTTCAAGAGAGAACCATAAGCCAAAAAAGGTTGAGAAATCCTGTTATGTGCTAGCATTCAGACATTAGTTTATGCGCTGGAAGGTTGGAAACTTCTACCGAGATTGTCGATAGAGGATTCACTATTCCGTGGGAACAGTGCTTCTGGCCTCATCGTTAAAATTTAGTATACAGTATTCTCTTGTTATTAGCTCGTTACCATACGTTAGTTTCTTCTTATAGGCTTGCTGTAGATTGAAAATAGTGAGCTTTTTTATAGTGCAAGGAACACGTTCTTTAGAATGATGATTAGTTTTGTAGGAGACTAAAGATAGAAAAAGTAAGGTAATGATCCTAAAAAATTATGCATAATCTGTACCATATTTGGAGAGTCTTTAGAACAAATGAGTTTTACTTTTGTGTAGTCTTTTGCATATTCGTCGCAACATAAGAGTAGGCTATGCAAGGTCGGATTAAACTGTTATGAGGTTTGGGGCTGGGCAATAATTTATGACACTCTTCATATGAAAAGTGAGGGACGGTGTACTATAGAATATTTCCTATTTTTTGAGAAAATTTTATGAAGATTAACTGTTTTTGATCCTCGATCCAAAGTAAACTGAATTTTTCAAAGTAGACTTTCTATTACATGCGACTTTTGAAATTTATTTGATAAAAAATGAGGCCATTTAAAGGGTAAGACGTAGGATTACAGCACCCTCTAACCCTGCCCCCAAATCTCGCTCTGGGGTTATGGTTAAATAGGTCTTTCTTAAATTTTTGCAGTTTTGTATTTTGTCACAAAGTACTATATAAACTTCAAATTTTTTGGTAATATCATTTAATAGGATCATATCAAATTTTAATTTTTCACTTTGTATTTTATAATGATACAGTAGAATAGCTCGTTTTTACGCAAACGTCTTTAGAGTAATGTAAGTAGAATAGAATAGAATATATAACATAAGTAGAATGTCCCGCTTTGCACAGACAATTTTGAAATAATTTGACTTGTGTGTATTTTTCAAGTACAAATAAAAGATGAAGGGAGAAGTAAGAAGTGTCATAAAACAGCTTCATTCATAACAAATAAGTAGTGAAGAAACAGGGTTCAATAAATTTAACTGTACCGCTCGTAACAGTTATAACATGAAGTGAATAATTAAATTAATTTTAACTTATTCTTATTTTATTAATATAAACTTGTTTAAAATTGGTGCTAAAACTGAAGTTCCTTGTTTTTTTCCTTACCTTTTGAATGCATTCACAAACATTCATTTCCACTACTTAAAACAGTTACTGTTTATTTGTAGCACACATTTTTACCAAAACGAGTTTATTTTCATGAACATTTATGAAAATACTGCGCGACCGACGAATATAAGGTTTTAGAGTATTCATAGGTCGTCTGTGGGAAGGCTTGTAATTTTACTACATTCGCTTTATTATTTCAAACACTGTTGGTTATAACTTTTTAATTATGCCCCTCAGCAAATTTTCATTTTCAGAAATGCAAAAAAGGTAACGAATATAAAATGCTAAACAATATGTTGTAATTATAATGTACTAAACATTATGACGAGCTGATTTTCTACTGATTTTTAGAGATTCCAATGCAGTACTTATTATTCCATTCTATTTTAAAAAGTTTCCCCAAGGTAGTTTTAGCTGGACTTCTAGGGGGATTGATTATGAAAGAAATAGGTCAGAAATGTGAGAGTTTATATCTAAAAACGGAAATTCGTGTTTTAAGAAAAGAATTTATAAAATTGATTGGATATAGTGTATCCTTGACTAGAACATGATCTATGATTTTTTAACAAATTATTAAATTAGTGAACACTAGTATTTTCATAAACGGCGAACTAATAATTTATTACAGAAATTAAATATTTGTGTTTTGTTATTTCATAGCCAATAGTATTGATCAAACAACAATGCAATAATTTTTTATTAAATATTTATTTGTTTCCTGTTGCGTTAAACTTTTTGGTTAAATTGTGTATTTCTTAGTTATCATTCTTATTGATTTTTACTTGTAGGTATCATACTGCAAAGAAAATTCGTAAGAAGAAGTTGAGGAGACAAGGAATTTATTTAACAATGTAACAATATACTATTATTTTTTCAAGTTATTACTCACCACAAAATAGGCGTGAAAATACACAATCCAATTTTTCATTTTGTTTATAGGAAAATTTAGTGCATATTTTAATTAATTGGAAGAAATATGGGATCACGTAACGTGTGATCAGATATTCAGCATTTTTTACAGAATTTATTATAATTGAAAGAAATTTTTGAAATATTTTCTGTACATCGTGGAAAATCTGAGCAAAAACATACTCTTATTTTTCTCGATATTTGGCTTTTTATTGACCATAACATAATGATGTACATGTCTAAGTAGTTTGTGTCTCGGGTTTGAAAAATAAATTTGAAAAGATCAGAAAACAGATTTGAAATGAAAATTTGGAACAAAATTTATTAATGTTTATATGTGCTACTTATATATTCACATAAAATGTTTATGAAGTTGAAAAACGCTTTAATCGACCTTAATTCAATTTATTACACAAAAGTAAAGACTGCCCTTTTTCTAAATCTTGAGAGTTATGTAACACGTAAAAAGATTATACTTCAACAGATAAAGAATATATTCACAATACATTCTAGTTCCAAATCTATAGTCGTAAAACTTACAAAGTTAAAAAAGTAAAAATTTCCAATGCAAAAAAGGATAGAAATATTGTGATTCCTTGTACAGAATGTACCTATATTTATGCCATGAAGACACAGAAATTTATTAAAAATGTACTCAGATTAAAATAAATTTTGCAAAACGACATGAATATTTGTATTTCAAATGTGATGTTCATATGTTCATCGATATAACTAATTTCAGGACTATACATATAGATATTTTAATGATATTGTATCGATATTATGTTTGGTACTGTTTCAGTTTTAGTTTGCTTTAGAATTGAAACATATGCGCAGTAAAAATAAAAAGAATGTTGCATTCGTGTCCTGGAACGGTATCGAAGGTGATAGACAACATCGACAACCCAGAAAATCTCGAACGACAGTAAGAACAGGTAAAACGAAAAGAAATAGACGGCAGCAAGCAAATGTAAGGGTGGATTTTCACAGAGATTTAGGTCTCCAGGCTTGCTAGTTTCGTTGGATCGATCACCCATATCGTGAGAATAGTGAATTCGAAAGGAGTTTGGTGTCTGATCGACGTCCCTGACACTCTCACGACTTTCCTCGGCGCCGTATCGGGTCTCCTGACACTCGAATAGCGAATATTAATTTTCTTGTCACCATCCACCCTTCCCACCACCTTCTGCCTCCCTTCTTTCTCGATTCCCGCTTCACATTTCCGTAAGCATCTCATATCACCGCGCCCCTTGTACCTTTACCATTATCTAGAATTTTATCAGTTAAAATATCTTCGCTTTTATTGATCCTCGGCCGGTCTTTCAATTAAAATAACACGCATGCGTTGACAAAGCTAATTACAACTTCACACAACAGAACGCGTACACAGAAACGGAAAAGTAGTTTTTAGTTGAGATCAGCTGCCTTATCGTTGGTTAAGAATTGATAATAACAGAGTGAGGAGAATTTGTAGAAATTCAATTCACTAATGGAGACGAACTGGGTTGTACCTGGGATGTTGTGCATACTCAGTTGTAGATTCGTGATTCGTTTATACACACACGCATCTTATCGGAGTGCGTATCGATAGAATCACCCTTGATAAAGCCACTGCCCTGAATGTTTGCGGGTGCGAGAGATAAAGGTTATCGGTGTGTCGCTGTTCTCGGTAAAAGTACTATAAATCCTCGACACATTCTCTTCCCTGGATTAGTATAGCTTACACTGCAGTAAAATGTCAGGACTACGGTAAAAGGGTAATAGAGTGGAAGTGCCAATTACTGTATCTCCTTCCCCTTTTATTTTCACATATAACTGGATGTAGCTCTATTAAACACAGGATATTTGATTTTATTCAAAACAAATATTTTCAATTCCATAGTGCAAATACATCTTGTTATGCAGGGTGTTCGACTACAGGTATCAGAAATTTTAAGAGGTGATTCTACATATCAAAACAAGACGAAAATGAAGAATGACAAAATTGCATTTAAGACTTTGTTTTATAGTTATGAATTTTTTTAAAAATTGCCTAAAATATGCGTCAAATATGTCTGACTTGAGACTTACTCTATTGTCAACTTATAGTAGGTATGTCAGATACAGAGAAACTAATAGAATAAATGCAAGCCAGGTATAGAAAAATCAGTAGATTAAACCCCAAGTCAGACACAGAAAAACAAGTAGAATACGTTCCTAGTCAGACAGAGAGAAGTTAGTAGAATAAGTTCTAAGTCACATTTCAAGCGTATCTTAGGCATTGTCTCAACAATTAATAACTTTGAAACGAGGTCTCAAACGCGGTTTTATCATCATTCATGTTCATCTTATTGGTTTTTATATTAATAGTAATTTTTTGCTTTTCTGAAAATGAGATATTTAACCCATAAGCATAGTCAAAGTACTTTTGAATATGTCTTTTTATCAGTTTTCTAGTATAACATTACAGGTACGTGTTTGATTCTGCGCGTTATAATAATAAAAAACGTTCTAGTTTTCTTGTCAATAACATGCGGAAAGAGATCAATATGCTTCATTTGTGGCAGATGTATGTCGATGATAACAGGAACTTAATAATCACTGATTGTGGGTGAAAGGATATTATAGTAACAGTTACAGTATTTCAATATTCAGTAGCATCATTGGAATGGACTTTACAAATATTATTTGATAAATATTGCTTGAATTTTAATTGCTTTTATATGCATATTGGTTACAGTCCATAGATAATAACGTTCTTTTTAAAGCTAAAAGAGGGTACAAGAGTTGTCTAAATAAATATAAAAAAGCAAGCTTTTATACACAATCTAGGAATACAGATTTCCAATAACTTACATAGTTTTCAAATTATATACAAGTTCGTCCAATATTTCTTTATATATTTGATAGTTTTATTTCTTGATACATTGAATCAGAAGCTTGATATAAATCAAAAGCATATCAATAAATATGATTCTCAACCCTGCAGAAATTTTTTGTTATTCTTAAAAAAAGACTCCAAAATTTTGATTACAATCAAAACGCAGTATAATAATAAACATGACAGTGACGTCACGATAAAATTAAAAAATAAAATATGAAGATTCGTAACGACAAGACAATTGTCTTTTGGTACGAAAGGCTGCATTTAATTCAGTTCTAGCGAAGAGAACGAAGAGATAACTATGTACAAACTAAATTGTAGAATTAACTACGCTACATTCATGATTGGCAGTTAATTTAAAAGTTTCGTAGAATAGCCTTACTCTCACGAAACCGAGAATAAATTGTTTGCATGCAAACACATTAACGTTGGTATAAGCAGCAACATAGATTGCGCTCAATAATTGCGCATCGTGACCTAGAAGAGACAAGAGCGGCGGTCTTGGAACTCTTACACGTTGTGGAACCTGCGTGACTAAGTTTACTTTTTCCACTCTGCTATGTCAAAATGTGCATAATTTATCCTGTACAGGCTCCCCTACAAATAGAGCTCGACGAGAATTTTTAAGGATTTCTGCATTGAATTTTTGAACAGGTTGAAATTTTGTTTTTCTCTCATATTACGTACAATTTTTTTCGCTATTTTTTTGGGGCTTATTACCAAATTATTAGAAAAAATAAATATCTGACATTTTGAAATGGGACAATGATAAAATTTAATACGCATGCGATAGAACTAAAGAGAAGAACGACATTATTTTTTAATTAAAAACGAAAACTAAATTGGAATTGAAATTAAAAAGAAGTTTGTCATAACACTATATTCATAATTGTCTTTAAAAATTCTACATAGATACAATAACTTTTGAACTTTTATATTTGAAGTAATTTATAATTTGAAGTAATTATATGCCGACACGTTCATTTGTTCTTTTTGATAATAAACTTTTCTTTTCTTCTTGGCTTTTACTTTTCCTAGCTAGAGTTCGTTCGATTTTGAACAGCAATAACTCTTCTTTAACAAATTTCAATATAAATAATGCCTCCAAAATTGTTGAGGCTAACAAATGTATCGTAAAAATATAAATGTTCACTTCCTGAAGGAACAGTTACTCTTTGGCTTGCTGATGACACAGAGCCACCAATCAAAGACTGTTGGTTACTGCCGTATTCTCAGGTTTCCATGTTAGAGTATATAAAATAACTCATTTATTTATTTAACTTTTTTTCATTTTTTCACCGACTGTTACCAATTTTGAAAAAATGCACAGATTGTCTACATATACATGCGCTAAAGAAGCACTGACAGTTTAAAAATTATTCAAACTGTGCTATTACTATGTATATGTAGACAAGCTGTGCATTTTTTCAAAATTGGTAACAGTCGTTGAAATAAAGACGAGTAGCATAAAAACATAATAGCCAGTTATGAATATCATTTTTATATAGTCCTAGATATCATCATACATTGGGACAACTCGCAAGCAATGTCTTTGAAGATTATTTCGTTTATAAGGAAGATAATACTTTAAATTATGTTTGGTTACTAGCACGCGAACCCTCACTTTCTATAAAATAGTATCTGAGTCCCTTCCTGAATAAATTCTAATTTTTAAGAGCCTAGGTATGAAACCCAGAACGATAATATTTATGGAATTTACCAATCAGTAGGTATATTTATTTCTTGGTACAGTAGAACATCGTTTAATCGAACGTCGAATATTCAAAATTTCTGCTATTAAAAATTTGAAGTTGTGCATATTGAATGTAATAACAATAAGAGTACAGTTGGCCATTGATTAAGACTTAAATAGTAAAATAATAATAGTAAAATAAAGCCAGCTGTTAAAAGGGTGTTTCAGGTTTGAATCTCATGGTACTTCGCATAATAGAGATCCTATTGTATATTTATCAAGATAACTAAAGCCTGCAGATCTTTATGTATTTATGAAAAATTTCAATGTTACGTCAAAAATTCATAAAAACACAGAACTCGTACTAGATGCAAAAATGTAAAATTTATCGGAAGATACCTACGCTTTATAATAAGTATTTGAAGAGTGAAATAAGCTTTTATTTAGCTTTTTCCAATTTTCTCTGTGAAAATAGAAATTTGCATAAACATCCGCAGTCTAGTGATAACCAACGTGAAATTGCGTAAAAATACACAGAAAAGAATTAATTCGAAGGCTATTCTGTTAATGGAAATACTGAAAGGAGATTATATTATAATACCAATAAATAATGGAAGTAACAGGAAGCTTCTAGGGAGAAAACGCCGAGCACTCTAACTGGCAAGGACTCGCGGCAAAAACCTAGAGTTCGAAACAACTGTTGCTCGTGTTTTTCTTCGATCGTTATCTGGCAATGGCGCGATCGCGGTAGAACTGTGGTGCATATTCCTTTCTGCATTAGCGGGAGCCGCGAATCGTGGCAAGATTCGAGGGTTACGCGGAGGAGAGAGCCTGGCGGAGGCCAGCCGTTTATTGATCGGATACACTCCGCATGTTTGTGGAAAGCAGATAACACGGCAGGTTTCTCGCGATTTGTCCGAAGAAACTTCTCGTCCAGCTCTGTTTTCCCATCCTCCGACGATGTCGACACGGCGATGGAGGCAGGAAATCCCTACCACTTAGCGTGTTAAACAGTTGCCCTGCGATCAGACATTGATATGTGGCTACTCGCTCTTACTGCACGTAGGGTATCATTCCTCAAAGTGATGGATTTCTACCTCGTTTGTCAGTAGTATCAAAGGGTACTCAAGTTCTTATCGGGATTATAAAATATAGGGTACCTCGGAATGAGTGTAAAAAGCTTTGATAAATTGTCCAAGAGTCGACTCTGACAATGAGTGAAAAAACGTTATTTGAAGGTGCAGTCCGAAACAAAAAATTTGTTTTGCGTATGCTTTTGCGTATAATCACGAAACAATGTTGCTTTTTCACTCATTATTTATTAAATTCATTAACAGTGATGAACTGTTCTTGTGCAGCGGCTGGCTTCTACAGTGGAGAAAAACATAATTTATTTGAAATCATTGAACATTGACATTATCTTTTTCCGCTTTTATTGTGTGTACAATTTTCCTGGTTTTTTAGTTAAGTATATTTTCTACAGTTTCTGTTCAAGCTTCCTATAAGTGTTGTCTGTAAATACTAACACTATGACTGAGTAACTATTATGATTGAAATTTTCTCTAACTATAAATAGTAATAATTTTATGCACTAATACGTTTAAACAAGCACTACTTCTTTAGATTATGCACGCAACATTATTGAAAAATGTAAATGCATACATCTTATCTATTATGGACCGTATTCATTATTCTGCTGAAATAAAAAGCATATTGTATAATAGTAGATACTGCATAGACGTCCACTAAATGAAACAGATCCACAATAAAAAGTCTATTACTTACATACAACTGCTGTAGTTTAGTGCTATAAATACTTCAACTTTTTCAGTTTTTAAAATATTGTAGAGTTTCGATCAAAGAGAAAAAATAGTAACGAAAAAAATATCGAGCTAATCTCTGATATTCCTTTTCATAACAATAACATGAAAGAAGAGAATTTAGGGTATAATCTGCCATTTTAATACTAGTGTTAGCTGGAGTAGGGATAAAAGAAGATCTATAAATATAGTTTAGATATATAAAATATAGTTTTTGTCAATGACTCGTGTTTTTCTTAGGTTTATAAAAATTACAATAGAGCAAGGAATCAATGTTCCGATGAAAAATACCTACATATGTAAATTTTAGATAGGCACCATTGACCAATGAATTATTTAGCCACGTTTCAGATTTCACCCAGATTTATTTTCCAAGCGGCGGAATGAATTGCTCTTCCTATATAACGTGTCGGACCTAATTCGTTTGATAGATGTCCGTAGAAATGAGAGATGGACAGTTGCTATTCCAGCAATGGTCAGGTTATTCAGAATTTATGTGGAGAATTCTATTAATTTCGTATCACTGTCAGATTTAGTTTTGATTCTTTATTATTAATAGAAAAAGTTAATAGACATCCTATCATTTAGGTAAAAGACTCATTAACATTTTATGAAGAATTTTGATTCACTAAAATGTTAATCTTTTGCAAAATGATCTTCCTTTCAAGATCAAAATTGGTCAAATAAAAAAAAATGTTAATCTTATGGTTTTTTTTAATGCGTTATAGTTAATCACCGTAGGAGCCATTCCAAATTGTATATTCAATACTGTAGTCACAGATTTTTTTCAAACTTGGTGCATCAGCAGACATAGTCAAGAAATTAATCGTAAATTATTAGTTGCAAGTTATGTCAAAGTTTGGCCTCCTAGCTCGAATAGTTTGATTGATATTTAACCCTAGAATGACACCCTGGGATCGCCAGCAACCCCACAAAATTTGAACTTAAAAACTTATGTAGCATGCACTTCGAAGTAACTCACAAATTTTGTTTTTTTTTCTGCAAACAAAAACCAGGCTGTGCAACTATATTTTATCTTTTCTTGACGCTATGACGACAGCTAGTTTCGAAAATCACTTAAAATGACACCAATGTGGTGTCAAGTGGTTATCATAGTGTTAAGATGCCAAAAAAAAGAATGGAAAAAGAATTTTTTGAAACTAATACAAATTATTTTAAAAATTAGGATTTTTTAAGTAATCACACAATGTCACTTACACCCAACAATAGAAGGCTGTTGTTCTAGGGTTAGCCCTTATTCTACAATCATCCTTTTTACTATCACTGTCAATAATCTAGGTCGTTCATGCCTATAAAATATTTTTTGTTAAATTGTTTGTTGTTCTGTGTCCGTAAAGGTTACATCGTTTCTTTTACTTTCTAAGGCCTGTGCCTTAAAATATTCACATTGCTGACAAAAGATTAATGTTCCATTTTTGCAAAAATCAACTGAACTTAATAATCTCGTAGCAGGCATAGTTCATTTCACAACACACATCTCATAAGTTACATTTTCTTTACCAATTCTCCAGTATTCCAGTACTCCAGTACTCCAGTGCTCCAGTACTCCAGTACTCCAATTTTCTGATGGTCATATTTCACGGTGGAGGATTCGAGAAAAAGATTCTATATTTTATGCTGTTGGGACACTATAAAATTTGACGTACAATTTCGCAGCAGTCGACGTTCATTTCATAGCACATGTGTCACAAGTGGAAGTAAAGCTTGGAGATTTACAGTGAGGATAACAATATTACTTTCCTTACATTTGTATAGAGTACAAACGTTGAGATATAAACGTTCGATGACGCTACCAAACTATTCGTCATATTTGCTTCCAGTCGTTTCACATCTTCTGTCGTAAGCTTTATGTTTTGAATAAAATTGCCGAAATCAGTAAATTTTTTTGAAACGCTTGTTTTATAGGAAAGACTTGCAGAAACACATTCATATTTTTGTCATGGCAGGGTGGGAACCGTGTTATATTTAGGATCAATAGTGTAACTTCGAATACTGTTGTCTGTATAAAAAGTTAATAAATTGTTTCTAGGTTAATATCTTGAAATATATCAGAGATATAAATAATACACATACATAGACAGCAAAATTTGGTATAGTTAAACAATTTTTGGAGTAGTAATGGAATGTAAATATATATTCTACATCGACATACATATACCTATACAATTCTGTCTATGTGTATTAATAAATGTTTATTTTAATTATTTGAATATTTTATAAATCTTTGTAACTATTTTTATGAAGGTCTGTGTATATAAATTTTTCTAAAATTGTTAAAATTAGTGTATATAGAATTAACATAAATAATTATTCCTTTGATAACAATTATTTGAGTTTATTCAAAAATATTATTGAGATCAGTAATCGTAAAAATTGAATTTTATTAATGATTACTATTTTTATATGAATAATGAGATAGAAGTAACGGAAAAAGTAACTAAATAACAAATCATTAATGTATCTGGTCAGTAACAGCACGAAAAGTTTCTTGTATTGTGGATAGATGAGTTCATACGTAAATGAATATTTTAATAATAGTTAATTATTCAAAGTTTAAAACAGAATCTGCAAATATATAAAGAATAATAATTAAAAATATTCAAGACCTTAACATCGGTCTCTTCCAGCCCTGCTATTGTTCATAATTTTTGAAACAGAAAAGGTCGTGGTAAATTATTCGTGAAAAATAATTAAGTAGTAAAGGAAAACAATAGCTACAATAATATATTGTTAGAATTTACAAAGCAGAATGGTGAAATTGTATTCATTAAATTACTTCTTTCATGTGTAGAACTTAAAATGCAATTTTTGATTTATTAATTTTAGAAATTTTTTAAACTGTAAACGACGTTATTTAAATATCTGATCTAAAGTAGTTGTCATGTAAATACATTTATGTTTACTGTGCATGGAAAAGGGCAACAACCTTGTGGCCATAGACAAGTCGCATGGTAAAGCATCGCGTGCACATTATTGCGTGCATTGCCAGGGATTTTCGTTATTTATACTTGTCACTTGTATCTTGAAATTTTTTCTTAAGATTACATCACGCAAAAAAATGTTTCTTTTATTCTTAGGAATTCTAAGTGCATACATATAAACACATATTTTATCATATTGTTTGCAATGTTAACATTAAATTTACCCGATTTTTCTATTGAAATATTTACAATTTGTTAGCAATATTTTACATTTTGTTTACTTCAACTCTTATATTTCGAGGTTTGAGAAATTTTTCAAAATGATGCTCGAAAACTACCATTATGGGAAATTGAAATGAATTAAAAAGGACGGAACGTACATAATATGCAAAAATATGTCAATTATTCAAAGTAAAGTACACATTATAATATTAAAAAGATAAAACAAATCTCTATATAGAGGCCACTGCTGTAATTAACTTTACGAAACTGTGAATTTGCATAAATTTTCAGTATAGCCATGATTCTAAATAGAACTCTAACAAGAGTCTCTTTCATACAACTTCATGTTTGATTCAGACTGTACATATTAAATATTATAAAACTTTCTTAAAACTACCGTACTCTTGAATAAAAAGTTATTCATCTAATATTTTCTGTTCTCAATTGCTAACCTCTATCGATAGTAATGGAGAAGATTCTGATGGTCGATAGTCAGACATGCCATGCACGAATTTGTATTCCATCTGTTATATGTCTTTTATGAAAAAATAGTAGATATGATTCGCGTGATGGGCATCGTTTGCCAATATTTTCGTGAAAAGAATTGATAAAGGACTACACTTAGGAAGATTGCAGGTCAAATATCATTATTTCAGTATTTATCTTACATCAAAGGAAACTCAAGTCACGCACCGAGGAGGATAGTGTTTAGGTAATAGTTACTTGGCAACCGTGATCGATCTGGAAGATTACAGTTACGTCTTGTTTTATCGATCGATCGTTTTGTGACGACACGATGGTGAAATGTCATAACACGGGTTAAATTGGTGCAACGGGGTAACGATAATGGTCTCAAACGACCTCGGGTGTTGGAAGCATCCGAGTCTGTCGGACGCTCTACAATAGCAAAGAAATTGCCTTGTTGAGATAAAAAAAAAGAATAATCAAGTGTTCAATTTTTCGTATCGATTGAATCTAAAGGCAAAGCGTCCGTAAACGGTGTTTTCATAAAGCGTGTAAATCGACGAGCGCAGAACCAGTTATCCTTTTTTATTCGACTTCGATTCTTTCGTGTTGTTTTAAAGGCAGTAGGTATTCTTAAAGTTTACACCGCTGCATATTTCTGATTCTGAAAGATGTTTCTGTTACAAATAGTTTTCAAGTTACTATGCATTTGAGGATAAATTTCGCTAACAAATATTTAGAAAAAGATTTACCAAAAATATTATATTATTTTAGACGTACCGCTTTCTTTTGATGGGGAAATTCTTATGGATAATATCTGTTTTTGTTGGAAAAGTAACTTGGTCTGAAAAGTAACTTTCAATTTGGAATAAAGAGGAAGCAAATTTATTGTTATTATTTATTTTACACTATATCTACATAAAATATTTGAACCTAATTCTATGTTTTAACTTCTTTCGAATAATAGTGCTGCATAAAATTTATTAATTAAGTACCTCATTACAAGTTACAGTTAGTTAATTACTAGACCGTTTAAGTATAAGTATTTTTCACCTGTATAAGCAAATGTCCCAGCTGTACCATACTATAGGAGACAGAATAACTATTCTGAATAGCTTATGGTGTCTATTCTTGTCTAGCATACCCGAATAGATCAATTTTCTCATTGTCAGTTACATTAAGGGAAAGTTTTACTTTTCCTTTCGAATTAAATAGAAACATATTCTAAAATCAGTAATACATTTCAAATAATTTTTTAACTTAAGGAACCCTGTGTGTGGTGTGCTTACCAATATCTGTCTACGTTCAGTGAATCTGAAATATTCAGTTCTACAATATAATACTAGAATATGTTTAAAATATTTTCCTTAATGTAGAATCACGTGGTTTGAAAGAGTGAGCATGATGGTGATTCTTTTAAATTGCATTACGCTGGGAATGTATCAACCGTGCGTCGACGATCAATGTGTAACGAATCGCTGCAAGATATTACAAGTACGTAGGTATATGTGTACCTTTAATTTAAGTGCTGTACTCACACTACCGGCTAAAGCTTTCACGCACTCATTGTATACTGGGGGAAGTAAGGAGTTTCTTTTTAAACAAATCGATTGAAGAGAATATATCATAAGTATTATGTTATCTTCTTTTATATACTATAACTATGTTTTCGAGATCTAATATCAATTATAAATATATATTATTAATAAACTGTATAAATATTTTCATTTTTTCTGGTAATTAGAAGACCATAAGGTTATGTTTTTTTGTAAATGCTTTTTCACCGCTATAGGTTCGAAATTAAAATTTTGCGCATAAATTTTGTATCAGTGGAATTAGCTACAGCTTTTAGAGATTAAAGAAAAACGCAGTGTACATTTTATGGTAAAAAACTGAACAAAAGTTTAGAGTTTGTTTAACGATAACAAACGAATATAGTTAGAATAGGTACAACTAAGGATTGTCATATTAGATACATATTCATTCCTGTATTCAAAGTTCCTTAAAATTTATAAAAGACTTTAACTCATAATAATGTATAAAGGGTGTTTAACGATGGGTGTTAGAAATTTTAAGAGGTAATTCTGCATGCTAAAATAAGACGAAATTGCGTATTAGACTTCGTTTTTGAGTTATTAATTGTTGAGGAAAGCCTAAAATACATGTGAAATGTGTCTGACTCAGGACTTATTCTACTGACTTCGCTGTGTCTGACCAAACGCACGTCAGCGGTAGAATAAATCCCAATTCAGGCACGATTTACGCGAAGTTTATACGTTTTTGTAGTAATTAATAACTTTAAGTCGTAATTCCAAATATTATTTCGTCAATCTTGATTGTCGTTCTGTTTTGATATGTAGAATCATCCTTTAAAATTTCTAACACCTATCGTCGAATACTCTGTATAGGTACTGTGTAGATATATTATTAATAACGTAATACAACATTACTGCATATTAGGATTGTCGTTTAGAATAAAAAGTCAATTTTTAGGGAAAATAATTTTTTCATATTGGATAAAGAACTTAGGTACATGTATTCATATAATTAGATATGTACTTTTCGCAAATACAATTTAAATGCAACATATCTGATGTGAACCTTCCAGTACTTCATTGAAAACAATTGCATTTATATTCAAAAAAGGAAAAATATGTCCAATATTGAATACTTAAATTATGAAAAATTTATCCCAACAGTATACAATATTTTAGTGAAAATTGACAAGTGATGCTGTGCTCTTAGCCGATAGTGTGTTTTCAGTGATCGAGGTTTAAAATTCCATTTTCACGTAAATGTAAAAAAGAATTGCAATTACAATTTTATACCTGACGATTTACATTCAGAGTTTGCAGCATTTTCAACTACAGCTTACAATGAATGCAAAAATATCGTGCTATATCATAGCAAATGCATCCTCAATCTGATTAAGCAAATGCGATTGGAGGCGTAGAGGACCAATCATAGATTCTATCGACTCATGTGATTGATATAATTGCTGATACATTTATGATAAACTACGATATTTTTGAATAGAGTGTACACGGTGATATCACAGTTTAGTTTAAAAAATGTAATCGGTGACAAAAATAATCTTGAAATTGTGAAACTCTTACGTGAAATTTTTGGAATTTTCAATCCTCCTTTTTTGTATTAGTAAGAAACATTTGCGAAGTGTTTTTTTGCTAGTTAAAGTGTATCTTCTGTGATGAAATTGCTGGTTAATAGAATAAGTTATTGCTAGAATAAGAAGCATAGATACACAGGCTTTTCTTGGTTGCTGCAAAATGTAAATTTAAACTTTGAAAGTAATATTAGTATCTTAATAATGCTTCAAGAATTCTTGAGGATACAATAAAATTTTTTATAGAAACGTGAAATTGAAACAATAAGATTGCCAAGAGCACTTCGCGAATGTACACTGGAATTTAATATTTTTTATTTTCAGTATAAATCAGTCTCCACAAAATCAAAAAATTGCAAGAAAAAAAACGAAGTAAAGATTCTATTTAGATAACTATAAAAAAGATTTAAAATTATAAATATATACACGGTATTTGAAGAGATGAAATATTTTCAATATATTATTTATCAGTAATATCCATGCATAATACTAATTCCATAAATTCAGCTTCATATTGCGGAAATAATTAAAGAATCCAAAATTTTTCATCTAAATAATACAATAAGTACAATATAGTATTTAAAATGAGGGGTTGAGACTTTGAAATGTATGATCAAATCCAGTTAGTTAAAATAAAGTTATACATAGAAACAGACTGACAAGTAGAATGCGTCAGAATAAAAGTTACTAACTCTCAAACTACTATTAGGGTACTTATAGTATATCAAGGCAGCGACTTAAAAGGAACTATTTTTAGCTGAAAACATTAGCGCTATAGAGATTATACATCAGAGAAAAGTTCACTAAAAAATTAGTATTTTCTTTTTTGTTTAAATATGTAACAATCATTAAATATTCTGCAATTACTTTCGTTTAAAAATGATTATTCATGGGAAAGAATGTAATTGAAATATAACAAAAGAACCTTTTTTAGTTATTTTGTAGTTAGTTTGAATAAGTCAAATTCTGTACAATTTGAAGTATTCAGACGTTTTTGTTCAAGTTTTGCATATTGAAATAAATTCAAAAATGAGTCTCTCTACATGATACATGTTATTTAAATCAAATGAAAGCTATTTAGTGTCATAACTGTTTACTTTTTTTCCATAAAACCATGTCTTTTTGTCTTCATGTATACGCATACTTTTTTTACTAAAGTGGCATTACTTTTTTTAAATCTTTGCAGAAATAAATCAACTGCAACCTGATATCGTTCAATTTAAGAAAAATAAGATTTGCATTGCATATTGGACGAGAAGTTTATTCTTAAATTTATTTTTTACACGTCTAGAACTGTTAAAATAATATATTGAATTTTGTTTTTAATCAGAACTTTTAATTCTTTAATATTATTCTTTGTATTATTAGTAAGTTCAAATAAACAAATATTAATAATATACGCATATATGCTACTCTTTTTAGATTCTATCTAATAATAATTAGATAAATAACTCTTGCGTTTTAAGTAAAGAAAGTTA
Organism: Calliopsis andreniformis; assembly: GCF_051401765.1. Lineage (NCBI taxonomy): Eukaryota > Metazoa > Arthropoda > Insecta > Hymenoptera > Andrenidae > Calliopsis > Calliopsis andreniformis. The sequence continues at coordinate 9,415,792 of NC_135071.1, forward strand.
TATTTTACTTGTAAGCTACTATCCTTATATCTAAACAATTATTTTAGTGAATAATATTAATAATTATGCTACAAAATAACAGAATAGGTTATTTTAGTTAAATTAAAGTTAATTATTTGTGGGCCAAGACACCAATGCAAAATTTATAGAATTGAATGATACGCCATTTCCCAATAATAATTTTTTACATTTTTTGCTGTTGCCTTCGAAGTTACGTTATATTTCATTTGTAAACTACTATCCTTATATTTAAGCAACTATATCAATGAATAATATTACAAAGTATACTAAGAAAATTGGTATAATGTGTGTTATTTCTCTGATATTGTAAAACGCTCGACTGCTCAAAATTCCTTATTTGTGGGTTAACACACCTATGCAGAACAGGGGTCACATAGCATAGAGGATAGTGGCAAACACTAGAGAATGCCAGTTAGTGTCGATGAGTAATGGATCTCAAGCAGCATCGAGTGTCTTTGATCAGTTACGCCTGATCAAGCTGAGCGTCCTTTTGCCTAATTAGTATACGTATCGCCCATGTTCACAGATGTTCGACGACATCATTTTTGCCTTCTTCTCTCTGGAGATGACAATCAAAATGGTTGCGATGGGTATATATGGGAAAGGGACGTACCTCGCAGACTCCTGGAACAGGCTCGACTTCTTTATAGTAGTGGCTGGGTAAGTGTTTTCTAATTTCCATTTTCGATACGGTCGGCGTCTACAAGACACGCTACCGCTCAGCAGTAAATATTTGATCACTCTTCGTATCTGACAAGAACCATGCCGAAGTGTCAATCTTTGACGTTTATGAAACTATACAGGTTTTTAGAGCAGCCAAAAGTATTCATCCCTTGCTTCTTTATGAGCTAATATTCATGTTCATGGATTATAATAACTTAATTCATATTAAGGTGTAAAACCTGCAATAGTTTCTGATTTATTAAATCTAATAAATTCTCTATTTTCATTTTTAGGGGTGGTTTTAGCCTCTTTGCTGTGAATAACAGCCGATAAAAAGAAGTAAGTGTTGAATATTTTCGGCTGCTCTGCAAACTTGAAAGGTGCTATTAAAATCAGAGCTTGATACTTTGAGACCTTACTTTGTGAGAATAAAGTATAGAATATGGAATATAGAATAAAACATAACGTAATTGAGTACAATTAAAAAATTTAATTAGTACATTAAATTAGTAAATTTAAGAATACAATTGAATTCCTTAGACAAATATAAATAAGCTTCTGTTACACGGTTTGCTGCATGATCAAATATTTCTGAGTGATAATGTGTGTCCGTTTTAATTTTAGACCGCATCAGAAGATATTTTCATCTCTTGTTATTTTCAATAACGGTGAGAAAAGTAGTTAATGTCAAAACTTTTTTTATGGGTGTGAAGCAACTTTAACTCCAGATTTTATTTCGAAGGACAGTTTAACTTCAGTTTGTGTAATGTCGATTAGTAATAACTGAAACAAGATTCTCCACGCATGTTAACAAATTTCTAAAGAACTACTACAAAAAGTTGATAAGTCATTCGAAACCGAGTAAATTGCGAAACTATTCAACTTTTGTCTGAAATACATTTTCATATCTTTACCCCTTAACTAGCATAGTACCAGTATTATAACATAATGTTATATAATTGCTACCATAACATTATAAAAAATTATTAATAATAGCAAGAAGAGAATTCACAACTTTTTAGTTTATTATAATTTGTAAGTAATTCACTAATATTTTATACAACTAATATTAAAAATGAAATAGTAGTAAACAGCTGTGGTTTCATCATACTAATTAAAGGTTTAGGGTTTTGAAGATGTTCAAGTGAGCCTATTTCAGAAGAACACCCTGTATATGTATACATAAAATTTGTATTGAAAAATCGGCCATTCATTTCCTACAAACATCTCAATTTTTTAAAGCATCATAAAAGTTAAGACGTAAGGGATACAACAAAACCTATTAGGACATTTTTGCTCTATTTCTACACTTTAGAACATCTATAAAATTAGAGGATCCCCTAATTGTTAGTTTAGCATATAAATCTGTTAACTTCAAGGCATTATTATTATTGCAAAACGAAGGCAGAGAGTATATCATAAAACATTTTGTGCTCCAATTCAGATCTCCTTTCACTCCTTAAATTATCGAAGGCTATATTTGTTACATCCTGTGTACGTGGGGGAGACCAAGGCCAGGGACAAACGTAACACGGAACGACTGTAAGAAACATTATAAAACAAACACCAATTGACCAATAGTCTTCTACTTCCACCTTTGTATGTTATTTCTATCTCTGCTCCACCTTAGTGTTTGTCCACACATGATAATAAGCGGTTCTTTGTATTTTAACGTTTTATCGAAATACTGAAAAGTATTTCTAAAACTAGTAAGGTCTATTTTAATTACGTATCCTTTTGTTTGGCTTCATAAAATCCTTTGAGTTTTTGTATCGTACTCAATAAATATTGACTTATATGTGAGTATAAAAGTTGTTATGATTATAAGTTAAAGCAGTATGTAGAACACGTTTATGAGAAATGTTGCTAGTAACTTTTGGCTTTCTTCTATGCTCTTTGCCTTACTGGATATGTTACTTCAATAAAATTTATTAAGGAACGAACTTGCTAAGTTACATTTCCTAAATTCTACAGACGACCGATTTTGAAGTTTGAAACAAAACACTATAAAATAACAAAAACGAATCATGTAATCAGCGTGGTCAACGTTTTTCAATACAATTATTAAAAATAATATAATAAGTTTGAATTTTCCGTAGATTCATCAAATTATTTTCCTGTTTAACGTGGGCATATCAAGTTATTTCTCTGTATATCCATTATAAAAACAGTTATTTATATCTTGAAATTTATTAAGATTTTCAGCTTTTCAATTTTGACATACAATAAAAGCATTTCGCATTGACTACTATGCGACATAAAAGAATAGAAAATTGACAAAGATGAATTTATTAAGTGTTTAAACGTGATCTTCAAATACGAGCTTAATGTTTACAAAATGTCCAACATTTGTTAAAGAAAAACATATCGTGGACTGATGTCTTCAAAGTCTATATTAATTTTATGTTAATACTTATACTCATTTTTACTTTCTAAATTTATTTTTACCTTCCAGAATAAATATAAATACCTTTGAAAAGTGGTTCTTCTACTACTTAATTTAATTTTTAAACTTGCCCCTACAGATAGAGACAAAAGTAACAAAAGACATACTTTAAATAAAGGCATATTTACAAAAATTAACATAATAAATGCTAGTTTTTTGGCTTGATTATATTTTCTAATAATGTAAGTTTACTGTCGTGTACGACCTTTTTAAAAATTCTATGAAGCTTTCAAGTTACAGAACCAAAAATCCAAATTGCAACGATCGTCCCTGGTTTCCCCTTTTCGTAAGATTGATCCAGAAAAAGTGTCCCACATTCTACTGAACATCGTTTGTATCGTTACGTTGTGTAATGGATGAAATCCTGTCTTTCCATGCGCTGGATTGCAAAAAGATCATATGGAAAATTGATACGCTAAAAGCAAATTCAAACTTTTCGATACATGCTCGATTGAGAACAAATTGAACATGATCGTTCTAAAGCAATTTTCATTTTCATGCATATATCGCAGCGGACAAAGTTTGCGCTTGAGTCTCGTTTAAATCCGTCGATGTCGCAACAGCAAAGTAGAGGTACGCTCTCGAGGAACGCCTCGAGGAATAAGGCTCGTAGATCGAAACACGTTTCATAGACAAAGCTAATTATACATAGTATGCACGAGTACTCAGCAACTTGCAGAATCATGGGGGTATAATGTTCATTTAATTTTAACGGAGCATAAATGACGGTTCTGTTAGCTACGTGGCGAATTAACATAAAATGCAAAGACAATCAAATTCGTCAAGTGGTTTGTGTTCGTTTTATATAGGATATATCGGATTTCTGCTGATAAGCTGATGAAGAAAATTTGTATATGTTAAGTTGATAATATTAATTTATAAAAAAAATGTTGAGACAATTGATTTTTGGGAGACTAGGTAATGGACAGGATTAATTGTGCGTTTGAAAATGTATCCATTTCGAAAACAACATTAATCCTGTAGTGAAGTCGATGAGAAGATAATAGTGCATTTAACATTCTAGTATACTTACATTTAAACATATTAATGGTTTCGTTTTTGTGTTCCATTAACTGTGAATATATCAATATCTATACACGATGACATCTAATAAAATGACAAAGATCAAAAAATGCAAGTAATGTGTTCAAATTTGCATAGAAGATGACTTAGATAACCTAATGATTTCGAATTACTCATAAATTATTCGTAGTACTAGAAAATATGAGTACGAAAGCATAATTTATAATAAATACAAGTATAACTAATTCAGTTTTCATTTATTGTAATATTTTTACTTTACCTTTTTTGAAACAGACACAGATAACTTTACGCATCGACTATGAGCAACATGTTTCAGGCTTAACATCTAAATTTTGGATATTGAATATTAGATTAGGTCTAGATTAGATCATTCGAAAAGTCTATATATAGTATTTTTTAAAATGAAACACAAGATGAAATATTTTTGGAAATTGAAATATTATTCTTGTTAAAATTTTGTCCAATGAGTTTTCGATTTATAGGTATCATTTTCATAAAAAGATTTATTCTTGACTGAGAGCTTTGTGGACGACCTAATAATAATCGAAGTCTCATCGAAAAGTCTGCATTACACTGGCAACTTCTCTTTGTTAAAACTATCGATCTAGATTCTAGAGGGCTCTATGCAATTCAATTGCACAATGACCGATGTTCATATTCTTTAGCTTATTGTAGTTGTCTAAATTGATCTTGTCTTCATAATAGTGGTTCTTTATGCTTTGCAGCCATGGAGACTACCTTATACTACGTATAAGGCACGTAAAGATAACTAAGCTAACTAGCATAAACTAATTTCACTGACTAATTAGTAACTCTTATTTCTGGTAATTTTGGTGTATGTTTCATTTATTTCAAATTTTCATATAAAATGGTCTGTGTACTAGGCAAGAGATGATTTGCAAATTTTATACTTTGCTTGTACCTATGGCTATTTGTAGATATTACTGAAATCAAAATTAAAAGGAAAATATAAAATACATACTGTTTGCTTTCCAAAATTAATGTCGTTATCTGTGTCATAAATAACTACAAATATTTTTAGTCGTTTTAAAAGCCTTACCCTGAAAATTAAAATTGTATTTACAGTTTTTTATCTTAAACTTAAGAGAAGTCTTTGTATTCAAGTTCTCGATATGATTCTATAATTATGATCGGAGTACGTACATTAAACAATTTCTACATGCTTAAAACATACTTGAACTCTTCTATAAACTTGATTATTTAATTTAAATTGGATCTCTTGTTTTTTACCTACATTCTTACATTATCATACTAAATAGTTGAGGTTTATCATATTTTCCTTTGTAAATATCTATATCCTTGCAAAGTACATTGAACTTCCTTAAATTTCACCATCTGTAATGATTTATTTCGTTACATGTTATTAATTCCTATTACATAGTACATATTGTGACATTATTCTTTGAATTCCATGTTTGACACCAGCTGCTATTCATGAAAACTGTAAGGTTTTTACAACTTTCACAATATACGACATCCTGTAGCCAAAAATTTCGTACGCTAACCTGCACAGAGGAATCCTCTAAATGTATTAATTAACACAATTCGTATAACGTCTCACGCCGTACTAATGGATTAAAATGTATATACAGATATATGTGTTTATACTGCTCAGAGAGAAACAGTTTCTTACTGTTAACAGATTACAGTTTCTGTTAATAATATCAGGACACTTTTGTAATCAAAATTATTTTCATTTAATAATATTCACGTCACTCATTCATTCGTTTCCTTTCATAAGAGTCTTTTAATTTAATCAGAAAAAATATGAGGTACATTATTAAAACAGATTAAAATGACCTTTAAACTTCATGTATAAGTACTGTGAAGAAAGAAATTATTCTAACATATACTATCCTTAATATTTCATTTTTATTGATAATTCTTATGAAATGTTTCATACCGACAAACTATGACCCAATTTTAAATTATTAATTGATATGTACTACGAGCTAGTTGTAAGATTAATATAACAGCACTTAAAGATCTAGACGAAATTATGAATTGCAAATAATTATTGAGGGAAGAAAATAAATAGAAAAATTGTTATGTAAAGTAAACATAATTTTTCATATCTATATGTTGAAATTAAACATGCTAAAGTTGATTGTACTATATTGAAGCACTAAAACAAAATAATAGACATTCCTTTTTTCCATTTTATAACTAAAAGTGTTATTATTATTATTATTATCTCTTTCATTAACTATATAAGAAAAAGACTTATCCTTATCAAATGTTTGCCTTACGAGAAAAACTACCCATTTTTAATAACTTCTACACTGTGAAAATAACTGTCAAAACGATAACACAATATTTAATAGAATAAAGAATATTTGAAAAATATGGTTCGAGAAAGGAGTTTTTTAGCAAATGTGGATAAAATATATATTAAAATTTTTTGCATAGACTTACTTTCAATCTACTATTAGAAAAATATCTGTATAATTAAAAAATATAACTACTTTCAAACTGTTGAGTGGTAGTGTTTATACATATTTAAACTCAGGGTTTGCAGGTCGATTTTTTTAATTTAGAGATACGTAAAATATTTCCGTGTCATTATTTTTGTGTATTTCCTCTAGCAAGATAGCACGGAAGCGTAAACAAAATTCAAAAACATATCGTATTAACATTTTCACAACCCTGGTGGGGCAGACAGTTTTATGAGATTGCTTTGAAGACAGAGAGGAGACTTTACGAGGACAAGAGAAATTTAGGGAAGACAGGAATCCTTTCATAATCGAAAATCAACGAAAAGCAGAGTGAACTTTAAGGAGATTTTGAATTTTCACAAATTCGACGTTAGGATAGTTCATACAATATATAAATACCATTATAATATCACATTTACACTACTATGTTTTTTAAAATCGAAGGTTTGAATATGGGTCGATCTATGTTCCACATTTTTTATTGCTGATGGTATCCAAATAAGCAATTTCTTCTAGCTGGATAACGTCTTCGGTAGATGTACACGGAAGGTAGATAAATAATGCAAAGTGTATTACCCAACTCCACTTTCTAAGACCTATATCTCGTGTGTTTTCGAAAAATGTGAAGTGTTACAGATAAAAGTTGAATAGTTTCCAGTGAGACATTATTCAATGTAATCAATCCTTTTTTGTCGGAGGACACTGCAGAATACATGAGGATTAAATTTAAACGTATAAATGGGATACTATATTTTATTGGCCCATAAACGATAACTATCTTAAAGAGGAATCCAGTGACCCATTAATGAAGTACAGCAAGGACACCAAAAGTCATGTGAAAAAAATTAGGACAAGGAAACCAAAGTTTTGGAATGTCGTTATAATAAAACGAGAAAATTCTATAGATCGTCCTGTGTGTTTCCATATAAGAGTTCTCACAAATAAGTTACGTAATAGGAAACCAATTTAAAGTCTGTCATAAAGTACTTCTGCGCATTTTACAACTTGAAATTACCAAATCAAATTCTCCTAAATATGGATCACTGGCGAAGTTATCGTTTCGTTGTGAGAACTAATTTCCATTACCTATAAAATTAGTAAATTAATGTGGGAAACATTGAAAGGAAAGTTTGACACTTTTTATCCATGACTGCAATTTTGAAACATTTGACACTGTTACCAAATATATTTTTAAGTTATCGAATATTCGGTTTAATATGTCGCCGAATATAGATAGTAAAAGGGATTAGAATTGAAATCCTGGGATCGAGAGATTCAGAGTTCGTGGAATTGATTTTACGACAGTGGTTTTACAAGCTTTTTATTGAAGGACCACACACAATATTCACTTGATATATCTATAAAAACACTGCACTTGACACAGCTACTGAACAATACATACATTGACTCTGAAGTGACGAAAGATATTCACATACAGAATATAACAAAGTACTGTACTCGCTGATGATAGTTGATATTAAGAAATTTTGAACTTGTACTGTTAGGTTTGACAGTGAAGAATTTTTATAAAACAAACTATCATCAATCATTCATCTATGTGATATCCCTTTAGCAAAAACGTAGTACTATCTCTTAAATTTTGCATTCTTAACAGCAAAACGAAGTCAAAACTCAAATGTGTCAAAGTACATGCTTATATTATTTAAGAGAAATGTAGTGAAGTCAATGTTTTGCATTTAAAACTTGAAATGACGGGATTTCTTTGCTCTGCATTAAGAGAGCTCATTTGACCTATTTTCAGAAGTACCATTGTTTCTAAATTCTTAAACCCCTTTAGATCACTCTGTATAACTATACACTTAGAATCAAATAAACTGTTTGCAAATTTGCAATACGGTGGGACTACTGAAGCAATGCTTTTGCTTAAATATTCTTTGTAAGTAGGTGAAATAAAGAAGAATGAAAAAATTGACATGTCAGTTCGATAATTGAAATGTTTTTGGGATATAATGCAGAAATATTAATTCATCCTATTTAATATTAATTTTAAACATTGCACACAATTTAATCCTAAAGTAGCTGATTAGATTTTACTAATGATCTATGTATATGTATAGGCTATTTGACAATAGATGTTACAAATTTTAAAGGGTGATTCTACATGTCGAAACAGGACGAAATTGAGGAATAATAAAATTGCATTTGGGACTTCATTTCGTTATTAATTATTGAGAAAACACCTAAAATAATAGCCATGAAATGTATCTAACTTGGGACTTATTCTACTGACTCGACTACGTCTGACCTTACTAATGCACGCTAGCAGTAGAATAAGTTCCAGTCAGACACCTTTCACTGAAATTTTAGATGTTTTTGCACCAAGTAATAATTTTAAAAAGAAGACTCAAACGCAATTTTGTACGTAGGTAGAATCATCCCTTAAAATTTTTGACATCTACCATCGAACATCCTCTGTAGTATATTGTGGCAGTTATTGATATTTTTTAAGTATGTTTATGAAAGTAGTACACATATAGGTATAAAAAAAGGGGACTATAATAACTACGACATACAGTATCAATAAAATAATTTATAATAGCAACACATATTACGATAGTATGATGGGAAATACAATCAACAATTATAGCAAGCAATAATTTATGAGTAATAATGAAATGATGAGATTAGTAAAAATTTCAGAAGTAATTGAGTGATTAAAAGCCTCGTTTGAATCAGTGTTAACATTCGTAACAAAACTTTTACAGTTATCACAAACAAAATCCTGAATGGGATTTTGATGAGTGCCATTTCGTTATTTGATGGCTTTAATTTCGTATATTATAATTTTCACTTGTACGTTTCCCACCTTGTGTACATAGAAATAATACGGTCTTCCTATTACTCCAAATATAAACTGAAATTAGAGAAAGTAGCATAAGTTCCTATGCAACACAGGCTTTTAAGGCAAGGTGCATCATGTCTCGAACTGCTTCTAATTATGAGCTCATTACGTAACTTCTTAACATATACTATACTGCAAAATGCATATTACTTCAGTGTTTCGCTTTTATTTAAGGCAAAAGATAAATCCATAACAAATGAAGATTATGTGATGATAAAAGTAATTAAATGTCTACATGTATAAATATAAATATTGATTTCACCTTAAAATTATACAATATTGAAGAGATGTACAAGCTTTGATTTAGGTTCTCAATAAACGAACGTTCTTTGCAAATTTTTGTTTAAAAACAGGAAAAGGTACTAGAATGGAGTTTCGTGCTATATTTATTTATTAACATTATTAGTATTTGAGTCATATATATTTTTGTTTATGAAAAAATTCATTTCTGATATGTAAAAGTATCATTTAGATAATGATTCACAACAATAAAATTCTGTAATATTCAGTTTATTGGTGTCTGAATTTAATTTCGAGATAAACCACTTAAAATTACTAGTTTTAAAACTGAAATAAAATTACCAATGTTTTAAAACTGGAATTTTCACAGCGTTTAAAAAAGTTTGTGTACTTCGTTATATTCAAGAAGATAAAAATTTTAATAAATATCTAGTCAATTTTTGGTTAGATCGCCTTTTAGTAATAAATATCTACTTTTAAAAATGATCGAAGTCAGTGGTTTTACTTAATCGTGTATCGAAATGTGTTTTTACTACAAGTAAACAATAATAATATAATGCTTAGTATATCAAAAACATACAAATACGTGATGAATAAAACTGAACAGTTTTCCATCACTTTGTGTTGCAGTTAACAATAATTAAAAAAGCAGTACCCAACTGTTAGCAAAAATTAGATGCCTTCTTTAATGTCTTACACAAAAACGTACGTATAACAAAAAAGTAAACGTGTTAGTATGTAAGAAATTCAACAAAATGTTATTTTAACAAGCAGTTTCAAGACTCAAGGCTCAATTGCATTGTCTGTTACAAGACATTTATGTATACATTACCCCTCGTCTGTAGCCTTATTTTTGCCGATGCCGCCGTCTGCAAACTGAATCGTTTCGATTCAGTTGCAGTTTCTTTATGTTTCTGTGCTTCAAAAAATCCAAAAAATTTTTGAATACTGTTCCAAACTTCTAAAATATCATCCAATAACTTTCATTGTTTTACGTTACCCAGGTCGTGCTTCTTTTTTACTTTGAAAAAAATTCAAGAACAAAAATAATCTGGGTTATGAACGATTTATGTTTCAGACAAAAAGTTAATTTATTTGGGTTGATATTTATTCCTTTTTCTAGATAGAAATTAAACCAATGGTTAAAAAAGATCTAACATTAATGCTACACGGATTTTGTATTTTATACGTACAAATATATTTTTCGATTTACATTTCACAGACTATTTATTAATATAGATATTCCAAATAGTTTTTTATCTCCATAGAGGTATATAGGATACACTCTCCTCTTGTTATCATATGGTATTTACTTTTGTTATTGTTAGTTTGTAAACTTTCTTCTGACCAACACTATACATAACTTTACTTTTTGTCTTTAGTCTTATTATAGCTTAGTGGACATAGTAGCAAAACTATTTCCTTCGTGGCGTACTACACATACTATGAATTGAAATTCTCAACTAGACTTTTGCCATCTTCATCACGTTCAAAGTTCATGACTCAAGGGTTGCGTTGTCGACGCCTGTGCAATTATACCTTGCATAAGGGAGAAGCACTTGCCACGCCTTGAAAGTAAGCTGTTCCTTTCGAAATACTGTCGAAGTACATGGTACAGCAATATTAAGAACTTGTTTTGGGATACTGAACATTCCTGTATCGATCTTTTGGAACGGTTTCATGATCGACAGCAAAAGATGTGTTACATGTCAAGGTACTTAATGCATACCAAAACCTGCAGAAGTGCACGAAAATTATGCGGAGATCGAAACTTATTTATACATTTTTTATGCGGCGTTTTGAAAGTCAAAAAGATATCTCAGTCTATATTTATCTCTACTTTTTACCTTCTGAATGCTGATATTCTTCATTGACAATTTGACAAATTTTTCATTTTTTGTTCTAATCAGTCGCCTATAAGAACATAACATTTAAGAATGGTAATAAAGAGTCACTTAATCTTTAAATATCAACAAAAAATATGTATAGTGTCAATTGCTCTTTTTGAGCGGACAATTGAATAAATGAAACATTTGAATATACAAAGTATCAAGGAATTGGCGATAAAACCCAAAAAGGGTGAATCTGCATGAAAAGAATTAATTGAAAACATAGAATAATATTTTCATACGAAGTTTTAAATTTGAATAGATCAATGTTAAACATTCATCGAATACTTGACTATGTTGTAGACTAAAAATAGTTTTCATTGCATTTGAGTTTATAAACGCTACCAACATCATGGTTGATTTATATACAATGAGGGCGGCCTAAAAGTGGCCATAAAAATCTCTCCTTCAATTGTAATACTATAAAAAATATATTATATACAATTTGTATGATATCAAGAGACTAGTATATTGTAAAAAATATTTTTGTGTCGAAGTCATTTTTTTCGGAGATTTCAAAGTCATTGATGTTCTTTTTTGTACAAAATGAATATATTGTTTTCCTTCTAATATATGGTTTACATATTATAATTGCATATATTTATAATTACATACAAAATATTATTGTATATCATTATAATTGAAGGAGATATTTAAGTGGCTACCTTTAAGCAGATCATCCTGCATAGTCATGTGTAAAAAATTCTTCAGCAAAGAATACTTTTATTTCATTAGTTATCCTTTCCCATCTGAAGTAGGTATTACAATAAAACGGAACAACAATACAAATACTGCAATGAAATCTGTTAGGTTGGACAAAGGTCATCGGTAAGATCAGGAGCAAGTGCACGCATGTGAGTTGCAACGTGGACTTTATCCACGTTTTTCCTGTGGAAATTCCAACTTACGCTGTTGACCACTAGATCGATGCCCATAAACAATTCTTGAGATCTCCCGTACGTCTCACACCCTCCAATTAGCCTATGGTATGCCTATCGTAAACTATTTGTAAGGTGTGGGACGTGTGGGAGATTAGCTTCCCTCTTTCGGCAAGGAATTCCCTGGCAATCCTGCCTGTGATAGAGTACAGCCAGGGATGGTATGAGACCTGGTGCCTGATGACTTCATGAGATAGAGAGGGAGCTTTACGAGTAGGGTGGGGATTGCTCCACCAACTAATGAATGCTAGGAATCCCCATTCCATTTGAAAAGTTCCCTCTGTATTTCATGACGTCACCGGACAGCAGGTTTCACACCATCCCTGAGTACAATAGAATAGGCGTGGGGGAAGACAATAATCTTAGGGCCCAGCAGAGTTGAAAATATGGGCCAGTCGATGAGTGGCAGTCACATGGATTGGATGTGAGAGTGCTGTTCAGGGTGTTTCTAAACATAAGGGACATTTTTGGAAGATAAGTTCCACATAAGTAGACAATGAAGAACGTTCATGTGTACATATATCCAAAAACGTTTAGTTTTTTAGTTATAAGCTATTTTATACAGGGATGGTATTCGGTCTTGAAACCAAATTTTTTATGGGTTCGGGAAATTATTTATTTTGATACCGAATTAAATGAAAGATGCGGATAAAGTACAGTTCTTGATATTAAGTAGCTAAATTAGTACCGAAATGAATTTTCGGTTCTATTTTTGCTCTTATTAAGCACATCAAATTTATTTCAAGTTTCTATGTGAGATCAAAATTATTATCAGGGATGATATTCAGTCCCAAAGGACCGTTTATAATAGGAGTCTCATTGAAGGACTTGTGTCTATAAGGGCCTTAACACGTGTTTAGGGCCTTCTGAAATAAACACAACCTTCTCAAGCAACTAATTTTCTAAGTCAACAAACTCTTTCAATATATTTGTCTCATCGATATGCACGAGTTATTCTTCGTTTCAGAAGACAGTGCTACCTTTAAGGTGTTATAACTTATTAGTGCAAAACAAAAGCAGATCAAACACTAAGTTAAAGGATATTTTGTGATCCAATTGAGATATTCTACCACTCCTTAAAATATTGAAACGTATACATGTTACACCCCGTATGTAAAGAACTGTATTTTGTCAGTACCTTTTATTTAATCTCATAACAAAATAAACAAGTTCCCTAATCCAAAAAGAATTTCAGTTTCAGAACCAAGTAACATTTATTTCGAGGACATTTATAAAACTGAAATTTAATTCCGTTATTTTTTATAAAACCAGTTAAAAAACCGAAATGAATTTCGGTTTTTAAAATGAAACCGCTTTGTAAAACCAGTAAATAAAGTTTTTAAAACGGCGTCATAAAGAAAGACTGATTAAATATGGTCTATTTGAAAAGGTACACCAAAATCAAAATAAATTTCGGTTTCGGAACCAAATACTATCCCTGATTTTATATCGTATATGGTATGATACTTTCTTTAAAATCCATGTCTGTGTGCCACTCATTCATGGAGGCGAAATATCTCTGGGCAAAGTAGGAGCTTAAAGAGAATAGCACACCATGAAAGCATGTAATATACTAGCGTTTTGAGCAATATTAAATACGATATAATTAAAAACCTATGCATTTCCTGGCATATGTGCATATGAACCTTTTTTCATTGTCTTTGTATCTAGAATCTATCCTCTAAAAATGTCCTATATGTTTGGAAGCACTCTGTATACGTAGATATATACATATATGAATGTATACTTTGTGTGTACAAGAATGATATAGAAATACAGTGTGTGTTATTGTAGAAAGTGTGTGTTATTGTGCGAGACTAAAATTCGCAAATATGCAATCAGGTATTTGATTCTCTTATGCATAGTAATTAAACTGTTTTTATTGTAATTTTATTGTATATAATAGCATCAATTGCTTTTGTGGATATCTAATGATACACAGAGAAAACCAGGAAAGGGGTGTAAAATTTCCTACATTATTTGAAGTATTTTAAATTTTATAAAAGATCTTTCAGACCTGTAAGGTGGATTTTATTTTGCACTGTTGTCTATAAAAGATTGCAGTATAAGATGATGTGTAATAACAGATGTGATAGTTCACTATTAGTGCAGCTTTGCATTATTCACAGAGTGGAGAAGTTTGCTTTGTTTAGGAGACATTGATATGTTGATCCTATGTATTTCATCGTAATCTGTGAAGTAGCGACTTTATTGAGCAATCGTGAATTGATTAAGGATTTTCATTCTTTGTTCTAATTTTCATTTAATTTTTATTGTAAGCAAGTGTATAATACAGTTTTTTAAAACACTGAAAATTGATATTCGTGGAAATGAAGTTTTATTTATGAAGAACTCTATTGTTTTTTCACCAGTTTTTCGATAAGAACTCATATTTATATTTATTTTGCATCTGTTATCACACCCTTCTTGATGTGACTTCTTGGGTTTCATTTTCTTCCTTGTTCGGAT
Source organism: Calliopsis andreniformis (assembly GCF_051401765.1). Lineage (NCBI taxonomy): Eukaryota > Metazoa > Arthropoda > Insecta > Hymenoptera > Andrenidae > Calliopsis > Calliopsis andreniformis. Next base: position 9,430,821 of record NC_135071.1, read on the forward strand.
TTTAGTCGAATCATAAAACAAAAGCAGTTCACCAATGTATAAAAAAAAATGGCGTTTATTGTCTAGGAGCTTGTTGTCTATATCAAGTCATAATTTTTTAGTGAGTGAACACCATGCAATATCCAAAGTCTTCGACATATGGCTTTACTACCCATGTGTAAATATATACACGATATTCGACGAGACATCAGAAATTGTAAGGGGTGATTTTACATGTTAAAATAAGACAAAAATAAAAATAAATGAAATTGCATTGCAAACTTTACTTCAGAGTTATTAACTGTTGAGAAAATACCTAAAACACGCATAAACTGTGTCTGAATTAGGACTTATTCTATTGACTTTGCTGCGTCTGACCTAGTTAATGCACGCCGACAGTAGAATAAGTCCTAAGTCAGACACATTTCACAGGAATTTTAGAAACTCTAAACTGAATCCCCAAACACAATTTCGTCCTATATATTTTGACATATAAAATCAGCTTTTAAAATTTCTGACGTCTATTGTCGAACAGAAAAATTCTTTTAGTCCTCTAAGCGATTGTAAAATATAAACGGGGGAAAAAATTTGGTTTTAACGTCCACTCGAGCTTCGACAATAACAAAATACTGTCAAGGTTACCACATACATATCTGAGATAGGATTTCATACTACAGAATTTTAAAAGAATTTATAATTTTTGTCAGCGTCAATTTTAGAATACTTCGTATTTCAAATCTAAAACGATCGACAATTCTTTTAAAAGAGTGGGATTATTAAAATTATAAAAGCTACAGAATTGTAAATACATATTTAATTAATAGTTCTAATTATATTACATAATTTTAGTTTCTTTTTTCTAAAATAATTGAAGAAATGTTTATTCGATTTTATTGCAGTGCTCTGGAATACTGCTTAAATGTGGAGAACATGAACTTATCGGCGATACGGACAATAAGAGTGTTAAGACCCCTTCGTGCCATCAACAGAATTCCAAGTAAGTATAAACAATTTTATGCTATTGTATAAAGTGATTCACTTCCTTCGACGATTTCAAAGTATTCGTTGTACGAAAAAGTACATATTTTATGGTCGATATTAGGGTAACTTTTTCCCAATATTGTTTACAGTTTACACACAGAGTTTTAAAGGTCACCTTTATCTTTTTAAGTGAGATATCCCATAATTGAACGTAAGAATTAAAAGAGTATTTTTAAGTCTCATACTTCTTTAAGTTGAATCGTACTTTTACTATTTATTAAAAAATGATTTTTTAAGAAGATACTTATAATAAAACTTTACTAGTAGGCATATTGACTGCATAATTAAAACTAGTTATTAAAAGAATAGTGACTCTGCATAAGTAATATCAGTTACTTAACTATTCCAATTTTAAAAATATTTCAACATGAAAGCATTTTAAAATAGTCGTTTAAAAGCAGTACCAGTATCTTGCATAATACATTAACTTTTGTGTCATTTTAAGACTAAAGCCACTGTCACGCTCGCATGAAGCAGTACGTGCATGAATGAACTTGAATCGACTTATTTTCGAGCAGGCCAGATGAACAAATAATGAAGTGGTTTATTTAAAGTTGCGATATATTGTATTGACTTTACACCTACGTTGTTTTTCTAAAAAATAACAACGTATGGAACGAGAACTTGAATATTTTGACAATGCTAGAATTTTCAAAATTAGCAAAATTAAGCACTTATATGTTTGACATGCAAAGATCTCAAAATACATATACTTCTTTCTATTCGTTAAAGAATTAAGAAAAAAGAAGTTAATATTTTCAGTAACGTAATATTCAAAACATTTCTTTCATAACAGTCATAAAAAAGTGTAACATTTATAAAAAAGCTTTTGGACAAAGTTACACCAATGGAGTTGGTAAGTTGAAAAACAGTACAAGTCCAAAATTAACAATTTTCAAATACTCTCAAGATTATATCTGGACACCAAGGCCAAAGTGTATTAAGGTAAACGTCTCATGTCCCAGTACCTAAACGTCTAAAATGTCAAATGTCCCAGTAAGTAAATACCCTAAAACTGTATGACTTGAGATCCTATTTTGTGACACTAGTTTTTATTTTTAATTAGGTGTACCTAATATATTAGAATTTAAGTCTAAAATTGAATACACGTGAGTTCTTAGGTATTGGGATATGATCAATTACTGGGATAGTTACCTTAAGTCACAGAGAAAACAAATGGATTTAATACACTCTAGCTAGAGTCAGATATGTAAAACACACAAAACTACACATTGGGAGCAAATATCTCAAAGTGTGATTTTTGGACTTGTATTGTTCTTCAACTCATCTCACTTAGTTAACGTTTATGATAATTAATTCATATTGCAGAGGTGTTTCGGGATCGTACTTTAGAAAATACACAATAACATGTGACTAAGAAACTAACAATAAGTACCCTACAATAGTGGTTATTGAAATTGCATCACCTTACAAATATCAATGCTTTTGGTTTAACTATCATATGAGAATCACTCGTCTACATTATTCGTCACTTAATTTTAGGTATTAATTTTAAATTTAGGCATTGTGTTTATAACCACTTTCATATTCTAGAAACAGTATTTTTCGCGAATGTTACAATTTTATTGGTCATTGTACATAAATATTTGTCTTTACCCTAACATCACTAACCGATCTTGAAAGAGTGTCCCACACTTCTAAGATCACTTTATGGGACAGCCTTCTGTTTATTCATTCTACAGCGTACCAACATTGTGGTATACCGCCCAGATATAGGATCCCAAGAGATAATATTGGTTTTACGTTTTTTGCATCTTACAGGTATGAGAATATTGGTGATGCTTTTACTCGACACACTTCCTATGTTAGGGAATGTGTTGCTCCTATGTTTCTTCGTCTTCTTCATATTTGGTATCGTCGGCGTGCAATTATGGGAGGGCATCCTGCGGCAACGATGTTTCCTGAAGGCTTTACCCAACGTCAGATACCCCGAGTAAGTTGACAGCGATGCGCTTGGCGACATCTTTTCTTGTTTACGCATACGTCTCTACGTCCATCTTGTTCGTTTACTATTACGCTTAACTGGCATCGATTCTGCATTTTTTCTTTATCTCTTTGATCTACTTCTCTTGCTTGCTACACGCAATCATCGGGTCGACTTTAACGCATTACACGCTACATTGCGTCGAGATAAACATTCGCTGCCGCCTCTTTCAAGAAGATGGTGCAGTACGCGAGCCCGTGTTTGGATAAATATTCATCCAGTCATCGAACGTGTATACGTCGGTCTGAAGATTAAAAAAAATGATTAACAAAGAACTTTCATGTTATTTAAGAGTCTTCTAAATATCGATTCAAATCTTTTTTATTTACGAAATTTCGAATATTTTTAGGGAAATTACTTAATTGGTTTTTATTATATTTCGTCAAATTTGAATTGAAGACTAAATTGAAATAGTTGATTTTTTATTTAGAGTATTTTATTTTAAATGTTACAGTTTTAATAGTTGATTCCATCAAAATTCAAATAACGTTACGTGTATCTTCAAAGTTACTTGGTTTGTCAATTAAATATTTGTTAGCTAAATACCGCGATGATTTTTTAATGTTATTCTAACAACGTGATTAAGTTGCAGAGCATAATTAAATTCTAGTTTTATATTGACGAACAAACCAGTTCTCATTTTTGCACTGTTATAATTCTTTCACTGTCATATTTTTGGCGTAACTATTTAATGAGAGAAATATCAAAGGCTTTTGGGAACAAACGTTTAGATACGTGATTACATCTACTTAACTCTTTGGGGCACAGAATTTTAAAACAAAAAGAAGAACCTTGGTTGCATAGAAATTTTATTTAAAGAAAAATCGAAATTAGAAGAATATATTGTAAACTTGCTTCGAATTACCTTAATATTTTAGGGTTGAAGTGAAAAACATCTCACTGTGCATATATATGTAAGTACTAAAAAAACGGGATACTTTTTATCTCACTATGCCCCAAGGAATTAAAGGACTTTTACATATGATTCGTTAACGCAGTACATACGATGAAATGCATGCTCAAAGTATTGCTTAAAATACCTTTGAATTTACTGTGAATTATTTTCTTCGGCTCTTCTCCTTTTAAATATTATTTTGCAAAATTTTGAAGACTTCATTAAAAATTACTTTAGAAATTATAATTCATCGTATCTCTTACACATCATTATATAACAAAGTACATCCCATTCATTTATTCATACATTACGTTCACAGTAAATGACCGAGTAATTAATAAACTCCAATTACGAAACGAAGTTCGAAATGTTCAATATCCTATAGGATACGAAATATAATATGCACTAAAATATTTAACATTTGCTAAACTACAACTTCATTTAGTACACTCCATATATTTTGTTTTCGTTTCTAGATTAAAACAAAATTTCCTATAGATATATTTTTTGTATTTCGTCGATAGCATTTAATTTTTACATTCGAACAACTTTCGTATTTATCATGTATAGGTTGTCCATAAGTGAAAGAAAATTTAAAGGGTGATTCTAGACATTAAAATAAGGCGAAAATCAAGGATAACGAAATTGTGAATGAGCCTGCCTTTGTTAATTAAAAACTTCATTTGTTTAAAATTTGATGAAATCTAACTGAAGTTTGGCAAAACAAATGGCACACAGCTGTAATTATTATAGCCATTATCTGGATAAAAAATTATAAAACTTTTTATTTTATTTTATGGGAAAATAACTGTTTGAACTATCGTAGAATAAGTGCATCATCTTTATTTTATTACAGTTCAACGATTCGATGTACTTCTTTTCTTTTTTTTCATTTTGACGATTTGAAAGGACTTGAACTACTTCGAAAGCATTTTTTTTACTTCTTTTTCTGAACGTGGCCCTGAAAACGACTGTACATCATATCTAAAATAACACATTAATAGTTATCTACTACTCTGGTAACTAAGATTTAAAAAAATTTTGAGAAATAAAGGAATAGTGGTATACGAAATCTTACGATGAATTTGCAGATAAACTTAGAAGTCGATGAGTCGAATGTAACTCAAGTTATCAAGGCCACCATATTACAGACCCAAAAAAGTCTACCTTCCCTAATTCTTCGAAATTATTACAGGACTTGTTTTAGAATATTCTTAAAATGTCAACCTATGTAAATATGGAAAAAAAAGTGATGTTTTGGAACTTTTAAATGATGAGCCCTCCTTAAGAATTGTGAGGGAGACTATACACGGTGAGTCACACAATTGGGACGAGTTATGTCTTGAATTTAATAATAGACAGAAAAATCCTGAAAAAGAATAAGTTAAATGATATAATAGTATCCATTTTTGTACGGCTCCACTTTTTTCATAAGTGCAACGATGCATCTGCAAAATGCAAAGGCACTTTTTTTTAATGGAATCACATATTCTTCTTACTAATATTGATTCCTGCAATCATTCTGCATAAGCATTAAAGTACCGTATTTAAAAAATCAATATTTCATGAGATATCTCACATTTTTTGTCTTGAGGAAGCTCAAAGATAAAGAGCATTCGCGACCATTTATTTCTGTGGAAGACTTAGAACGAATTAAATTACATTATCCATACGTAAAAACAGTGACCACATTAATTCCATTTTGAAAAAATTAAGAAACAATGTATGAAGTGTTTACAATATGGAGGTAGAACGTTTGAACCTTTTTTTATAAATAAACGATTTATAAAGAATATGAAATCTCACGAAATATTGATCTTTCTAACATGGTATCGTAATACTATTTTTACTATTAGCAAAAAAAATGTGTGATTCTATTTAAAAAATAAGTACACTTGCATTTTACAGGTGCATCGTTGCACTTATGAAGAAAGTGAACTTTTCCCTCTACAATTTTATTCTATCTGTTACCAAATTGGAGGTACAACCCTTCCCAACAATGGGACTCTCCTTGTACAGTATGATAACCATTGCTTTGCTCATAAATACTCATAATTATGCCAGTAATAATAAAAGCGATGTCAGCGTTCAAAAATCTAAAAAATTTAAATTTATCACTTAACTATCGTTGGGTCGATCTACATTACAAAATGAGTGATAAAAACTTTTGTAGCTTCTTAACTTAAAACACTTTCATAGCTACCACCGCAATTAACAAAAAAAAGGCTCAAACATAATTTCACTATTTTTAAATGTCGTCTTATTTTCACGTTTAAAGTCATCCTTCGAATTTCCCCCACCCGTGGCCGACCACCCTGTGTGCACATTGACGAAACGTTAACTGTAAAGAATGTCCATTAAAAGAAACATGTCTTCCGTAAACGTTTAGCCTCAGCAGATTGCGAGACGCGGCTGCAGAACGTGTAACGATTAAAAAAGCGTTGAACGTCAGCCATGCTAATTACCCGACACGAATTTTTCATGCAAACGCTAATGGAACTTTTTCGCCTTTCCCTTGAACGTACGTTCCCTAGTAGACACGAAGGCTGAATAATCGACGAATCGAATGATCGTCAATTAGCCGTTTCGTTACTAATCTCTGTCTGACAAATGAAACGCTAGAAACTTAGATGTAAGTACAATATCCTTAGGGAGCCAGTGACAGGCTATTGTTTCGCTGTTGCAGGTTACTCTCGGACGAGTACTCGGTTCGATCACGCATTTAGTAAGCTCTAGTAGAGAACAATGTGCTGTGCATATCTATATACATATATCTAAATCTATATAAGTCACAAATGATATGCATAGACGTGCATCCATGTGAGCATACATGTATATACATGCATACGTCACGTGCATATGTATATATATATTTATTTGTATCTGTTCCTGATCATGGTACGAGTGTACAGATGTATTTAGAGTGTGTACCAGCATAGAGCATGCCACCTTGCCCAGAGGTGAATAAAATACTATTTCGAATTTCAAACGAAAAATCTGAAAGCTGCTTTCGAACCACGGGATTAACGACTAGCTTTTCTACGTTTTAATCGGCGAAAAAAAAAAAGTGTGTGAGAGAGAGAGAGAGAGAGAGAAAGAGAGAGAGAAAGGAAAAGCAGAGAAGCAAGCGGCTTTTTCGACCCATGGAAATCGAAAACGAGGCCTATACACGCTTCGAAACGGTATTTTACCCGTCTCTGCAGTTCACCTATCGTGTACCACCGTTTTGTATACTCGTGTTATAACCCGACGCTGCGGTTGCCGCAGTCTCCGACGGTTGTGCATACGTTATACATATATATATGTCGTTTGCAATATATGAATACGAATGTGAACGATAAGGATTTTTACTGGGAATTATATGTGTACTTACTCCGCACGGTGTCGAGCTCGAATGTCTTGTATCGTCTCTCAGCCGTCATTTCAACTCTCTTCGAGACTCTCCGTCTCTTCGATGCACGAATCAATGTTCTCTGTCCTCTTCATCTCGATATATCGTGAATCTTATTACTCTCTCTCTTCACATTATGCGTCTCTACCTATCTGTTTTTTACTCGATCTGCTCCACTATTTGTCTCTCTTCACTTCTATCACCTCTATCGTCTTTGATTAACATGCTCTGAACTCGCTACACTGTCATTATTTGTTCAACGAGATCCACGGAAGCCGCTCGGTCACGTTTCCCGACGTGTTATTCACTCTGCAGCATCGGCCAGTCTTTCCCGAGCATATTCGAAATCACATTTATTTTCTCAATGCTTTGTTTCCATCGTCCTCTATTCGGGCTGGTCATTCAACCACCGAACAATAGCAAACGCTAGCGATAGTGGAATGAAGTTTATTTGAAAAGATTCAGTTCTACTTGGAATTTCGCTACCCTAGACGCTGGCAATTCGGTTTAGTTTGGATATTGACTGATTGAACGGAGTTCGCGATTTGAGGTGTAGGGTAAATGTAGGGTGAAGTTTTTTGATTGAAGCAATTGTCTACGTTTAGAATTCGAGTGGCTTATTGTTAATATCGAAACTGAGAAAATTTTGATGTGAGTTCAGTCCCATGTAGCATAGAAACGTCTTAAAGACATCCAGTAACGTCCTAAAAATGTCCAAAAGACGTCTTTGAAACGTCCGAAGTTACAAAGTAGTATATCTTTAAGATGTTTTAAAAACACTCATAAAATGTCTGAAAGTCGTCCAAATTACGTTTATAAGACGTGCAGACAAAAGTAGACGTCTTTAAGGCGTCCAAAAGATTTATGCTTTTTAGATGAAATGGACGTAAATTTCGGAAGTCTTTAAGACGCACGCTTTCGGACGTTTTTAAGACGTCCATATTATGTTATGAGATGTTGAGGCACAAAATGGACATATAACAGACGTTTTCAAGACGTTGTGTGTTATCTGGGGTGGAAATAGAAGAAAAAGAATTGCTACATATAAGCAGAGTGCTTTTCAAGACAGTTTTATTTAGTACTTGACACAGGATACGTGTTTAACTTCAATTTAAATAAAATATAACGAACATGATTCATATAATACCAAATATTAATTTAAGTTTAAATACCAGAGGTTATTCTGTATTTTTTGTTTACCATTTTTTGCTTCCCTTAGATAACGAAAACATAATTTAGTTGATAAAAATATCCGAAATACTGGATGAAAAACAAATTAAAAATAATTAATTGAGTCAATTTATTTAATTGTAACATATAAATAGACTGTTATACTGTAATAAAGTCATTGAAATATTATATCGAATCAAAGTAGAGATAAAATTAAAATATCTACTTGGAGCACCATTTATACTGATTTTAATGAACTATTTATTTCGTAATAGTATTTACTCGTGTAAATTACTCTAAAAGTATACATTTGAAGAATTATGTGTATTTAAGCAGTGATTATTTCAGACATATTTGATTAAAATCTCTTGCATAGATTGGAAAATTGAGATATTTATAAACAATTATTTGTATTAAATATACTTTTCCCCACCTCTATAATACATACACGCGATTAATAAAGTGGTTCATTCATCAATGACGACAGGCGATAATTAATCTCTTAACGCCTGAGTTATGAATGATTAATGTAACCAGCATGAACTTGATATATTTTATATTGAAAATTAGTATAATAGTCACACATATTTATATAAACATAAAAAACAGGGAAAAACAAGGATTTATAATAAATATTATACGACTAGCTCACTTTACAAGTATTTTTATAGAATAACATATTATTAGTTATAGAAAAAGTAATGCAAACTTTCTTAACAAAAATGATTGTAGTTTATTCATGGTTTTACAATTCATAACTTACATTTTTTGTTCAGAATAGGAATACCTGTGCTATAAATACAATACACTAGTCAATGCCCGCTTAAATGTAAAAAGTTGTTCATAAAAAATATTTATATAATATTACATTACGAGAGACATTATCAGATTAAATTAATTTTTAATTTATATGCAGTATACGACATACTACATATTGCAATACGATTTTTATAATGAAACCTCCAATTATCACGTACTTTTTGAATAATGAAATATGGGTTAATAAAATACTTCTTTTAGAAAATTATTCAGTTTACTATAAAATGTGATGCAAATATTAATATTTTAATGTTATTTTAATGTTGAATTCATTTTATATTAATACTAAATTACTCCCATTATAAGAAAAGAATTTTTAATACAATGACGCTGCAACAATGCTACTTCTGTTGACTGACTTTTTGAACCATTCTAATATTGTATTATAGGAACAATAATAATGAGTAATAATAATTTAATCGAGAAAAGAACTTAGTTATTTGATATACATGTATACATTTAAAAAAGTCTTCATTTCTTTTTTATAGTTTCTGTTTTTTCACATTAAATAATTCACTACAAGTACTTCTACAAACATTTGTTTCATCACAAATAAATGTTTCTTGGAATCCTAAAATGCAATTAGATCAATCGTAAATCATATCAGTGACTGATAATTTGGTTCATTAATTATTTCAAATGATTAATTTCTAAGCAAACAGTAATCGCGATTACTAATTAAATTGCATCACTCAATCACTGAATTAAATAAAAATATTGGTAATTGACAAAACATCGACCAATGCCGCGCACCGTTTAAATTCAGTTTGGCAGTTTTTTCGAATGGATCGGTTAGGCAAGAAGGTTTCAGAGGGCAAGACCAATCCCAGAACTAATTAAACACACGATGCTCGCATGGTCTATTTCAGTTTACGTAGCAGCTATTTCGGACCGTTTATCGACTTCTACATCGAGGTGCCGCTCTTTTGACTTACTTAGTAACACGAATTTCATGCTGGAACTTGGCGAAGCTTGATCCAGTAACATATACATACATCTATACTATCTCAGGCACTTGTCAGATGTGTAATAACAACACATAAATAAATATAACATCAATACCCAAAATAGTATCTAAAAATGGTCACTTTCTTATAGCAGAAATCAATTTTGGATAAAGTAATTGTTTTAAATTTTTATTAATGTTAGACCATGTAACACAGACACGTCTTAAAAACGTCTTACAAATAAAGATATCCAGCAAAGTACTAAAAATGTCCAAAAAACGTTTTTGAGACGGCCGATGTTACAAACCAGTGCCTTTAGGACGTCTTCAAAGACATTCATAAGACGTCTTTAAGACGTCCAAATTACGTCCATCAAACATTCAGACAAAAAATAGACATCTTTAAAACATCTATGTGTAATGCGTCTTTAAGACGTCTTATGGACGTAAATTTCGGAAGTCTTTAAGACGTACGCTATTTGACGTTCAAGCATAAAATAGATATAAAATAGACATCGTGTGCTATCTGGGATATAATACTTATTGTGTCTAAATATTAATGGTTCAATCGCGGTAAACTTTTTATCAGTTTTATAATTGTCTCTGAGCCAATTTCCTTCCACTTTTCTTCTAAATATTTCCACAAATCTTTGTGAAACACTTTCATTACGTTTCGAACACGAATTCTATTGTTGTATATCGATTAAATAATAATTCTTACTGTGTCACGATTCTTTGCTATGCATAATAGTAATAGTACCGAATGATACAATCTTTATTAATATATTTATTCCTCATTTAAGGGGGTAGGCCATTTTGACTACGTCTAAAAATAGGTAATGTTTAGGAATTTTTATCATGGGTAATTAACTCAGTAAAAAGTTTCGGTCTTTTTAGCGATACTAATGTATCTTTTACTAACTTTACTTTCCAATGTTTTTTAAAGTAAAAAGTTTATAAAATTGTAAAGATATTTACTATTTCCGAAATATCTTTTGCATAATTGGCTTCCATCTTCGTTACAAATTGAAACGTTCGAAATGAAAAATTCTTTTTGATTCATGAACTAAAATCTGTTATCTATAATATAACATAGGATTTTTGAGAAATTTCAAAATTTGTTGCAATGGCAGTAGTTTGAACCGAAAAAATCGCTATAAAAGAAATTTTCGCCAAAAAAATCAATTTCAGAAATTTATTAAATATTTATAAAAAATCAAGATATTACAACTATTAAAGGTCGGTTGGAGTCTAATTTTTAAATTCTCGTAAGTTGAATCCTAGTCTTCGTAAAATTTTGGAACTCTCAAAACTCTCGAAACTTGATTTGTAAGGAAACTTTTTTAAGGATTGATGTTTCAACAAGATTTCTGCACATGTCTTTACTGACCACAGTCAAGCAAAACACAAACAAAAACGTAGAAGTATACGAAAATCTAGCTAAGCCAAATTCCAGTTTAAGAATATTAATATCTGAACTTTTCTAGATCTAATCTACTTCTTTTTATCAAGTTTCAAAAAAATACCGTTAATGGTATCATGATGAGATATTTTTGTAATAGTTTGTTTAAATTTTGATACTTTCTTCACTTAGGTTTCGAGAAATCTGAATCACAAGAAAAGCGCTAACAAAACTAATAATCGCGTTGGTGTTATCTTGCGATTTTGATGAAATTTGGAATACGAGTAAAGCATCGAAAAATATTAGATACGTTTCTTTTCCTAGCTGCTAATATTCATATTTATAGGGTCAAGTGCTGAAAACCACCCTCCAAATTGAAGTACAAAATACATTTTCTTAAATGTTTCGAAAACTAATGCAGATAGAAAAACATAGCAAATATACAAAACGCCTGATTTTTTATAAGCAATCAGATGACAACCGAAATTCGAG